>NW_027361696.1:32842500-33502500 GCF_039654945.1 Dendrobates tinctorius | reverse complement strand
TTCAAAGAGTTTTCTTTATTTTCATGACTATGAAAATTGTACATTCACTCTGAAGGCATCAAAACTATGAATTTACACATGTGGAATTATATAATTAACAAAAAAGTGTGAAACAACTGAAAATATGTCTTATATTCTAGGTTCTTCAAAGTAGCCACCTTTTGCTTTGATTACTGCTTTGCACACTCTTGGCATTCTCTTGATGAGCTTCAAGAGGTAGTCACCGGAAATGGTTTTCACTTCACAGCTGTGCCCTGTCAGGTTTAATAAGTGGGATTTCTTGCCTTATAAATGGGGTTGGCACCATCAGTTGTGTTGTGCAGAAGTCTGGTGGATACACAGCTGATAGTCCTACTGAATAGACGGTTAGAATTTGTATTATGGCAAGAAAAAAGCAGCTAAGTAAAGAAAAATGAGTGGCCATCATTACTTTAAGAAATGAAGGTCAGTCAGTCCGAAAAATTGGGAAAATTTTGAAAGTGTCTCCAAGTGCATTGGCAAAAACCATCAAGCGCTACAAAGAAACTGGTTCACATGAGGACCGCCCCAGGAAAGGAAGATCAAGAGTCACCTCTGCTGCGGAGGAAAAGTTCATCCGAGTCACCACCCTCAGAAATCACAGGTTAACAGCAGCTCAGAATAGAGACCAGGTCAATGCCACACAGAGTTCTAGCAGCAGACACATCTCTACAACAACTGTTAAGAGGAGACTTTGTGCAGCAGGCCTTCATGGTAAAATAGCTGCTAGGAAACCACTGCTAAGGACAGGCAACAAGCAGAAGAGACTTGTTTGGGCTAAAGAACACAAGGAATGGACATTAGACCAGTGGAAATCTGTGCTTTTGTGTGATGAGTCCAAATTTGAGATCTTTGGTTCCAACCACCGTGTCTTTGTGCGACGCAGAAAAGGTGAACGGATGGACTCTACATGCCTGGTTCCCACCATGAAGCATGGAGGAGGAAGTGTGATGGTGTGTGGGTGCTTTGCTGGTGACACTGTTGGGGATTTATTCAAAATTGAAGGCATACTGAACCAGCATGGCTACCACAGCATCTTGCAGCGGCATGCTATTCCATCTGGTTTGCGTTTAGTTGGACCATCATTTATTTTTCAACAGGACAATGACCCCAAACACACCTCCAGGCTGCTTAAGGGCTATTTGACCAAGAAGGAGAGTGATGGGGTGCTACGCCAGATGACCTGGCCTCCAGAGTCACCAGATCTGAACCCAATCGAGATGGTTTGGGGTGAGCTGGACCGCACAGTGAAGGCAAAAGGGCCAACAAGTGCTAAGCATCTCTGGGAACTCCTTCAAGACTGTTGGAAGACCATTTCTGGTGACTACCTCTTGAAGCTCATCAACAGAATGCCAGGAGTGTGCAAAGCAGTAATCAAAGCAAAAGGTGGCTACTTTGAAGAACCTAGAATATAAGACATATTTTCAGTTGTTTCACACTTTTTTGTTAATTATATAATTCCACATGTGTTAATTCATAGTTTTAATGGCTTCAGAGTGAATCTAAAATGTTCATAGTCATGAAAATAAAGAAAACTCTTTGAATGAGAAGGTGTGTCCAAACTTTTGGTCTGTACTGTAGTTTTCAAAAGTTTCAAAAACTTCTTAAAAAGTTCAGTTGGCCACAAAGCTAAGAAGTATAGGCACTTCAATACCTTGAAAGAAAGTACTGAATTCCTGTAAACCGATATGGGTCTAGAATTGAAATCAAATCTGGGACCCTATCACCCAGGGTTCAGAGCTTCTTCTAGCATTGGCTGGAGTCTAAGTTCTGGGACTGGACTTTTTCACCCAGGGGAGTAGCTACTGGGGTATTCATATTTTTCCTCTGCCTTCACCTCTAATCAGCACAGCAGTCATATGTGCCCAAAAGGTCACCTTGTTCATGGAATTGGTGACAATTCCGCTCTTAGACCACCATTTATTTTACTTTCATCTTGGAATTGGCAAGAATTCTTGGATCCCAAATTAATTTTACCTTGTTCATGGAATTGGTGAGGGTTCTATTCTTGGATCCCCAATTAATTTGACCTTGTTCGTGGAATTACTGAGGGTTGCACTCCTGCCCCCTCACAATTTATTTTACCTTCTTTGTGGAATTGATGAGGATTCTGCTATTTGGACCCAACTTATTTTATCTACTAACAGACCTGTCTGACTCAGGAACACCTGGAGAATCAAGTTTTCGAAACAGCTACAATGTAGGATTCTGTTGAAGAAAGTTATGGGTCTCACTATTCTCCCAGACTATCCCATTCTTCATTGAATTGACTAATGTTCTATCAAATTTAGATCAAAATGGGCATTTGAGGGAAGATCAGGGGCAATTATTAAAAGTGTCCAATAATTGGGGAAGCAAATATGGTGAGGTATGATATTACTTTACCCATAATATTGTACAAAATATTTATCTCAAAAAATCTATTTTACTCAATAATAATAATAAAAAAATTTGAAGTGAAAAATAAAGAATTTTATCTTACCTCTATTTTTCCTAATTTTTTCTTGGACCCATCTCCACTGTATGACGGGGAGGTCTCTGTCTGGATAAAGCTGGAACTTTCTGTTACGCTCTTCCTATGGCACAAAGTCAAGTATGGTAAATTTATAATTAAAAATTTTGCTAAATTATAAAAATGATGCGGAAATCTCCAAACTTGTAGTGGGCAACTTTCAGGAAAATTGTTGTCCCTTCCATCTAGAAATTGCAGGAGGTCTCAGTGTACAGAAACCCAATAATAAAAATTTTAAAATGACATATTTCATCTCCATTTTTAAGCTTTTGGGCTTCAAAGCAAAATCAATAACAGAGTCCTTCACCTACTATGTGTCACTATCAATACTGGTGTTCGCTATATGCAGCAGAGGGCTGTTGGGCTCCTTTAGGTGGCAGGGTTTAGATTTGATTGCTTGTTTTACATCCACAATAGCTACACCCCTGGATGGTGTATTAAATCCAGAGTCCCCCAGCAATTGATCATTAAATGTCATCGCACCATATTAATTTCCCAAGGAGTACACCTTTTGACATCTCATATGCATACACATTGTAGTATGTAAGATTCTGGAAACAGGAAACCTCACGGACTCCTGGAAACGTTGTCAAGTCTTTCCCGCAAAGAACTGCTCAACTGATTTTTTTAGCTGTGATTCCAAACCCCAACATCCTGACCCCATGCTCAGGAGATGACAACAGGGTGTGGCCTGAAGGGGTTTTGGCAGTGAAAAGAGGGCATGTCTAACTGTCTTTACAATTTTTAAAAAAATTGACTCCAAATGCTTGGAATTTGTCATGTGTGATGTAAACGTTGCCCCCTTAGTTGAGTATTGATACGTCAGGCTCTATTCCATTGTTATGTGTTATATCTCTGTAATATATGATATTCTCTTAACCAAGCGACGATAACTATAGAAGCTGGTCCACAGACAAGAAATGTTCCTTACTTTTCTCTAGTCTTAATCATGTAGCCGCCAACAGCTACAAGGATGACGAAAACCACCACAGCTCCAACAGGACCAACCTTGGCCCAAATTAAGTTATCTATGAAGAAAGAAGAGAAAGGCATTGACGAGCAAAATATAGAATTTAACTTTATATATATATATTGTAGGAAAGCAGGTGGTAAAGTCCTGGATGGGGGGTATGTGTCACTGAGATGGGTAGCCTAGGTGATGCTCGTCCCGGAGATGAGGTTCCATCAACAGTACGTTGCTGCAAAGTTTTTAATGAGGCCGGATTTCGGGTCCGGGATTTAGGAGCGACCAGAAGAGCTTGGGTGTCAATGGTCACTTCTTTATCTCCAGTACAGACTTTGCAAGTGCTTTTTAAGGCAACTAAAGGGGGTTTTACACATAGCGATATCGCTAGCAATATCGCTAAAGCATCACCGATTTGGTGACGCAGCAGCGATATCGCTATGTATGATACTTACCTCCAACCGGCTCCCCCCGCTGTCTGTCGCTGATCACGCGAGATCGCGCAGCTCCATTGCTCGTTGGGTGCTTCCTGCTGGGCTTCCTGCTGGCACCGACAAGCGACGCGTGGACGTGGACGGGAGGACATCAGGATCGCTGCATGTGAAAGGTAAGTAACGACCGCTGTATCGCTGCTGCATCGCTGTGAGGTCTGCCTGTGTGGCAGCTCACTAGCGACCATTTAGCGATGCACCAGCGATCCTGACAGGGTCGTATCGTGGTCGGGATCGCTGGTGCATCGCTAATTGAAAAGGAGCCTTAAGTAAGACACAGAGCTGTCTATGTGTGGATAAAGAAAAGGACCATGTTGTACTAGTCAGTCTCTACCAGGTGGACTTTATTCTAAACAGGTGAACCGGTATCTGGTATGTGAACTGTTTTGTCTATTTTGTCACACCACTGTGCCAAGAAAAGGCTGTTGTCATTTGTGAGCTGTGATAGTTTACGGACTGTTTGGACACAATAACTGGATCCCTGTGTGTACTCTACCAGTTGCCAAAGAGCATGAATCCCTATAATAATAGCAATATGCTATTACTTTATGGAATGAGAAAACCTCTTTAGAGATTAAGTCTCCTTAAGTCGTAGAAGCTATTGTGAAGCTACCAGGCTCCTCCATCTCTGTGGACAAGAGTAGGGCACAGCTTCAGTGGGTACATTGCCCTATCATCCAACTCTATCCACCACTGCTTCATGTGGACAAGTCTACCGGAGGACATGACTTACTTGTGTCCTGGAAGAAAAGCTCATGAACCTTCTTTCCATACAAGTTGCTTGCGGAGCACAGTACAACATCCGGTAGCTTGGTCTCTTTTTGCAGGGTCAGGATGCTGCTCACCATGTAGCCATTCCTCTGAGAGTGTACATACTCCGCGTTGAGCTCACTGACCGTGAAATTCTTCTCTGGGATCTCAAACATGATGTACGGATCTGGGTTGGACTTCACCGTGCACATACACTGGACATTGTCCTTGGTCACCGTGCACTTGGATTCAGGCAAAACTAATGGTGAGACTGGAAAGATAGAAACAACATGAGGGCGCATGAAATAAGAGGAAACGGTGGAGTTACCAGGGCAAATATGGCCCATCTGATACTCCACAACTTACATATAAATGGACAGCAAATATCAAAAGTCATCTAAAAAATAGGGAGGAGTCAATTGATTTTGGTTTTAGGCAAATGAGTTTTAGATTTTAGGATCAAATTAAAAAAATGAACTGTCTTATTCGTATTGTAATGATTTTAGTAAAAAAAAATTCACCTTTAAAAAAAAAATTTCATAAAGTAAAAATTGTACACTTTTTCCTCTTTTGTTATTTCCACCAATCCCCTGAATAGTCATTTTTTTCGTTTTTTTAAATCCATGATACTGATCCGCAGATATAGCTTGTTTTGTTTGCTGTCACATTTTATGATCTTTCAAAGGGGTGTGGCTGACAGGATCCTCTAGGGCGTGTCTTTAGGCTGCTCTGCACTACCACCATGTGAACCACGCCCCCTTGGGAAGAATTTAAAAAAATATAGCACTGCATAAAAAGGTCCATAACTTTGGAACCGTATGGAGGATTTAAAAAAGATTACAGATTACTCCGGGGAGCAGCGGGAATAAAATAAGAACAAAAACTGGACACTTTTGCTCTAGGGAAAGTTTCCCTTTAAACCTTTACTGTCCTGACTTTTTTACTTGCTTGGGTTCTTTGTACTATATTTAACAAATTTTGTTTTTGTCATCATATTTTCCAATACATAATTTTTTCATCTATTGAGCTGTATGACGGCATGTTTTTGGCAGAGTGTGCTATAGCTTTTATTGATATCATTTTGAGGCACAAAAACTTTTGTTTGCTTTTTATTTTGTGGGTGGAGTCAAGATAACCCCTCAAAAAAAAAAACAGCAATTCAGCTGAGGATCCAACATGTGGGAAATACGTACAGTACCTGTCGGGAGGGTGTAAGGAAAGAAGTCATAAATATCGACTACTCTATGTTCTTCATGTGCTTACATAATAGTGATCTTATGGTGAGCTTGAGCTTATACATAGAAGTCAATCTGAACATGCCGAGCTGCAGTAAAACTTAATAATAGGAGACAGAGCAGCGAACCGAGCCACAGGAGGTGGGATTTTGACCCCAACAGACAGTGCAGCTCAGCTCAATTCACTGATCATGGCTGTGCCCTAATCGAGTAAAGATAAAATGGAGTATAGGAGAGTGTAACTCATCTTTATATTCCCTAAAGGACTAGATTTTGTTTATTACTTGTGCGATACTTACATACAACGGTGAGGTTGAAGGAGCTGTTGCTGTGGCCATACTGGTTTTCTGCCAGGCACCAATATTCCCCATCATGTTCATGGGACACAGATGGAATTTCAAGCACCAGTTCGTTCTGGAAGATGACCGAGTTAAGAACCTGCTTGTCTTTCACGATGGTCATGATGGGATCTGGGTTTCCCTGCGTGTTACACATAATGGTGACCATCTCTCCTTCTACCACTAACAGGGAGGCGTTCACTGAAGGTTTCCATGGAGGATCTGGAAGATATCAGGAATGACTTGTTATTTTGGTTCTCCAAACACAACACACAGACATGAGGGATTCCTTCTCTCCTGTCTCTATTTAGCACATGTTCAGAAGCAGCAGCACCGATTACAGTATATAACAGCACTGAGCAGGGGAACTGTGAATTCA
This sequence comes from Dendrobates tinctorius, assembly GCF_039654945.1. Taxonomy (NCBI): domain Eukaryota; kingdom Metazoa; phylum Chordata; class Amphibia; order Anura; family Dendrobatidae; genus Dendrobates; species Dendrobates tinctorius. Next base: position 33,495,813 of record NW_027361696.1, on the reverse strand, counting down.
GCTATAAGGTGAGATATTACACTTACTAGAAAGCTACAGCATGGAGTATGCAGGAATACTGAGCAGTATAGCTGTGAATCCAACCTATGAGGTTGTAGAAGCTCAGCTGAAAATCCAGTAAGCATTTTGTTACTTTCGATACCATGCCACAAACTGATCCTATCAGAATAGCCGGCATCAGTATTGGCATTTCAACAAGCCCTAGAAATAATTCAAGTGACTCTAAAAGTTACATTTACTGCTGCAAATATTTATAATACTGATCTTGAGTTTCTCTATAAGCAGTCAAAGCTGCATTCAGAGTTCTCTTCGGCAGCAGAGCCTTAAAACTATCTGTAATGGAAGCGAGCCTTATATGTTGTGACGTTCTGAAAATCTTCTAGTTGACATTTCTGAAAAAGCAAAGTTGCAGTGTAAAGCATGGAGAAAGGATACAGAAGAAGCCTAAGACAGGGGATGAAATTCAGCTTCCCTCGAACTCCAATAAACAGTGCAACAAAGCTGGGTTCAATTTTCATGCAAGTCACAGGACATTTTAAATTGATATGTAACCATCAGTAAATTTACGGGAGCAAAAATGTTTTTGTTTTTATTTTTTACAATAAATATGTAATAACTAGCTGAAACCAACTGTGGTTAGTTATAACAAATTATAATGATTATATTGCACATAAAAACATTTCACATCATATATTCAACACTACAGATTTGCAACAGAAATTAACTAAACGATTACCCAAGTATTGATAGTATTTTATTTTCAACTCATTCAAGAGCCTTTTGATAAACAACATTTTTGGTTTTTCCTTTCGGTGCAAAGATGAACAGATTTTTGGCAGTTCCAACTCTTGAACAGATCACGTAAAGTTGACAATGAGAAAAGCATGGAGACTGCAAATCGATCCCTACTACTTTCAAGGACTGTCCCTGAGCATTGTTAATGGACATTGCAAATAGCAGTTAAACTGGAAACTGGAGGCGTTTAAAATCAAAACACAAATCAGATGGAATGAGTGGAATTCTTGGAATGAAAATGTCCTCTCCTTTGGCACATCCTGTTTCTGAGCTGTGTATCTAACCCTATCCTGTGTGATAATGTCTGCTGACCTGTGTATCTAATCCTATCGTGTGTTACTGACTGCTCAGCCGTGTATCTAATAATATTCTGTGTGATACTGTGTGCTGAGCTGTATATCTAATCCTATCCTGTGTGATACTGACTGCTGAGCCATGTATCTAATCCTATCCTGTGTGATACTGTCTGCTGAGCCGTGTATCTATTCCTATCCTGTGTGATACTGACTGCAGAGCCGTGTATCTAATCCTATCCTGTGTGATACTGACTGCTGAGCCATGTATCTAATCCTATCCTGTGTGATACTGACTGCTGAGCCATGTGTCTAATCCTCTCCTGTGTGATACTGACTGCTGAGCTGTGTATCTAATCCTCTCCTGTGTGATACTGACTGCTGAGCTGTGTATCTAATCCTATCCTGTGTGATACTGGGCTCCCCCTGCAGTCTGTGTCAGAGGGTGGTCTGTGTTGGCACGGTAATAAATTGTGTTATTTCCAGCTTTACAGAAGGACGATAACACCATAGAAATGATAAGAATGATAGGCAAAATTGTTTGGTGAATTGGAACGTGCGGGGTTAAAATTTCGCCTCACAACATAGCCTATGACGCTCTCGTGGTCCAGACGTGTGACTGTGCAAACTTTTGTGGCCTTAGCTGCAACATTGCACATGCCAATCCCGGACATACACACCCACCCACACACACACATTGAGCTTTATATATTAGATAATAATAATACATGCTATTATTATTACATAATAATATTTTGATGTTATTATTGTTATTGATGTTAATCTTTATTGCTATTATTAATATTATTTATATTATGGATTATAATTCTTGCCATTATTGTTATTAACATTATTATCAATATCATAATTAGCATTTGCTATTATTATTATTATCAGTTATCATTGTTATTATATATTATCATTCACTATTAGAATTATTCACATTAATATTATCATTACTATTATCAATATTACTATTATTATACATAATTTCTCATCATTACTATAATTCATTATCATTATTGTTTCTAATATAATCATAATTATTACAATTGTTTTTAAAATTATTATAAATTATTAGATCTTAATTTGTAATATTATTGTTGTTATAATTATTTATAACATTTTTATTTTAGTATTAAAATTATCATTATTATTATTTTCATTGTTGTTAATTAATTATAATTGTTGTATTGTTAGTATTTTGTATTACAATTAATATTTTAAATGCTGTTATTAATTATTATCCTTATTAATACTATTATAATTTTTGGGATATTTTATTAAAATTACCATTATTATTTGCTTAATTATTATTATTCCTGTTATATTTATTATTGGTAGTATTATTTTCATTATTAATATTTGTATTAGTAAAATTGTAATGATTCTTTAACATTGTGAACAGTTTCCCATAGACTTTCCATAGTCCAGTTCTGCCATCTAGTGATCGTTTCAGTAATAGCGCGCCACCCAAGCTACAAGGATAAGGTCATTATAAAAAGCATTTCCTGTGAACATTTGGTAAAATACATCTAGCCTGAGCTCTTCGTTTTCTACATAGTTGTCTGCGATTTCCTTTTTATGTTCATCCTCTGGCACTCTAATATCTGCACCAATCAAAGATCAAACAGTAATATGGGGCAAACCTGAAGTACTTGGCACAGCTGACAGCACTCAGCACAGCTGCCGAGCCTGACACAGCTGACAGCACCCAGCCACAGCTGCAAAACCAGGCGCAGCTGCCAGTACCCAGCACAGCTGCAGAACCTGGCACAGCTGCACAACCCGGCAAAGCTGACTGCACCCAGAACAGCTGCAGAACCCGGCACAGCTGCACAACCCGGCACAGCTGACAGTACCCAGCACAGCTGCACAACCCGGCACAGCTGCACAACCCGGCACAGCTGACAGCACCCAGAACAGCTGCAGAACCTGGCACAGCTGTACAACCCGGCATAGCTGACTGCACCCAGAACAGCTGCAGAACCCGGCACAGCTGCACAACCCGGCGTAGCTGACAGCAGCACTCAGCACAACCCGGCACAGCTGCACAACCCGGCACAGCTGACAGTACCCAGCACAGCTGCACAACCCGGCACAGCTGCACAACCCGGCACAGCTGACAGCACCCAGAACAGCTGCAGAACCTGGCACAGCTGTACAACCCGGCATAGCTGACTGCACCCAGAACAGCTGCAGAACCCGGCACAGCTGCACAACCCGGCGTAGCTGACAGCAGCACTCAGCACAACCCGGCACAGCTGCACAACCCGGCATAGCTGACAGCACCCAGAACAGCTGCAGAACCTGGCACAGCTGTACAACCCGGCATAGCTGACTGCACCCAGAACAGCTGCAGAACCTGGCACAGCTTCACAACCCGGCATAGCTGACAGCACCCAGCACAACCCAGTGTAGGGAAGGTGACCTGACGGACGGACGGACTAGTCAGAGAAAAGAAGGAAAGGTTTGCACAGTGTAGGTAGGTGTCAGTTACTACAGTGGGAAAGCTAGGAAAGTGTAGTAGACGTGCAATACCTGGGTTGACCATTAGAGGGCAGGGAGGAGTGTGAGCAAAGGACTTGATAGCAGCTTAGGGCTTAGGAAACCGTTGGTCATGGGGGGTGGAGTTGCAGGGAACGGGGTTTGGTATAAATACTGAGGGAGGGTTCCAGAAAGCACCAGTCCCCAGGGGGAGCTCAAGTGTTAGGAGAACTGCGACAGTTTGGGCACTCTGAGGAAAACCAAACTAGGGGGACTGAGGAGAGAGAACGTCAGGGGGATGGTCCTGACAGGAAAATACCGCAGAATAGACGAGGCACCAAGGCAAAGCATACCGTAGTGAGCGAGACGACTGTTCAGTGGAAGTACTGCTGGTTTACGGGCCTAAGGCGGCCACAGTGACGGAACTGACAGGAGTGTCAACAAGTGCAGAGGGGGACGGTAGGTATATGTTCGTCCTCGGTGTAGAATACGGTGTGCGGGAAGCGGCTCTGGAAACAGAGGGCCGCTAGGTGAAGTAAAGTGAAGTAACGTGAAGTGCGGTGTGCTTCTGTGGCCGTCAGGCGGACGAATAAACTTGGACTTGTTGTACCAGACATCTGCCTCCATCGTGTCTGTTACATCTCAGTGCGGTATAAAGAGGGACCACCCCCCCAGCTCGGCCCACCTCTACATTTGGCGTAGTCGGCAGGATTGCCGCCGCTAATACCCCATCTTCTGCGGCAGGCCTGCCTCAAATAATGGAAAAGAATTTGGACTATGCTGCTTGGAGTGGAAACACCTGTGGATTGCAAATAACTTACCTGTGGAATATGAATTGGGAGCACTGTGACGGATCTGCGTGGTCAGCAGAGGATCCGGGGCGGTACCAGGTACTGTGCAGTATGGCGGTGTTGCTTCAGCGCAGAGGAGAGGTCCGGGCGTTTGCAGTGGTTCAGAATGGACTGGGACCCCCTCCAATGTACCCCAAAGGGAAGCAGTCTGTGCCCAGAGACCGACGCTTCCATGTATTGGACCCTGACGGGTCGGTGGAGAGGCCTGCCGACGCCCCACTCCACAGAGGGAGTGACACTGAGGAAAAGCTGGGGTGCGGCTGCTTGGCGCCATTTGATTGCTGCCCATCGGTCGGTATGAGACGCTGCGGGTATCGGGGCATCGGCCGCCTGGAGTGGCAATGGCGGTGAGAGAATGAGCTGCGCCAGAGAACGTCATCCTCGGGTCCCTGGGCAAGAAGCGGAGCTGGTGCGGAGCCCGTTCGGAGCCAGAAGGAGCGGCCGCCATTGATACCGGCGGAGAACTTCCCCGCAGTGCTCCTGAGCCTGGAGGCTATGCCCGCTGAACACCGAGTTGGAGAGCGGAGACTGCGGGAGGAGCCACGTGGTGACGTGATGGAGGAGGCCGCAGCGCCGGGGAAGGTGAGAGTTCCCCCGGCCCTGCCGGCGGCTTCACAAGTGGCCCCTATCCTTCTGCCACAGCACGCAGTCTCCAGCGTACCGGAAGGTCTGGCTGCAGAGGGCCCTATGGTATACGTGGAGTTGAGTGAGGCCCCTGCCCCCGCCCCTGAGCCATCCCGCCCGGAGTCACCAAGGCGGAGCTTGTTTACAGAAGACGCGGCTGCACTCCCTCGGCCGGAAAAAGCTCCATCACCAGAACCGGCCGTCACTCCGGCCCTGCTGGAAGTTTTGGATGCGGCCTACTCTGCGGCCGCGGTAATGCCAGCGTTAGAACCGGCTGTGGCCTGTTTGACAGGCCCTGTGGACCAGCCCCCCGGAAACACGGCTGCTCCCATCTGCCACCCGGCCCCAGCGGCTGCTGGGCCGCAGAAATCATCCGCCGCCTCTGCTCCACGCCCTTTCTCGGCAAGGTCCCGCCCACCGGACTCTGGGACTGGCACGACACCCTCCGTTTGAGTTGCGGAGGTGATTAAACAAAAGAAGATCCGGGAGCAGGAGGTATGGAGCCTGCTTCACTCAAAGGGGGAGGCTAGCATGGCGGTGGAAAGATTCCGGGGACGGCTGGTGTACACCAACACGGACAGGGGGTACGGTTTTATTCGTGACCAGTCAGGCCAAAAAGTATATTTGAATGTATCCTCCATACGTCATGGCCGGGCCCTGAAAGAAGGGGACTCCGTATCCTACTATAAAGAATACTGCCCCCGCTGGTATTATGCAGTGGCAGTACAGGCGGAGCCTGAGAAAAGCGGACCCCCGTGAAAAAGGACTGGTATGGACACTCTCGGTATCCTGGGTACTCCACAGCTGTGGGGCCCTTACTACTGACCACCAGAAGGTGGATTGAACTGTAAGGAGTTCGTTGCACTGTTGTGCAGGTCATAAGGACAGTTCGCAATCAGATTTTAAAAAAAAAAATGTTGTTATCTGGGGTTTCTATTTTTGTTTTTCTATGTTCCTCTTACAGGATATGGGTCTACGTTTACTTGTTAGCCTGACAGAGCGGAGATATGAAGAAGAGAGGGAGTGTCCAGGTCAAAGGAAAGGGGTGAAAATCTGCTATGTTTATGTTTTATTATATGTTGGTTTTAAAGCATTAGTAAAAAGAAAAAAAAATGTAAAAATTGGGTACTTGTGGTATTGTAAAGTTGTTTTGTTATACAATAGGCACAAGTAAATGCAACAGGTCCGGGTAAGGGAAGGTCTGTGGTACCAAAGGAAAGTGTGAGATCCAGAGGGGGTCTATGATTTGAGAGGGTCTGGGAGACCAAGACACCGACCATGACATGTAACTGAAAGAAGGGTAAAAGAGATGGAAGACGTGAGAGAGACAGCCGTCCTAGGTCAGGTCCCCAACAACACGGACACCCCTGTAGGAGGAAGGCGGGCGCTGGTAATGATCTGGCAGGTGTGAGACCTCGATCATGGCGTACCGAATAGTGGAAGGTGACAGTAGGGGAGAGTAGGGGAAGGTACACGCCATAGAGAGAATATGGGTGTACCTAGCCCAATTTGAAAGACGTTGTCATGTGGCATGCGCGCTGGTGAGTACCAGTAGGCTGCTCAGAGCATGGTGCTCCCAGTATGGTTCGGCCCCCCGCAGGAAGTGGGTTTGGCCCAACAGCTGGTCCGACAACAGAATGTAGGTGAAGCTTCAGAACAGCAAAGGTAGGGATGACGATTGTCGAGGACGACAATGGACAAAGGAAGGGAGAGTGTAGGGAAGGTGACCTGACGGACGGACTCTACACCAGCACAGCTGCACAACCCGGCATAGCTGACTGCACCCAGAACAGCTGCAGAACCCAGCACAGCTGCACAACCCGGCATAGCTGACAGCACCCAGCACAACCCAGCACAGCTGCACAACCCGGCATAGCTGACAGCACCCAGAACAGCTGCAGAACCTGGCACAGCTGTACAACCTGGCATAGCTGACAGCACTCAGCACAGCTGCACAACCCAGCACAGCTGCACAACCCGGCGTAGCTGACAGCACCCAGCACAGCTGCAGAACCCAACACACATGACAGCACCCAGCACAGCTGCAAAACCCGACACACCTGACAGCACCCAGCACAGCTGCAGAACCCCGCACAGCTGAGAGCAACGCCTGTCCACACTGCAGTCTGCAGTTCTGCTGGGTGTCGGGTTCTGATTAATCAATCATTGATGATCTTTCCTGAGGCCAGGTCCACTGGTTCAGTATTTGGTCAGTATTTTACATCAGTATTTGTAAGTCAAAATCAGGAGTGGAACAATCAGGGGAAAAGTTTAATAGAAACACGTCCCCACTTCTGGATTTTTCACCCAATCTTGGTTTTGGCTTACAAACTGTCAATCTTCAAGAGCACAACTTTTCCCAGTAAGCAAGAAGCTGGGAGGCTGGGGAAAGGTGCGCTCCTGCATATTGAAGATAACTACACCCCTTGAAGAGTGATCATTGTTTTGTGTTATCAGAGGCTAGTGTTTTAAACTTTTTTGACCCTAAGACAACACTTCCTGCCTCTACGCCCCTGCAGATCAATTTGATCAATGTCACATTGCTAATAAATGGATATTTTACTATATGAAATTTGGTTCCTTTTTTAGAAACAAATTAAAAGGAAAACTCACACATGACGGCCAGTCCTATGGATTTGTTGATGCGGCCGTACTCGTTCTCGGCTGCGCACACATAGATGCCATCATGGTTGTAGGTGACGTACTCCAGTTCCAGAGTAAGGTTCCCGGTGTAATCTTCTTTTAGGAGAGAGTCATCCTTGAACCACATGACGCGTGACATGGGGTTACTATCTACCACACACAGAAACACCACCTGAGTGCCCTCCGTCATTTCCGTGGAGGAGTTAATGTCTACAATGCGGGGGGCATCTAGAATGGATACAAATGGTAACAAATTATATATCTGACCAGCAACCATCAAAGTCATCATAATACAAACTAGAAAAAATAAACTATTTAGGAAAAAAAATATTTACTACATAAACCAAACCATGTGTTGCTTCACACTTCTGTGTAACAAAGTTGGTGGGTTAAAAGTTGTGTCCAAAATTGCAGGGGGTCAGTTGTAGGTAGACATATTATCAGACTAGTTGTTGCTTACACTCCTCCATTCCCCTTGGACTCATAAATTGCATTTCTAATTGGAGGCAACAGTGATAAAAGTGGAAAGTGAAACTTGCTCCATTTTGAGCCATGATACAAGAGGCTTAAAGCACACCTGTCATTTCAGGTGAATTTTCAGCATTATTTTTGGAAATTATATGGCTCATATCCTGCTTTTTTACCTCTGTAAACCATCAGTTGTCTCTCAGCTACTGAGTAGAGAAAAGTTACTATGATGTCTCCCATACACAACACACAGACATGAGGGACTCATGCTCTCCTTTCTCCTTTTAGCACATGTTTAGAAGCAGGGGAACTGTGAATGCAGATCTAAGGTGACATAGCACGTACTAGAAGGTTACAGCATGCTGAACACTGTACAGTAATACTGAGCAGCATAGCTGTGAATCCTGCTCTGGAGAAAACTAAAACACTTACTGCAAAGCAGAAGCATGAAGGACATTATACAGCAGTACAGAGCAGTGTAGCTGTGGACCTAGTTATGAGTCAGATAAAACACTCACTACAAATTTGCAACATGATATGCCTGTGTGTTATGTACCTGTCCCAGATCCATGTCTTGCTTCCATCACCCCAGTCCACTGAAATCTGTTGTACTTAACATCAGCCTTTGCAGATGGCATGGTGTGATCTCATGTGGTTATCTGCCTGGGCCTGTATAACAGCTATCAAGACACACACCTGCATCTTGATACTATGACTTAAGTGTTTCTAAGACTTTCAGTTTGTTAGTGCACTGCGTCTGTCTGTGGATTCCAGTAACTCTGCTACCTGTGTGCAGTCTCAAGGAGGTCTCCTGTCTGCTTGTGGCTTCCAGTAACTCAGCTACCTGTTTGCGGTCTCCAGGACATCTCATTTCTGCCTGTGACTTACAGAAATTCTGCTACCAGTCTGTGGTATCCTGAATGTCTCTGGGCTGCTTGCAGCTTTCAGTAACTCTGCAACCGGTCTAAGGTCACCAGGATGTCTCCTGTCTGTGTGCGGCTTCCAGTTACCCTGCCACCTGTGTGCGGTCTCCAGGACATCTCCTGCTTCCAGTACCACTGCTGTCTGTGTCTTGCTTGCTTCACCCATCTGCTGCACTGACTCTCATGGCCCGTGTGCCAAATCGGACCTTGAGCTTGGTAGAACCATCTGACCTAGGCCTAACACTGTGTTGCTGCCTCACTCTGCTTTTTATTTTCCCCCATCACAACCTCTCTAAAGAGATACAGTAGATGTAATCAAATACTTCCCTGAGCTGTTAAGCCATTTTGGTTTGAGCAAGATGAATATTAGCAGTGTGAATAAGGCAGGGGAGAGGAGAAGTGGCTTACAAGTGGAGAAAGAAGAACATTTTTCTAATAAAATATATTACAAACTATTTATATTTTTTTATACTATACAGTATATTAATAAGGTTTTTTAAGTAAGATTAATCATTTAACTATGGAAAAAAAAATTTTGGGGGGGGGATTTAGGTTCAGTAACTAAAAGATGCACCTTAAGAATACAGGGCTTTGGTAAGTAATTGATCATTAGTAGCCCTTCAGGGGTAACTTACATTTTACATCCATTGTAGCAAAACCTTTATACTCCAGTTCAGTGTTTTTAAATGTGACTTTACAACCCAACCGCTGGCCATGGTTTTTATGTGATGGAAGGAACCTCAGGGTAGATATCTGCTTCCATGCGCCATTGTTTTCCTCAATACGGGCGTACACGTTATGATGCTCCAGTCCTTCAATGTCCATCCAGGTCACAGTAGGCTTCATGTCCGGACAGTTATCATCTACTAAGCAAGTGATCTCAGCTTCGGAGCCTGATATAATCTCTTGAGGCTGAACTACAAAGGGTTCGTCTACGAGAAAAAAAAATCAATGTTACCCATAGAAAATACAATTTATCCATTTTGTCCCTGGGCAGCTACATATTTAATGGTTCAAAAAAGTTCATTACTAAAACGAAATAAGTTGGAATAACAAGATAAAGAACACTCTACCCCAAAAAAATTCTACTCGACGTTCCACCTATTAGGAAGTTCTCTGCACTTTTCCAAAGGGTTTTGGGCAAAAATGTAAATTTTAAATATCTATTTTCACACACACACACACCACCCACAAAATAAACCATTACCTAATATATAGAAGTTGGCATGTTCTGAGTAGGTATATTGATTGTAGCCTCCCAAATCGGCTCGGAAGTAGTATTTTCCCTGAAGTTCATTGGTGACTTTGTCAATCTGTATCGAGCAGTTTAATCCTTGAAGGTCCCCAATTATCTTTGAACGACCAATGTACATTTCATGTGCAGAGTTGGTTTTTGAATTCAAGACCACAGGGGGAAAGTTCCTAGGATACGGACTGTTAAAGTACCAGATACCATGTACGACTGACGGCCGAATATCTTCGGGGTAATCGAAGTTACATGGGATGGCCACACAAGTTTCCTTAAATGCCGAGATGGATGGAGGCATCCAAGCTGACCAGTGTCTGCTCAAAACACCTTGAATGGAGTCAATCATAGATAGAAATCAATCATTGCAAGTGGAAACACTAAATTAATTAGCATTTTTTGTTTTTGCTTTTTTACATCTACCTTGACTTTACCATCTGAATGAAATACCCAACACCTCCAATGGCAATCTATAGAACTTGTAGACTATGTCTACCAAGTGAATGGATCTAAATCATAAAAAAATATTTTTTTCCATATTAGGTGATTCATTTTGAATTTTAATTCTTAGACAGTTTTCTTATCATTTTTCTATTTATGTAACAATTTGAAAAAAATAATAATTTGGCCGCATCTGTGATAACGCCCGCCAAAACACCAGGATCCAGCCAACTTGAACCACAGCCATTGTTCTTGTTATTGATCCAGACAGATTCTTCTTCTATGTGTGGGACGACATTACCAACTCAATCTGTGCTGGTGTTATATCAATCATTTACTGTTAAGAAAGAGGAGTGAAAAAAAACAGCAGAGAGGGAGGAAATACAAAAAAAAAATTGCAGGTATCTTAACTAAATACTCCCCTCCCCATTTATTGCCTATACGCAGTGTCGAACTGGACATGTACTTATGCTTCTATATAGTAATGAACGTAACAGTTTGTTACATGAATGATGAGATGCCGTCACTGTATATGGTGAATTAAGTGTATTTTGCTAACTACTGCTCATGTAGGGGGCCCACCGGGGAATTTACTTGTTTCCCGGTGAACCAGTCCAAGCATGTCTATGTGCAACCCTATAGACAGACTTTTCAAACTTTTTAAAAAATTTCTGAGAAGTTTTTGAACTGATCTTTCTTTTTGGTTTGTGTTGAGTCTTTTTTTTTTGTCTGGGCTTGCTGCTTTTGTTATATGTTTTCCTGAAGACAGCAGCGGAAGAGGAACTCAAGTCCTCCAGAGTTGGAACCACTTTTTGCTCAAGGTCATCAAGGGAGGTCCTAAATTTTATTGTATCTGATGTTTGGGATGGGGAATCTCACTCATTGCTTTTTGATGGCTTGGTCTCTCTTATATGCTATATTTATGTCCAAGATAATTTTTGGCTCTAGTAGAAGGAGATATGAGGTGCTCATACACTTTGTTCTAAGGGGTAAGGTTTCTCTTTGTGGAGAGTGACATACCAGCTCTGGCTTGTCAAGGTAAGGAGGCTTACTCGCCGTGCAATGCTCCTCTGGGAAAATAATATGCAAATTGCCTCTTCAGAGAGGAAGAGGACTTGAACTCTATAGCGCCACCTGTTGGAAGTAGCGATCCTACAAGTCACAATCATCCCTTTAACGAGTCTTGTAATATGACTTAGGATAAACACGGTGTCTGCAAATTGAGATTCTGATTTGGCTTTTACCCTAAGTCATATTACAAGACTCGTTAAAGGGTTGATGTGACTTGTAGGATCGCTACTTCCAAGAGGTGGCGCTAAAGAGTTCAAGTCCTTTTTCTCTCTCTGAAGAGGCAATTTGCATACACTTTGTGTAACTATTGGCACGGTTGACCGCCAGCTATCTATCCAGACTTCCACGTGCACATGGACACTCAGTCTAGACTCTTCTGACTTATCTGCCTGGAGAACAGAAGTAAATTCAAATCCCTGGATCTCTATCTCACCCCTGCTTCATCTGGAGAGTCAAAACATTAGACAGTTGACAAAACCTGTGGAATTGATGGCTTCGACCAACTTTAATCCAATGTGTATAGGCACTTTTAGGTTGCGTTCACAAACCTTTTTTATTACTTAGTAATTAACTCCTGTAATGGTCACCAGTATACAAAATAGGAAAACATTTTGTAAAATTACTATGTGATAGGACTAGTGTAAAATGAAGTATAGAAACCAATGTCAGGCAGCTGCTGCCAAAGCTAATAAGATTATGCGGTACATAAAAAGATGCACAAGATGAGAAAATTTACAAATCACTAAAGACCAGACATTGAATATTTTGTGTTGAGGTAATAAATGGTCAAGATGAACTAGAGAAAGATTATCAAAATTAGGTTAATTTTGTTTTTAAAGGGGACTAATAACTATGTACTGTATATCCCAGGTCACTACCGAAATTGATCACATGATCTAATGAATACCAAAGACTGTTAATATAAAAAGAGCATATTCACTACGTCTATAGGGAAGTGGCTTCTACACCTACATTGAAGAGGATTCTTTACTGTAAGAGCAGTGAGGCTTCCGAAGCTCTCTGCCAAGGAAAGTTGCAATAGAGAAAAACTTGTACATTATTTTTAAGAATTCAAACCAGTTAGTGATACATATTCGGTTTGACAAATCTATTTCTAGACTGTATAATTTTGTATTAGATTTTCTGCACACAAATATGTGGACGGCCATAGAGTCTGAGCTGCTGTTAACAGGCTTTAGAGAAAAGCTTTACAGACAGTAGACAGCATTAGTATGGAGATGCTCATTAACTTCTGTGGAGGAGTGTTGTGGTCATGCTCTATGATCCTGAGCAAGGCGGAAGGGGTGAGCTGTGACCATCATCTATTGTGTTATATGGTAAAGTGTTGTGAGCATGCTCTGTGACCTGCACAGAGGTCATTGTGCAAGGAGGAGGAGGAGTTGAGCTGTGAGCAACAACAATTAGCGTCTTTGGTAAAGTGTTGTGGAAGTGCTCTGTGATCTTTGCAGAAGTCACAGTGAAACGAAGAGAAGAGGGTGAGCTGTGACCAGCACCTTTTACCTTGTATGGGAAATAATATTTTACTTGTACTTTGACATGAGCATAGTGGAGGAGGAGGCGAGCTTTGAGCATTACCAATTATCTTCCATTGTAAAGTGTTGTGGAAATACTCCATGATCTTTGCAGAGGGAGGAGGATGTGAGCTGTGATCATCAGCTATTATCTTTTATTGGAGAGAATTGTAAGCTTGTACTTTGACCTGTGCAGTGGTCATTGTACAGGTAAGGGGAGGAGGTGAGCTCTGAGCATTACCAATTATCTTCCAGGGTAAAGTGTTATGGAAATTCTCAACAATTTTTGCAGAGGAAGGAGTAGGTGAGCTGTGATCATCAGCTATTGTCTTTTATTGGAGAGAATTGTAAGCTTGCTCTTTGATCTATGCAGTGGTCATTGGCCAGGGAGTGGGTGGAAGTGTGCTCTAATCACACTATTCTATTCTATTCTAAATGGGGAATATCATTGCATCTGTCTGCAGAAAGTCTCAGTTGTTTGCTTTGCAGACTAGTGGCCACCTCCCCCGTTGCTAACACCCACACCTGCACATCCAGTTGGAAGAATGTCTCAAATGGGGTACCACAGGGTTCAGTCCTGGGCCTTGTATTGTTCAACATCTTTATCAATGATTTAGCTGAAGGAATTGAGGGTAAACTGATTAAATTTTCCGATGACACAAAGCTAGGAGGGATAGCTAATACAGAGAAGAGAGAGAGAATTAAAAAAGATATAAATAAACTGGAGCAGTGGGTAGCAACTAACAGAATGTTTTTTAACAGGGAAAAATGCAAAGTACTACATCTGGGCAATAAAAATGAAAAAATCATATACAGAATGGGAGGAATAGGCCTAAGCAACAGCACATGTGAAAAAGACTTGGGTATACTAATAGATCACAGACTGCACATGAGTCAACAGTGTGATGCAGCAGCAAAAAAGCAAATGCAATTCTAGGATGTATAAACAGAAGCATACAGTTTAGATCACGTGAAGTCATTATTGCCCTCTACTCCTCTTTGGTCAGACCTCATCTGGAATACTGTGTCCAGTTTTGGGCACCACAATTTTAAAAAAGACATCAACAAACTGGAGAAAGTTCAGAGACGAGCGACCAGAATGGTGACCGGTCTGCAAACCATGTCCTATGAAGAACGATTACAGGATTTGGGAATGTTTAGCTTGCAGAAGAGAAGACTGAGAGGAGACTTAATAGCTGTCTACAAATATCTCAAGGGCTGTCACATTGTAGAAGGATCATCTTTATTCTTATTTGCACAAGGAAAGACTAGAAGCATTGGAATGAAACTAAATGGGAGGAGACACAGATTAGATATTAGAAAAAACTTTCAAACAGTTAGGGTGATCAATGAGTGGAACAGGCTCCCACGAGAGGTGGTGAGTTCTCTTTCAATAGAAGTCTTCAAACAGAGGCTGGACAGACATCTGTCTGGGATGATTTAGTGAATCCTGCTTTGAGCAGGGGGTTGGACCAGATGACCCAGAAGGTCCCTTCCAAATCTAGCATTCTTTGATTCTGTGATTCTATGACCTGGTTGTTTATAACACCCTACTTCCTGTTGGAAGGTGCGGGTGTTATTTCCTGTTTGCACTTCTCTGTTGAGACTTGGAGCTGTAGCAGTCTGCTAAGGTCCTCTTGGAGTTGGAGGGCATCGGCATGTCTCTATGAGTCTACTCAAGCTAAGTGTCCCCCTTATTGCATTTATCCTTTGTGTCTTTAGTGTTAGTGGGATTAACTAGTGTCATCCTGTTCTTCCTGGTGCAGGGCTTATTGCCAGGGTCACACAGGGATTAGGTATCCTGCTCGGTGATAAGTGCGGAACCTATATAGGGACAGCAGGACAGACAGGGTGGCAGTAGATCAGTTAAGGGGTCTCCACTTCCCCCTTCCCTAGTGTTTGGTTCCCCTTCACTTATCCCTTTGTGTTGTACTTAGTCTGTCCTACACTGAGCATGACAATATATTATCTATGAAAGTGATAGAAAGAAAATGCTGCTGAAAATTGATCTCTTATGTGGCTAAGTGGCCAGAGGGAAAATTATAAATAATGATATAGAAGAATAAAAATGATAAGTAAAATTCGTTTAACCCCTTTCTGCCATATGACGTACTATCCCGTCCATGTGCACTGGGACTTAATTCCCAGGGACGGGATAGTACGTCACAGCGATCACGGCCGGGTGTCAGCTGATTATCACAGCTGACACCCGGCACTATGTGTCAGGAGCGGTCACGGACCGCCTCCGACACATTAACCCCTGGCACACTGCGATCAAACACGATCACAGTGTTCCGGGGATTAGGGAAGCATTGGCAGGGAGGGGGCTCCCCCCGTGCTTCCCTGAGCCACCCAGAGCAGCGCGATGTGCTGCGCTGCTCCGGGGGCCTCCTTCCCTGCAGGTCCCCTGATCCAAAATGGCGGCGGGGGCCTGCAGGGAGCCGGCTTCCTCAGTGCCTGCAGAGCGCAGGCATGAGGAAGCCTTCTGCACTGCCTGTGACAGATCGCTGATCTGTCACAGCGATCTGTGATGTGACAGATCAGCGATCTGTCACATGACAGTGATGTCCCCCCTGGGACAATGTAATAAAGTTAAAAAAAAAAGTGTAAAAATAATTTATAAAAAAAAACGCTAAATAAATAATAAAAAAAAAAATTCCCTAATAAATTCATTTTTTGGAAATTAAAAAAAAAAATAAAAGCACACATATTTGGTATCGCCGCATCCGTAACGACCCACCCTATAAAACTGTCCCATTAGTTAACCCCCTTAGGGAACCCCTTTAAAAATAATAAAAAACAAAGCAAAAAATAATGCTTTATTATCATACCGCTGAACAAAAAGTGCAATATTGCGCGATCAAAAAGACGGATATAAATAACCATGGTACCGCTGAAAACGTCATCTTGTCCTGCAAAAAAAGGGCTGCCATACAGCATCATCAGCGAAAAAAAAAAAGTTATAGCTCGCAGAATAAAGCGATGCAAAAATAATTATTTTTTATATAAAATTGTTTTCATTGCATAAAAGCGCCAAAACATAAAAAAAGACATAAATGAGGTATCGCTGTAATCACACTGACCCAAAGAATAAAACCGCCTTATCAATTTTACCGCAAGCGGAACGGTGTAAACGCACCCCCCAAAAGAAATTCTTAAAATGCTGGTTTTTGTTCATTCGGTGTCCCAAAAAATCGGAATTAAAAGCGATCAAAAAATGTCACGTGCCCGAAAATGGTACCAATAAAAATGTCAACTCGTCCTGCAAAAAAATAAGACCTCACATGACTCAGTGGGTCAAAGTACGGAAAAATTATAGCTCTCAAAATGTGGTGATGCAAAAACTAATTTTACAATAAAAAGCGTCTTTTAGCGTGCGACAGCTGCCAAATATAAAAATCCACTATATATAGTGAATCAAACCCCCCGTTATCTCCCCCTTAGTTAGGGAAAAATAATAAAATTAAAAAAATGTATTTATTTCCATTTTCCCATTAGGGCTAGGGCCAGGGCTAGGGTTAGGGTTAGGGTTAGGGCTGAGATTAGGGTTAGGGGTGTGTTGGGGATAGGGTTGGAGTTAGAATTGAGGGTTTCCACTGTTTGGGCACATCAGGTGCTCTCCAAACGCAACATGGAGTCTGATCTCAATTCCAGCCAATTCTGCGCTGAAAAAGTCAAATGGTGCTCCTTCCCTTCCAAGCTCTGCCATGCGCCCAGACAGTGTTTTACCCCCCCATATGGGGTATCAGCCTACTCAGGACAAATTGCAAAACAACTTTTGGGGTCCAATTTCTCCTATTACCCTTAGGAAAATAAAAAAATTGGGGGCAAAAATATCATTTTTGTGGAAAAAAACATGATTTTTTTATTTTCACGCCCGGGCGTTATAAACTTCTGTGAAGCACTTGGGGGTTCAAAGTGCTCACCACACATCTAGATAAGTTCCATGGGGGGTCTAGTTTTCAAAATGGGGTCACTTGTGGGGAGTTTCAACAGTTTAGGCACATCAGAGGCTCTCCAAACGCGACATGACACCCGCAGACCATTCCATCAAAGTCTGCATTCCAAAACGTCACTACTTCCCTTCCGAGCACCGACGTGTCCCCATACAGTAGTTTTCTCCTACATATGGGGTATCAGCGTACTCAGGACAAATTGGACAACAATTTTTGGGGTCCAATTTCTCCTGTTACCCTTGGGAAAATAAATTGGGGACTAAAAGATCATATTTGTGGAAAAAATATGATTTTTTTATTTTCACGCTCGGGCGTTATAAACATCTGTGAAGCACTGGGGGCTTCAAAGTGCTCACCACACATCTAGATAAGTTCCTTGGGGGAATGGTATCATTAGTGGGGGTTTCAACTGTTTTTGTACATCAGGGGCTTTCCAATGCGACATGGTGTCCAATCTTAATTCCGGCCAAAAAAGTCAAATGGTGCTGCTTCCCTTCCGAGCTCTGCCATGCGCCCAAATAGTCGTTTACACCCACATGTGGGGTATCAGCGTACTCAGGACAAATTGCACAATAACTTTTAGGGTCCTGCTACCCTTGGGAAAATTAAAATTGGGGGTGAAAAGATCATTTTTGTGGAAAAAATATGATTTTTTAATTGTACGGCTGTACGTTATAAACTTCTGTGAAGCCCTTGTGGGTTCAAAGTTCCAAAATGGGGTTACTTCTGGGGGTTTCCACTGTTTAGGTACATCAGGGGCTCTCCAAACGTGACATGGCGTCCGATCTGAATTCCAGTCAATTTTGCATTGAAAAAGTCAAACGGCGCTCCTTCCCTTCTGAGCTCTGCCATGCGCTGAAACAGTGGTTCCCTCCCACATATCAGGTATTAACATACTCAGGATAAATTGCACAATAACTTTTGCAGTCCAACTTCTCCTGATACCCTTGGTAAAATAAAAAAAATTAGACCTGAAGTAATTTTTTTGTGAAAAAAAGTTAAATGTTCATTTTTTTTTAAACATTCAAAAAATTCCTGTGAAGCACCTGGAGGGTTAAAAAACTTCTTGAATATGGTTTTGAGCACCTTGAGGGGTGCAGTTTTTAGAATGGTGTCACTTTTGGATATTTTCTATCATATAGACCCCTCAAAGTGACTTCAAATGTGATGTGGTCCATAAAAATAAAATGGTGTTGCAAAAATGAGAAATCACCTGTCAACTTTTAATCCTTATAACTTCCTAACAAAAATAAATTTTGGTTCCAAAATTGTGCTGATGTAAAGTAAATATATGTAAATTGTTATTTATTAAGTTTTTTGTAGTGCCATATCTCTGTGATTTAAGTGCATAAAAATTCAAAGTTGGAAAATTGCAAAATTTTCAAAATTTTCGCCAAATTTCCATTTTTTTCACAAATAAACACAAGTTATTTGAATGAAATTTTACCACTAACATGAAGTACAATATGTCACGAGAAAGCAATGTCAGAATCACCGTGATCCATGGAAGCGTTCCAGAGTTATTACCTCATAAAGGGACAGTGGTCAGAATTGTAAAAATTGGCCCGGTCATGAACGTGCAAACCACCCTTGGGGGTTAAGGGGTTAACATGAAAACTACATCATTTTCTGATATCATGTTCCCTTTAAGATTGATTATTCCTCTTACCTTTCAAGAGTATTAATATAAAAGGAAGGGATTTCCACCGCCATTCCATCTTCTTCTAAACCAGTAGATAAACTCTCTGTAATAAAACACATAAAATAACATATTGGATGAGTTACCCAATGATAGAAGAGCAGTAGTGTACCAAGGATGCATCGCCACTCCATGCAGATGGCTATAATGCAGTAGTCTATCGGTGGGGTCAGACTACAAACTGCACATCTGACCTCTGGACAATAAGTATCAGGAAGGTTCGAAAACCGCATTACTTTCTGCTCAACTAAAGGCTGGTCTGGCCAAAAGGTTTGCATCACAAGACCCAGCACAAGGGTCCAAAAACGATCTCAGGCTCAGATTTAGGAGAACTCTTTAAATTCATAGAAAGGTTAATGATTTCGTAAGGAGTCGCCAATAGTACACTCAGAATAGAAAGATGTAATTGGAGATTACTCATGTGTGGTGATATCTCGCAGCTCTGTGATGTGCGTAGGAGGGAAATGAAATCTATGAAATATGAATCGAAAGACATAAACATTGCAATTGTAGTAGATGTCAAGATGTTTTAACGAGTAGGAAGACTTCAGAGGCTTCGCTCACACATGACGGGGATGACAGATCTCACTAGAGATAAATGTACACATTGTGTAGAATGGCAAACGGTGCGTTACTGAGCTGTACGCTTATTAACATATTGGAGGAGGGGAAGAGAGGGAAGAGAATAATGTGTCTGCAAAAGGTTTTCGGTGCCCTAAAAATCTGAGCATTTATCGTGCGCCATGTTGCAGCCAGGTTCCACCTACTTTGAAATTGATTCTTCACTGGAACATGTTTAACCTGTTCCTGACTGGAATTTTTTTGTGCCTCGTTTTATTTCCTTTTTCTTCCAAAGGCCATACCTTTTTTTCTCTTTTTCCCCATTCACATTGCTGTAAAAAGGAACTTTTTTTCTGGGTGAGTTGTAGTTTTGAATGACACTGTTCATTTTACCATTTAATGTACTGAAAAATGAATAAAAAATCCAAAGTGTAATGACATGGTGAGCAAAAATAGGAAAAACAGAATTCTATTTTTTTGGTGGGGTGGATCATTCATGACAAAAATGACCTGGTGACATCAGTTCAGTAAGTTTATGGCAATATTAAACTTCTAACGATTTTTTATTTTTAGCAGTTAGACAAAATGCCTAACTTTGTAAAAAGGAAGAGTCACCAAACTGTATAAATCGGACGAGGATCACAACGCAAAACTCGGACTGGCTCTCTCGACCCAGAATGCACACTGTCATGCTTTGGTCAGGAGAGTCAATGGCCAGTCCGAGCGTTGCGTTGCGAGTTATACGGCCGCCTGACCTTTCTCAAATACAGATTTAATTTGTGTCGCCATTTCTTGAGTCATGTAACTTTTCTGTCGGTGGCGCCGTATAAGGGCTTGTTTTTCGATTGTAGAGCAGATGTTTATATTGATATTGTTTAGGGATACATACAATGTTTTGATTGCTTTTTATTGCCTCATTTGTGCAATGATTGAAAAGTGGAAATTCTGGTGTTTTGATTTTTTTTTTTAGTTTATCACATATTTAAATAAATTTTATATTTTGATAGGTCCAACTTTTATTTACACGACGACACTAAATATGTTTTTTTTTTAATGTAAAATCTCCTTATAGAGAGTTAGGCAAATTTATAGTTGTGGAATTTAAATCTATTTGAAATTTACTAAAATGCTTATTCTTTTTTTTTTATTTCACTCTGTGCAAACCCAGTAAAATAGCGGCTGGCTATTGGTTGATAAAAAGAAAAAAAAAATAATTAAAAACTAAATAAAACTAATACTCACCACTCTGGCCACTTCCGCTGCTCACTGCATCCACTTAGCGTCACCGCATACTGTACCTTCATGCTAGGCCAGTATGACATTGCGGCCTGAAGTTACAGCTTAGTGTAAAGATGCAGCGGCAGTATGAGTATACAACTGTTCGGGGGAGAGCGAGCAGCACAGTTTGCATGGTGGGTCCGTGAGTATCTGATACTTTATACAATATTGGTGACATACATCTGCAAGCGGATTGAATGGCAGACCATTCTGAAAAATTGTGAGGACCAAAAGAAGAAAGCCAAAACGTGATCGAAGAAGGATAGGAACAATCATAAAAGTAAAATACCTTTGTTAGTACAAAATTTGGTAAGTGGTAACACAAGAAGTATATCACAAAAACCATTTACGTGCATATGTTATACAATATGTATTAAAAATGGCGTATCATAGAACTGCATATTTACAATAGTCCATTATCATTAACAAGTAGATAGGATGCCCTTTACCAGGGCTAGATACAGCTTAATATGGACTTTAGTGACCTTAGGCTAGTTTCACACTAGCGTTTATTCGACGCTATTCCCTGCCCGCCCCTGCAGATCGTGCGCTGGCCGTGCGCTAGTAGGATTCTGGCGTGCGCTGCGCACTTTTGAAGGTGCGCCGTGCGCGCCGAAATGCAACATGCTGCGTTTGGCGTGCACGGGCGCACCTTCAAAAGTGCGCAGCGCACGCCAAAATCCTACTAGCGCACGGCCAGCGCACGATCTGCGCACCCCATGCTAAAGATAGGGTGCGCAGATCGCAAGCGTCCATGTGTGATAGTAGGCGGCGATGACGGGATGGGGCGGGCAGGGAGCCGGCAGGGGGCGGGGCTTAGCGGCGCCGTGCGCTGCATTGAATAAACGCTAGTGTGAAACTAGCCTTAGTGATTTAGAAGTAATAGCTGGATCAAGCCTTGAGGAGTTACTGGAAACAATGGAAAAGTGCAGTGTGCAGAAAGAGGAGACAGCTGCCGCATGGTAATGAATATACAGAAAGATCTGATTACCTGGTGGGTGATGGATCAATATGGTTGTGGGTGATGGAAGAATACAGATCTGCTCCACTGACCATCGTTGAACCATGGATTCGTTTGGAGAAAGCCAGGATTGGGACCCGCCGGTCGCCAGGTTCCATGGAGATGGTTGGATAAGACAGGTGGTGACTCTCGTGTTAACTGGCTCTGGACCTCTTATGGACTCTGTGGACTGTCATCTCCATATGCTTGTCATTATCTCCTCTCTGTGTGTACCACAGGTGGGGTAGTGACTGGGAGCTCTGACATATCATCTGCCATTATCCTGGTGGGTCAGCGGAACGGTGAGACTCTGTAATGTGCACCATCTTGGTGACTTTTGCTGGGACTGGTCTATGTGTTATCTGCCTGTTTTGTGGTTCAATAAAGCATTGCCATACTGTTTTACCTCTCCCTGCGTTGTATGAGTAGCATTTTGCCCACACTAACGAGAAAGCGGGTGTTAGGCGGGACGATCCCTGGTCCATGCAGTTCTGGCTAGCGGACTTTGGCGCCCGCCAACTCCCCATTTCCCCACAGTTATGTTATACATTTTACAATTATTTACTTCAGCATCATTAATCCATGATTTTATCAGTAGGCAATTATAATTCCCTGATCCTGGGCACCGGAGTCCAACTGGAATTATGACTTGTGTAATCCCATTAGTCTTCAACTGGTTTCAGGCCATTTTTAGATTTGTTTTAGACTTTTTAGCCATTAAATCCCTCCTTCAATTGCATATTTAATTAGCCCTGGCCACCCTACCTATATATATTGTAGAGATTCACTCTCCCTGGTAGGCCTTAGGTAGCATTCACACAGGCAATGCAGTTTTGATCCAAACACATGCAGTTTTTATTGCTTTCCACAGGTTGCACAGCACGAAAACAAACTCAAACATAAATCCCTGGTGTTGTCCAGGTGCAAACTAGAAACCTCTTTCTTCCTTTTCCCTGGTCAGTGTACTTTATAATGGACCTCACCCGTTGTAAAGCAGGAAAACGGATGCAGTAACGCAGAGGCGCAGAGCAAGGGTCAACAAGAGTGCGATTTAATTAACAATAACAAACGCCTCGCAGTGAGATAACAGAAAGGGGGAAACAGGTTAAACAGTGTAATTGTGGTTCAACACAAGTCTTTTTATCAACTTTAACTTAACGTGACTCTGCTGTCCTTTAATCGCTTGCAGTTCGATGGATGATGGAATGCTGGCAGAGGCCGACACTGCGTCTTCAGGCTTCCCTGCCCAACACACGGTCTCGCTTCTGGTGGCAGCGCCCGGTCACTGGTTTTGCCCGCTGAGCCCCTAGTCCACTGAACTGCAGAGCTAAAGTGTGAAACTCTGCACAAGTCTCCACTCGGCGTGTGCTCCCCTGCGCATGTGAGCAGGTTGCAGGATGCAGTGACAGACAGAAGGCAGAGCAAGGGTTAACAACTTTACTTAACAGGGAATACCCCACACAGGGAGGTAAATGGTTAACAGGGGCATAAAACAGTTCAGGTGTAAATAATATGCAGAGATAATGAATACGGTAACGGCAGTTCTGTTGTACACTTATTGTGTCAGAAGTTTCTCCGACTGTAGATGCTCCTTGAAAGTCAGTAGTGCCAACAACATCTGGCACGGTGCTTATCAAAGAAGGTCCTGCTGGTAATGGTGGTCTGTCTTCTGGCAGCAATGGTCGGTGTCCAGGGACCTTCCACTGGGCCCATACTCCATATACTGATGTGGCCTGAGGAGCGTGAGCCACGGCACTGTCTGAGCCCGACGTGGCCCGGCAGATATACCCTGGTGAATCGGGGAGCAGATGGCAGTCCTGCTCCCGATCTCTCTCTCTCTGGCAGCACGCACGCAGTACTCACTAGCCCAGAACATTCAACACCTCGCTTCGTGGTGACCAATGGGCACAATGCGCATCTCTCCTCACAGTCTCTGTCAGCGGTGGCGGTGTTTGGGCGCGGGCCTGTGCTGTACGGATGCTCCGGGGCCGTAGCACTCACTGGTCCCTGCTGTGCACTGTCTGCTACCGCCAAGTCTCTCTCTAGGTCTGCTGCAGTCCGTCGCAGCGCCAGCGGGTCGGGTGCAGAGCGCACTGCCTGCCCTGCTGCTTGCATGCTGATGGTAGGGGCCTCTCTGCAGCTTCGCACGCTTTCTACCTCAGCTTCTGGCCAGGTTCTCTCACTAAACACGCCCCCAGCTTCCGGGCCAGAGCACCGGTCTGGTCCTTTTTGCCTTCCCCCGGGAAACAAGGGACGCAGCCTCAACGGTTAAGGACCCCACTCTACACAGGTACCTGCAGCCCGGTCTTCCTCCTTACATGCACACGCCGATAACTGGATGCACAATGCACAATGTTTTACTTGGCACTTGTCCCTCGTTACACCCACGGGAACCTGAATACCCACACAGCACTGCTTCACTCGGCATCCGTCTCTCTGTGCACCCATTGGTACCCAGGAGTCCTCACTGAACCCGTCCCGGATCTCTACTCTGCACTTCAGCTCGCTTCTCAGTGTGCAGCTGGTTCCTTCTCTCTCTTCCCTATGGAGGGAACTCTCTGAATCTTCCCACATTCAATTTTCTCTCTTCCCCATGCTTACCACACCCCTTCTCTCTTAGTCATGGGTTCTGTCCAGCTCCCATTTCCTTCCCCCCTGCAACACTGGTCACGGCCTTGGCAGTTCCGGACCCAGTGTCCTGTAGGTACTCACAGCCTGGTCTCCTTCCTTACGACCCCATTCTCCTTTAACTCGCCATTCCTTCACTAGACGTTCGCATTCTTTCACTCCTTGTATGATTCACTGCCAGATGAATTGATATTGTTCATAATGGGTGGGAGGCACTCCAGCTGATGTCCACTCTGATAGGTGTAATCCAGGTTGACTGGTAGGAGGCAAGGGGATATTTTGTTCCGATGAATCTGCCGGTTCTGTCGCTTTGAGCATTGGCACTTCAGTGCTCACTTCCTTGGTGGCAGTAGACATTGAATTTTTAAGCTCTGGGGCGAGGCTGACATCTCTTCTTCGTCGAAGTCGAAAACTGTCGAAGTAGATGCATCGGTGATGTTCGGCACTCCTTTTCCTTCCTCAGGACCCTGGGACAGACAGGGCCGCAACATGCTATAATGAACTATCCGGGTAGGCTCTCCTTCTTCTTGTTCAGATTAGACTTCATACACAAGCCTGTCAGAACTGACTCGGCGTGTCACCAGATGAGGGGGTCTTCTCCCATTCGTGTTCCAGTTTTCCTTGGGGTCGCTTGTTCTGGATCAACATCCAATCTCCTGCTCTCAGAGCTGTCCCTCAAGTAGGCTTCTTTTCAAGGTGCTATAGTTCTTGGAACTTCGTCTGCACCAGCCGGTGTAGAGTATGCAGTCGATGTCGGTGGTCCCAAACAGATGAAGACACCCCCCATCCACGGGTATTCTTCTTCTGAGTCTAACTCCAACCCGGTGATCTCTTGTCCCTTTTGCCCGGACAGCAAGGTATACGGGGTGTATCCCATTGTACTGTGCACTCGATTGTTGCACACCCACACCAGTTCAGCCACAAACATAGGCCACCGTATCTTCCGATCTTCCTCCAATGTTTGACGCAAATGGATCAACAACCAATTAAAGCGCTCGCAAGCTCCATTCCCTTGAGGATGATAGGGTGTAGTCCTTGACTTCTCAATCCGATGCAAATGATGTAACGCTTCCATCACTTGACCTTGGAAGCAAGTGCCTTGGTCAGACAGGATTCTTTTTGGGCAACCGTACACCCGGATGAAGTCTCGTCAAATGGCCTGTGCAGCTAACTCAGCAGTCTGGTCCCAGGTAGGAGTCATTACAACAAACTTCATCAATAGCCCCAAGGAGGCAGAAGTCACGATGTTATGTGTCAGGACCCTCTGCTCTGGAGGTTTAGCTAGTTCATAGCTCTGATATCTTTGACAGGCCTCCTCTACTGCAGTCCTCAATCCAGGGTGATACACCAGCTTCTGTAACCACTGGAATATTTTCTCCGAACCAAAATGAGCCCCTCTCTCAAAGGCCTCCGTAGCACCACACGGATCATCTTTTCTGGGAGCACTACTTGCCAAGTGACCCCAAATTCTCATACTAGTTGTTCTCTTCTGTATAGCAATCCATCTTCCAAGTGAAGCCTCTCCCACTGTTTCAGAATCTGCAGAGCCCCTGAAGACAGCGCGTCTCTCTCTCGCAGGCTGGGAAGTTGCTTCAGGGCCACCCACTGTCTCAGCTGGGCAAGTTCTTTATCTGCTTGCTGGAGTTGCACCCAGTCATCCCAAGGTTGTCTCAGCACCCATTCTCCAGACGCCTGTCACGTCTCCGTCAGATTTGGGGCCTGCTGTTCCGGTCGCCACTTCGCCGTCAGACTCGGGGACGGCTGTTCCTGCCTCGGCCACTGGGAGGCGCCGTGGTTCTATTACGTTGCCATCAGACTCAGGGCCTATGGTCCCAGCTTTAGCCACTATGAGGCACCGGTCTGTCACGTCACCGTTGGATTCGGGGCCTGCTGTTCCGGTCACGGCCACTAGGAGGCGCTGGACCGCCACTTCACCGTCAGACTCGGGGACGGCTGTTCCTGCCTCGGCCACGGGGAGGCGCCGTGGTTCGCCAGTGAGTTATGGTGGTGACAGAGAAGTGACTCCTGCGCAGGCATCTGGTGGGTGCAGGCTCCGCCCCTCTGTCAGTCGTCAGGGGGTTACTGCATCACCATCTAGCCTGGTCCTGGGGGCGGCCCTAATGACATCACCAGTCCAGGAACCTGTGAGGGATGACCTGATCCCTCAAATACCTTGGGACTGGTCTTGCAAGCCGCCGGATATATTCTTGGTTCCCCTGTGTGCTACTTAGTGATTGATTTCTGTTTGACTCTGACCTCAGCCTGGATTTCTGACCCCTCTATTGCCTGACGATTTTGTACTTCTGCTACTCTCCTGGTTTGTGACCTTGGCCTGGATATTCTGACTCTGCTACTTCCTAACGATTCTGTACCTCTGCCGCCCTCCTGGTTTTTGACTCTGACCTTGGCCTGAATTTGACTCTGCTATTGCCTGCCGTTTTTGTACTTCCCTCTGACGACCGTCCTGCTCTGGCCGCTGCTCATATTCAGACAGCTACCTCCTGGGCTCTGTTGTAAATCCAGATCCCTGTATAGGGGTAAAGGGTATCAGTGTTTCTCGGGGTGTTGTCTGGCTGCAGCCCAGAACCGCAGACGGACGTTACACCGCCTCTCCGATCTGCCCTGTGTCACCACCAGTGACCTAGCAATGTCCCTAAAACCAGGAATCTCTTCTACCTCCAATTCTTCATCTCAGTCGCATTCGGGCTGCTCATGAGTCACTTTCGAGAGAGCATCAGCATGTGTATTCTCGGCCCTGGCCCGGTAAGCCCGGTAAGCAATCTTGTATTGATACTTCACCATGCGGGACACCCACCGTTGTTCAAAACTCCCAATTTTGCTTTTTTCAGGTGGGCTAGGTGCACACTAGGACTTCGGACCCCGACAAATACTCTGAACTTTTCGGTCATTGCCCACATCAACAACAGCAGTTCCAACTTGAAAGAGCTGTAATTGTCCGGGTTCCATTCCGAGGTGTGAAGAGACCAGCTTACATAGGCTATCACTCATTCCTTTCATTCCTGCATTTGTGATAGAACGCCCCCCAGACCATGTAGACTTCCATCAGTGTGAAGGATGAAGGGCTGTGAGAAATCCGCATAGGCGAGTATTGGGGCCTCTGTCAAGGCCATTTTCAAGGTTCTAATGACTTCTTCCTGGCTGCTTCCCCATTGAATAGCTCGATTCTTCAAACCAGATGGCACTCCCTTTAGTAGTTCCTGTAGCGGATTAGTGAAATGAGTGAAATTCTTCACCAATCTTCGGTAGTACCAGGTAAGCCCCAAGAAGGTCCGAACGTCTTTCACTTTTGTCAGGGTGGGCCACTCTTGCACAGCTGCTATCTTTTCACACACAGGCCGCACTCCTTCACCGGATACAATATGTCCAAAATACTCAATTTGTTTATGGAAAAGGTGACAATTTTGAGGCTTCACCTTCAGGCCGTGACTCTGCAGCCGACTCAACACTTGCTCCAGCTGCCGAAGATGTTCTTCAAAGGTGGTCGCGTAGACGATGATGTCAGCAAGATAAATGAGTGTTGCTTAAAAATTCAAGTCTCCAAAGCATCTCTCCATCAACCGCTGGAATGTCCAGGGGGCGTTGGTCAGGCCAAAGGTTAACCTATTAAACTCAAACAGTCCTATAGGCAGTATGAACGCCGTCTTTGGCTGGTTGTGTTCATCCATGGGTACCTGCTGGCCAGATCCAGGGAAGAAAAGCACTTTGCCTTTCCCAAGGCAGACAGTGATTCCTCAATTCTGGGCAATGGATAGGAGTCCCGCACTGTACAGGCATTCAGTTGTCTGTAATCAACACAGAAGGGCAGAGTTCCGTCCTTCTTCCGGACTGAAACAATGGGAGCCGCCCACGGGCTCCGACTTTCTCGTATGACCCCGCTCTGCAGCATGTGAGCCAGCATCTCCTTTACTTCTTTATACATCTGGGGATGTATCTGCCAATATCTTTCCTGAACTGGTGCAGCATTTCCTGTAGGAATTTCTTGGGTGCTAGCTTGAGTGCACTCGAAGTCATCTTCATGATGGGCAAAGACCTGTTGATATCAATCTAACACAGCTTCTACCTGTTGTACCTGCTGAGGCTAGAGTCCCGTAAATTCGGCCCGCTTTTGCTCCAAGATTCGGCAGCCCTCCCTCACGCCTGCAGACGAGTGTTCCAGTGTCATTGTAATGGCTAGGGTCCAGGGATCTCCTTCCATTACTGCCAATTGCACGGCTTCCGGTTGCACCAGTTTTTCTGGCATTCCCAGGGCCTGAGCCACTTCACTCAGATGAAAGGGTGAGGCTATCTTCGCCAAGGTTGACGCACCGCACTACAACATTACCATCATGGACTGTGGCCAATGTTCGAGCTGTGAGGAGTCCAGGGGGGTACCTGTTCTACTAATGTTAGCTCTATCTGCACCTCCACCCCCTCGAGGGGCGTACAGGCTCGTACTGGCAACGTGAGAACCGTCTGACCAGGCGGTAGAGTAAGTTTAGCAGCTGCGGGAACATCACCTTTCCTAGAACCTTCCCTTCACTTGACGTTTCCTGAGCCTGAACAGCTCGAATCAGTTGCTGAAATGCCTTTCTTTGGGGAGTTCGCGGACTCCAACGGTCCAAAAAGGCCTCTTGCGGCACACTGATCAGGAGAGTTCTGATCTCTATCAGCACATTCATCCCGAGAGTCACCACAGACCCGCCACCAACATCCCTGGCGACCAACACAATCCCTTTTCAGCCTACATCCTTTCCACACACTCTGATCTCCATCCAGACCACCCCTGCAACCGGGATGGGCAACTGGTTGGCGGCTGTCAGTCTGATCACTGGGCCCCACTCCGGCCATGCCACTTCTGGAAAATGACATCTAAACCAAAGCTTCTGGCATTGTGGTCACTTGCGATCCGGTATCAATTAAACAATGAACTGTTCGCCCATTCACTTCAGCCCAGACGGTAGGGCTCGTAGAGATTAAACCTCCAGGACTCCTGTCTCTCCTTGGTCTTTCAGGCGCTGGGCTACATCCCCCAGCCACGGAACCCACTAGTTTAACGGCTGCTGTGGTAGGGACCGTCCCCATCTCACACAACTGCGGGCATAATGTCCAGTGTTCCTACATTTGAAACAAGTCGGATCCGATTCTGTACAGGTCAGTCTCGTTCCCTGACGAGGCTCAACGAGCAAGCGGGTCTCTGATTCGCTCCTATCTCTTGAAGTATTTTGGGCTGAAGCGGGGGCTCTTCTAAGGCTGGGCCACTCATGTCGGATTTCTTGCATTTCCTTCCGGATTTCCCAGGCCGATTCTGGTTCAGCTGCAGGCGGGGTGGGTCGCTCATTGCTCTGGACCATCCCTGCCATCCCCTGTTCCTGCTCCACGCGCGCTTCCACCCCTATTTTTAGGAAGGTTATACGCAGTTTAGTGTGCAGGTGCTCTCGCAAAGCTTGTTTAAGCGGCGCGTCCCTGAGGCCCGCCACAAACTGATCCCTCAGTATCACATCAGGGGGTCCGGCTCCTATAACCCTCGCATCATCCCACTTAGCGATATGCGCATTCATCTCCGGCAGGATCCACTTCCTCTGGACGCGATGAAACAGTCGCATCCGTAACGTTGATTGGATCCCCATTCAACTCTTCCAGGATCTGCATCACCTTGTCCAGCGTATACTGTTCATGGGAGGATGAAACATCACAGAACACCGAGCTTCACCATCCAGGGCCATCACAGCAATCTCCGCTTGCATAGCAGGGGTCATGGGGTGCATCCTCAATATGCTTTTAACTCACTCGGTTCAGTCCCACAACATTATATTACTTCCCGTAAATTTTGGGAGATTGCTGAGCATGGCCCTCAGTGGCAAGCTAAACCTCGGGGCACTCATGATTGATTGGTCTGTTGCCTCTGTGTTCAAGGACTGCATCCTGCTGACTACGCCAAAATGCAAAGCAAGAAAACGGATGCAGAAACGCAGAGGCACAGAGCAATGGTTAACAAGAGTGCGGTTTAATTAACAATAATGAACTCATCACAGGAAAATAACAGGAAGGAGGAAACAGGTTAACCCCTTCATGACAGCCAAAACATATATTTACTGACCTGAGATATAAGGGAATATCATCCCCATACAGGTGCCAATCCAGCAGCTGTCGGCTGTCCACTATATCTGACAACTTGCTGTATCACAAATGATAGGTGTTGGCACCATCCATATCTGTTTAACCCCTTAGTTGCTGCTGTCAAAAGTGACTACATCAAATTAATGGTTAATAGATTGTGGGGGCTTGCACTTTAATCTAATTGACACACAGAGATCATGGTTGTGTGGTCCTGATGTTTGCCATAGCAGTTCATGGCCAAATAGCGGCCTTTAGAGTCTCCCGGCTACAGTGGCCAGTTCAGAAGTTAGTGACATTTAGGTGGTAAACAAACACATTTTCATTCCGGCTATACCACTTTGCATTAATTCCTGAAAATCACCTGAAGGGTTAATAAACTATCTGACAGAAGTTTTCAATATGTCAGGGGGTGCTGTTTTTAAAATGGTATCATGTTTGGGGTTTTCCAATATATTGCACCCCTAAAGTCACTTCAAACTTGGATAAGTCCCTCAAAAAAATAAATTTTGTAAATTTCCATGAAAAATTATTGCTACATTTTTAAACCTCCTAAAAGGCTAACAAAATAAATTAGCGTTTTCAAAATGGTGCTGATATAAAGCAGCCATGTGGGAAATGTTATTTTTTAATGTTTTTGTGTGGTATGACTATCTGGATTAAAGGGATAATCATTCAAAGTTTGAAAATTGCAAATTTTTTTACATTTTTGTCAAATTTCTCATATTTTTTTATAAATAAACACAAAATATATCAATCTAAATTTACCACTATCATAAATTATAATGTGCCATGAATTGTTGAAGCATTCCAGAGTTATGACCACATAAAGTGATATTGGTCAGAATTTAAAAAATTGGCCCGGTCACGAAGGGGTTAAACAGTATAATTGTTATTCAAAGCAACAGTCTTTTTATCAACTTTAACTTATCGTGACTCTGATTTCCTTTAGTCGTTGCAGTCCGATGGATGATGGAATGCCAGCGGAGACCAACACTGCGTCTTCAGGTTTCCCTGCCCAACACACGGTTTCGCTTCTGGCGGAAGCGGGTGGTCACTGGTTTTGCCCACTGAGCCCCTAGTCCACTGAACTGCAGAGCTGAAGTGTGAAGCTCTGCACAAGTCTCTACTTGGCGTGTGCTCCTGTGATGAACGCAAGCAGGAGGCACGCCGTTGCCACCAAATTGTGACGAACGGTGCAGCCGGTGCCACCAAAACGTCACGATCCCACCACCGACACGAGTTTGTCAGCGGACGGAGGGACGTGACGCACTGCCGGCACACGGCTATCACAGACACAGTGGGGGCTTATCTTAGTTATCCCACCACTGGCACCATGTGACAAAAACACAGCAAGCTAATCTTGCTCTAAAGGTACTGTCACACTTAGCGATGCACCAGCGATCCCGACCAGCGATATGATGCGGTCAGGATCGCTGGTACATCGCTAAGTGGTCGCTATTGAGCTGCCACACAGGCAGATCTTACCAGCGACATCGCAGGGGTCGGGGGTCGCTACTTAGCTGTCAGACGAGGCGATCCTGACGTCCTCCCGCCCGCGTCCACGCGTTGCTCGTCTCCACAGCAGGAAGCCCCAGCAGGAAGCTGACGACGAGAAACAGTCCTGGACGTTCTCGCGCGATCAGCGATAACCAGCGGGGGAGCGGGTCGTAGGTAAGTATTACACACAGCGATATCGCTAGCAATATCGCTATAACGTCACAAGTTATAGCGATATTGCTAGCGATATCGCTTAGTGTGACAGGCCCTTAACAATATATCGCAGGGGGGGTATTTTGGTTGCCCCACCACTGCTAACAACCTTCCAAGAACTGCGGGGATTTATGTATATCCCGCTTTGTCAGTTCCACTTTGGAACTCGCAGCTCTCCGGCGCCCCCCTTACCCTCAGGTCAGTCAGGGAACTTGTTGTGTACGGGCCACTAAACTACTGCAGTAAGGGAATTATCAATGCTGTGGCCGCAGCCCCTCATTCAGCATGTAAGACCCGTCCGTACTGCCAGCTAGCCTAGCCAGCCGTGCACACCACACTGCCACCAGCCACGCTTTACTTAATCAAAGAGTTTATTAAGAGGGTCCGCGGCAAACCCCAAATTAGTAGCAGTTATCTAAAAAAGGCACATAGTTCGTTTCTTAGAGCACGGAGTCAAACTGATAATTTTACAATTTATTCCCCAAAGTCGGGCAGTGATTACAAATACAAAAGATGTAATAAATTGAGACATTACATATGTACAAATATAAAACAAAGTGGATGAAAAAACAGAAAGTAATACTCACATGTGCGTAGTTGGTATTAGACAGACCATGTGGCTGGGGGAGGGGCGCTTAACCAAACGTCCCCACTCATCGGCACATCTATCTGGCAGGAGGACTCCAGCTGAACTGACTGGAATTTGGTAGGGAATGCCTATAGGCTAGGGTCTGTGACCTCATGAAATGGGCGGTCTGGAGAGGTCGAACCTCCTTCTCTCCAAGTTAGGATTTGGCTACAAAACTTAGAATAACTATATCTGAACGAGAAAAGCCCATACCAACACACATAGGGCATCATTGTTTGTGATTTACCGAATAGAATCCGAAGACACCAAGCATGCCATACTTAGGACACTCCGTTTGGGAGTAATCCATATCTCAGTTTCTGGAGAGATTAGGATTATGAAAATTAGAGATTGGTAAGCTGCTTTCGTTGCCTACGCAGTGATATGGTTATTATATCTCTGAGTTGTATGGTTTTTGCAATATGACTTGTTTTAATACTTCCCATATACTGGCATCCAGCCTCGGCCAGAACAAAGAGATCTTTTCCCCCTAGCTGTGCTTTGAGAGGAAATGCCCGGTATCAGGTTTCATATGTCGGCAGAAAGCACACACACAGACAGCTGCTAAGGGGGGCAAAAGGAGGGGGCTGTAAGGGAGGGGGGAAGTGTTGTCAGCTCACAGTGGACAATGTCCTCAGTAGTGTGAAATGGGAGATTTCTAGAAGGTTCTATAAGCAT
This sequence comes from Dendrobates tinctorius, assembly GCF_039654945.1. Classification (NCBI taxonomy): domain Eukaryota; kingdom Metazoa; phylum Chordata; class Amphibia; order Anura; family Dendrobatidae; genus Dendrobates; species Dendrobates tinctorius. The sequence goes on along the minus strand of NW_027361696.1, from coordinate 33,462,184 downwards.
CATACTTTATAGACATTTTACATTACAGCTCCCCTGTGCACATGCCAATAACTGGATGCATGCACCACGATGTTTCACTTGGCACTCGTCCCTCGTTACACCCTCGGGTACTTGAATACCTGTACAACACTGCTTCACTCGACATACGTCTCTCTGTGTGCCCACTGGTACCCGAGAGTCCTCACTGAACCCGTCCCAGATCTCTGCTCTGCGCTTCAACTCGCTCTGCAGTGCACAGCCGGTCCCTGCTCTCTTCCCTCCGGCGGGAACTCTGAATTTTCCCGTGCTCGATTCTCTTTCTTCCCCATGCTTATCACACCCCTTCTCTCTAGGTCATGGGTCCTGTCCGGCTCCTATTTCCTCCCCCCCGCAACACTGTACGCGGCCACAGCCGTTCCGGACCCGGTGTCCCATAGGTACCCACAGCCTGGTCTCATTCCTTACACCGTCACCCTATAGAGTTTCTGCCATTGGTTAAGGAACATGTTCTTCCCTGTGGAATTAACACAGCTACCTGATCCCCAGGCTTAAATTGTCTCTCTTGAGCCAAGCACTTATACATCCTGAATTGTTACACTTGGGCCTTGAGGAGGTGCTCTTTTACCTGTCCCTTCACTTTGTTCATATGACACAACAAAACCTTATGCCTGGCCCCTTGCTGAAACCGACTATCAGCTCCCGCCTCCTGGGGTACCCCATTTACATTATCCAGTTACCTTTTACTGTTAAGTTTCTGAGCTGAGACTGTTCAGACTGCCATGGTTAAGCCCAAACATTCCATAAGATCTGCCTTCAGCCTGTCTTTCTGCTTGGCATCCTGAAGGGTGAGGTCATAGTTTGCTTTCTGCTGTTCCCCCATAAGGTACAAAGCTAGTACCGCTGCCCATTGCTCTGGGGCCAGTTTCTCGCTGTCTGCTAGCCTCTCAAATACAGTCAGGAAAGTCTGCATGTCATCTTCCAGCGTCATCTTCTATGAGACCTCCCGTACTGTTCGCTTCACCTGGATACCTTCACTTTGGCTGGCTGGCTGGTGATGCCATCTCCCTGGCCTGGAAACTTTCTGCCGGAGAGCCATCTGCTGCTGATGTTGCTGATGCAACTGCTGGATCAAGAGTTTGTTGGTTTCTTGTTGGTCAGGTTGCTGTTGCTGGATATTGGCCTGGACCAGTTCCTTAACCCCTTATTATCCAATGACGGGCATAACTGTTTTGAACAGCTGACATGTGCCCGCAATAGGCACAGGTGGAATCGCGATTCACCTGCGCCTATTAACTAATTAAACGCCGCTGTCAAACGCTGACAGCGGCATTTAACCGGTGCTTCCGGACGCTGGGCCAGAAATGAGCGCATTGCTGACCCCGTCACGTGATCGTGGGTCAGCGATGCGTTGGCATAACAACCAGAGGTCTCCTGGAGACTTCTATGGTTGTTGATGTCGTATTGCTATGAGCGCCACCCGGTGGACGGCGCTCATAGCAATTCAGCATTTCTGCTACATATAGGCGATCTGACGCCAATATAAACAACCTCTTTCAGGCTGTGTGCCCACGCAGCATTTTTAAACATTTCTGCAGCACTTTTTGACAAGCGATTCTGCTGCAGAAACGCTTAAGAAAAGCATCCAATTGATTTTTAATGAAAAACGCACGTTGTGCCAATGGTGCGTTTTTAACTGCTGTGGAAACGCTTAGCGATTAAAAACGCAGCATGTTCATTAATTTTGCGGAATCGCACGCGATTCCGCATACCATCAATTATATGGGCAAAAACGCTTAGGAAAACGCATGCAAAAACACTTGACAAACGCTTACAAAAGCGCGTCAAAAAACGCATGCGTTTTCCTGGGAGCAGGGTGTGCGATTCGGCTCAGGTTTATTCTGCTTCAGAATCGCTACGTGGGCACATAGCCTCAATTTATTTAATTACGGTGGACTTTCTTTTAATATGCAATATTTATTAGCGATTTCAGTTATTTTTGTAAATATAGGCGATCTGAGCATCGCCTATATGTGACAGAGCCGATCGAGTTGTGGATGCTTCTAGCCTCCCATGGAGGCTATTGAAGTATGCCAAAATGAAAAAAAAAATGTCTTAAAAAATATGAAAAAATATATAAAAGTTTTAAATCACCCCCCTTTCGCCCCATTCAAAATAAAACAATTTAAAAAATCACACATACACATATTAGGTATCACCCGATCTATCAATTAAAAAAAAGGATTAACCCGCTAAACGGCGTAGCGAGAAAAAAAATCAAAACACCAGAATTACGTTTTTTTGGTCGCTGTGACATTGCATTAAAATGCAGAACGGGCGATCAAAAGAATATATCTGCACAAACGTGGTATCATTAAAAACGTCAGCTCGGCGCGCAAAAAATAAGCCCTCACCCAATCCTAGATCTCGAAAAATGGAGACGCTATTGGTCTCGGAAGATGGCGCAATTTTTTTTTTTTTTTTTAAGCAAACTTTGGAATTTTTTTTCACCACTTAGATAAAGAATAACTAGACATGTTTGGTGTCGATGAACTCGTAATGACCTGGAGAATCATAATGGCAGGTCACTTTTAGCATTTAGCGAACTTAGCAAACAAGCCAAGCAAAACACAAGTGTGATTTTGCACTTTTTTTGCAATTTCATCGCACTTGGAATTTTTTTCCCGTTTTGTAGTACACAACATGGTAAAACCAATGGTGTCGTTCAAAACTACAACTCGTCCCGCAAAAAACAAGCCCTCACATGGCCATATTGACTGTAAAATAAAAACTGTTTTTTAATCCTGTAGATGCCTTTACCCTGGGCATTCAATCTTTACACTGCAATCACCTGTGCTCTCTGGGACTTCACACCTGCATTTCATCCACCAATTGCAGGGATTCACACTCTCTTGTAGGCATTAGGTATTAGGTCTTAAGGTACTGTCACACTAAGCGATATCGTTAGCAATATCGCTATAACTTGTGACGTTATAGCGATATTGCTAGCGATATCGCTGTGTGTGATACTTACCTACGACCGGCTCCCCCGCTTGTTATCGCTGATCGCGCGAGAACGTCCTGGACCGCTTCTCGTCGTCAGCTTCCTGCGGCGCTTCCTGTGGAGAGACGAGCGTGGAGCCAGGTGGGAGGACGCAGGATCGCCTAGTGTGACAGGTAAGTAGCGATCCCCGTCCCCAGCGATGTCGCTGGTGAGATCTGCCTGTGTGGCAGCTCACTAGCGACCACTTAGCGATGTACCAGCGATCCTGACCGGGTCATATCGCTGGTCGGGATCGCTGGTGCATCGCTAAGTGTGACAGTACCTTTAGGTAGCAGTCACACAGGCAATACAGTTTTAATCCAAACACGTGCAGTTTTTATTGCTTTCCATAGGCTTCTCAGCACCGAAACAAAGTCATAAACATAAATGCCTAGCTTTGTACAGGTGCTAACTAAACAGAAAATAGACCGTGGCTACTCACACAAGGCTGAGCAAGCCCCTACTCAGTCAAATAAAATTGGTATCACTGATACTTGCAGTTTGGCGCACATTGCCTGTGCAGACTCGTTTCAAAGAGATTCTGGCTTCTTTCGCTCCTCAATTTCAAGACACATCCAGCCTTCTCAGCCTCCCCAGCAGACTGACTTAGATGACCACCTAGCATGTTTATATGCAGAGTCATCCAGGTGAAAGCCTGCCGAGCTAGGATTTACCCCTAGCCTATCTGTCATCGCTACTATGTATATACAGCTCTGGAAAAAATTAAGAGACCCCTTTCAAATGTTCAGTTTGTCTGATTTTTCTCTTTATAGGTATATTTTTGAGTTAAATGTAAATTGTTCTTTTAGTCTATAAACTTCTGACAACATGTCTCGAATTTCCAAGCAATAAATTTTGTATTTTTTTATGACAAAGAAAAATGGTCAAAATTAAAAAAAAAACAGTGCTTTCAGACCTCAAATAATGCAAAGAAAATAAGATCATAATCATTTAGAAACAGCAATACTAATCTTTTAACTCAGGAAGAGTTCAAAAATCAATATTTTGTGGAATAACCATGATTTTTAAAAACAGCTTTCATGCGTCTTGGCATGCTTTCCATCAGTCTTTTACACTACTTCTGGCTCAAAAATTTAACCCCTTAACGACCGCCGATACGCCTTTTAACGGCGGTAATTAAGGGTTCTAAAACCACAGCGCCGTTAATTCACGGCGCTGTGGAGAAAGTACATAGCGCCCCCCAGTGTCGGATTTTCTCCGGGGTCTCGGCTGCCAGGGGTAACCGAGACCCCAGAGAACATGAATCGGTCGGTTTTTACCGACCCCGCTTTTGCGATCGCTGTTATTAACCCTATAACGGCGACCGCAAAAAAAAAAAAGGCCGCGATTATGCCTTAAATTTCTCTTTCCTCTGATGTGATTGCACTTCCCTCCCGGTGGTCCCGCGTCCCGCCGGTGTCCTGCATCTTGAAAATGGCAGGCGTATGCGCAGTGTGCCCGCCGAGAATCTGCCAGCTCCGGCTGGCAGATTCCATTCATTATTTTGATCACTATGATCATAGTGATCAAAATAAAAAAAATAGTACATAACCCCCCCGTTTATCATCCCCTTATATAGGCAAACATAATGAAATAAAGAAAATATTTTTTTTTCAGTTTTCCATTAGGGTTAGGGTTATGGCTAGGGTTAGGGTTAGGGTTGGGCTAGGGTTAGGGTTGGGCTAAGGTTAGGGTTGGGCTAGGGTTAGGGCTAAGGCTAGGGTTAGGGTTGGGCTAGGGTTAGGGTTAGGGTTGGGCTAGGGTTGGGCTAGGGTTAGGGTTAGGGTTGGGCTAGGGTTAGGGCTAGGGTTAGGGTTAGGGCTAGGGCTAGGGTTAGGGCTCAGGTTAGGGCTAGGGTTAGAATTAGGGTTAGGGCGAATTAGGATTAGGGTTAGAATTAGGATTAGGGATTAGGGTTGGGATTAGGGTTAGTGTTGGGATTAGGGTTAGGGGTGTGTTGGGGTTAGGGTTGGAGCAAGAATTGAGGGGTTTCCACTATTTACCAACTTTGGGGGTCTAAAAAATCACTTTTGTGGAAATGAAAAAGACTTTTTATTTTCACGGCTCTGCGTTTATAAACTTCTGTGAAGCGCTTGGAGGTTCAAAGTGCTCACCACACATCTAGATGAGTTCCTTAGGGGGTCTAATTTCCAAAATGGGGTCACTTGTGGGGGTTTTCCACTGTTTAGGCCCATCAGGGGCTCTGCAAACGCAACATGATGCCCGCAGACCATGCCATCAAAGTCTGCATTCCAAAATGGCACTCCTTCCCTTCCGAGCTCTCCCATGCGCCCAAACAGTGGTTCCCCCCCACATATGGGGTATCGGCGTACTCAGGACAAATCGCACAACAACTGTGGGTGTATGCTTTCTCCTGTTACCCTTGTAAAAATAAAAATTTGGGGGCGAAAAGATCATTTTTGTGGAAAAAAAATGGATTTTTTATTTTCACGGCTCTATGTTATAAACTTCTGTGAAGCACTTGAAGGTTCAAAGTGCTCACCACACATCTAGATAAGTTCCTCAATGGGTCTAGTTTCCAAAATGGGGTCACTTGTTGGGGGTTTCCACTGTTTAGGCCCATCAGGGGCTCTGCAAATGCAACATGATGCCCGCAGACCATTCCATCAAAGTCTGCATTCCAAAATGGCCCTCCTCCCTAAAAAAATGGTTTTGTAAATTTTGTTGTAAAAGTGAGAAATCACTGGTCAACTTTTAACCCTTATAACTTCCTAACAAAAAAATATTTTGCTTCCAATATTGTGCTGATGTAAAGTAGACATGTGGGAAATGTTATTTATTATGAAATTTGTGTGACACATCTCTCTGATTTACGGGCATAAAAATTTAAAGTTTTAAAATTGCAAAATTTTCAAAATTTTCATTTTTTTCATAAATAAACACAAGACTTATCGAAGAAATTTTATCACTAACATGAAGTACAGTATGTCACGAAAAAACAGTCTCAGAATCAGCGGGATCCATTACAGCGTTCCAGAGTTATAACCTCATAAAGGGACAGTGGTCAGAATTGTAAAAATTGGCCTGGTCATTAAGCTGCAAACTGGCTCTGTCGCTAAGGGGTTAAGCAGTTCTTCTCTGTTTGATGGCTTGTGACTATCCATCATCCTCTTGATTACATTCCAGAGGTTTTCAATGGGGTTCAGGTCTAGAGAATGGGCTGCCCATGACAGGGTTTTGATGTGGTGGTCTCTTAATTTTTGTCAGAGCTGTATATATATATATATATATATATATATATATACTGTATATATACACACACATTATTACATTGGGATTTTCAATCCTCTACAAGGTTCTAGACACAAGACACATCTCCGCGTACATTGTACCACCCTAGACTGGGAACGCAATAGAGATAGAAGGGGCTTGTCCCGGCCTTCCACCTCCTGGTCTGGGGCCAGCCTCATCAGCACACAATGATTTCTCTTGTATCGTAAGACCACAAGCGGCCATTGAATCCTCTGTGATGGTACAAAACTGTTTTGATCGCACAGTTTAACGCAGGGCTGTGGGTCGAGCCAATAATTGAGTCACTTCCACATGCGAAGGGATCTGTGTGGGGGTGTACGAGGCTCTCATCATCTGCTCACTGCGGAGGTCTGGGACTTGTTTTCTTGCAGATTAACGCTGTCACTGCTGGACTTTTCTAATTATGGAGGGGCATCATGCGTAAATCAACGATGACGGGTGAGATCACCTCCTCAAATGACTAAAAATAAAAGTTCAGTTTGACTGCAACCACGTAATGACTTGTTAAAAGCGGGAGCTTAAAATAACAAGTAAAAAATAACATATTTGTAGTAAAATATTGCAATGTTCAATCACCAACAAAATCCATTGAGTAGCAGAAGGTGGGGGAGGAGGGAGATGCAGCTGCAGTCTCTCACTATGGAAAGGATGATGTGAGAGGGGAGGAGGGAGACAGCTGATTGGCTCAAAGTTTACAGAACAGCTCTGACATCACACAAGGATGACCCACCCAATCATAAATACCAGCTACTAGGGACATGGCTGGAAGAAGCAGTGGGGGCAGAGACTCTCTTTGTCTAGACTACCCAAAGCTTCTCTATATTTGCACTGCTGGAAACTTTTGACTCTAAGGGCTCATCCAGGTCAAAATTATACCCTAAAGTTCAGGAATTTTTACTTTTATAGTTTTTAGGTCTTATCTATGTTCCCGGCTGCCCTTCAGTCTATCACCGGTGGCTGGTCTTCTAGGCAGGGAGGGCATGCATGGCAGACATTTGTTATGTTTGTTTGTTATACAGTATGCAGCTTGGAAACTAGCCGGATCCCTGCACTCCTCCAATGCTGCAGAGGCAAAGCTGTCTTTCCTTGCAGCATGGGAGAGTACACAGTTCAGACCAGTAGTATGACCATGCTGCTAGTTTATACTGTCATTTTTCAGGAGCGCACCGCCACTCAAGAAGCAGGAAACTGGGAGGTTGGGGAGCGGTGCACTCCTGAAGTAAAAAGGTAAACTTACCTCTTTAACTCATTCTGCAGCCAGCAAATCAGGGGCTTTAAAAGACAAATGATGCAAAATTGTTAATTTGACCAAGCTGCAGATGTGATTTTTTTTTGTCACGCATACATGCAATAAAAAGAAATTTAAAAAATCCTCAGAAGGTGCTGATATCCATTAAGAGTAAAGACATAGACCTCAATGAACTTCTGTCCCTGGTGGGCAGTTTCTTTTCTCTTACTCCCCCAATGGAAATATTTTTCACAAAGCACAGCATGTACATGGCTATTGTTATACATAACAAGCCCAACATAACTGTTGTTCTGGTAAGTCTGTACCTTTGATAATCTCCTCCTTCCTCTATGTGCATCCAGTATCATAAAGCTGAATAAGTGGTCCTAATATTATCTACTAAAGGTAAATGTCCCTACAGCACCCTGCTTCTCCTCAGTGCTGCAGGCCTCTCTCTAGTCTGCTTTGTGGTTCCTATTACTGACAGATCCCAATAGATAAAGAAAAAGATATGAGAGACAAAAAAAGAGGGAAAAAAAGAACGAGTGAAAGAAACGAGTGACAAAAGAGAGGAAAATGAATGAGAGACACAAAAGAGACAACAGGAAAGACAGAATAGAAGAGGAAAGCGAGAGAAGGAGGGAGAAGGGGAAGAAGAGTGGTGTAGTAGACTAATTATTGTAGTAGGTTATTGTTATTGGTACAAACAGGTTTTTTTTTTTAAATTTCATAAGGATATTGTCACGGCGCTACCATGACGGAATGGAGCCAGAAGATGGCAGCGTCTGGTTGCTCCTACTCCGGCACTGAGACAAAACACTTCTCCTCTTATGAAACCTGTTTATTTCTTCCGGCAGAACAGGGGTTAATCGGCCATGTTGGAAATCCCTGTTCTCAGCTGTGCCCGGTTAGCCACTCCTAGATAATCTGGACTATAATACTAATCCTCATCATAGATAGCTTTTACTGCATGGCTAAAGGAGGGAGAGAAGTTGGTATGGGAAGGCGTACTGGAAGAGTTATAAGCAACTGTCGTTTGGTTTGTACGCTTGTTAATTCCTTGTCTTTCCCTATTTTGGTTTCTTCCCTTTCATAGACACCTCGGTAGATTCCTCTGTTATATGTGAGTGAATATTTTGTGAGTCTGGAGATTTCAGTTACCCATTGTCTTTGTTGCCCTGTTTGTCGGGTTGGTGTACTGTAGTGCACAGTAGCGCCCTCTCTTCCCTGATTGGGGGAAGAGAACAGACGGAGTGCTAACTTAGGAGATAAGGCAAGGGCACAGGCCCCGGCGTCTTCTTAATCTGAAGTATCCCAGGGAACAGGGCGAGCTAGGGCACCCCCTAATGTTAGGGCCAGGAAAGGAGCCCGTGGTCAAGGGTCACCTGTCAGCTGTGTTGTGACAGATACTATTGTAACAAAACATATGCAGTATATTGACAGAAATGTGATGGGTAATTAGACTAATAGACGGGTGTGTAAAAAATTTTATACAAATTTTTACTAACAATGTGCCCTTTGATTTTCCAGTCTTCTTTACTAAACATGATTATGCTTTCTCATGAACATATCTGAGCAAAAATTAACAAGGATGCTATAAGAGAACTTTATTAGGGTCAGTAAGTGCATCTGTTTTTAATGTGTTAGGTTCTTTGGGTGCATCTGTTTTTTCATGAGTTAAACAGGGTCATTTGATGCATCTGAAGCTGGTATTAATGGTAATTTCATAGCAGAGCATAGCATAGCTGAGTTGTGCTACAACGAAACTCTCACACAAATGAGGATGCCATAAGAGTGTTTTATTAGACAGGGTCATTAGCTGCATTTGTTTTTCAGGAATTAGAGAGCGTCATTAGGTGCATCTGTTTTTCATGAATTTGACATGGTCACTAGGTGCATCTAAAGCTGGTATTAATGGTAATTTCAGAGCCGAGAATATCATAGCTGATCCGTGCTACAACCCAACTGTCATATAAATGAGAATGTCATAAGAGTGTTTTATTAGACAGTGTCACTAGCTGCATGTTTTTTCATGAATTAGACAAGGCCATTAGGTGCATCTGAAGCTGAATCAGAAAAACTTTAAAAAAAGACCTTCCTACTATTTACAGCAATTTTAATTTAAAAATGTTAAAAAGCAGAGAGCTTTACCAAGCAGAGGTAGGTCACACAGATGAGGGATAGGGATTCTGGCTTTAGTTTGGCCTAATGATTTCCCTACCTTGCTGTGGACTTTGGCATCCTAAAGAGCAAACTAGTGCCCCTGCTCAATGCTGACTTGCCCTCATTGACCCTGTTATACCCTACAAAGAAGTAGCACCGCTGTGAACAATGAAATAACAGCAAACAGGTATATGCAACCTAAATGTGACCCGAATGGTAACATTAAAAATACATACAGGGAGATAATCTTATCCAAGATCGTGAGCATATGACCTGCCTTATTAGTCAAACAACTGTAAGTATATCACATACATCTGAAGCTGGTATTAATGGCATTTTCAGAGTCGAGCAGAGTGTAGCTGAGCTGTGTTACAACTTAAGTGTCATATAAATGAGGATGCCATGAGAGTATTTTACTAGACAGGGTCATTAGGTGCATCTATTTTTTCATGAATTAGACAGCTCCATTAGGTGCATCAGAAACTGGTATTAATGGCATTTTCAAGCATAGCACAGCTAAGCTGTACTACAACCCAACTGTCATAAGTGAGAGTGAAAGGGTCATTGGTTGTATATGGTTTTTAGTAATTAGATAGCGTCACTAGGTGCATCTGCTTTTCATGAATTAGACAGGGCCATTAAGTGCAGTTGAAGATTGCATTAATGGTAATTTCAGAGCCAAGTGTTATAATCGGGTCACTGAGGAGGAGAGCAAGACCAAGCTAAGCCACAGAAAACCAGAGAGGTTGGTAACTAAGCGAACTGCAGACCCCTGATCCTATCCACACAACTAGCAGTAGCCGTGGAGCGTACCTACGATGATCCTAGATGCCTCGACACAGCCGGAGAGCTAAATAAACCTAAAGCAAGAAAGGGGAAATCTAAACTGCCCCAGAGAAGACCCCAAAGGAATAGATAGCCCTTAAACATATATTGTCGGTGAGACAAGATGAAAACACAAACGCAGGTAGGAAAATAGACTGAGCAAACGATGGGGCCCACACCCTCTAGACAGGACAGGAAACGAAAGACACTGTCTGCAAAAATGTCCAACACGTCTGATAGAAAAACACTGAAGTCGCACGACTTCGCACACTATATCAGCACTCTGGTATATTCTGAAGGCAGAGCAAAAAGAGGCCAATCTAATAAGGGACAAAAACAAACTTGCACAAGCAGTAACATAAGGATGGAAATTCAGCACAGCCCCAGCCGGAGCTGGCTGACCACACAAAACTGAAATAGACAAAACCAGATCAAATGTGAACAATAGCAAAAGAACACTTAGCTGAGCATGCAGGGACTGAGCTGGAAGCTAAGACCTCAGAAGGCAGGAAAAAATCACCAGCAGGGATAGAGGGAGTCGGCTGTCTTACATCCAGTCAGAAACTCCTGATCTCCAATCGTCCTCCTCATTATCAAGTGGCAAGCCTCTGTTAATCAGATCAGCTCCATTGCCTCCAGAAACCACCAGAGGGAGCCCAGAAAGAGAATTCGCGACCCCTCTGTCAATATAACCAGCTCCACTACCTTCACTAGTAACCAGAGGTAGGCCAGAAAGTGAATTCACAACAGCCAAGCATAGCATAGCTGATCTGTGCTACAACCCAAATGTCAAATAAATGAGGATGCTATGAGAGTATTTTATTAGACAGGATCATTAGCTGCATGTGTTTTTCAGGAATTAGGTAGCGTCATTGGGTGCATCTGTTTTCCTTTAATTAGACAGTCATTCGTATCATGAATAAAACAGGGTAATTGGGTGTATCTGCATTTGTTATCAGAGAGATCTTCAGAGCCAAGCATAGCAAAGTTAAAGGGAGTTTTACACATAGCGATATCGCTAGCGATATCGCTATAACGTCACCGATTTTGTGACGATATATGTGTGATACTTACCTCCGACCGGCTCCCCCACTGTCCATCGCTGATCGCGCGAGAATGTCCGGCTCCATTTCTCGTCGACAGCTTCCTGCTGAGGCTTCCTGCTGTGACGACGAGCAACGCGTGGAAGCGGGCGGGAGGACATCGGGATCGCTGTGTGTGAAAGGTGAGTATCGTGCGCTGCGTCGCTGCTGCATCGCTGTGAGATCTGCCTGTGTGACAGCTCACTAGCGATCATTTAGCGATGCACCAGGGATCCTGACCGGGTCGGATCGCTGGTGCATCGCTAAATGTAAACGGCCCTTAAGCTGTGCTACAAAACCGCTGTCAGCTGAATGGGGATGCCGCAAGAAAGGTTTCTTTTAGATAGGGTCATTAGAGTCATCTGCACATTCTTGAGGGACAGATTTATAATTGCAAATAACAGAATCAGTGACAACAGGGGGTAAAGAAATCTATGTTTGGGCATCATTAGGAAGTGATAAATTTGAAAAAAGGCACAGTCGATTAATTCTGCATTTACAGAAAACTGAGAGCACATGATTTGGGGAAGAACCCTTTAATGAACCTTGTGCCCTGATTTTACAATGTTGCAATATTATCATGAAATGTATCAGTCCTGTCAGATAACAAAACAATGCCCAAAATCTGTCATTGCCTCCTGTCCCCACATTCTGGTCTGGAGATCATTACACTGGCTTGGCAGTATGGTGTTGTCAGACTTCACCGTATTATGTAGATGAAGTCGTCGGAAATCAAAATAAACAGATGAGAAGCATATGATGAGAAATGCTGCACAATCGTACACGGTTGGGAAAGGTCGCTGCAAAATGCTGAAGGATCGGAAGGGAAGAAAAATGCAAAACCACAGGAAAGGAAAATGATAAAGCAGACAAAGGGAATGGTCACTGCCTCCTGCAAGAGCAAAACACTCCTCTCCAAAAATACTCTGTGCTGCTGCAAAAAATGGCTCTTCCAGGGTTTTTCACCTAAATACTCCGTGCTGCTGGAAGACCCTTATAGTCTTCACAATGATCTTTCTTTATAAAGCATTAAATTACCAAGAATTTTTTCAGAAAGAACACCACCATCCACATCACTAAAGCCTTAAAAGCCTGATGACAGAGAACGATAGCTCGCATTCAACTGATGATAAGATAAACCTTTTGCGTAATCCCATTTTAAGTGAGCTGAAATGTTCCACCATACTATACAGCCAATTACTAGGAATCCTGACAATCAGGCAGAGAAAAAAAAACACAATAAAACCACAGCGACTGCAGAAAGACCACAGATTTACTGAGAAAGAAACAACGACCTTTGTGCTCAGAAATAAAGAAAAAAATCTTCTTCTGAGGTTCACAACGACATTAAACAGCTCGCCCAACAATGAGCCGCTGTCAAGGCGATCGCCCATCACAGCCCGGCATTGTCTTCATGGTCAGTTGCTGTTCTGTGTAATATGCGCCAATTATGTCTCCTTTATATATTATATTTATAGGAAATACAGCTTTAGTTTGTAAAGCTAATAACACCCCAAAAAGAAAAATATCAAAGGCATGAGATGCTGCAACCGAGCCTGGAGTATATGATGCAGGAGCAACAAACCCTTGCTTCACAGGGAAAGTATTACAGTAGTTATATTGTACATGGGGCAGTATTATAGTAGTTATAGTCTTGTACATAGGGGCAGTATTATAGTAGTTATATTCTTGTACATAGGGGGCAGTATTATAGTAGTTATATTCTTGTACATAGGGGCAGTATTATAGTAGTTATATTCTTGTATATAGGGGGCAGTATTATAGTAGTTATATTCTTGCATATAGGGGGCAGTATTATAGTAGTTATATTCTTGTACATAGGGGCAGTATTATAGTAGTTATATTCTTGTACATAGGAGCAGTATTATAGTAGTTATATTCTTGTACATAGGGGCAGTATTATAGTAGTTATTTTCTTGTATATAGGAGCAGTATTATAGTAGTTATATTCTTGTACATAGGTGGCAGTATTATAGTAGTTATATTCTTGTACATATGAGCAGTATTATAGTAGTTATATTCTTGTACATAGAAGCAGTATTATAGTAGTTATATTCTTGTACATAGGTGGCAGTATTATAGTAGTTATATTCTTGTACATATGAGCAGTACTATAATAGTTACAGTGCCTACAAGTAGTATTCAACCCCCTGCAGATTTAGCAGGTTTGATAAGATGCAAATAAGTTAGAGCCTTCAAACTTCACACAAGAGCAGGATTTATTAACAGATGCATAAATCTTACAAACCAAAAAGTTATGTTGCTCAGTTAAATTTTAATAAATTTTAAACATAAAAGTGTGGGTCAATTATTATTCAACCCCTAGGTTTAATATTTTGTGGAATAACCCTTGTTTGCAATTACAGCTAATAATCGTCTTTTATAAGACCTGATCAGGCTGGCACAGGTCTCTGGAGTTATCTTGGCCCACTCCTCCATGCAGATCTTCTCCAAGTTATCTAGGTTCTTTGGGTGTCTCATGTGGACTTTAATCTTGAGCTCCTTCCACAAGTTTTCAATTGGGTTAAGGTCAGGAGACTGACTAGGCCACTCTAACACCTTGATTTTTTGCCTCTTGAACCAGGCCTTGGTTTTCTTGGCTGTGTGCTTTGGGTCGTTGTCTTGTTGGAAGATGAAATGACGACCCATCTTAAGATCCTTGATGGAGGAGCGGAGGTTCTTGGCCAAAATCTCCAGGTAGGCCGTGCTATCCATCTTCCCATGGATGCGGACCAGATGGCCAGGCCCCTTGGCTGAGAAACAGCCCCACAGCATGATGCTGCCACCACCATGCTTGACTGTAGGGATGGTATTCTTGGGGTCGCATGCAGTGCCATCCAGTCTCCAAACGTCACGTGTGTGGTTGGCACCAAAGATCTCGATCTTGGTCTCATCAGACCAGAGAACCTTGAACCAGTCTGTCTCAGAGTCCTCCAAGTGATCATGAGCAAACTGTAGACGAGCCTTGACATGACGCTTTGAAAGTAAAGGTACCTTACGGGCTTGTCTGGAACGGAGACCATTGCGGTGGAGTACGTTACTTATGGTATTGACTGAAACCAATGTCCCCACTGCCATGAGATCTTCCCGGAGCTCCTTCCTTGTTGTCCTTGGGTTAGCCTTGACTCTTCGGACAAGCCTGGCCTTGGCACGGGAGGAAACTTTCAAAGGCGGTCCAGGCTGTGGAAGGCTAACAGTAGTTCCATAAGCCTTCCACTTCCGGATGATGCTCCCAACAGTGGAGACAGGTAGGCCCAACTCCTTGGAAAGGGTTTTGTACCCCTTGCCAGCCTTGTGACCCTCCATGATCTTGTCTCTGATGGCCTTGGAATGCTCCTTTGTCTTTCCCATGTTGACCATGTATGAGTGCTGTTTACAAGTTTGGGGAGGGTCTTAAATAGTCAGAAAAGGCTGGAAAAAGAGATAATTAATCCAAACATGTGAAGCTCATTGTTCTTTGTGCCTGAAATACTTCTTAATACTTTAGGGGAACCAAACAGAATTCTGGTGGTTTGAGGGGTTGAATAATAAATGACCCTCTGAATAAACTTTTCACAATTTAAAAAAAAATTAAACAAAGAAATAACATTCTTTTTTGCTGCAGTGCATTTCACACTTCCAGGCTGATCTACAGTCCAAATGTCACAATGCCAAGTTAATTCCGAATGTGTAAACCTGCTAAATCTGCAGGGGGTTGAATACTACTTGTAGGCACTGTATATTCTTGTACATAGGAGCAGTATTATAGTAGTTATATTCTTGTACATAGGGGCAGTAATATAGTAGTTATATTCTTGTACATAGGGGCAGTATTACAGTAGTTATATTCTTGTACCTAGGAGCCATATTATAGTAGTTATATTCTTGTACATAGGGGCAGTATTATAGTAGTTATATTCTTGTACATAGGAGCAGTATTATAGTAGTTATAATCTTGTACATAGGAGCAGTATTATAGTAGTTATATTCTTGTACATAGGAGCAGTATTATAGTAGTTATATTCTTGTACATAGGAGCAGTATTATAGTAGTTACCATAGTAGTGCCATCATCATGAGGGACTTCAACATCCCCTTTGACACCCACCAGCCAGTAGCCTCCAAGCTCCTGTCACTTACCTCAGCATTTGGACTTTTTCAGTGGTCCTCCACAGCCACCCACACAGATGGACATACACTAGATCTCATCTTCACCCGCCTCTGTTCCCTATCTAATCTCACAACCTCTCCCTTCCCCCTATCTGACCACCACCTACTCACCTTCTCATTCTTGTCCTTCTCACCTGCCCCCCATGTCCAGCCACTAGCACATCTTCGCAGAAACCTCACACACCTAGACATCCACAGACTCTCAGACTCTCTTCTACCTCTGTCCTCCATATCTTCACTCCACAACACGGACATTGCCACCGCTTTCTACAACGCCACCCTCACATCAGCCATAGACTCAGTCGCTCCTGTCATGCATGGCAAAGTGCGACAAACCAATAGGCAACCCTGGCACAACAACCTCACCAAAAAACTTCGACAAGCATCCAGGGTTGCGGAGCGGCGTTGGAAGAAAACACGCCTGCCAGATGACTTCACTGCTTTCAAACAAGCTACACTTGCCTTTAAATCAGCCCTCACCTCTGCTAAACAGACCTATTTCACAAACCTTGTCTCTTCATTATCCCACAACCCAAAACAACTGTTCAGCACATTCAACTCTCTCCTCCGTCCACCACTGCCACCTCCAACTCCCCTCATCTCTGCTGAGGACTTTGCTACCTACTTCAAAAACAAGATTGACCAAACAAGGCAAACCTTTAAAGTTCCACCACCCCAACCGCTCCACATTCCAGACCTCTGCCCTTCCCTAATAACCTCCCTCTCCAACATCACTGAAGGAGAGCTTACTAATCTCCTTTCCAAATCACGCCTCACCACCTGTGCACTTGACCCCATCCCTTCCCACCTGCTGCCCAACCTCACTAACATGATCATTCCAGCCCTAACCCATCTCTTCAACCTATCCCTAACTTCTGGTACCTTCCCCTCTGCCTTCAAACATGCTACCATAACACCCATTCTCAAAAAATCAAACCTTGACCCAACTGCTATGCCCAGCTGTCGCCCCATAGCACTGCTCTCGTTTGCTTCCAAACTCCTTGAACAGCATGTCCATGCTCAACTTTCCTCCCACCTCTCATCTAACTCCCTCCTTGACATCCTGCAATCTGGCTTCCGCCCCCACCACTCCACTGAAACTGCCCTGACCAAAATTACTAATGACTTACTCACAGCCAAAGATAACAGACAGTTCTCCATCCTCTTCCTTCTTGACCTGTCCTCTGCCTTTGACACAGTTGACCACTGCCTACTGCTACAGATTCTTTCTTCCCTCAGCATCAGAGACCTTGCCCTGTCCTGGATTGCCTCATACCTTTCTGACCGCACATTCAGCGTTTCCCACTCCCACACTACCTCCTCATCCTGCCCTCTCTCTGTTGGAGTCCCCCAAGGTTCTGTCCTGGGCCCCTACTGTTTTCCATCTATACTCTTGGCCTAGGACAACTCATAAAGTCCCATGGCTTCCAGTACCACCTGTATGCAGATGACACCCAGATCTACCTGTTTGGCCCAGATGTCACCTCTCTACTGTCCAGAATCCCGGAGTGTCTATCAGCCATATCCTCCTTTTTCACCTCTCGCTTCCTAAAACTCAACGTAGACAAAATTGAACCCATTATCTTTCCTCCATCTCACGTATCTTCCCTACCCGATCTATCTATTATGGTAAACGGCATCACGCTCTCTCCAGCACGTGAAATCCGCTGCCTCGGAGTAACTCTCAACTCTGCCCTGTCCTTCAAACCACACGTCCAATCTCTTGCCACCTCCTGTCGCCTCCAACTCAAAAATATTACCAGAATCCGCCCCTTCCTCAGTCCTCAATCTACTAAAACTCTTGTACATGCCCTCATCATCTCCCACCTTGACTACTGCAACACTCTCCTCTGTGGCCTCCCTGCTAACTCTCTTGTACCACTCCAGTCTGTCCTCAATTCTGCTGCCCGACTAATCCACCTCTCTCCTCGCTACTCCCCTGTCTCCCCCCTCTGCAAATCCCTCCATTGGCTCCCAATTCCCCAGCGAATCAAGTTCAAACTACTAACACTGACCTACAAAGCCATCCACAACCTTTCCCCTCCCTATATCTCTGAACTAATCTCCCAATATCTTCCCTCACGTAATCTTCGATCTTCCCAAGACCTCCTACTCTCCTCCACACTTATTCGTTCCTCACACAACCGCCTCCAAGATTTCTCCCGAATATCCCCTATCCTCTGGAATGCCATGCCTCAACGCGTCCGATTATCCACCACCCTCGGATCCTTCAAACGGAACCTGAAAACCCATCTTTTCAGGAAAGCTTACAGCCTGCAATGACCATTTTGCCGCCTCATCACCACCAGAGCTGCTGCACCCCAGACCTTCTGTCTCTTCCCCACTCTCCCATAGAATATAAGTCTGCAAGGACAGGGTCCCCTCCCCTCTGTACCAGTCTGTGATTGTAAATGTGTTTATTGTTAACGATATCTATAACTTTGTATGTAACCCCCTTCTCATGTACAGCACCATGGAATTAATGGCGCTATATAAATAAATAATAATAATAGTTATATTCTTGTACATAGGACCCAGTATTATAGTAGTTATATTCTTGTACATAGGGGCAGTATTATAGTAGCTATATTCTTGTACGTAGGGGCAGTATTATAGTAGTTATATTCTTGTACATAGGGGCAGTATTATAGTAGTTATATTCTTGTACATAGGACCCAGTATTATAGTAGTTATATTCTTGTACATAGGGGCAGTATTATAGTAGCTATATTCTTGTACGTAGGGGGCAGTATTATAGTAGTTATATTCTTGTACATAGGGGCAGTATTATAGTAGTTATATTCTTGTACATAGGAGGCATTATAGTAGTTATATTCTTGTACATAGGAGCAGTATTGTAGTAGTTATATTCTTGTACATAGGAGCAGTATTATAGTAGTTATATTCTTGTATGTAGGGGGCAGTATTATAGTAGTTATATTCTTGTACATAGGAGCAGTGTTATAGTAGTTATATTCCTGTACATAGGAGCAGTATTGTAGTAGTTATATTCTTGTACATAGGAGCAGTATTATAGTAGTTATATTCTTGTACATAGGGGCAGTATTATAGTAGTTATATTCTTGTACATAGGAGCAGTATTATAGTAGTTATATTCTTGTATATAGGAGCAGTATTATAGTAGTTATATTCTTGTACATAGGGGCAGTATTATAGTAGTTATATTCTTGTACGTAGGGGGCAGTATTATAGTAGTTATATTCTTGCACACAGGAGCAGTATTTTATTATATATATATATATATATATATATATTATATCTCATACATAAGGGACAGTATTATAGAAGCTGGAGCTTTTCTTTGGTCACCTGTACAATTTTTCTTAACTGTTTGCAGCCTGGTTGCCTTGTGGGTCACCTGTCACCAGAATCGCTCTTTTAATTTGCGATCCGTTCATTTTTTCAGTGCTAGATAATAAGTCAGACATTTCTTTAATGCCTGTAGGCTCAGGACCACTGTGGCTGACGATTTATCTGCCCAGGCAGCAAGAAGAAGATTCATACTACACGAGACCATTATAGATGAAGAGACTTTTTGATCTTTCAGGGAAGGTATTAAAGCTTTTCGCATGGATGTGTTGTGTTATCTCTAAACTGTCTGATAACAAAAGCTCTACAGGACGCCGCCAGATCACCTAACAATAGAAATGATTATTAGAGTCAATTACCCTCGTTCTAAAATAAAAATCTGCTGCCTCTGAGCTGTACTTTATTTCTGGAAACCATAATAACCATTGTCTGCGGATGGGCTCGGAGCAGCGTTCACATCACAGATATATTTTTACATTTAGATCTTTAATGGGCTGCATTTATAAATGTTCCTACAGACATGAAAGTCAAGATACCGGCTCTATAGAGATTCATGCCCAGATTTACATATGATAATGAGTAGGATGAGCCATATGGCATTCTATGTGATATGGGTTCTCAATAATTGGCTCAGCAGATGCGATACATAGGAGTGGGTGTATGCAGCTGTTATGGAGCCTATGAAAGTAAGGAATGGCTTGAGTGAGTATGTACATCCGGGCAATGCAATAGGTCACTATTTGTCCCAACCCATGGCCAAGGAAGTCTTAATGCAATTGAGTTCATCGACGCGATAAGTTGATGCCATGGGAAAAAGGAGGACATTTTCCAACCAAAGTTGAGTTAGGAGTCCCAAACCTGTAACTTCCTTCAGTGGGTTTGTTTGGGTTTCTATAGACCCAGGGTTACTGCAGCACTCCATCTGTCGTGAAAATACAAGCTCCAGCGTGCCAAGGCAGAACAGTTTTAAGGGGACGCTGGGAGTTGTAGTATCTCTGCTGGAATGCCTCAATTTCTGGACGCTTGATGTGAGACAGTGGATAGAATTGAATGGGCTCCATTGCAGGTGGCCCTGTGCTGGGCGCCACAGTGGCTCAGTGGTTAGCACTGCAGCCTTGCAGCGCTGGGATCCTGGGTTCAAATCCCACCAAGGACAACATCTGCAAGGCATTTGTATGTTCTCTCCGTGTTTGCGTGGGTTTCCTCTGGGTTCTCTGGTTTCCTCCCACATTTCAAAGACATACTGATAGGGAATTTAGATTGTGAATGCGGCGCCCCCAGGAGTATGGTCGCCACAGTGGCATTACCTTCCTCCTAGGGAGGGTGATGTCATGCTTGGAAGCAACGAAGGATCTCTCTGCCAGGTAAATACAGCACACAGCACAGTTCCTACTCCAGGCCAGGAGAGGGAGCTCTGAACCAAAACTGCGGAGGAGCTGCTCTCTGTGGCCAGGAATGGGAAGTTAGTGGAGCTCGTGTGGAGAAGGCAAAGTGTGTGGACGTGGGAGAGATGAGCTTGAGGATTGAGCTGAAGTCAGGCTCACTCATACCTGTAGCACATTGTCCAGAGTCCGGTATCCGAGGTTGTATGGATGCTGATGGTCCTGCGGCAAAAACCGGAGGAACAAAAGGGTGTAAATGTTCTGTTCCCAACTAAGACTCGGAGGAACAGCAGCAACGTGTGTGAGCCAGAAAGAGGAGACTACGAGGGGAGTTCTAAAAGAGAGCAAGCAGTGTAACTCAGAACTGCAAGGGCCTCAGATAAGCGCTAGAAAGGAAGCTTTCAGGCTGATTAACTCCTGTTCCACCTGTAATCTGGATCCTGGACTGCACTTACAAAGCAAAGTAAAGGTAAAGGAAACTGTACCCTGTTGCGTCATTGCCTTCTTCTTGCAACCCCTTCAGCACTGCTACATCTCTGTGCCTAACACCTACAACCTCTTCCTCAACACCTACTATTACTGCCCTGGGACTACAGCTCTACCTGTGGGTAGCTATGTCATCTTTGCTGCCTTATACCATCTGTCCCAGAGGATCTGCACTGCAGCGTCCTCTGGGACAGATGGCTGCAGCCGAGCACCCCAGGTCGAGTCATGTATCATCTACCTATAAACTTTATTCAGCTACGTTTCACCCCTTTTGCATGGACGCTCAAGGCCACGGACCGGGTCACCACCACCGTGACACATCCCTCTGAGACACCGGCCCGGTACCGAGTAACCCCACAGCCCCTGTAGGCGATCCATCTTTGGAGTCACGAACAGGATTTACGAAGCCCGGTGCCACCTGGTCCTGTGTGCCAGAGACTGTATTGTGTGCCATAGACTTATTGTGCAATTGCCGCCATTACCCCGCCACTTGGCGCACGCGGGAAGCCAGAGGGGCGTGCCGTCGTGGGCGAAGCCTGCAAGAGAGCGCGAAAAGGGAGGTGCTGCATGCGAAGAGACCAGCGGGCGGGAAGTGAGGAGCTGAGGCCTGCAGTCCCGTAGAGAGCGGTCGCATCAGCTGATGCTGCTGTTCTCCATGGGAGATCGGCGTGGGACACTCATGGATTTCTGCGGATCAGGGAGTATATAGGTTGCTTGTTATTTTCATAGTTTTCCACAAATGACACTGGCTTCGGGGATCAAAGTGACAAGTAATGGTGAGTATGTACTCTATGTTATATGTACTGTATGTCTATATGTATGTATTGTATGAATGTATTGTATGTATGTTGTATGTCTGTTGTATGTCTGTAGCATGTTGTATGTATGTAGTAAGTATGTAGTATGTAGTATGTATGTATGTTGTATGAATGTAGTATATATGTATGTAGTATGAATGTAGTATATATGTATGTAGTATGTATATATGTATGTTGAATGAATGTAGTATATATGTAGTATGTATGTATGTAAACTGTGTTCCAAATTATTATGCGAAAAGAGTTTAGGAGTGATAAGGTTAGAATTTTTTTGTTTGTCATTTAAACTCATTGATGGCGATGTGTGTCAGGGCTCTTTATATCACTGAAAGCAATTGCAGATACCTGTGCAAATTAGTTTGGCAGGTGTGTCCAAATAAAGGCAAGACTACTTAAGAAGGCTGTTCCACATTATTAAGCAGCCTACATTTTTTGTCAAAATGGGAAAGTGGGAAAGAAAAAGGATGTGTCGGCTGCTGAGAAGCAACAAATTGTGGCGTATTTAGGTCAAGGCATGACTACAATCAACATTGCCAAGACACTTCGTGATCATCGCACAATCAAGAAGTATGTAGCTGATTCCCAGCACACACGTGTGCGTGCTGATAAGGAAAAATTGAGGACTCTTTCCAATAGGCAATTGCGTCAGGTTAAAAGAGCAGCTGCAAAAATGCCTTGTCATAGCAGCAGACAAGTTTTTGAAGCTGCTGGTGCCTCCAACGCCCCCCGAACAACAAGATGCAGGGTCCTTTAGAGGTTTGCAGCTGTGCGTAAGCCATCTTGTCGCCCACCTCTATCCACTGCACACAAGCAGAAACGGCTCCAGTGGGCCAAACGATACATGAAGACTGACTTCCAAACTGTTTTGTTCACCGATGAGTGCCGTGCAATGCTCGATGGTCCAGATGGATGGAGTGGAGGATGGCTGGTTGATGGACACCCCATGAAAACACGGCTAAGGCGCCAACAAGGAGGAGGTGGAGTAATGTTTTGGGCTGGAATCATGGGGAGAGAGATTGTCGGCCCCTTTAGGATCCCTGAAGGGGTAAAGATGAACTCCATAATCTATGTGGAGTTTCTAAAACAGCACTTCCTGCCATGGTGCAAGAGGAAGAACCGTGCTTTCCACAGCAAGGTCATTTTCATGCATGATAATGCACCGTCTCATGCTGCAAATAACACATCTGCATCTCTGGCTGCTATGGGCATAAAAGAGGACAAACTTATGGTGTGGCCACCATCTTCCCCTGACCTCAACCCCATTGAGAACCTCTGGAGCATCATCAAAAGGAGTGTCTATGATGGCGGGAGGCAGTTCACATCTAAGCAACAGCTCTGGGAGGGTATTCTGTCCACATGCAAAACAATTGAAGCACAAACCATCCAAAAACTGACAAATTCAATGGACGAGAGAGATCAGAAGCTTCTTTCCAACAAGGGGTCCTATGTGCAAATGTAACATCACCTAGAATAAAGTTTTGACTTGAAAACTGTTTGACTTCATTTTGTAATAAGCTGATCATGCTTGTAATTTCACAATTGACCATTTTTTTGATCAAAATAAAAATAAAAAGGTTTTGAAATCTCTGCTGTGCATAATAATTTGGAACATGCCTTTTGAGTGTTTCTTATTTTTAAAAATATACTGTTTTCATAGGCAGTTTGTTCAAAAACATTGCAATTATGCTAGAATATTAGATGAATGGAAAATAACAATGACTGCAATTCATATAGGTAAATTAGAGAAAATATGAGGAAATATTTTTTGCATAATAATTTGGAACACAGTGTATGTTGTATGAATGTAGTATATATGTATTATGTATGTAGTATGTACTGTATGTATGTTGTATGAATGTAGTATATATGTAGTATGTATGTATGTTGTATGAATGTAGTATATATGAAGTATGTATGTAGTATGCAGTATGTATGTATGTTGTATGAATTTTGTATATATGTAGTATGTATGTAGTGTGGATGTATGCTGTATGAATGTAGTATATATGTAGTATGTATGTTGTTTGAATGTAGTATATATGAAGTATGTATGTAGTATGTATGTTGTATGAATTTTGTATATATGTAGTATGTATGTAGTACATATGTATGCTGTATGAATGTAGTATACAGTATATGTAGTATGTATGTTGTATGAATGTAGTATATATGTAGTATGTATGTATGTATGCTGTATGAATGTAGTATGTATGTATGTTGTATGAATGTAGTATATATGTAGTATGTATGTAGTATGTATGTATGCTGTATGAATGCAGTATATATGTAGTATGTATGTTGTATGAATGTAGCATATATGTAGTATGTATGTAGTATGTAGTATGTATGTAGTATGTATGTATGTTGTATGAATGTTGTATATATGTAGTATGTATGTAGTATGTATGAATGTTGTATATACTGTATGTAGTATGTATGTATGTAGTATGTATGTAGTATGTATGTTTGTTTTTTTTTACATTCAACACATTAGCCGGATGATGGGACTACTACTACTGATTGTGTCAATCACTGTCATTGTAGCAGGCATCGCCCGATGGGACTTGTAGTCCCATCGGACGATGCCTGCACACACACAAGACCCCCAGAAGGCCCGCACAGACCCCCGGCAGCCGGCACAAGCCCCCGGCAGGCCCGTACAGACCCTCGACAGCCGGCACAAGCCCCCCGCAGGCCGGTACAGACCCCCGGCAGCCGGTACAAGCCCCGGCAGGCCCGTACAGACCCCCGGCAGCCGGCACAAGCCCCCGGCAGGCCCGCACAGACCCCGCACACACAGACACGCACAGTGTCCGCCCACGCACCGCCCACACTCTTCCCCCCTCCCGAACTGGATGTGCAAGTAAAGAAAGGGTTTTTTTTAATTCCGATATTTCTGTCCCATTGACTTGAATAGGACTTCCGGGATCGGAATCGGCGATACCCGATACTTTTTTGGGTATCGGGCCGATCCAATCCGATATTTCTCAATATCAGATGGTATCGCTCAACACTAGTGGTGACAGCAGCTGCATGTGGAAACTGACTCCACCCCTTCATACCAAAAGAATGGGGTTTACCGAGTGGCTCAGGAGTATGAGCGGGTATTCAGCAAACACCCTCTAGACTTTGGGAAGGCAAAAGGGGTTCAACATCATATCCCCACTGGAGATCTTCCACCCATTAAAGTAAGGTACTGGCCTATACCCCCAACACAATATCAATGTGACAAAAGTATTTGGGGGGAAATGATGGAAGCTGGGGTGATCAGAGATAGTTGTAGCCCTTGGGCAGCCCCAATAGTCTTTGTGAAAAAGAAAGATGGTACCATGAGAGAGTGTTGATTACAGAAAAATTAACAGCATTACACATAAGCATGCCTACCCATTACCCAGAATTGAAGAGTCAGTGTGGCACCCCCAGGGGTATGGTCGCCACCGTGGCTTTGCCTTCCTCCATAGGAGGGTAATGCCAGGCTTGGAGGCAATGATGGGTGTCTCTTGCAGTCAATCTATGCATGCAACACAGTTCCACTCCAGGCCAGCAGGGGGAACTCTGAACCGGGATTAAGGGGAGGAGTGCTCTCTGAGGGCCAAGAGGAAGGGGTGGTTAGTTAGTTAGTCTGTGGAGGGTGAAGTTTGCAGACGTGTGGAAGGAGCGCTGAGTTAGAGCGTAGAGGACAAGCTCATCTCTGGAGAGAACGCATGAACTGGAGCCTGGTCTCCACGGTTGTACGGATACTAACGGTCCTGCAACAGACACCAGAGGAGTAGGAGGCTGTAAATGCCCTACTCCCATCTAAGACTTGAGGGCACAACAGCAGCTTGGATAGTGAGCCGGGACTCAGGAGAGAGGAGTCCCCGAGATAGGCTACAGCTGTCTGCCGTGCAAGTGTGGTTCTTGAGAACATCTGTCCGGAGGAACTCCGGTGTAACTCAGTACTGGGAGTACTTCATTCGAATAAGCGCTAGTAAGGAGACTGCACAACCCATCTGCTGAGAGAGAATCCCTGAATTGCTTCCAGGCTAGCCTGCTCCAATACCATCTGTAATCAGGACCCTGGACTGCAGTTACCAAGTAAAGTACAGAAATTGCACCCCGCTGTGTCTTGTCTGCTTCCTACCTTTCCGGCACCACTACATCCCCGTTCCGACCACATCTACACTGCCCTGGGACTATAGCTTCACCTGTGGGGAGCTTTTACATCTTTGCTGCACCATACCATCAGTCCCAGCGGATCTGCATGCAGCGTCGGCTTAACACCTCCCTTGCCGAGCACCACAGGTGGCGTCACGAACTATTCATCTAACTACATTCCACCATTCACATCTTCCTATTACTTGGGCACCCAGGGCCACCGTCCGGGTCACCGCTGCTGTGACACATCCCACTGACACTGGCCCGGTACCGAGTGCCCCACAGCCCTGGGAGGGTGACCCATCATTAGCTGCACTTAAAACTGCTAATTATTTTTCCACCTTGGATCTCACTAGAGGGTATTGGCAGGTTCCCGTGGCAGAGGCAGACAAGGAGAAAACAGCATTTACCACACCAATGGGTCTCTGCGAGTTCAACTACATGCCGTTCGGGCTCTGCACCGCCCCAGGGACATTTCAACGGCTAATGGAGTGCTGTCTTGGACACAAGAACTTCGAGACAGTTCTGTTGTACCTTGATGATGTCATTGTTTTCTCCAAGACTTATGAAGACCATCTGGAGCACCTGGCTGAGGTGTTTGAAGCCTTTTCCAACTTTGACCTGAAAGTGAAGCCATCCAAATGCCACCTCCTGAAGCACAAGGTGCAGTACCTCAGTCATGTAGTGAGTGCAGAAGGTGTGGCACTGGATCCTGACAAAGTCACTGTCATCCGGGACTGGCAGAAGCCCAGCAACTTCCATGAGGTACGTCAATTCCTCGGGTTGGTAGGCTACTACCGAAGGTTTATCAAAGGTTTCACTGAGATAGCCACACCTATGCAAAATCTTCTGGTGGGCCAGCCCAAGAAAGCCAGGAAGAAGAGTCCTACATTTGAATGGAATGAGGAACTGGAGAAGTCCTTCACTCGACTAAAAATGGCTCTCACAGGAGATGAAGTTCTGGCCTACCCAGATTATGACCAACCATTTGTTCTGTATACTGATGCCAGCAACGTGGGACTGGGAGCAGTGCTGTCACAGGTACAGAATGGCAAAGAAAGAGTGATCTCCTACGCCAGCAGGAAGCTTTGTCCCACTGAAAGGAACCCTGACAACTACAGTTCCTTCAAACTGGAGTTCCTCGCCGTAGTCTGGGCTGTGACTGAATGATTCAAGCATTACCTAGCTTCAGCCAAGTTTACCATCTTCACGGACAATAACCCACTGACTCACTTGGAAACTGCAAAACTAGGTGCACTGGAGCAGCAATGGATGGCCCGGCTGTCGAACTATGAATTTACCATCAAGTACCGAGCGGGGCACAACAATGCCAATGCTGATGCGCTGTCCAGGATGCCCAATCTGCCAGATGGAGGAGAAGGCCCTGAGGCACTCGAAGAAATAGAGTTACCTGCCTTCCACCGGTCAATTGCAGCCCAACGGGTCCAAGGAGTGAGAAACAGACGATCTATCGTGAAAGAGGCCACCCTAAATCCGTTGCCTCATCATGACTGGGCAGAAACTCAGGATAGCGACCCCGCAGTCCGCCTGGTATAGGAGCTACTGTCACAAGCTGACTCACGCCCAGGTCCAGATGCTCCTGAAGAAACCCAGCAGTTGTGGAAGGAAAGAGGCAGGCTGTTCATCTATGAGGGAAAGCTGTGTCGGAGGAGTATCAATGCCTGCACTCATGAGTTGGTCTGGCAGGTGGTAGTCCCAAAAAGAGAGAGGCATCAATGGTCTTAGAAGCATACCACAATGGAGCTGGACAACTCGGATGGAAGAAGTTGGAAGCCTTGCTCCGGGAGAGATTCTACTGGGCTGGTATGAGGAAGGCCATTGAAAATTGGTGCCGGGAGTGTGGACAATGTAACCTGCGCAGGAAGGACCGTAACAGCCAGCGAGCTCCTTTGCAGCCAATAATAACTAAACAGCCACTCGATTTGGTAGCCCTGGACCATGTGAAGCTGGTCCCAAGCCGTTCAGGCTACGTTTATGCTCTTACCATCGTTGACCACTACTCGAGATTCCTGGTAGTCCTTGCCAGTCAAGGATCAAACAGCCAGGACAGCAGCCAGAGCATTCCAACAGCACTTTTGTCGACAACACGGATATCCCGAGCGAGTGCTTATAGATCAAGGTCCAGCCTTTGAGGCAGAAGTGTTCCAGGAATTCTGTAACTTGTACGGTTGCAAGAAGATCAGGACAACACCGTACCATCCACAGACCAATGGCATGTGTGAAAAGATGAATCAAGTGGTGATCGATCTACTGAAGACCTTGCCTTTGGAAGAGAGGAATCTGTGGTCAGAGAAGTTGCCAGATCTGGTAGACCTCTACAATCACATTCCTGTGAATTCCACCAACTGCACACCAGCCTACCTAATGAGAGCGAGGCCTGGCAAGTTGCCTATTGATTTGGATATGGGAGTCCTGACACCTGAGGTGACATCACCAGATGCTGACTGGGACACAGAGAGGCAGCAGCAATTCCGAAGAGTACAAGAGTGCGTAGAAAAGAGTCTAGCTCAGGCGAGACAAAAACAGGAAAAGAACTACAAACAACATACACCTTAAGTTCCCTTGTCACCAGGAGAACAGGTCCTGAAGAGGAAAAGGAGGATGCATAAATTGGATGACCAATGGGAAGCTGAACCCTACACCGTCCTACCATCAAACTTTTACAACACCAAAGTGTGGCTTATCAGTAAGGAAGGAGGAGAAACCTCATCAGCAGTATCGAGGGATCATCTGAAACTGTGCCCTGACCAACTAAAGGAAAAGATGGGAGAGCAAAACAACGTTCAGCCCATAGAGGAAGAAGAAAAAAAGGTCAACACTGTACTCGGAGAATTTCCTGCAAACTGGACAAGAGTGGATCAAGCCATCGTAGTTCCTGTCCTAATCTTTCCCCAGCCTACTGCAACTGAAGTAGCAGAGACTCAAGACAACTCTGAAAGTCAGGAAGTTCAGGCAGCAGATCCTCGCCCTGCCAGTGGTGAATCTGTCATGCCCACAGTGAGTCTAAGAGTTCGCAGACGGCTACTACCCAGTTTACCAACAACAGTAACATGACCACTAAACCTAAATAGGCCATTAGAAGTACCCATGCTATGCAGATCTACCCGTAGTACAAAAGGTGAGAAACCAGTTAGATATAGAGATTAAAGTGCAAATAGAAAATGTAAACTGTACCTGAAAATATGCAACTTTTCAAGCTTATGTGCCTACAGAGACTCTAAGAACTTTTTGAATATCTTATTTTGTTTTGATGGACAGTTGTGCCACAGGACTATGTGTGGCGAAAACAATCCTTGTATATAGTTACCAACTTGCTCAGGAATTGGACCATGGACTAATCGTCACAAGGACTATTTTTGAGCTTTGGTTTTTGTAATTTTTCATTTTTTTAAATCTTGTAACAGTTACAATTGTTCATCTGTTTAATATGTTTGCATGTTTTTCTCAGTCTGGGAGTACTGAATTACACTAGGGGGGAATGTGGCGCCCCCAGGAGTATGGTCGCTACAGTGGCATTACCTTCCTCCTAGGGAGGGTGATGTCATGCTTGGACCACGGACCAGGTCATCGCCATCATGACACATCCCTCTGAGACACTGGCCCGGTACCGAGTAACCCTACTGCCCCTGGGGGCGATTCATGAATCTCATTGGGGACAGTGCCAATACTGTCTGTAAAGCGCTTTGGAATTAATGGCACTATATAAATGAGTAAAACAAATAAAGTAATGGCATAGTCTAGTGTTTTGCCATCACTTTATGAACATGGATGTGTAGGGGAATTCAGTTAGTTTCATTCCCTTTATGAGAGCGGTGTTGCACCTCCCCCATGGAGTAGATGGTCCGGTGCTGATATATACCGAGAAGGGGCCACTTTATTCTAAGTATCATTGGAGATCCCTATTTAACATAAAGTAATAACATGTTCTAGAATTTTGCCATCACTTTATGGAACCTGGATGTGTAGTGAAATGCAGTCAAGTTTCATTCCCTGTACTGGAGCTGTGCTGCACCTTCCCTGAGGAGTAGGTGGACCGGTGCTGATATATACCGAGAAGGGACCACTTTATTCTAAGTATCATTGGAGATCATACAATAATAACATAATCTAGCGTTTCACCATCACTTTATGTAACATGGATGTGTAGCGAAATGCGGTCAGTTTTATTCCCTGGGTTATGCTGCACTCCCCTGCGGAGCAGGTGGTGCTCTGCTGATATATACTGTGAAGGTATCACTTTATTCTCAGGATAAAAGTAGATCCCCTTCAGTCATAAAGTAATGGCATATTCTAGTTTCATCATTACTTTATGGAACCCGGATGTGTAGCGAAATGCAGTCAGTTTCATTCCCTATAATTGAGCATTGTTGCACCACCCCTGCGGACCAGATGGCACCGTGCTGACATATACTGTGAAGGAACCACTTCATTAGCAACATCATTGGAGATAATAACGTAATGGCAAATTTTTGTGTTTCTCCATCACTGGAAAACCCATTTAAAGGGAACCTGTCACCATTTTTTTTCCAATATAACCTATGGCACCCACTTTTAAGCACTATGTGACAACATGCCATAATGCTGTACATATGACTCCAATTCACCCTGCAGGGCACAAAAAAAACCTGTTACTGTACTCATCTATGGAGCAGTCTGGTCCAATGGGCGTTGCTGCTTTTGGTCCAGTGCCTCCTCTCTTCTTATGATGCCGTCCTCCTTCTGTGCTTTGTGTGGATGATGCGTTCTCTGTCATTCACACAGTGTTATACTTCGTGCTTCTGTGCAGGCATACGTCTCTCTGCCCTGCCGAGGGCAGAGCAAAGTAGTTATACGCATGCGCTGGTTAAGGTAAAAAGAATGCCGTCGCGTGCGCATTACAGTCCTCAGCTCTGCCCTCGGCAGGGCAGAGAGAAGTATGCCTGCGCAGAAGCGAAAAGGAGGACACTGTGTGGATGATGTTGAATGCATCATCCCCACGAAGCACAGGAAGAGGACGTCATCGCAAGACGAGAGGAGGCGCCGGACCAAGAGCATGGACGCCCATCAGACCAGACCGCCCCGTAAGACTTTTTTTTGCCTTGCAGGGTGAATTGTAGTCACACGTACAGTATTATAAGTCAAACTCTGGCCTATGGGCCAAATCTGACCCACAGGCTAAATATATTTGACCCCCGACTGCAGTCTCCCGCCCTGCATCGCACTTTCACCTAGCATCACACTTTCAACTATACCAGCATCCAATGTGCCGATACAGTTTAAAGCAATAATGCAGTTGGTAGCTTCAGCTGACGCGTCCTCTCTCATCATTCACCCTTTGCATCTGATATCTCATCGCAGCAGGTGTGATGAAGTTCTTACAATGCACCCGCTGTAATGAGATGTGCAGAGAATCAGAAGTCACCATGAAGACACAGGAGCAGCAAGGGAATGGGCAGAGTTGAAATTTGATTTTATTTTTTTTAATGTGGGGCCATTAAACTGTATGGAGCACTATATGGGGGTCATTATACCATATGGAGCACTATTTGGGGTCATTTTAATGTATGGAGCATTATGTGGGCCCATTATACTGTATGAAGCACCATGTGGGGCCATAATACTGTATGGCACACTATATGGGACCTATTATACTGTATGGAACACTATGTGGGACCATAATACTGTATGGCACACTATATGGGGCCATTATACTGCTGTATGAAGCACTTTTTGTGACCAGTATACTGGATGGAGCACTATGTGGGGCTATTAAAATGTATGGAGCACTATTTGAGGTCATTATACTGTATGGATCACTAATTTGGTGTTATTATACTGTATGAAGCACTATATGGAGCCATTATACTGTATGGAGCACTATGTGGGGTTATTATAGAGTACAGCATACTATATGAGGCCAAGGCCATTATACTGTATGGAGAACTATATGGGGCCATTATACTGTATGAAGCACTGTGTGAGACCATTATACTCTATAACACACTATATGAGGCCATTATACTGTATGGAGCACTGTGTGGGGCCATTATACTGTATGGAGCACAATATGAAGGACATGATATTGTATGGAGCACTATGTGGAACCATTATATTGTATGTAGCACTATGTGAGACCATTATACTCTATAGCACACTACAGTATATGAGGCCATTATACTGTATGGAGCACTATATGAGGCCATTATACTGTCTGGAGCACTCTGTGAAATCATTTTACTGTATGGAGCACTCTGTGGGGCCCTTATACTATATGGAGCACTATGTGATGTCATTTTACTGTCTGAAGCACTATGTAGAGCCATTATACTGTATGGAGCACTCTGTGGGGCCCTTATACTATAAGAAGCCCTATGTGATGTCATTGTGCTGTATGGAGCACTATGTGAGGCCATTTAACTGTCTGGTGCACCCTGTGGGCGATTATACACTATTGAGCACTTTTTGTGACCATTATATTGTATGGAGCACTATGTGGGTCCATTATACTGTATGAAGCACTATTTGGGGCCATTATACTGTATGGAGCACTATGTGGAGCCATTATACTGTACTGAGCACAATGTGAAGCCATTATACTGTATGGATCACTTTGTGGGGTCCATTATACTATATGGAGAGCTGTGTAGAGATTACAGTTGGAGAATCATATTATGATGGGGTCACCATTCTTTGTTGAGGGTATTGAGGGAGGGGGTACTGTAGGGTCTTCATACCGTGTGTGACGAGGAATTCACTGTGAGGGTATCATACTGTTTTTGGGGGCACATTTGTTTGTATCATACTTTATTATCTGTATTAGTCATAGTTTTTATCCTTTATTATTACATATTTAAATTAGGCCATTGAACCATATGCTGTTTACTTCTCTAACAACATATTATACTATTTCAATATGGTGTGATACAAAAGTTGTCACATTAGATATCAGCCTCATATCCCCAAAATAATAAAGCTAAGAACCTGCAGGGGAGAATTGATAGAATTATGTCCAGCATGGACAAACAGAGGTTGGGGATTTCTTTGATCAGGATTCTGGATTTAGGATTCGGTGGTAAATCATTAAAGGCGAAAGTAACAAAGTGAATTTCATTTACAGGGAACGTTGTCAATGGCGAGCAGAAGGTCCTTTCCCACGTCATTGTATCACACAACAGGTGACCATGTGGAGACATTCAACCACACACCGGAAAATAAACCGACCGCGCTCTTACCTGCTCCGTGCAAATCTGTCCAGATACCCGGCATAAAATGTGATACCGTCTAATCTATAAAAAAAAAAATAATAATTTCAATTACCCAAATACTAACCAAAAAAAACCTTCAAAAATAATAAGTAAAAGTATTTTGCATGGACGTTGCTCTATAGCACTAATCTTAAAGGGGTCGTCAAGAAATAAATATTGCTTCTTTTTTTCTCAATATAGCGCCCCTCTGGTCCACAGGTTGTGTCTGGTATTGCAGTTCACTTCCATTCAGTTCACTGGAATTGAACCAGACACAACTCACTGACCGATGTGGCGCAGCTTCTGGAAAATAGATGCCATTCTTTTCTAATCTTAGACAATCCCTTAGATATTTTCATTGGCGAGGAACCTGAAGGCCAACATTGGTGGGTGACTCTCTTACCAGACCCCCCCAGATGGGGTTTGTATGACAAGCCACTCCTATTTACTGTGAAGAGAAAATTGCTACATTGTTGCAAAATTCAAAAGTAGGTTCATTCGACTGCGCCCTTTTCCCCCTGGTGCTGCAGAGCCCACTCTACTCCATTACTGCCCAATGGCAAGACATGGTCACTTTTCTGTTGCATGTATGGCCTGTAGAAAGGGGGAGCTTAGCATAAGTTCACACATCCCAAAAAAAGAAGGGTTATAGAATAACCTGTTCCGGACCTCTCTCCACGCTGTTGTTCTATGGTATGGTCCAGTGCACAATCTATCAATATATTAGTTTATTACAGCCAGTATAATAATCAGATTATTACAGAACTGTACATTATCTACAATTAGTTATTTATATGTTTTGCCCCAAAACAAAAACAGAGACTTTTCTGATATGAAGCACTAATATGTAAAGTCACATGGGCTACAAACACAGCAATAAGTCACTCACCTAGATCAAGTGCCCCTCCGGTACCAACTCCCAACCTCTGCTGCCCTGGCACATATATAAAACGCCTCCAAAATAATGCCCCAGAGCCAGGGACGTCCTTGTCCTGATTAATGCCAGTGAATTCAGTGCAGTCTTTCTCCGTATGACGGCAGGAAGCCGGGAGCAACCCTTCCTGTATTAATTATCTGGGCACTGTCCTCTCAGGAATAAATCGACTGAACTGGGTACCGTCTGGTTCTGAATGTTGTGTGTGACCTGAGTATTGTCTGATCCTGAGTAATGCCAGGTACGGTCCACTATTGGATAGCAACAAGAATCTGGGCACAGTGTTCACTGGACTGGGGATGATAACCCGGGCACAGTTTTCTTTGAGATAGTGATGATGAGCCAGGCACAGTCCTTTCTAGGATGGTGACAGTGAGCCAGGGACAGTCCTCTCTGTGATGATGACAGAGATCTGGGCACAGTCCTCTCTAGAATGGTGACAGTGATCCGGGCACAGTCCTCTCTAGGATGGTGCCAGTGAGTTTGGCACAGTCTTCTCTGGGATGGCAAAAGTGATCCAGGCACAGTCTTCTCTAGGATGGTGACAGTGATCCGGGCATAGTCCTATATGTGATGGTGACAGTGACCTGGGCACAGTCTTCTCTAGGATGGTGACAGTGATCCAGTCACAGTCTTCTCTAGGATTGTGACAGTTATCCAGACATAGTCTTCTCTGGGATGATGGCAGTGACCCGGGCACAGTCTTCTCTGGGATGATGGCAGTGACCCGGGCACAGTCTTCTCTGGGATGATGGCAGTGATCTGGGCACAGTCTTCTCTAGGATGGTGGCAGTGATCCGGGCACAGTCTTCTCTAGGATGGTGACAGTGATCCGGGCACAGTCTTCTCTGGGATGATGGCAGTGATCCGGGCACAGCCTTCTCTAGGATGGTGGCAGTGATCCGGGCACAGTCTTCTCTAGGATGGTGGCAGTGATCCGGGCACAGTCTTCTCTAGGATCGTGACAGTGATCCGGGCACAGTCTTCTCTGGGATGGTGGAAGTGATCCGGGCACAGTCTTCTCTGGGATGGTGGCAGTGATCCGGGCACAGTCTCCTCTGGGATGGTGGAAGTGATCCGGGCACAGTCTTCTCTAGGATGGTGGCAGTGATCCGGGCACAGTCTTCTCTAGGATGGTGGCAGTGATCCGGGCACAGTCTTCTCTAGGATCGTGACAGTGATCCGGGCACAGTCTTCTCTGGGATGGTGGAAGTGATCCGGGCACAGTCTTCTCTGGGATGGTGGCAGTGATCCGGGCACAGTCTCCTCTGGGATGGTGGAAGTGATCCGGGCACAGTCTTCTCTAGGATGGTGGCAGTGATCCGGGCACAGTCTTCTCTAGGATGGTGGCAGTGATCCGGGCACAGTCTTCTCTAGGATCGTGACAGTGATCCGGGCACAGTCTTCTCTGGGATGGTGGAAGTGATCCAGGCACAGTCTTCTCTAGGATGGTGGCAGTGATCCGGGCACAGTCTTCTCTAGGATCGTGACAGTGATCCGGGCACAGTCTTCTCTGGGATGGTGGCAGTGATCCGGGCACAGTCTTCTCTGGGATGGTGGAAGTGATCCGGGCACAGTCTTCTCTAGGATGGTGGCAGTGATCCGGGCACAGTCTTCTCTGGGACGGTGGAAGTGATCCGGGCACAGTCTTCTCTATGATGGTGGCAGTGATCCGGGCACAGTCTTCTCTAGAATGGTGACAGTGATCCAGGCACAGTCTTCTCTGGGATGGTGGCAATGATCTGGGCACAGTCTTCTCTAGAATGGTGACAGTGATCCGGGCACAGTCTCCTCTAGGATGATGACAGTGATCTGGGCACAGTCTTCTCTAGAATGGTGGCAGTGATCTGGGCACAATCTTCTCTGGGATGGTGGCAGTGATCCAGGCACAGTCTCCACTGGGATTGACAATGATCCGGACACAATTCTTTTTTGGATGCTGACGAGTCGGGCACAGTTCTCTCTAGAACATAGATGATGAGCCGGGCACATACCTTTTCAGCACATGGATAATGAGCTGGGCACAGACCTTTCTAGAATGGTGATGATGAGCCGGGCAGAGTTTTCTTTAGGGTAGTGATGATACGCTGGGCACAGTTTTCTCTAGGCTGGTGACTATGAGCCTGGCACAGCTCTCTCTGGGATGGAGATGATGAGCTGGGCACAATCTTCTAGTAGGAGTTCAGAAATGCACTTTCTCTACATTTTCCTCAAATCTTGAACCCACTCACACATTCCTGTGAGCCGCAGCGCAGACCTCCCTCCGATGAGCCTATGAAGATGGCACGTTACATGTTAGTAAGCGTTCAGCTGGTGTCTGTCTGCCTCTGTGTAGGTGTGTAGGTGGGAGGACAATCTGTGCATGTCCTGGCAGCCAGTGCCATCAGCATCACTCACATTCTATAGGACACAGTGACCGCACTCAGTGATACAAGGAGATACATCAGCGTGGTCACAGCACAGTCTGCCTGAGAAAGACTCCGCGCCATAGTATGTCATGGAGGGTTCTAATAAAAAATTATAACACGACATGTGCTACTCAACCCAGAAAACTGGGAAACCTGGGTGATACAACATGTAATACACAACTGAGGAAACCAGGAAAGTCGGGTGACACAACATGTACTACACAACTGATGAAACTGGGAAAGCTGGGTGACAATAATTCTACTACACAACTGAGGAAATTGGGAAAGCTGGGTGAAACAACATGTAATACACAACTGAGGAAACCAGGAAAGTTGGGTGACACAACATGTACTACACAACTGAGGAAACTGGGAAAGCTGGGTGACAATAATTCTACTACACAACTGAGGAAACTGGGAAAGCTGGGTAACACAACATGTACTACACAGCTGAGGAAACTGGGAAAGTTGGGTGGCACAAAATATACTACACAATTGAGGAAACTGGGAAAGCTGGGTGACAACCATTCTACTACAGAACTGAGGAAACTGGGAAAGCTGGATGACAACCATGCTACTACACAACTGAGGAAACTAGGAAAGCTGAGTGACAACCATTCTACTATACAACCGAGGAAACTGGAAAAGCTGGGTGACAAACATTCTACTACACAACTTAGGAAGCTGGGAAAGCTGGGTGACAACCATTCTACTACACAACTTAGGCTACTTTCAAACTTCAGGCTTTTTTAATCCGGCGCCCTGCGGCAAAAATTCTTAAAACCGGATCCGTTTTTTTTCCCCTTGTACTTACATTGGCGCCGCATGGACACGCGGAGTATCTGGCTTTTGCCAGATCCGGCAAAAAGTGACTGAGCGGCGTCTTGACAAAACATTACATGTAAAGTTTTTTGCCTGTGGCTCAAAACCGGATTATGCCGGATCCGGCGTCATGCGGCTTTTTGTATAATGGAAGGCTATGGGCGCCGGATCCGGCATCCGATGCATGCGTTTTCCGCATTTTATGCCGGATCCGGCGACGCGGTACGGCGCCTCAGGGCGCCGGATTCAAAAAGCCTGAAGTGTGAAACTAGCCTTAGGAAGCTGGAAAACAACTCCTGGAATCCACAATTGAGGAAACTGGGAAAGCTGGGTGATAACCACTGTATTAGAATATTGAGGAACCTGAGGAAAGCTGGGTTATCAGCACAGTTGATTGACATACTTCACCTTCACCTCCCTCCTTCTCCCTTCACCAGGACCTCCTCATTTGCCTCAGAGCATGCCCACTGCAATCTCATATGAAAGTCAATAGGACTTTTACAGTTTTCAGCAGTGGAAAAGTGGAAAATCCCAGATTTAATGAACGTTATTGGACAGAGCAGCACAGAGTATTTTAGCATGTGAATGTCCTAATCTTAGTGCTGCAGTGACTACCACCCCCATCATGTCACACTGTATGGTGCAAAGTATTTCCATAGAGGAAGCTCACCCGCTGAGGACAGCATAATGGAAGGAGGCGCGTACCCCAGCAGCACTAAGTATTTCAGGAGCAGGGGTGACTTGTGCAGGGTTCCAGAATGTTTATATGTTTGCCACATTTTGTTACTTTCTCATGATTATTTCTGGTTTTCGGAGCCATGTTGATCATTTCTCCAAAATTGGAAACAAGTTGGATAGACTGCGCGCTGGCCGTTTTTTAAGAAAAAACAAAATTACGACAGGCTGTCAACATGGCGATATAAGCCCTCGCCACGAGGTCCAACGAGCCGCTGACAGGCCAAGGTGCTAAGCTTCTAATTAACCGTTAATTAGCTGAGAATCTCGCCCTAAAGCCGCAGCTTCGCACTTCCCAACCAGATTTTCTGGGTTTTTCATGTGTGCGGTGTTTTTTATCCACCTCTTTTTAATGTCAGCCGTTCTCCCGCGCCCCGCGCCAAGTCTGACATTACGGTGTGATTTAAATGTCGTGGCACTGTCGGCTGGTGGGTGAACATGCCTTTAATGAGTTTTTCCGCATCCCACTTGCTAATTTTGCACTATCTTTGGCCTCCTGCACTGAGATAACAAGATAAAAACAACGTTGCGACATTAAAGTGACATTACTGTTTTAAATGGTGGGTGTTGTTTCAGCAAACCTGACATAAATCAATAGTACAAGTACCCTACACCTAAGAGGCTTTATGAAATATCTTATCAGATAAATCTGCTTCTTTCTCCATGCATGAGCCTCTTCCCTCCCTTCTCCTTCTCTTCCTATACTCCAAACTCATCATTTACTTTAAAATACTGGTAAAATCCTTCTTTGGCAAGGCAAAATGGACTGCCGGCTCACTGGGGAATCAGATTACCACTACCTATTGAAGTAGATGTAGAGGAGATTGGCTGGAGTAAGAGTGAAAGAAAAGACATGCAGACCTTGTAGTCTTCTCACCAAAAAGCTGGATGCACAGCTACACTTCTCAGCTATATAATGTCTACCAGGCTTCTGCTGCTTACTAGTAAGTGTTTTATCTCACCCCAATACTGTATGCCCAGATACTTTGCTCAGTACTGCTATATAATGTCTGGCAGGTTGCTCCTGCATACTAGTAAGTATTTTATCTCACTTCATGCTGTATGGACAGCTACTCTGTTAAGTACTGCTATATAATCTCTACCATTTATCTAACCTCAGGCTGTAAGTACAGAAACTCTGTTCAGTACTGTAATATAAAGTCTACCAGGCGGCTGCTTCTGTTGTTGATGATGATGATCACTAGTAAGTGTTTTATCACATTCCTATGTTGAATTCACAGCTACTTTGTTCAGTACTGTTATATAATGTCTACCAGGCTGGTGTTGCTTACTAGCAAGTGTTTTATCTCATCCCACTGCTGAATGAACAGATACTCTATTCAGTAATGCTATATAATGTCTACCAGGCTACTGCTTACTAGTAAGTGTTTTATCTCACTACAATGCTGTGTGCACTTCTACTCTGTACAGTGCTGCTTTGTAATGTCTACCAGTCTGCTGCTAGCTAATAAAAGTTTTATTTCACCCCAATACTGTATACACAGTAGTTCTGTTCAGTTTTACTATATAATGTCTACCAGGCTGCTGTTGCTTTCTAGTGTTTAATCTTATTTCAATGCTGTGTGTGTACAAGGTGAGCGGAGCTGTGTGTGTACGAAGTGGAGCCGTGTGTGTATGAGGTGTACGGAGCTGAGCCGCGTGAGTACCAGGTGTACGGAGCAGAGCAGAGCCGCATGTGTATGAGGTGTACGGAGCAACGTGTGTACGAGGTGTACGGAGACGTGTATGGAGCGGAGTCATGTGTGTATGGGGTGTACGGAATGGAGCCCTGTGTGTACGAGGTGTACGGAACAGAGCCCTGTGTATACAAAGTGTATGGAGCTGAGCCGTGTGTTTACGGAGCTGAGCAGAGCCGTGTGTGTACGGGGTGTACTGAGCAGAGACGTGTGTGTACGGGGTGTACGGAGCAGAACCGCGTGTGTACCAGGCGTATGGAGCAAAGCAACATGTGTACAAGGTTTATGGAGTGGAGCCATGTGTGCATGTGTACAGAGCGTGGCTGCATGTGTACAAGGTGTACGGAGCAGAGCCGCATGTGTACGAGGTTTACGGAGTGAAGCCATTTGTGTACTGAGTGGAGCCGTGTGTGTGCGAGGCATAGAAAGTGGAACCGTGTGTGCATGAGGTGTGCGGAGCCATGCGTGTACAAGGTGTATGGTGGGGAGCATTCATACCTCCCAATCGTC
This sequence comes from Dendrobates tinctorius, assembly GCF_039654945.1. NCBI lineage: Eukaryota > Metazoa > Chordata > Amphibia > Anura > Dendrobatidae > Dendrobates > Dendrobates tinctorius. The sequence goes on along the minus strand of NW_027361696.1, from coordinate 33,421,922 downwards.
CTGGATCCAGCATGACAGTCCCGATTTTGAGACTGCCCCGGCCAGGAGTGTACTTTTCCTGCGGACACAGGAGTACACGGCGGAAGCCCGAGGAGCACTTTAAAATTTGCGCGTGATGTTCTACCGGAAGTGAAGTGCTGAAAGCTGACAGGAAATTAGGCAATTTCTGGAGGAGATTGTGACAGAACCATGGAGGCACTTCAAGGGATGCTTCAGATCCATCACCGTGTCCTCCGACAGCGCAGACAGCGGGATCGCCTTGGACTCGGGGATGTTGGCCAGTTGAGCGGATCATGATATGTCCTGCATCGGGAGGCTCAGGTGGGCACTACAATGGGAGCCAGGCTGCTATAGCATCTTTATAGAATCTTTATTTCTTTTTCTCTCTGTTCCTTTCTCTCCCTCTGTTCTTTCTTTTGCTCTGTTCTTTCTTTCCCCTCTTTCTTTCTGTCTCTAATCTTTCTTCCTTTCTCTCTGTTATTTCTTTCTTTGTTCTTTCTCTCTCTTGCTCTCTGTTCTTTCTTTCTTTCTTTTTCTTTCTCTCTCTCTGTTCTATCTTTCTTTCCCCTCTTTCTCTCTCTAATCTTTCTTTCTCTCTCTCTTTGTTCTTCCTTTCTCTCTCTCTGTTCTTTCTTTCTCTCTGCTCTCATCTTTCCCCTCTTTCTTTCTGTCTCTAATCTTTCTTCCTTTTTCTCTCTCTGTTCTTTCTTTCTTCCTTTTTCTCTCTCTGTTCTTTCTTTCCCCTTTCTCTCTCTAATCTTCCTTTCTCTCTCTCTCTGTTGTTTCTCTCTGTTCTCTTTCTTTCCCCTCTTTCTTTCTCTCTCCGTTCTTCCTTTCTCTTTCTGTTCTTTCTTTCTCTTTTCTTTCTCTCTCTGTTCTTTCTTTCTTTCCCCTCTTTCTTTTTTCTCTATCTGTTCTTTCTTTCTTTCCCCTCTTTCTTTCTCTCTCTGTTCTCTTTCTTTCCCCTCTTTCTTTCTTTCTCTTTCTTTCTCTCTCTGTTCTTTATTTCTTTCTCCTCTTTCTTTCTCTCTCCCTCTCTGTTCTTTCTTTCCCCTTTGTTTTTTCTCTCTCTGTTCTTTTTTTCTGTCCACTCTTTCTTTCTATCTGTTTGTTCTTTCTTTCTCTCTCTCTGTTTCTCTTTCCCCTCTTTCTTTCTCTTACTTTCTTTCCCCTTTTTCTTTCTCTTTCTTTCTCTCTCTGTTCTTTCTTTCCCCTGTTGCTTTCTCTTTCTCTCTGTATTCTTTCTCTCTCTGTGTTCTTTCTCTCTCTCTGTTTTTCTTTCCCATCTTTTTCTTTCTTTCTTTTTCTCTTTCTTTTTCTCTCCCTCTCTGTTCTTTCTTTCGTTCCCCTCTTTCTTTTTCCTCTCTCTGTTCTTTTTTCTGTCCCCTCTTTCTTTCTCTCTGTTCTTTCTTTCCCCTCTTTCTTTCTCTTTGTTTTTTCTTTTGCTCTGTTCTTTCTTTTTCTTTCTTTCTCTAATCCTTTTCTTTCTCTCTGTTCTTTCTTTCTCTCTCTCTCTGTTCTTTGTTTCTTTCTCTCAGTTCTTTCTTTCTTTCTCTCTGTTCGTTCTTTCTCTCTCTGTTCTCTTTCTTTCACCTCTTTCTTTCTCTCTGTTGTTTTCATTCTCTTTTTCTCTTTCTCTGTTCTTTTTTCTGTCGCCTCTTTCTTTCTCTCTCTGTTCTTTCTTTCTTTCTCTCTGCTTCTTTCTTTTTTTCTTTCTCTCTGTTCTTTCTTTCTTTCTTTCCCATCTTTCTTTCTCTTTCTCTGTTCTCTCTTTCCCCTCTTTCTTTCTTTCGTTTCTTTCTTTCTCTCTGTTCTTTCTTTCCCCTCTTTCTTTCCCTCTCTGTTCTTTCTTTCTTTCTCTCTGTTTTCTTTTTTCTCTCTCTGCTCTTTCTTTTCCTCAGTACTAGTCAATGTGCCAATAGTACCAGCCACTGTGCCCATAATGCCAGCCACTGTGCCCTCAGTACCAGTCAGTGTGATCAGCAGTGCTAAATGGGTGTGGTTGGGGCATGGATATGAGTGTGACTATTTTATTGCATCTTGAAAAATGATCTCTAAAGAAATCTCATATCGCACCTTTAATCTGTATATGAAAGGTGCTTAATGTAATGTCTATGATCTTAAAAAGAAATCTTATTTTTTCCCTGTATATCGCACCTCTGTTTTACACTTCCGTTTGCAGGCGTCAGTCACAATCCGCCGTTTGGGGAAAAATGGATCTAATGGATTTGCCTGGCGGATCCGTTTTTTTCCCTATAGACTTGTATTGGCGGAGGATTGTGATGGATGGCTTTCCGTTGCGTCTGTTGTGCAGCAGATCCATCATAAAATTGAGGTCCATCTGAAAAAAAAAAACGTCCATAGGAACGTTTTTTGTCTGCGTCAAAAAGGCGGACGGTGATGGATCCACCCATAGGTGTCCATTCTACCAGTCCGTTGTCTGGTAGAATGGACACCTATGGGCGACGGATCCGTCCTCGTCCGTCACATGACAGAATCAGTTGACGGATTCCGTTTCTTTAAACTGAGCATGCCAGGAAGAATTTCCTTTCATGAAATTTAACCCCAAAACCCGTTCTGGCACAAAATATCTCTCTCTATCTCATGTTGGAGAATGTTGGTAGGGGTTTAGTAGTAAGGGATTGCAGGGACCTTAAGGGATAGTCGAAGTTGAGTGGGGGCGCCACATAGAATCCTAGGGTGCCAACCTCCGCTGTTAGGTAGGCTATCAGCGTATTAGGGTATCATCAGGGTCAGTGTCAGGATTGTCATGCCACACTGTCCAATATCCTAACTAACTCCCTGGCAACATTCCCCTTGTCTAAACACCTGGGAAGTGCTACTTGTATTTTTCTATAATGATTTTCTTTTTGGAGTTTTTTAACCGTATTATATTAAAAGTTCAATTTTAAGGGTTGTTTTTTCCATGTACCCCAACCCCTCCTTAGGACAAGAGCATATCATTAACACAAAACTGAAAATAAAGATTAAGAAACAGCCACAAGATGGATTTCATCACCAGGAATCATGGAAATCAGTATACCGGCGCCAACCTGACAGTGTCTGTAGGTTACTGTGCACAGTCCTGCTGACAGGTTCCCTTTAAAGCTTTAGCAACTATAAGATGTAATACAGATTTGCAAATCAGGACTCTAGAAAAGTTAGAGCTGGAGTGGTGCTCATTAGAGATGTCAGTTGTAGGGCGAAACACTCATTAACTCTGGAAAATCAGATGCAACAATTTCCTTGTGTCAATTTTCCACGGCTCCCGACTCACATTCATGTCATTGTGTGCCCCACAGGTTGGGGTCTTTGACCAAATTCCACCCCCAAAGTGTCTCGGGACAATGGTGGACAAAGCTTTTTATGAAGGGACACTATGTGAGTGTCACCGCATTCGCGGCAGAATGAGGCTTCACACTGGGCGCATTCTCCACATTCCTGAGGAGCATTCCCAGCACACGTCACACCTACACTCATGGAAAACAAGCGTGACACAGGCCCCACACACAAAAGATCAGTGTGCAGCCATCGCCGATTATTCCGCTTGGTTAGCTGAGCTTCTGGAGACCAAAGAGGCAAAGACCTCCGAAATAAGGACACCAAGAGCAAATGAGCACTTAAAAGGGAACTCCATATCCAGGGTCAGACCGATCAACGTTGGACCAACCTGAGGACTTGGTTCTGAGGACCCACCATTCATCTACTCAAAACCAATTCATTATCATTAAAGGGGTCTTTCAGACCAGGACTAATTATCATCCGGCACAGTATACCTATAAGATACCCAAAGTTAGGTTTTGATTGGTGATGGTGGGTTGTCCCTGACTCAAGGGCGGTGAAGTCTGCTGCTATGGATGCACCTGAAGGAAAAGTTAGGGCCCTCTGGAGGATTCTCCAGTACTGTGGAGGTCCAGTCCAACCCTGTCCACAGCAACAAATGTTCTTTTTCTCCATTCAAATCTAAAGCTGCATCTAAATTCATGTTGGCTTCCAGGTATCAGAAAACAATGCATTTTGGGAAACATTTACTCCCTCCCTCTTTATCACATGCCTGACAAAGGGGTGGAGCCAAATCATTCTCATTCCAAGTATCATAAGCAGAGTTTTGGAGGTGAATAGAAAAAGTTTTCGGAATGTGAACGCAGATTTTCAAGCTTTGTCACCTTCCATAGATTTTTACGGAAACTTGACACATTCATGCCCCCTTGTGGAGAAGAATAACTGAACTTACACTTAAAGGGGTTGTCTCATTACACACATTGGTGGCAAGGAATATTCTACAAATGTCCAACAGATGGAGATCTGACAACTGTGCAAACTCTGAAAACTAAGTGTGATCACATGACTGGTAATTACCAATAACATATGACCTTATCGTCCTCCAGAGATAATTACAGGAAATGAGCAATCCCTTGGGAATGTTTCCCCACCTGCATCGTATTCACCACCAGGTGGCAGCAGTGGAGCTTAAACCAAAAACAAATGCTGACACTTTACCTTCACTCAGTCCGGATGTATGTTCTGCAATTTTTCAGCTATTTTCTTACAAAATATTGTAAAGTTTTGTTTTATTTATATTTTCATCATCTAGAAAAGAAATGTAACATTTTTAACGTTGTGCACAAAAATGAAGTGTCCCCCCACCCCCTCTGCCAACACAAACTACAAATTTAGTTAATGATTTCTGAAATCTGTTTGCCCAGCCTGAGATAAGATAGAAAGATTTCCTACCGGGCACCAAGAAAATGTTACAGGGAAACTGACCAATAACTAACACCTCTTGTGGTCAACATTCCACAATCTGACTGCTCTAAGGGCCCCGTTACACATATCAATGTCCCAGCGGTCCCACCAACGATCCGACGTGGATGGGATCGCTGGGACATAGCTGATCGCTGGTGAGCTGTCACACAGACAGACCCACCAACGATCAGGACAGCGAGCACGCTGGTTTCCAATGTAAACAGCAGGTATCCAAGAGCTGTGCGGCCCTTAGATACCCGCTGTTTACATTGGAAACCAGCGTCCAGCGTCGCTGATCACTGGTCTCTCGTTGCCACACACAGCGATGCGTGCTGGCCAGAGGGAGACCAACGATCAAAAAACAGCCCAGGACGATCCAGCACGATCAGCGATAACCGGCAGGGGGGCGGCCGCTGATCCATGTGTGTGATGTCGCTGGCGAGATCGCTGTGGCGTCCCAAAATCAGCGATCTCACTAGAGATCTCGTTGTGTGTAAAGAAACCTTTCCTATTTAGCTGCAGGCCTCCATCCTGTGTAATATAGAAGAGGCCTCCATCCTGTGTAATATAGGAGACACCTCCATCCTGTGTAATATAGAAGAGGCCTCCATCCCATGTAATATAGGAGAGGCCTCCATCCTGTGTAATATAGGAGATGCCTCCATCCCATGTAATATAGGAGAGGCCTCCATCCTGTGTAATATAGGAGATGCCTCCATCCTGTGTAATATAGAAGAGGCCTCCATCCCATGTAATATAGAAGAGGCCTCCATCCCATGTAATATAGGAGAGGCCTCCATCCTGTGTAATATAGGAGACACCTCCATCCTGTGTAATATAGAAGAGGCCTCCATCCCATGTAATATAGGAGATGCCTCCATCCTGTGTAATATAGGAGACACCTCCATCCTGTGTAATATAGAAGAGGCCTCCATCCCATGTAATATAGGAGAGGCCTCCATCCTGTGTAATATAGGAGACACCTCCATCCTGTGTAATATAGAAGAGGCCTCCATCCCATGTAATATAGGAGAGGCCTCCATCCTGTGTAATATAGGAGACACCTCCATCCTGTGTAATATAGGAGACACCTCCATCCTGTGTAATATAGGAGATGCCTCCATCCTGTGTAATATAAGAAACGCCTCCATCCTGTGTAATATAGGAAACGCCTCCATCCTGTGTAATATAGGAAACGCCTCCATCCTGTGTAATATAGGAGATTCCTCCATCCTGTGTAATATAGAAGAGGCCTCCATCCCATGTAGTATAGGAGACACCTCCATCCCATGTAATATAGAAGAGGCCTCCATCCCATGTAATATAGGAGAGGCCTCCATCCTGTGTAATATAGGAGACACCTCCATCCTGTGTAATATAGAAGAGGCCTCCATCCCATGTAATATAGGAGAGGCCTCCATCCTGTGTAATATAGGAGATGCCTCCATCCTGTGTAATATAGAAGAGGCCTCCATCCCATGTAATATAGGAGACACCTCCATCCTGTGTAATATAGGAGATGCCTCCATCCTGTGTAATATAAGAAACGCCTCCATCCTGTGTAATATAGGAAACGCCTCCATCCTGTGTAATATAGGAAACGCCTCCATCCTGTGTAATATAGGAAACGCCTCCATCCTGTGTAATATAGGAGATTCCTCCATCCTGTGTAATATAGAAGAGGCCTCCATCCCATGTAGTATAGGAGACACCTCCATCCCATGTAATATAGAAGAGGCCTCCATCCCATGTAATATAGGAGAGGCCTCCATCCTGTGTAATATAGGAGACACCTCCATCCTGTGTAATATAGAAGAGGCCTCCATCCCATGTAATATAGGAGAGGCCTCCATCCTGTGTAATATAGGAGACACCTCCATCCTGTGTAATATAGAAGAGGCCTCCATCCCATGTAATATAGGAGAGGCCTCCATCCTGTGTAATATAGGAGATGCCTCCATCCTGTGTAATATAGAAGAGGCCTCCATCCCATGTAATATAGGAGACACCTCCATCCTGTGTAATATAGGAGATGCCTCCATCCTGTGTAATATAAGAAACGCCTCCATCCTGTGTAATATAGGAAACGCCTCCATCCTGTGTAATATAGGAAACGCCTCCATCCTGTGTAATATAGGAAACGCCTCCATCCTGTGTAATATAGGAGATTCCTCCATCCTGTGTAATATAGAAGAGGCCTCCATCCCATGTAGTATAGGAGACACCTCCATCCTGTGTAATATAGGAGATGCCTCCATCCTGTGTAATATAAGAAACGCCTCCATCCTGTGTAATATAGGAAACGCCTCCATCCTGTGTAATATAAGAAATGCCTTCATCCTGTGTAATATAGAAGAGGCCTCCATCCCATGCAATAGAGGAGAGACCTCCATCCTGTGTAATATAGGAGATGCCTCCATCCTGTGTAATATAGAAGAGGCGTCCATCCCATGTAATATAGGAGACACCTCCATCCTGTGTAATATAGGAGATGCCTCCATCCTGTGTAATATAAGAAACGCCTCCATCCTGTGTAATATAGGAAACGCCTCCATCCTGTGTAATATAGGAAACGCCTCCATCCTGTGTAATATAGGAAACGCCTCCATCCTGTGTAATATAGAAGAGGCCTCCATCCTGTGTAAAATAGGAAACGCCTCCATCCTGTGTAATATAGGAAACGCCTCCATCCTGTGTAGTATAGGAAACGCCTTCATCCTGTGTAATATAGAAGAGGCCTCCATCCTGTGTAATATAGGAAACGTCTCCATCCTGTGTAATATAGGAAACGCCTCCATCCTGTGTAATATAAGAAATGCCTCCATCCATGTAATATAGAAGAGGCCTCCATCCTGTGTTATATAGGAAACACCTCCATCCTGTGTAATATAGGAGACACCTCCATCCTGTATAATATAGGAGAGGCCTCCATCCTGAGTAATATAGGAGATGCCTCCATCCCATGTAATATAGGAGACACCTCCATCCTGTGTAATATAGAAGAGGCCTCCATCCCATGTAATATAGGAGAGGTCTCCATCCTGTGTAATATAGGAGATGCCTCCATCCTGTGTAATATAGAAGAGGCCTCCATCCCATGTAATATAGGAGACACCTCCATCCTGTGTAATATAGGAGATGCCTCCATCCTGTGTAATATAAGAAACGCCTCCATCCTGTGTAATATAGGAAACGCCTCCATCCTGTGTAATATAGGAAACGCCTCCATCCTGTGTAATATAGGAGATGCCTCCATCCTGTGTAATATAGAAGAGGCCTCCATCCCATGTAATATAGGAGACACCTCCATCCTGTGTAATATAGGAGATGCCTCCATCCTGTGTAATATAAGAAACGCCTCCATCCTGTGTAATATAGGAAACGCCTCCATCCTGTGTAATATAAGAAATGCCTTCATCCTGTGTAATATAGAAGAGGCCTCCATCCCATGCAATAGAGGAGAGGCCTCCATCCTGTGTAATATAGGAGATGCCTCCATCCTGTGTAATATAGAAGAGGCGTCCATCCCATGTAATATAGGAGACACCTCCATCCTGTGTGATATAGGAGATGCCTCCATCCTGTGTAATATAAGAAACGCCTCCATCCTGTGTAATATAGGAAACGCCTCCATCCTGTGTAATATAGGAAACGCCTCCATCCTGTGTAATATAGAAGAGGCCTCCATCCCATGTAATATAGAAGAGGCCTCCATCCTGTGTAATATAGAAGAGGCCTCCATCCCATGTAATATAGGAGACACCTCCATCCTGTGTAATATAGGAGACACCTCCATCCTGTGTAATATAGGAAACGCCTCCATCCTGTGTAATATAGGAAACGCCTCCATCCTGTGTAATATAAGAAATGCCTTCATCCTGTGTAATATAGAAGAGGCCTCCATCCCATGCAATAGAGGAGAGGCCTCCATCCTGTGTAATATAGGAGATGCCTCCATCCTGTGTAATATAGAAGAGGCGTCCATCCCATGTAATATAGGAGACACCTCCATCCTGTGTGATATAGGAGATGCCTCCATCCTGTGTAATATAAGAAACGCCTCCATCCTGTGTAATATAGGAAACGCCTCCATCCTGTGTAATATAGGAAACGCCTCCATCCTGTGTAATATAGAAGAGACCTCCATCCCATGTAATATAGAAGAGGCCTCCATCCTGTGTAATATAGAAGAGGCCTCCATCCCATGTAATATAGGAGACACCTCCATCCTGTGTAATATAGGAGACACCTCCATCCTGTGTAATATAGGAAACGCCTCCATCCTGTGTAATATAGGAGATGCCTCCATCCTGTGTAATATAGAAAACGCCTCCATCCTGTGTAATATAGGAAACGCCTCCATCCTGTGTAATATAAGAGATGCCTCCATCTCATGTAATATAGGAGACACCTCCATCCTGTGTAATATAGGAGAGCCCTCCATCCTGTGTAATATAGGAGATGCCTCCATCCTGTGTAATATAGGAGATGCCTCCATCCTGTGTAATATAGGAAACGCCTCCATCCTGTGCAATATAGGAAACGCCTCCATCCTGTGTAATATAGGAAACGCCTCCATACTGTGTAATATAGGAGATGCCTCCATCCTGTGTAATATAGGAAACGCCTCCATCCTATCTAATATAGGAAACGCCTCCATCCCATGTAATATAAGAGACACCTCCATCCTGTGTAATATAGGAGATGCCTCCATCCTGTGTAATATAGGAAACGCCTCCATCCTGTGTAGTATAAGAGATGCCTCCATCCTGTGTAATATAGGAAACGCCTCCATCCTGTGTAATATAGGAGATGCCTCCATCCTGTGTAATATAGGAGATGCCTCCATCCTGTGTAATATAGGAAACTCCTCCATCCTGTGTAATATAGGAAACGCCTACATCCTGTGTAATATAGGAGATGCCTCCATCCTGTGTAATATAGGAAACGCCTCCATCCTGTGTAATATAGGAAACGCCTCCATTCTGTGTAATATAAGAAACGCCTCCATCCATGTAATATAGAAGAGGCCTCCATCCTGTGTAATATAGGAAACACCTCCATCCTGTGTAATATAGGAGGGCCCTCCATCCTGTGTAATATAGGAGATGCCTCCATCCTGTGTAATATAGGAGATGCCTCCATACTGTGTAATATAGGAAACGCCTCCATCCTGTGCAATATAGGAAACGCCTCCATCCTGTGTAATATAGGAAACGCCTCCATCCTGTGTAATATAGGAGATGCCTCCATCCTGTGTAATATAGGAAACGCCTCCATCCTATCTAATATAGGAAACGCCTCCATCCCATGTAATATAAGACACACCTCCATCCTGTGTAATATAGGAGATGCCTCCATCCTGTGTAATATAGGAAACGCCTCCATCCTGTGTAATATAGGAGATGCCTCCATCCTGTGTAATATAGGAAACGCCTCCATCCTGTGTAATATAGGAAACGCCTCCATCCTGTGTAATATAGGAGATGCCTCCATCCTGTGTAATATAGGAAACGCCTCCATCCTGTGTAATATAGGAAACGCCTACATCCTGAGTAATATAGGAGATGCCTCCATCCTGTGTAATATAGGAAACGCCTCCATCCTGTGTAATATAGGAAACGCCTCCATCCTGCGTAATATAAGAAACGCCTCCATCCATGTAATATAGAAGAGGCCTCCATCCTGTGTTATATAGGAAACACCTCCATTCTGTGTAATATAGGAGACACCTCCATCCTGTATAATATAGGAGAGGCCTCCATCCTGTGTAATATAGGAGATGCCTCCATCCCATGTAATATAGGAGACACCTCCATCCTGTGTAATATAGAAGAGGCCTCCATCCCATGTAATATAGGAGAGGCCTCCATCCTGTGTAATATAGGAGATGCCTCCATCCTGTGTAATATAGAAGAGGCCTCCATCCCATGTAATATAGGAGACACCTCCATCCTGTGTAATATAGGAGATGCCTCCATCCTGTGTAATATAAGAAACGCCTCCATCGTGTGTAATATAGGAAACGCCAACATCCTGTGTAATATAGGAAACGCCTCCATCCTGTGTAATATAGGAGATGCCTCCATCCTGTGTAATATAGAAGAGGCCTCCATCCCATGTAATATAGGAGACACCTCCATCCTGTGTAATATAGGAGATGCCTCCATCCTGTGTAATATAAGAAACGCCTCCATCCTGTGTAATATAAGAAACGCCTCCATCCTGTGTAATATAAGAAATGCCTTCATCCTGTGTAATATAGAAGACGCCTCCATCCCATGCAATAGAGGAGAGGCCTCCATCCTGTGTAATATAGGAGATGCCTCCATCCTGTGTAATATAGAAGAGGCGTCCATCCCATGTAATATAGGAGACACCTCCATCCTGTGTAATATAGGAGATGCCTCCATCCTGTGTAATATAAGAAACGCCTCCATCCTGTGTAATATAGGAAACGCCTCCATCCTGTATAATATAGGAAACGCCTCCATCCTGTGTAATATAGGAAAGGCCTCCATCCTGTGTAATATAGAAGAGGCCTCCATCCCATGTAATATAGAAGAGGCCTCCATCCTGTGTAATATAGAAGAGGCCTCCATCCCATGTAATATAGTAGACACCTCCATCCTATCTAATATAGGAAACGCCTCCATCCTATCTAATATAGGAAACGCCTCCATCCCATGTAATATAAGAGACACCTCCATTCTGTGTAATATAGGAGATGCCTCCATCCTGTGTAATATAGGAGATGCCTCCATCCTGTGTAATATAGAAGAGACCTCCATCCTGTGTAATATAGGAAACGCCTCCATCCTGTGTAATATAGGAGATGCCTCCATCATGTGTAATATAGAAGAGGCCTCCATCCTGTGTAATATAGAAGAGGCCTCCATCCCGTGTAATATAGGAGACACCTCCACCCTGTGTAATATAGCAGACACCTCCACCCTGTGTAATATAGCAGACACCTCCACCCTGTGTAATATAGGAAACGCCTCCATCCTGTGTAATATAGGAGATGCCTCCATCCCATGTAATAAAGGAGATGCCTCCATCCTGTGTAATATAGGAGATGCCTCCATCCTGTGTAATATAGGAGATGCCTCCATCCTGTGTAATATAAGAAATGCCTTCATCCTGTGTAATATAGAAGAGGCCTCCATCCCATGTAATATAGGAGACACCTCCATCCTGTGTAATATAGGAGATGCCTCCATCCCATGTAATATAGGAGATGCCTCCATCCTGTGTAATATAGGAGATGCCTCCATCCTGTGTAATATAGGAGATGCCTCCATCCTGTGTAATATAGGAGATGTCTCCATCCTGTGTAATATAGGAGACGCCTCCATCCTGTGTAATATAGGAAACGCCTCCATCCTGTGTAATATAGGAAACGCCTCCATCCTGTGTAATATAGGAGATGCCTCCATCCTGTGTAATATAGGAAACGCCTCCATCCTGTGTAATATAGGAAACGCCTCCATCCTGTGTAATATAGGAGATGCCTCCATCCCATGTAATATAGGAGACACCTCTATCCTGTGTAATATAGGAGAGACCTCCATCCTGTGTAATATAGGAGATGCCTCCATCCTGTGTAATATAGGAGATGCCTCCATACTGTGTAATATAGGAAACGCCTCCATCCTGTGCAATATAGGAAACGCCTCCATCCTGTGTAATATAGGAAACGCCTCCATCCTGTGTAATATAGGCGATGCCTCCATACTGTGTAATATAGGAAACGCCTCCATCCTGTGCAATATAGGAAACGCCTCCATCCTGTGTAATATAGGAAACGCCTCCATCCTATCTAATATAGGAAACGCCTCCATCCCATGTAATATAAGAGACACCTCCATTCTGTGTAATATAGGAGATGCCTCCATCCTGTGTAATATAGGAAACGCCTCCATCCTGTGTAATGTAGGAGATGCCTCCATCCTGTGTAATATAGGAAACGCCTCCATCCTGTGTAATATAGGAAACGCCTCCATCCTTGTGTAATATAGGAGATGCCTCCATCCTGTGTAATATAGGAAACGCCTCCATCCTGTGTAATATAGGAAACGCCTACATCCTGTGTAATATAGGAGATGCCTCCATCCTGTGTAATATAGGAAACGCCTCCATCCTGTGTAATATAGGAAACGCCTCCATCCTGTGTAATATAAGAAACACCTCCATCCATGTAATATAGAAGAGGCCTCCATCCTGTGTTATATAGGAAACACCTCCATCCTGTGTAATATAGGAGACACGTCCATCCTGTATAATATAGGAGAGGCCTCCATCCTGTGTAATATAGGAGATGCCTCCATCCCATGTAATATAGGAGACACCTCCATCCTGTGTAATATAGAAGAGGCCTCCATCCCATGTAATATAGGAGAGGCCTCCATCCTGTGTAATATAGGAGATGCCTCCATCCTGTGTAATATAGAAGAGGCCTCCATCCCATGTAGTATAGGAGACACCTCCATCCTGTGTAATATAGGAGATGCCTCCATCCTGTGTAATATAAGAAATGCCTCCATCCTGTGTAATATAGGAAACGCCTCCATCCTGTGTAATATAGGAAACGCCTCCATCCTGTGTAATATAGGAGATGCCTCCATCCTGTGTAATATAGGAGATGCCTCCATCCTGTGTAATATAGAAGAGGCCTCCATCCCATGTAATATAGGAGACACCTCCATCCTGTGTAATATAGGAGATGCCTCCATCCTGTGTAATATAAGAAACGCCTCCATCCTGTGTAATATAGGAAACGCCTCCATCCTGTGTAATATAAGAAATGCCTTCATCCTGTGTAATATAGAAGAGGCCTCCATTCCATGCAATAGAGGAGAGGCCTCCATCCTGTGTAATATAGGAGATGCCTCCATCCTGTGTAATATAGAAGAGGCGTCCATCCCATGTAATATAGGAGACACCTCCATTCTGTGTAATATAGGAGATGCCTCCATCCTGTGTAATATAAGAAATGCCTCCATCCTGTGTAATATAGGAAACGCCTCCATCCTGTGTAATATAGGAAACGCCTCCATCCTGTGTAATATAGAAGAGGCCTCCATCCCATGTAATATAGAAGAGGCCTCCATCCTGTGTAATATAGAAGAGGCCTCCATCCCATGTAATATAGGAGACACCTCCATCCTGTGTAATATAGGAAACGCCTCCATCCTGTGTAATATAGGAGATGCCTCCATCCTGTGTAATATAGGAAACGCCTCCATCCTGTGTAATATAGGAAACGCCTCCTTCCTGTGTAATATAGGAAATGCCTCCATCCTGTGTAATATAGGAGATGCCTCCATCCCATGTAATATAGGAGACACCTCCATCCTGTGTAATATAGGAGAGCCCTCCATCCTGTGTAATATAGGAGATGCCTCCATCGTGTGTAATATAGGAGATGCCTCCATCCTGTGTAATATAGGAAACGCCTCCATCCTGTGCAATATAGGAAACGCCTCCATCCTGTGTAATATAGGAAACGCCTCCATACTGTGTAATATAGGAGATGCCTCCATCCTGTGTAATATAGGAAACGCCTCCATCCTATCTAATATAGGAAACGCCTCCATCCCATGTAATATAAGAGACACCTCCATCCTGTGTAATATAGGAGATGCCTCCATCCTGTGTAATATAGGAAACGCCTCCATCCTGTGTAGTATAAGAGATGCCTCCATCCTGTGTAATATAGGACACGCCTCCATCCTGTGTAATATAGGAGATGCCTCCATCCTGTGTAATATAGGAGATGCCTCCATCCTGTGTAATATAGGAAACGCCTCCATCCTGTGTAATATAGGAAACGCCTCCATCCTGTGTAATATAGGAAACGCCTACATCCTGTGTAATATAGGAGATGCCTCCATCCTGTGTAATATAGGAAACGCCTCCATCCTGTGTAATATAGGAAACGCCTCCATCCTGTGTAATATAAGAAACGCCTCCATCCATGTAATATAGAAGAGGCCTCCATCCTGTGTAATATAGGAAACACCTCCATCCTGTGTAATATAGGAGAGCCCTCCATCCTGTGTAATATAGGAGATGCCTCCATCCTGTGTAATATAGGAGATTCCTCCATACTGTGTAATATAGGAAACGCCTCCATCCTGTGCAATATAGGAAATGCCTCCATCCTGTGTAATATAGGAAACGCCTCCATCCTGTGTAATATAGAAGATGCCGCCATCCTGTGTAATATAGGAAACGCCTCCATCCTATCTAATATAGGAAACGCCTCCATCCCATGTAATATAAGAGACACCTCCATCCTGTGTAATATAGGAGATGCCTCCATCCTGTGTAATATAGGAAACGCCTCCATCCTGTGTAATATAGGAGATGCCTCCATCCTGTGTAATATAGGAAACGCCTCCATCCTGTGTAATATAGGAAACGCCTCCATCCTGTGTAATATAGGAGATGCCTCCATCCTGTGTAATATAGGAAACGCCTCCATCCTGTGTAATATAGGAAACGCCTACATCCTGTGTAATATAGGAGATGCCTCCATCCTGTGTAATATAGGAAACGCCTCCATCCTGTGTAATATAGGAAACGCCTCCATCCTGTGTAATATAGAAGAGGCCTCCATCCCATGTAATATAGAAGAGGCCTCCATCCTGTGTAATATAGGAAACGCCTCCATCCTGTGTAATGTAGGAAACGCCTCCATCCTGTGTAATATAGGAGATGCCTCCATCCTGTGTAATATAGGAAACGCCTCCATCCTGTGTAATATAGGAAACGCCTCCATCCTGTGTAATATAGGAAACGCCTCCATCCTGTGTAATATAGGAGATGCCTCCATCCCATGTAATATAGGAGACACCTCCATCTTGTGTAATATAGGAGAGCCCTCCATCCTGTGTAATATAGGAGATGCCTCCATCCTGTGTAATATAGGAGATGCCTCCATCCTGTGTAATATATGAAACGCCTCCATCCTGTGCAATATAGGAAACGCCTCCATCCTGTGTAATATAGGAAACGCCTCCATACTGTGTAATATAGGAGATGCCTCCATCCTGTGTAATATAGGAAACGCCTCCATCCTATCTAATATAGGAAACGCCTCCATCCCATGTAATATAAGAGACACCTCCATCCTGTGTAATATAGGAGATGCCTCCATCCTGTGTAATATAGGAAACGCCTCCATCCTGTGTAGTATAAGAGATGCCTCCATCCTGTGTAATATAGGAAACGCCTCCATCCTGTGTAATATAGGAGATGCCTCCATCCTGTGTAATATAGGAAACGCCTACATCCTGTGTAATATAGGAGATGCCTCCATCCTGTGTAATATAGGAAACGCCTCCATCCTGTGTAATATAGGAAACGCCTCCATCCTGTGTAATATAAGAAACGCCTCCATCCATGTAATATAGAAGAGGCCTCCATCCTGTGTAATATAGGAAACACCTCCATCCTGTGTAATATAGGAGACAACTCCATCCTGTATAATATAGGAGAGGCCTCCATCCTGTGTAATATAGGAGATGCCTCCATCCCATGTAATATAGGAGACACCTCCATCCTGTGTAATATAGAAGAGGCCTCCATCCCATGTAATATAGGAGAGGCCTCCATCCTGTGTAATATAGGAGATGCCTCCATACTGTGTAATATAGGAGATGCCTCCATACTGTGTAATATAGGAAACGCCTCCATCCTGTGCAATATAGGAAAAGCCTCCATCCTGTGTAATATAGGAAACGCCTCCATCCTGTGTAATATAGAAGATGCCGCCATCCTGTGTAATATAGGAAACGCCTCCATCCTATCTAATATAGGAAACGCCTCCATCCCATGTAATATAAGAGACACCTCCATCCTGTGTAATATAGGAGATGCCTCCATCCTGTGTAATATAGGAAACGCCTCCATCCTGTGTAATATAGGAGATGCCTCCATCCTGTGTAATATAGGAAACGCCTCCATCCTGTGTAATATAGGAAACGCCTCCATCCTGTGTAATATAGGAGATGCCTCCATCCTGTGTAATATAGGAAACGCCTCCATCCTGTGTAATATAGGAAACGCCTACATCCTGTGTAATATAGGAGATGCCTCCATCCTGTGTAATATAGGAAACGCCTCCATCCTGTGTAATATAGGAAACGCCTCCATCCTGTGTAATATAGAAGAGGCCTCCATCCCATGTAATATAGAAGAGGCCTCCATCCTGTGTAATATAGGAAACGCCTCCATCCTGTGTAATGTAGGAAACGCCTCCATCCTGTGTAATATAGGAGATGCCTCCATCCTGTGTAATATAGGAAACGCCTCCATCTTGTGTAATATAGGAAACGCCTCCATCCTGTGTAATATAGGAAACGCCTCCATCCTGTGTAATATAGGAGATGCCTCCATCCCATGTAATATAGGAGACACCTCCATCTTGTGTAATATAGGAGAGCCCTCCATCCTGTGTAATATAGGAGATGCCTCCATCCTGTGTAATATAGGAGATGCCTCCATCCTGTGTAATATAGGAGAAGCCTCCATCCTGTGTAATATAGGAAACGCCTCCATCCTGTGTAATATAGGAAACGCCTCCATACTGTGCAATATAGGAGATGCCTCCATCCTGTGTAATATAGGAAACGCCTCCATCCTATCTAATATAGGAAACGCCTCCATCCCATGTAATATAAGAGACACCTCCATCCTGTGTAATATAGGAGATGCCTCCATCCTGTGTAATATAGGAAACGCCTCCATCCTGTGTAGTATAAGAGATGCCTCCATCCTGTGTAATATAGGAAACGCCTCCATCCTGTGTAATATAGGAGATGCCTCCATCCTGTGTAATATAAGAAACGCCTACATCCTGTGTAATATAGGAGATGCCTCCATCCTGTGTAATATAGGAAACGCCTCCATCCTGTGTAATATAAGAAACGCCTCCATCCATGTAATATAGAAGAGGCCTCCATCCTGTGTAATATAGGAAACACCTCCATCCTGTGTAATATAGGAGACAACTCCATCCTGTATAATATAGGAGAGGCCTCCATCCTGTGTAATATAGGAGATGCCTCCATCCCATGTAATATAGGAGACACCTCCATCCTGTGTAATATAGAAGAGGCCTCCATCCCATGTAATATAGGAGAGGCCTCCATCCTGTGTAATATAGGAGATGCCTCCATCCTGTGTAATATAGAAGAGGCCTCCATCCCATGTAATATAGGAGACACCTCCATCCTGTGTAATATAGGAGATGCCTCCATCCTGTGTAATATAAGAAACGCCTCCATCATGTGTAATATAGGAAACGCCTCCATCCTGTGTAATATAGGAAACGCCTCCATCCTGTGTAATATAGGAGATGCCTCCGTCCTGTGTAATATAGAAGAGTCCTCCATCCCATGTAATATAGGAGACACCTCCATCCTGTGTAATATAGGAGATGCCTGCATCCTGTGTAATATAAGAAACGCCTCCATCCTGTGTAATATAGGAAACGCCTCCATCCTGTGTAATATAAGAAATGCCTTCATCCTGTGTAATATAGAAGAGGCCTCCATCCCATGCAATAGAGGAGAGGCCTCCATCCTGTGTAATATAGGAGATGCCTCCATCCTGTGTAATATAGAAGAGGCGTCCATCCCATGTAATATAGGAGACACCTCCATCCTGTGTAATATAGGAGATGCCTCCATCCTGTGTAATATAAGAAACGCCTCCATCCTGTGTAATGTAGGAAACGCCTCCATCCTGTGTAATATAGTAGAGGCCTCCATCCCATGTAATATAGAAGAGGCCTCCATCCTGTGTAATATAGAAGAGGCCTCCATCCCATGTAATATAGGAGACACCTCCATCCTGTGTAATATAGGAAACGCCTCCATCCTGTGTAATATAGGAAATGCCTCCATCCTGTGTAATATAGGAAACGCCTCCATCCTGTGTAATATAGGAAACGCCTCCATGCTGTGTAATATAAGAAACGCCTCCATCCTGTGTAATATAGAAGAGGCCTCCATCCCATGTAATATAGGAGACACCTCCATCCTGTGTAATATAGGAGATGCCTCCATCCTGTGTAATATAGGAGATGCCTCCATCCTGTGTAATATAGGAGATGCCTCCATCCCATGTAATATAGGAGACACCTCCATCCTGTGTAATATAGGAGATGCCTCCATCCCATGTAATATAGGAGATGCCTCCATCCTGTGTAATATAGGAGATGCCTCCATCCTGTGTAATATAGGAGATGCTTCCATCCTGTGTAATATAGATGATGCCTCCATCCCATGTTATAAAGGAGACACCTCCATCCTGTGTAATATAGGAGATGCCTCCATCCTGTGTAAAATAGGAAATGCCTCCATCCTGTGTAATATAGGAGATGCCTCCATCCCATGTAATATAGGAGACACCTCCATCCTGTGTAATATAGGAGATGCCTCCATCCCATGTAATATAGGAGATGCCTCCATCCTGTGTAATATAGGAGATGCCTCCATCCTGTGTAATATAGGAGATGCCTCCATCCTGTGTAATATTAGAAATGCCTTCATCCTGTGTAATATAGAAGAGGCCTCCATCCCATGTAATATAGGAGACACCTCCATCCTGTGTAATATAGGAGATGCCTCCATCCCATGTAATATAGGAGATGCCTCCATCCTGTGTAATATAGGAGATGCCTCCATCCTGTGTAATGTAGGAGATGTCTCCATCCTGTGTAATATAGGAGATGCCTCCATCCTGTGTAATATAGGAAACGTCTCCATCCTGTGTAATATAGGAAACGCCTCCTTCCTGTGTAATATAGGAGATGCCTCCATCCTGTGTAATATAGGAAACGCCTCCATCCTGTGTAATATAGTTAACGCCTCCATCCTGTGTAATATAGGAAACGCCTCCATCCTGTGTAATATAGGAGATGCCTCCATCCCATGTAATATAGGAGACACCTCCATCCTGTGTAATATAGGAGAGCCCTCCATCCTGTGTAATATAGGAGATGCCTCCATCCTGTGTAATATAGGAGATGCCTCCATCCTGTGTAATATAGGAAACGCCTCCATCCTGTGTAATATAGGAAACGCCTCCATCCCATGTAATATAAGAGACACCTCCATCCTGTGTAATATAGGAGATGCCTCCATCCTGTGTAATATAGGAAACGCCTCCATCCTGTGTAATATAAGAAACGCCTCCATCCATGTAATATAGAAGAGGCCTCCATCCTGTGTAATATAGGAAACACCTCCATCCTGTGTAATATAGGAGACACCTCCATCCTGTATAATATAGGAGAGGCCTCCATCCTGGGTAATATAGGAGATGCCTCCATCCCATGTAATATAGGAGACACCTCCATCCTGTGTAATATAGAAGAGGCCTCCATCCCATGTAATATAGGAGAGGCCTCCATCCTGTGTAATATAGGAGATGCCTCCATCCTGTGTAATATAGAAGAGGCCTCCATCCCATGTAATATAGGAGACACCTCCATCCTGTGTAATTTAGGAGATGCCTCCATCCTGTGTAATATAAGAAACGCCTCCATCCTGTGTAATATAGGAAACGCCTCCATCGTGTGTAATATAGGAAACGCCTCCATCCTGTGTAATATAGGAGATGCCTCCATCCTGTGTAATATAGAAGAGGCCTCCATCCCATGTAATATAGGAGACACCTCCATCCTGTGTAATATAGGAGATGCCTCCATCCTGTGTAATATAAGAAACGCCTCCATCCTGTATAATATAGGAAACGCCTCCATCCTGTGTAATATAAGAAATGCCTTCATCCTGTGTAATATAGAAGAGGCCTCCATCCCATGTAATAGAGGAGAGGCCTCCATCCTGTGTAATATAGGAGATGCCTCCATCCTGTGTAATATAGAAGAGGCTTCCATCCCATGTAATATAGGAGACACCTCCATCCTGTGTAATATAGGAGATGCCTCCATCCTGTGTAATATAGGAGATGCCTCCATCCTGTGTAATATAGGAAACGCTTCCATCCTGTGTAATATAGGAAACGCCTCCATCCCATGTAATATAAGAGACACCTCCATCCTGTGTAATATAGGAGATGCCTCCATCCTGTGTAATATAGGAAACGCCTCCATCCTGTTTAATATAGGAGATGCCTCCATCCTGTGTAATATAGGAAACGCCTCCATCCTGTGTAATATAGGAAACGCCTCCATCCTGTGTAATATAGGAGATGCCTCCATCCTGTGTAATATAGGAAACGCCTCCATCCTGTGTAATATAGGAAACGCCTCCATCCTGTGTAATATAGGAGATGCCTCCATCCTGTGTAATATAGGAAACGCCTCCATCCTGTGTAATATAGGAAACGCCTCCATCCTGTGTAATATAAGAAACGCCTCCATCCATGTAATATAGAAGAGGCCTCCATCCTGTGTAATATAGGAAACACCTCCATCCTGTGTAATATAGGAGACACCTCCATCCTGTATAATATAGGAGAGGCCTCCATCCTGGGTAATATAGGAGATGCCTCCATCCCATGTAATATAGGAGACACCTCCATCCTGTGTAATATAGAAGAGGCCTCCATCCCATGTAATATAGGAGAGGCCTCCATCCTGTGTAATATAGGAGATGCCTCCATCCTGTGTAATATAGAAGAGGCCTCCATCCCATGTAATATAGGAGACACCTCCATCCTGTGTAATATAGGAGATGCCTCCATCCTGTGTAATATAAGAAACGCCTCCATCCTGTGTAATATAGGAAACGCCTCCATCCTGTGTAATATAGGTGATGCCTCCATCCTGTGTAATATAGAAGAGGCCTCCATCCCATGTAATATAGGAGACACCTCCATCCCATGTAATATAGGAGATGCCTCCATCCTGTGTAATATAAGAAACGCCTCCATCCTGTGTAATATAGGAAACGCCTCCATCCTGTGTAATATAAGAAATGCCTTCATCCTGTGTAATATAGAAGCGGCCTCCATCCCATGTAATAGAGGAGAGGCCTCCATCCTGTGTAATATAGGAGATGCCTCCATCCTGTGTAATATAGAAGAGGCGTCCATCCCATGTAATATAGGAGACACCTCCATCCTGTGTAATATAGGAGATGCCTCCATCCTGTGTAATATAAGAAACGCCTCCATCCTGTGTAATATAAGAAACGCCTCCATCCTGTGTAATATAGGAAACGCCTCCACCCTGTGTAATATAGGAAACGCCTCCATCCTGTGTAATATAGAAGAGGCCTCCATCCCATGTAATATAGGAGAGGCCTCCATCCTGTGTAATATAGAAGAGGCCTCCATCCCATGTAATATAGGAGAGGCCTCCATCCTGTGTAAAATAGGAAACGCCTCCATCCTGTGTAATAATCTAGTTACCACCTTTGAAATGACTCTAATTTCTGAATATATTTTTTAAAATATGCCCCCACATTGACCATATGGGATTAAAGGGGTTGCCCTTTAAATATGCTGAGGCTTCAGTCTGGAAAAGTGAAATTGATGTATGTACATAGTGACAGCACCAGCAGAATAGTGAGTGCAGCTCTGGGGTATAATACAGGATGTAACTCTGGATCAGTAATGTAATGTATGTACACAGTGACTGCACCAGCAGAATAGTGAGTGCAGCTCTGGGGTATAATACAGGATGTAACTCCGGATCAGTAATGTAATGTATGTACACAGTGACTGCACCAGCAGAATAGTGAGTGCAGCTCTGGGGTATAATACAGGATGCAACTCAGGATCAGTAATGTATGTACACAGTGACTGCACCAGCAGAATGGTGAGTGCAGCTCTGGGGTATAATACAGGATGTAACTCAGGATCAGTAATGTAATGTATGTACACAGTGACTGCACCAGCAGAATAGTGAGTGCAGCTCTGGGGTATAATACAGGATGCAACTCAGGATCAGTAATGTAATGTATGTACACAGTGACTGCACCAGCAGAATAGTGAGTGCAGCTCTGGGGTATAATACAGGATGTAACTCAGGATCAGTAATGTAATGTATGTATACAGTGACTGCACCAGCAGAATAGTGAGTGCAGCTCTGGAGTATAATACAGGATGTAACTCAGGATCAGTAATGTAATGTATGTATACAGTGACTGCACCAGCAGAATAGTGAGTGTAGCTCTGGAGTATAATACAGGAGGTAACTCAGGAACAGTAATGTAATGTATATACACAGTGACTGCACCAGCAGAATAGTGAGTGCAGCTCTGGAGTATAATACAGGATGTAACTCAGGATCAGTAATGTAATGTATGTACACCGTGACTGCACCAGCAGAATAGTGAGTGCAGCTCTGGAGTATAATACAGGATGTAACTCAGGATCAGTAATGTAATGTATGTACACAGTGAGGGCACCAGCAGAATAGTGAGTGCAGCTGTGGAGTATAATACAGGATATAACTCAGGATCAGTAATGTATGTACACAGTGACTGCACAAGCAGAATACTGAGTGCAGCTCTGGAGTATAATACAGGATGTAACTCAGGATCAGTAATGTAATGTATGTACACCGTGAATGCACCAGCAGAATAGTGAGTGCAGCTCTGGAGTATAATACAGGAGGTAACTCAGGAACAGTAATGTAATGTATATACACAGTGACTCCACCAGCAGAATAGTGAGTGCAGCTCTGGAGTATAATACAGGATGTAACTCAGGATCAGTAATGTAATGTATGTACACCGTGACTGCACCAGCAGAATAGTGAGTGCAGCTCTGGAGTATAATACAGGATGTAACTCAGGATCAGTAATGTAATGTATGTACCCAGTGACTGCACCAGCAGAATAGTGAGTGCAGCTCTGGAGTATAATACAGGATATAACTCAGGATCAGTAATGTAATGTATGTATACAGTGACTGCACAAGCAGAATAGTGAGTACAGCTCTGGGGTATAATACAGGAGGAAACTCAGGATCAGTAATGTTATGTTTACAACATAACTCAACTTATTATATAGTTTATATACAAAATTCGACCCTTAGAAAGAAACACACCGGCACTGGATGTAGTATATAGCAATATAATATGATATACCAATCAATTAATAATAATAATAATAATAATAATAATAATAATAATAATAATAAAATATACCACCAGTGTTCAGTGAAATTAGTGATTGCACACTAGTTAAGATAGATTACACCAACCAACCAATCAAAAGACCTATTAACCATAGAAAACCAGACAGAGTGTACTTATTAAATATTATTGTATTTTTATTTTATTGTACAAGTGGTTATATAAAAACCAATTAACAACAAAAAAGTGCACGTATAGGAACAATTTAACAAAATTGTAAAATAAATAGGACCCATTTACATATCAAATATGCATACCTCATATATTATAAAGTGACCATTTTCCAAAAGGATTATAAAAAAGTGCAAATACATAAAAATAATTATAAAACCATAGCAAAAAATAAATAAATCACAATCATACAAAGTGCAATGTGCAATGTGCAAAATTGTCACATAGTGATATTATATCATATTCAAAAAAATGGAAGAAGAACCACATGTGCCTTTAAAAACATCAAATGTGTATATCCACAAGGTTTTTAGCATATGCAAAATAAGGTGCAGAGTGCATGTGCAATAGAAACCATGCACATTGTATAAAGCAATCAGTGCCTCCTTTCTTTTTGGAAAAATGCAGCCAATTATATTTAACCCCTTCATGACCCAGCCTATTTTGACCTTAATGACCAGGCCATTTTTTGCAATTCTGATCAGTGTCCCTTTATGAGGTAATAACTCTGGAACACTTCAACGCATCTTAGCGATTCTGAGATTGTTTTTTCGTGACATATTGGGCTTCATGTTAGTGGTAAACTTAGGTCGATAATTTTTGCGTTTATTTGTGAAAAAAACAGAAATTTGGCGAAAATTTTGAAAATTTCGCAATTTTCAAATTTTTAATTTTTATTCTGTTAAACCAGAGAGTGATGTGACACAAAATAGTTACTAAATAACATTTCCCACATGTCTACTTTACATCAGCACAATTTTGGAACAATTTTTTTTTTTGTTAGGAAGTTATAAGGGTTAAAAGTTGACCAGCGATTTCTCATTTTTACAACAATATTTACAAAACCATTTTTTTTAGGGACCACCTCACATTTGAAGTCACTTTGAGGGGTCTATATGGCAGAAAATACCCAAAAGTGACACCATTCTAAAAACTGCACCCCTCAAGCTACTCAAAACTACATTCTAGGAGATTATTAACCCTTCAGGTGCTTCACAGGGACTAAAGCAACGTGGAAGGAAAAAATGGACATTTTATTTTTTGCACCACAAATTTTCTTTTATCATTAATTTTTTTCATTTTCACATGGGCTACAGGATAAAATGGATACTAAAATTTGTTGGGCAATTTCTCCTGAGTACACTGATACCTCATATGTGGTCATAAACCACTGTTTGGGAGCACGGCAGGGCTCGGAAGGGAAGGAGCACATTTGACTTTTTGAATGGAAAATATGCTGGAATATTTAGCGCTTGCCATGTCGCTGTGCGCCTAAACACTGGAGCTTCCCCACAAGTGACCCCATTTTGGAAACTAGACCCCCCAAGGAACTTATCTACATGCATAGTGATCACTTTGAACCCCCCAGGTGCTTCACAAATTGATCGGTAAAAAAAAAAAAGTACTTTTTTTTCACAAAAATTTTCTTTTGGTCTCAGTTTTTTCATTTTCACATGGGCAACAGGATAAAATGGATCCTAAAATGTGTTGGGCAATTTCTCCTGAGTGCACAGATACCTTATATGTGGTCATAAACCACTCTTTGGGCGCACGGCAGGGTCTGTAAGTGAAGGAGCGCTATTTGACTTTAAGAATGGAAAATTCGCTCCAATCGTTATCGGACACCATGTCGCGTTTGGAGAGCCCCTGTGTACCTAAACATTGGAGCTCCCCCACAAGTGACACCATTTTGGAAACTAGACCCCTTAAGGAACTTATCTAGATGTGTAGGGAGCACTTTGAACCCCCAAGTGCTTTACAAAAGTTTATAACGTAGAGCAGTGAAAATAAAAAATCATTTTTTTTCCTCAAAAAAGATTTTTTAGCACGCTATTTTTTATTTTCACAAGGGTAACAGGAGAAATTGGACCACAAAAGTTGTTGTCCAGTTTGTCCTGAGTACGCTGGTACCCCATATGTGGGGGGGAACTACTGTTTGGGCGCACGGCAGGGCTCAGAAGGGAAGGAGTGCCATTTGACTTTTTGAAATGAAAATTAGCTCCAATCGTTAGCGGACACCATGTTGTGTTTGGAGAGCCCCTGTGTGCCTAAACTTTGGAGCTCCCCCACAAATGACCCCAGTATGGAAACTAGACCCCCTAAGGAACTTATCTAGATGCATAGTGAGCACTTTGAACCCCCAGGTGCTTCACAGAAGTTTATAACGCAGAGCCGTGAAAATAAAAAATATTTTTTTTTCTTAAAAAAAATATTTTTAGTCCACAATTTTTTATTTTCACAGGGGTACCAGGATAAATTGGACCCCAAAAGTTGTTGTACAGTTAGTCCTGAGTACACTGGTACCCCATATGTGGGGGGGACAACTGTTTGGGCACACGTCGGGGCTCAGCAGGGAGGTAGTGACATTTTGAAATGCTGACTTTGATGGCATGGTCTGAGGGTGTAATGTTACATTTGCAGAGCCCCTGTGTGCCTCAACAGTAGAAACCCCCGGCATGTGACCTCATTTTGGAAACTAGACCCCCCAAGGAACTTATCTAGATGTGTGGTGAGCACCTTGAACCCCCAAGTGCTTCACAGAAGTTTATAACGCAGAGCCGTGAAAATAAAAAATCATTTTTTTTCCTCAAAAAAAAAAAGATTTTTAGCCCGCAATTTTTTTTCACAAAAGTAACAGGATGAATTGGACCCCAAAAGTTGTTGTACAGTTTGTCCTGAGTACGCTGATACCCCATATGTGGGGGGGAACCACTGTTTGGGCACACGTCAGGGCTCGGAAGGGAAGTAGTGACATTTTGAAATGCTGACTTTGATGGCATGGTCTGCGGGCATCATGTTACATTTGCAGAGCCCTTGATGTACCTAAACTGTGGAAACCCTCCACAAGTGACCCCATTTTGGAAACTAGACCCCATAAGGAAGTTGCCTAAATGTGTGGTGAGCACACTGAACCCCCAAGTGCTTCACAGAAGATTATAACGCAGAGCCATGAAAATAAAAAATAATTTTTTTTCCTCAAAAAATGATTTTTTAGCTCTCAATTTTTTATTTTCACAAGGGTAACAGGAGAAATTGGACCCCAAAAGTTGTTGTCCAGTTTGTCCTGAGTACGCTGGTACCCCATATGTGGGGGGGAACCATTGTTTGGGCACACGTCAGGGCTCGGAATGGAAGTAGTGACGTTTTGAAATGCAGACTTTGATGGAATAGTCTGCGGTCGTAATTACGTTTGCAGAGCCCCTGATGTGCCTAAACAGTGGAAACCCCCCACAAGTGACCCCATTTTGGAAACTAGACCTTCCAAGGAACGTATGTAAGATGTGTTGTGAGCACTTTGAACCCCCAAGTGCTTCACAGAAGTTTATAATGCAGAGACATGAAAATGAAAAAATCATTTTTTTCCACAAAAATCATTTTTTAGACCCCAATTTTTTATTTTCCCAAGGGTAACACGGGAAATTAGTCCCCAAAAGTTGTTGTGCAATTTTTCCTGAGTACGCTGATACCCCATATGTTGGGTTAAACCACTGTTTGGGCGCATGTCAGGGCTTGGAAGGGAGGATGCACCGTTTGACTTTTTGAATGCAAAATTGGCTGGAATCAATGGTTGCACCATGTCGCGTTTGGAGACCCCCTGATGTGCCTAAACAGTGGAAACCCCTCAATTCTAACTCCAACCCTAACCCCAACACACCCCTAACCACAGCCCTAACCCTAACACATCCCTAACCACAAGCCTAACCCTAATTCCAACGCTAACCCTAATTCCAACCCTAACCCTAATTCTAATCCTAATTCCAACCCTAACCCTAATTCCAACCCTAACCCTAATTCCAACCCTAACCCTAATTCAACCCTAACCCTCTTTCCAACCCTAACCCTCTTTCCAACCCTAACCCTCTTTTCAACCCTAACCCTCTTTCCAATCCTAACCCTAACCCACTTTCCAACCCTAACCCTCTTTCCAACCCTAACCCTCTTTCCAACCCTAACCCTAACCCTCTTTCCAACCCTAACCCTCTTTCCAACCCTAACCCTAACCCTCTTTCTAACCCTAACCCTCTTTCTAGCCCTAACCCTCTTTCCAACCCTAACCCTAACCCTCTTTCCAACCCTAACCCTAACCCTCTTTTCAACCCTAACCCTAACCCTAATGGAAAAATAAAAATAAAAATATTTTCTTTACTTTATTAGTTGTGCCTACCTATGGGGGTGATAATCGGGGGGTTTATTTACTTTTTCTTTCATTTTGATCACTGTGAGAGTGATCAAAATGAAAGAATGGAATCTGCAGCTGGCAGATTCAGGCGGGCGCACTGCGCATGCGCCCGCCATTTTCAAGATGGCGGCGCCCATGAACCGGACCCGCCGGACACCGGGAGCGACAGGGGGACTTAGAAGGTGCCGGGGGAGGTGAGATGGGGTGAGGGGGTTATCGGAAGCTGGTGGGGAGCAGAGGGAATGGGAGGGGGGCAGATGATGACAGCGGCGGCAGATCGCCGCTGTCATTCAGTTGCGGGGGGGCGATCGCCGGTGGGGGGGGTGGAATCAGTGTCTCCAGCCATGTCCGATGCTACAGCAGCATCGGCCATGGCTGGATTGTAATATTTCATCAATTTTCATTGATGAAATATTACTATCGCTCTGATTGGCTGTTTCACTTTTAACAGCCAATCAGAGCGATCATAGCCACGTGGGGGCGAAGCCACGCCCCCTGTGGCGAAGAACAAAGCCCCCTGTATCTGCAGGTCGGGTGACCTTTCAGTGACCTAGGTCACCCGACCCGCAGGGGGGCTTTAAAGTCATGACGCCACATAGGCGTCATGGGTCGTTCTGGCACGACTTTTCATGACGCCTACGTGGCGTCAAAGGTCATGAAGGGGTTAAAGAGGATTTAGCATAAATGGATCTTTACCTTTAAGGGTCACCACGTCCCTATCACGCGCTCCCCGACGCGCATTTCTGAATCCTTCCTTCATCAGGGGGTGGCTACATAGTGGATCCGGGGGGGTTTTATATGTGGGCGCAAACAGTGCCAATTTGCTTAATGGCGCTGATGATGATAGCGGAGCTCCGGGTGTGGGGGTGGCGCATGCGCAGTCTGGAGGTCCCACAATCCCAAGCGCCGGACCACGTGAGAGGAACACACAGGCACTGAGCCCGGCGTTGCCAAGGTCACGAGGACGCAGCGAGTCAGGACGTCAGGACACGGAGCACGCATGCGCTCCACCAGGAGCACCGCATCAAATCCACCTGATTTCTTTTTTAGCTAAAAGATTCCCTATTTTTCCACCTCTTTCATTGGGTTGAACCATGTCTATCCCTATCACTTTTATAGGGAATCTTTTAGCTAAAAAAGAAATCAGGTGGATTTGAACATTAGATACTGTGTCTCCCAATGGTCTGAATGAGAATTTGAGTTTTACTCCTTTTTTGTAAACATAAATCATTTTTATTAATTTTGTATTATATATTTTTCTTGTTATTATATATTGAATTGAAACTTTATATATTCTCTATGTAAGATTTATAATATCCTTAGTATCAATTGACATATATAATGGATTGATTGTGGTGATTTCCACTTTATTAATTTGATGCGGTGCTCCTGGTGGAGCGCATGCGTGCTCCGTGTCCTGACGTCCTGACTCGCCGCGTCCTCATGACCTTGGCAACGCCGGGCTCAGTGCCTGTGTGTTCCGGTCACGTGGTCCGGCGCTTGGGATTGTGGGACCTCCAGACTGCGCATGCGCCACCCCCACACCCGGAGCTCCACTATCATCATCAGCGCCATTAAGCAGATTGGCACTGTTTGCGCCCACATATAAAAACCCCTCGGATCCACTATGTAGCCACCCCCTGATGAAGGAAGGATTCCGAAACACGCGTCGGGGAGCGCGTGATAGGGACGTGGTGACCCTTAAAGGTAAAGATCCATTTATGCTAAATCCTCTTTAAATATAATTGGCTGCATTTTTCCAAAAAGAAAGGAGGCACTGATTGCTTTATACAATGTGCATGGTTTCTATTGCACATGCACTCTGCACCTTATTTTGCATATGCTAAAAACCTTGTGGATATACACATTTGATGTTTCTAAAGGCACATGTGGTTCTTCTTCCATTTTTTTGAATATGATATAATATCACTATGTGACAATTTTGCACATTGCACATTGCACTTTGTATAATTGTGATTTATTTATTTTTTGTTATGGTATTATAATTATTTTTATGTATTTGCACTTTTTTATAATCCTTTTGGAAAATGGTCACTTTATAATATATGAGGTATGCATATTTGATATGTAAATGGTCCTATTTATTTTATAATTTTGTTAAATTGTTCCTATACGTGCACTTTTTTGTTTTTAATTGGTTTTTATATAACCACTTGTACAATAAAATAAAAATAAAATAATATTTAATAAGTACACCCTGTCTGGTTTTCTATGGTTAATAGGTCTTTTGATTGGTTGGTTGGTTGGTTGGTGTAATCTAAAATTCGACCCTTGGACGTCAGTGTTGTTTGCCCTCTGCCGTCATCCATGTCCAAGTAACACATTAATAGCAGAGGGCACATATGACTTGATGCGTCATCAGCAATTAATGAGCCTCTTCCTGAAGCGTAGCCGCTGTCACTGGCGTGTGTGACTGGCAAACGTTCAGGGACTGGAGAGCTGTTTATTCCACCAGCTAGAAGATTTGTCTCTTTATCTGTTCATTTGGCGATTTATCATCTTTAAATGTAAATTAGGGTAAAATTACAATACAAATGCAAACTGTCAATTGTCTACCAAATATTACAAAGCTTTCATATTTATAGAAATATTGGATGAATGGATAGATAGATAGATAGATAATAACTGGATAGATAGATAATAGATAGATAAACAGATATATAAATAGATAGATGATAGATAGATAGATAGATAGATAGATAGATAGATAGATAGATAGATAGATAAGAGATAAATAGAATTTCTTTAATTTGTAACACTTCCACCTTTAGTGAGTACAAGGCTGCTATGCTCAGTGTTCCCTGCAGGTGGCGCAGAGAGCTGAGGAGCTACAGAAGGATTCCACTTTTTCAGTACATTGTTGTCAGTGTAACCTTAGGCTGTGTGCACACGCTGCGGAAAAGGTGCGGATTCATCCGCGCGGATTTTGTACAATCCGCAGGTGAAACCGCAGGTCAAAAGACCTGCGGTTTTACCTGCGGATTGCTCTGCGGTTTTGCCCTGCGGTTTTTCATCTCCTCAATGGAGGAGATGGCAAACCGCAGGAGAATCCGCAGAAAGAATTGACATGTCAATTCTTTCTGCGGATTGAAAACCGCAGATAATCCGCGCGGAAAATTCCGCACCGTCTGCACTGCGGTTTTTGATTCCCATAGGGAATCATTGTACTGTACACCGCAGCAGAAACTGCTGCGGGTCCGCAGCAGCCAAAACCGCTGCGGAACCGCAGCAAAATCCGCAGCGTGTGCACACAGCCTTACTTGTAACTTCTGCTCTGAAAAATATGTATGTTTCCACTTTCCTCAGTCTTCTTTTTAAAGAGACAGATAAACAATATGTGAAATCATACATGTGATATCATTCAGATTGTGCCATGTGAACGACTCCCAGACAACTCATCCAGGACAACTAAAGAGGCATTACTAAATGCCCCTGTGGACCCAGGCCCCTCTGCTTCATCTCCTCTCCCCCAGCTGGCTAGATAACTATGCCATTATGGTGAGGTCATTTAAATGGATATTGACATATAACTACAGTCTACTAACTTCAATCTACTGCTCTCTGTTATCAGCCAAATTCTCCAGACATGTTACCCATTTATAACCTGCAGATTATGATGTTAGCGGCTCTTTAAGTTTCAGTTGCTGGCACTGTAGAGTGATTCATACTGATAATACACAGGTAGATCCACATTATACTTATCTCAGGCTTGTTTACCATGCAGTCATGTCTCACCAAGAGATAACATGTCTAACTATGCAGAGTATTCACCCAGCACACAGCTGACTCATATAATGGGAAGGTGTCGATATGACAAGTCCTGCTCCACTCCAGAGCTCTGCTGGACTCCTAATGATCCATGGGTTTGCCTAGTAATGGGACTCCTAAAGAGTCCTGTGCTGAGACTAGTGATAGGACTCCTAATGCACCCTGGGCTGAGAGTAGTGATGGGACTCCTAATGATCCATGGGCTTGGACTAGTGATTTAACTCCTAATGATCCATGGGTTAGGACTTGTGTTGGGACTCATAATGAGCCCTGGGTTAGAACTAGTGATGGAACTCCTTATGATCCCTGGGCTGAGACTAGTGATGTGACTCCTAAAGATCGCTGGGTTGGGACTAGTGATGGGACTCCTAATGAGCCCTAAGTTGAGACTAGTGATGGGACTCCTAATGGTCCCTGGGCTGAGACAAGTGATGGGACTCCTAATGAGCCATGGGTTAAGAGACCAGTGATGGGACTCATAGAATCATAGAATCGTAGAGTTGGAAGGGACCTCCTGGGCCATCTGGTCCAACCCCCTGCTCAAAGCAGGATTCGCTAAATCATCCCAGTCAGATGTCTGTCCAGCCTCTGTTTGAAGACTTCCATTGAAGGAGAACTCACCACTTCTCGTGGCAGCCTGTTCCACTCATTGATCACTCTAACTGTCAAAAAGTTTTTTCTAATATCTAATCTGTGTCTCCTCCCATTCAGTTTCATCCCATTGCTTCTAGTCTTTCCTTGTGCAAATGAGAATAAAGTTGATCCTTCTACAATGTGACAGCCCTTTAGATATTTGTAGACAGCTATTAAGTCTCCTCTCAGTCTTCTCTTTTGCAAACTAAACATTCCCAAATCCTGCAACCTTTCCTCATAAGACAGGGTTTGCAGACCGGTCACCATTCTGGTCGCTCTTTTCTGAACTTGCTCCAGTTTGTTGATGTCTTTTTTAAAATGTGGTGCCCAAAACTGGACACAATATTCCAGATGAGGTCTGACCAAAGAGGAGTAGAGGGAAATAATGACTTCACGTGATCTAGACTGTATGCTTCTGTTAATACATCCTAGAATTGCATTTGCCTTTTTTGCTGCTGCATCACACTGTTGACTCATATTCAGTCTGTGATCTATTAGTATACCCAAGTCTTTTTCACATGTGCTGTCACTTAGCCCTATTCCTCCCATTCTATATATGCTTTTTCCATTTTTATTGCCCAGATGTAGTACTTTGCATTTCTCCCTGTTAAAAACCATTCTGTTAGTTGCTGCCCACTTCTCCAGTTTATTTAAATCTTTTTGAATCCTCTCTCTCTCTTCTCTAGTATTAGCTATCCCTCCTAGCTTTGTGTCATCAGCAAATTTAATCTAATGAGCCCTGGGTTAGGACTAGTGTTGGAACTTCTAATGGCTCCTGGGCTGAGACTAGTGATGTGACTCCTAAAGATCGCTGGGTTGGGACTAGTAATGGGAGTCCTAATGAGCCCTGAGTTGAGACCAGTGATGGGACTCCTAATGGTCCCTGGGATGAGACTAGTGATGGGACTCCTAATGAGCCATGGGTTAAGACCAGTGATGGGACTCCTAATGAGCCCTGGGTTAGGACTAGTGATGGAACTTCTAATGGTCCCTGGGTTGAGACTAGTGATGGGACTCCTAATGAGCCATGGGTTGAGATCAGAGATGGGACTCCTAATGGTCCATGGGCTGAAACTAGTGATACAACTACTAATGAGCCCTGGATTCAGACTAGTGATGGGACTCCTAACGATCTCTGAGTTGGGATTAGTGATGGGACTCCTAAAGATCCCTGATTTGGGATTAGTGATGGGACTCTTAATGATCCCTGGGTTCAGACTAGTATTAGGACTCCTAATGAGCCCTGGGCTGAGACTAGTGATGGAAATCCTAGTGATCCATGGGTTCGGACTAGTGATGGGACTCCAAATGATCTGTGACTGAGACTAGTAATGGGACTCCTACTGATTCCTAGGTTGAGACTAATGATGGGACTCCTAATAATCCCTGTCTGGGTCTAGTAATGGAGCTCCTAATGATCCTTGGGTTGGGACTAGTGATGGGACTCCTAATGATCCATGGGTTCGACTAGTGATGGGACTCCTAATGAGCCATGTGTTGGGAATAGTGATGCGACCTCTAATGAGCCCTGGACTGAGACTATTGCTGAGACTCCTAATAAGCCCTGGGTTGGGACTGGTGATGAGACTCCTAAAGGTCCCTGGGCTGTGTCTAGTATTGGGATTCCTAATGAGCCCTAGGTTGGGACTAATGCTGGGACACCAAATGATCCTAATAATCCTTAAGCCGGGTCTAGTGATGGAACTCCTATTGAGTCCTGGGCTGGGTCTAGTGATGGGACTCCTAATGAGTCCAGGGTTGGGACTAATGCTTGGACACCTAATGATCCCTGGGTTTGGGCCTAGTGCTGAGACTCCTAATGATCCTTAGGCTGGGTCTAGAGATGGGACTCCTAATGATCCCTGGGTTGGGACTAGTGCTGGGACACCTATTTATCCCTGGGTTGGGACTAATGCTGTGACTCCTAATGATCCTTAGGCTGGGTCTAGAGATGGGACTCCTAATAATGCCTGGGTTGGGACTAGAAATGGGACTCTTAATGAGCCTTGGGCTGGATCTAATGATGGGACTCGTAAACAGCCCTTGGCTGGGTCTAGCGATGGGATTCCTAATGAGCCCTGGGCTGGGTGTAGTATTGGGACTCCTAATGTGTCTTAGCTTAGACTCATACAAGCAGTTTTTGTTAGGATTGACCAGTCATCTGCTAGTTTAAATAGGCCTTGACCAAGAGTTGTGAGAAAAGTAAAAGGTAACCTAGCTCCCTCTAGTGGTGATTACGGAACGTGAATATTTGCCTATGTCCATGCAGGTAGTTTGGAGCTCTGTATGACAAACCCTATAAAAATAGATTAGAGAAGCACTCGGCTGAGAATATTGCACCAATTTATATGGAAATTGCTGTTTAGTGGTGTCCAAGCTGTCGGCCAACCAGTCACAGTAAAAATAATCTGCATTGGATATGTTAAAGGGGGTCATGGGTGGCGATTTTGGTTGCAGTAGTGCTGGCACTGGATGTCTTGTACACTATAAGCGCCATTCGGTAACTCGGGAGACTTCCGCCATCAATAGTTTGCATTGTTTCTCTGATGACGACTCGCTCGGCAGGTAAAGTCAGTTTCACTTTCAGCCAATAAAAAGTTTCACCGAGAGCAGATCAGTGTCTGCCACTGCCCCAGTGACACGAAACCGCTCCCCAGAGTAATGCAGGATATTGCTGTTAGAATTACAATCCAGACTGACGTGTCAGTGACACTGATACATTGTAACAATACAATCAAAACACAAGCCAGATTAGTACTGTTGATTTAGTTCATAAAGGATTACCTGGACTTGATACAATTGTAGCAAACCCTCTGCTGTGAGCAGTATTAGATCTGTACAGATTTCTATAAACTCAGATGTTTCCATTCCCTGACAACAAGCAGAGCTCTGGAAACCGGTGAGGATTTAAAATGCTGAAAAATTTAGATTTATTATCACGCATCCTATTGAAAGACCCTATAATCACAACTTCTCCCCAGCTTTGAGAATGGCAGATACCAGAGGACAATAAACCCATTAGATTTACAGAATACAATAGCTGGTTTTCAATTTCCTCCAATAGCTGATAACAGGAAACAATAGCATAATTGTATTTAAACCAGATGGGGATGTGATTGAAGGGATGTTAAAGGATGTTAAAGGGAATCTGTCCCCCCTTTTTTGAGATATCATATAATGATATCGTTCAATTGTGTGTCACATAAGGATTCTCTTAGCACTTTTGCTTCCCCCTGACCCCGCACTTTTCATGCATAAATACCTTGTTTATATCGGTTCAGATGTATGTAAACTGCTGCTGTCCGGTCTGATGGGCGGGGCTTATTCAACTGCTCCCCCCTCCCTGTCTTACTCTACACAAGAAGAAATGCGTAGAGCAAGACACGGAGGGGGGAGCAGGTGAATAAGCCCCGCCCAGCGGACCGGACGGCGGCAGTTTACATACATCTGAACCGATATAAAAAAGGTAATTATGCATGAAAGGTGCGGGGTCAGGGGGAAGCAAAAGTGCTAAGAGAATCCTTATGTGACACACAATTGAATGATATCATTATATGATATCTCAAAAAAGGGGTGACAGATTCCCTTTAAAGGGGCAGGCTCCCTATTGTTTGATGTAGCACTTAGCACTGCTGGGCTTCCTGTGGTGCCGACGAGCGACGCATGGACGCGGGCGGGAGGATGTCAGGATCACCTCGTCTGACAGGTAAGTAGCGACCCCCGTCCCCAGCGATGTCGCTGGTGAGATCTGCCTGTGTGACAGCTCACTAGCGACCACTTAGCGATGCACCAGCGATCCATATCGTTGTCGGGATCGCTGGTGCAGCGCTAAGTGTGACAGTACTGTACCTTTACACTCGAATTGTAGAAACTTCATAAGACTTATGAAAATTAAGTTTTAGCTTTCGGACCCCCAGTGATCAGTAAATTAGTGACCCCCAATTTTTCCATCCTATGGATACAGGAATACTTGCAATTCTAAGAATCATCCCTTTAGAGGGGTTGTCCGGGATTGCAAAAACATGGCTGCTACTTTTCTAAAATAACACCAACCCTATCATGGGTTGTTACTGGTATTGTAATTCAGCACTATTAAAGTGAATGAGGATGAGTTGCAATACTGTGCACAACCCATAGCTAGGGGTGGCGCTGTTTCTGAAAGTAAGGAGCCAAGTAAAGAGTTTTTTTCTACAATTCTGTGCAGGTTTTCAGCGTCTGCATTTAGACATCACAGTATAATACAGTATATGAGAAAGTGATACAATGATTAATGTTTATTTATAAACACTGGACAATCCCTATAAGCTAAAGCTTCCTGACAC
Organism: Dendrobates tinctorius; assembly: GCF_039654945.1. NCBI lineage: Eukaryota > Metazoa > Chordata > Amphibia > Anura > Dendrobatidae > Dendrobates > Dendrobates tinctorius. The sequence goes on along the minus strand of NW_027361696.1, from coordinate 33,384,958 downwards.
GTTTCCTATTTGTGTAATCCCTGCTAAACAGGTGCAGCAGCTGGTGACGGCGCGGAGCGTGGACGCTGTGTGACACTTTATCAGTGACAGTCATCAGACGCTCCAGATTCGGGCCTCCTCATGAACTTGGCGCTTCTTATTCACTGGATCCCTGTACAATGATCAGTAAGGCAGCCATGCACATCTCCTTTGCTCACTGACCATAGTATTTGGTGGTGTTTTTTCTCTCCGTTAACCTCTAGTCTTTAGGTGTTCCTAACTTTCCGTTAACAGTGTTTGGGTCTGTCTTTTCCTTGACCCTCACTGTATTGCCTGTTCAGACTCTCTTTTGACCCCAAGTCTATGGGAGTTCCTCTTTCTTGCCACCTTCCCCCCGTGTAAGGAGCGGTCCTGACTTTCCCTTGACTCCAATGTATTGGGAGTCCTGACTCTCTCCTGACACCCAGTGTATGGGAGTGTCGTAACTCTCTTTTGACCCTCAGTTTTTGGGGGTGACTTCCCCTTGATCCCAGTGTATGGGGACGTTTTGACTCTCCCTTGATCCCAGGGTATGGGGACATTCTGACTCCCCCTTGATCCCAGTGTATGGGGGGTCCTGATTTCCCCTTGATCCCAATGTATGGCGGGTGTCTTGAATCTCCCTTGACCCCAGTAAATTGTGGTATCCTGATTCCCCATTGACTCCAATGTACTGGTGAGTCCTATCTGTTGTCCCTTGACCTCAGTGTATGGGGGTGTCCTCACTACCCTTGATTTCAGTGTATGGGGGTGTCCTAACGCTCCCTTGACCCCAGTATATGATGGTCTCCTGACTCCCTCCTTGACCTCAGTGTATTGGGGACTCTTAACTCTCACTTGACCACAGTGTATTTAGGTGTCCTGACTCTCCCTTGACCCTTATGTATGGGAGTGTCTTGAATTTCCCCGATCCCCAGTATATAGGGGTATCTTTACTCTCCCTTGACCAGTAATGAATAGGAATGTCCTGACTTTCTCCTGACCCAATATATATATATCCTGACTTTCCCTTGATCCCAGTGTATTTGGGTTTCCTGCTTCCCCCTTATCCCCCAGTGTATGGCAGTGTACTGACTCTTCCTTGGCCCCCAATGTATGGGGGTGTTCTAACTCTCCTTTGACTCTCAGTTTATGTTGGTATCACTCCCATGACTCCGTGAATGAGTAAGTCTTGACTCTCCCTTGACCCCAATGTAGTATATGACGTGTCCTGACCATCCCTTGACCCAAGTATATGGGGTGTCCTGACTCTCCCTTGACCCCAATGTATGGGGGTGTCCTGACTCTCCCTAGCCACCCAGTGAATGGGGGTCTCCTGACTGTCCCTTGACCCCACTGTGTGGGGTGTCCTTAATTTCACTTGAACCCCAGTGTATGGGGATGTCCTGACTCTCCCTTATCCCCAGTGTATGAGATGTTTTAACTCTTCCTTGAACCCAGTGTATTGGATACCCTAACTGTCCCCTGACCCCATGAGTTTTGAGGTATCATGGCTCTTCCTTGACCCCAAGTGTATGGGGGTGTCCTGAGTCTCCATTAACCCCAGTATATGGGGTGTCCTGACTCTCCCATGACTCCAGTATAAAGGGTGTCCTGATTCTCCCTTGACCCCAGTATGTGGTGTGTCCTGACTCTCCCTTGACCCCAGTATATGGGTTGTCCTGACTCTTCCTTGACATTAGTATATGTGTTGTCCTGACAATCCCTTGACCCCAGTATATGGGATGTCCTGACACTCCCTTGACCTCAGTATTTGGGGTGTCCTGACTCTAATTTGGCCCCAGTATATGGGGTATTCTGTCTCTCATTTGACTCCACTATATGGGGTGTCCTGACTCTCCCTTGACCCCATTATAAAGGGTGTCCTGACTCTCCCTTGACCCCAGTATAAGGGGTGCCTTGACTCTCCCTTGACCTCAGTATATGGGGTGTCCTGACTCTTCCTTGACACTAGTATAAGGGGTGTCCTGACCATCCCTTGACCCCAGTATATGGGATGTCCTGACACTTCCTTGACCTCAGTATTTGGGGTGTCCTGACTCTAATTTGGCCTCAGTATATGTGGTATTCTGACTCTCATTTGACCCCACTATATGGGGTTTCCTGACTCTCCCTTGACCCCAGTATATGGGGTGTCCTGACTCTCCCTTGACCCCAGTATATGGGGTGTCCTGACTCTCCCTTGACCCCAGTATAATGGGTGTCCTGACTCTTCCTTGACCCCAGTTTAATGGGTGTACTGACACTTCAGTGACCTCAGTATATGGGATGTCTTGACTCACCTTTGACCCCAGTATATGAGGTGTCCTGACTCTCCTTTGACCCAAGTATATGGGGTATCCTGACTTTCCTTTAACCCCAGTGTATGGGGTGTCCTGACTCTCCTTTGACCCCAGTATATGTGGTGTTCTGACTCTCCCTTCTCCCCCAATATATGGTGATGTCCTGACTCTCCCTTGACCCCAGTATGTGGGTTGTCCTGACTCTCCCTTAACCCCAGTATATGTGGTGTCCTGACTCTCCCTTAACCCCAGTATATGGGGTGCCTGGACTCTCCCTTGACCCTAGTATATGGGGTGTCCTGACTCTTCCTTGACCTCAGTATTTGGGGTGTGCTAACTCTCCTTTGACCCCAGTATAATGGATGTCCTGACTCTTCCTTGACCCCAGTATATGGGTTGTCCTGACTCACCTTTGACCCCAGTATATGAAGTGTCCTGACTCTCCTTTGACCCAAGTATATGGGGTGTCCTGACTTTCCTTTGACCACAGTATATGGGGTTTCCTGACTCTCCCTTGACCCGAGTATATGGGGTGTCCTGACTCCTCCTTAACACTAGTATATGGGGTGTCCTGACTATCCCTTGACCCCAGTTTATGGGGTGTCCTGTCTCTTCCTTGACTCCAGTATAATGGGTGTCCTGACTCTTCCTAGACCCCAGTAAAATGGGTGTACAGACTCTTCAGTGACCTCAGTATATGGGATGTCCTGACTCACCTGTGACCCCAGTATATCAGGTGTCCTGACTCTCCTTTGACTCAAGTATATGGGGTGTCCTGACTTTCCTTTGACCCCAGTATATGAGGTGACCTGACTCTCCTTTGACCCCAGTATATGGGGTGTCCTGCCTCTCCTTTGACCCCAGGATATGGGTTCTGACTCTCCTTTGACCGCAGTATATGGGGTGTCCTGACCATCCCTTGACCCCAGTATATGGGGTGTCTTGACTCTACCTTGACCCCAATATAATGGGTGTACTGACTCTTCAGTGACCGCAGTATATGGGATGTCCTGACTCACCTTTGACCCCAGTATATCAGGTGTCCTGACTCTCCTTTGACCCAAGTTTATGGGGTGTCCTGCCTTTTCTTTGACCCCAGTATATGAGGTGTCCTGACTCTCCTTTGACCCCAGTATATGGGGTGTCCAGACTCTCCTTTGACCCCAGTATATGGGTTCTGACTCTTCTTTGACCGCCTTATATGGGGTGTCCTGACTCTCGCTTGACCCCAGTACATGGAGTGTCCAAACTCTCCCTTGACCCCAGTATATGGGGTGCCCTGACACTCCCTTGACCCCAGTGTATGGGGTGTCCTGCCACTCCTTTGATCTCAGTATATGGGGTGTTGTGACTCCCATTTGTCCCCAGTATATGGGCATGTCCTGACTCTCCCTTGACCCCAGTATATGGGGTGTCCTAACTCTCCCTTGACCCCAGTATAATGGGTATACTAACTCTTCCATGACCTCAGTATATGGGGTGTCCTGACTCTCCTTTGACCCCAGTATATAGGGTGTCCTGACTGTCCTTTGACCTCAGTATATGGGGTGTCCTGACTCTCCTTTGACCCCAGTACATGGGTTCCAACTCTCCTTTGATCGCAGTATATGGGGTGTCCTCACTCTCCCTTGACCCCAGTGTATGGGGTGTCCTGACTCTCCTTTGATGCCAGTATATGGGGTGTCCTGACTCTCCATTGGGCCCAGTATATGGGGTGTCCTAACTCTCCCTTGACCCCGATATATGTGGTGTCCTGACTCTCCTTTTGACCCCAGTATATGTGGTGTTCTGACTCTCCCTTCACCCCCAATATATGGGGATGTCCTGACTCTCCCTTGACCCCAGTATATGGGATGTCCTGACTCTCCTTTGACCCAAGTATATGGGGTGTCCTGACTCTCCCTTGACCCCAGTATATGGGGTGTCCTGACTCTCCCTTGACCCCAGTATAAGGGGTGCCCTGACTCTCCTTTGACCCAAGTATATGGGGTGTCCTGACTCTCCCTTGACCCCAGTATAAGGGGTGTCCTGACTCTCCCTTGACGCCAGTATAATGGGTGTACTGACTCTTCCATGACCTCAGTATATGGGATGTCCTGACTCTCCTTTGACCCAAGTATATGGGGTGTCCTGACTCTCCCTTGACCCCAGTATAAGGGGTACCTTGACTCTCCCTTGACCCAAGTATATGGAGTATCCTGAAACTCCTTTGACCTCAGTATATGGGCATGTCCTGACTCTCCCTTGACCCCTGTACACGGGGTGTCCTGAGTATTCCTTGACACCAGTAAATGGGTTGCCCTGTCTCTCCCTTCACCCCCAATATATGGGGATGTCCTGACTCTCCTTTGACCCCAGTAAATGGGGTGTCCTGACTCCTCCTTGACACTAGTATATGACGTGTCCTGACCATCCCTTGACCCCAGTATATGGGGTGTCCTGACTCTCCCTTGACCCCAGTATAATGAGTGTCCTGACTCTTCCTTGACCCCGGTTTCTGGGTGTACTGACTCTTCAGTGACCTCAGTATATGGGATGTTCTGACTCACCTATGACCCCTGTATATGAGGTGTCCTGACTCTCCTTTGACCCAAGTATATGGGGTATCCTGACTTTCCTTTGACCGCAGTATATGGGGTGTCCTGACTCTCCTTTGACCCCAGTATATGGGGTTTCCTGACTCTCCTTTGACTCCAGTGCATGGGTTCTGACTCTCCTTTGATCGCAGTATATGGGGTGTCCTCACTTTCCCTTGACCCCAGTATATGGGGTGTCCTGACTCTCCTTTGATGCCAGTATATGGGGTGTCCTGACTCGACATTGGGCCCAGTATATGGGGTGTCCTAACTCTCCCCTGACCCTGATATATGCGGTGTCCTGATTCTCCTTTGACCTCAGTATATGGGGTGTCCTGACTCTCCTTTGACCCCAGTACATGGGTTCCGACTCTCCTTTGATCGCAGTATATGGGGTGTCCTCACTCTCCCTTGACCCCAGTGTATGGGGTGTCCTGACTCTCCTTTGATGCCAGTATATGGGGTGTCCTGACTCTCCATTGGGCCCAGTATATGGGGTGTCCTAACTCTCCCTTGACCTCGATATATGTGGTGTCCTGACTCTCCTTTGACCCCAGTATATGTGGTGTTCTGACTCTCCCTTCACCCCCAATATATGGGGATGTCCTGACTCTCCCTTGACCCCAGTATATGGGGTGTCCTGACTCTCCCTTGACGCAAGTATAATGGGTGTACTGACTCTTCCGTGACCTCAGTATATGGGATGTCCTGACTCTCCTTTGACCCAAGTATATGGAGTGTCCTGAAACTCCTTTGACCTCAGTATATGGGCATGTCCTGACTCTCCCTTGACCCCAGTATACGGGGTGTCCTGACTATTCCTTGACACCAGTAAATGGGTTGCCCTGTCTCTCCCTTCACCCCCAATATATGGGGATGTCCTGACTCTCCTTTGACCCCAGTATATGGGGTGTCCTGACTCCTCCTTGACACTAGTATATGAGGTGTCCTGACCATCCCTTGACCCCAGTATATGATGGTCTCCTGACTCCCTCCTTGACCTCAGTGTATTGGGGAGTCCTAAGTCTCACTTGACCCCAGTGTATTTAGGTGTCCTGACTCTCTCTTGACCCTTATGTATGGGAGTGTCTTGAATTTCCCCGATCCCCAGTATATAGCGGTATCTTTACTCTCCCTTGACCAGTAATGAATAGTAATGTCCTGACTTTCTCCTGACCCAATATATATATATCCTGACTTTCCCTTGATCCCAATGTATTTGGGTTTCCTGCTTCCCCCTTATCCCCCAGTGTATGGCAGTGTACTGACTCTGCCTTGGCTCCCAATGTATGGGGGTGTTCTAACTCTCCTTTGACTCTCAGTTTATGTTGGTATCACTCACATGACTCCGTGAATGAGTAAGTCTTGACTCTCCCTTGACCCCAATGTAGGGGGGGTGTCCTGACTCTCCCTAGCCACCCAGTGAATGGGGGTGTCCTGACTGTCCCTTGACCCCACTGTGTGGGGTGTCCTTAATTTAACTTGAACCCCAGTGTATGGGGATGTCCTGACTCTCCCTTATCCCCAGTGTATGAGATGTTTTAACTCTTCCTTGAACCCAGTGTATTGGATACCCTAACTGTCCCCTGACCCCATGAGTTTTGAGGTATCATGGCTCTTCCTTGACCCCAAGTGTATGGGGTTGTCCTGAGTCTCCATTAACCCCAGTATATGTGGTGTCCTGACTCTCATTTGACCCAACTATATGGGGTGTCCTGACTCTCCCATGACTCCAGTATAAAGGGTGTCCTGACTCTCCCTTGACCCCAGTATATGGTGTGTCCTGACTCACCCTTGACCCCAGTATATGGGTTGTCCTGACTCTTCCTTGACACTAGTATATGTGTTGTCCTGACCATCCCTTGACCCCAGTATATGGGATGTCCTGACACTTCCTTGACCTCAGTATTTGGGGTGTCCTGACTCTAATTTGGCCTCAGTATATGGGGTATTCTGACTCTCATTTGACCCCACTATATGGGGTTTCCTGACTCTTCCTTGACCTCAGTATAAAGGGTGTCCTGACTCTCCCTTAACCCCAGTATATGGGGTGTCCTGACTCTCCCTTGACCCCAGTATAATGGGTGTCCTGACTCTTGCTTGACCCCAGTTTAATGGGTGTATTGACACTTCAGTGACCTCAGTATATGGGATGTCCTGACTCACCTTTGACCCCAGTATATGAGGTGTCCTGACTCTTCTTTGACCCAAGTATATGGGGTGTCCTGACTCTCCTTTAACCCCAGTGTATGGGGTGTCCTGACTCTCCTTTGACCCCAGTATATGTGGTGTTCTGACTCTCCCTTCTCCCCCAATATATGGGGATGTCCTGACTCTCCCTTGACCCCAGTATGTGGATTGTCCTGACTCTCCCTTAACCCCAGAATATGGGGTGTCCTGACTCTCCCTTAACCCCAGTATATGGGGTGCCTTGACTCTCCCTTGACCCTAGTATATGGGGTGTCCTGACTCTTCCTTGACCTCAGTATTTGGGGTGTACTAACTCTCCTTTGACCCCATTATATGGAGTGTCCAAACTCTCCCTTGACCCCAGTATATGGGGTGTTGTGACTCCCATTTGTCCCCAATATATGGGCATGTCCTGACTCTCCCTTGACCACAGTATATGGGGTGTCCTGACTCTTCCTTGACATCAGTAAATGGGGTGCCATGATTCTCCCTTCACCCCCAATATATGGGGATGTCCAGTCTCTCCCTTGACCCCAGTATATGGGGTGTCCTAACTCTCCCTTGACCCCAGTATAATGGGTATACTAACTCTTCCATGAGCTCAGTATATGGGATGTCCTGACTCTCCTTTGACCCAAGTATATGGGGTGTCCTGACTCTCCTTTGACCCCAGCATATAGGGTGTCCTGACTGTCCTTTGACCTCAGTATATGGGGTGTCCTGACTCTCCTTTGACCCCAGTACATGGGTTCCGACTCTCCTTTGATCGCAGTATATGGGGTGTCCTCACTCTCCCTTGACCCCAGTGTATGGGGTGTCCTGACTCTCCTTTGATGCCAGTATATGGGGTGTCCTGACTCTCCTTTGACCCCAGTATATGTGGTGTTCTGACTCTCCCTTCACCCCCAATAAATGGGGATGTCCTGACTCTCCCTTGACCCCAGTATATGGGGTGTCCTGACTCTCCCTTGACGCCAGTATAATGGGTGTACTGACTCTTCCGTGACCTCAGTATATGGGATGTCCTGACTCTCCTTTGACCCAAGTATATGGGGTTTCCTGACTCTCCCTTGACCCCAGTATAAGGGGTGCCTTGACTCTCCCTTGACCCATGTATATGGAGTGTCCTGAAACTCCTTTGACCTCAGTATATGGGCATGTCCTGACTCTCCCTTGACCCCAGTATACGGGGTGTCCTGAGTATTCCTTGACACCAGTAAATGGGTTGCCCTGTCTCTCCCTTCACCCCCAATATATGGGGATGTCCTGACTCTCCTTTGACCCCAGTATATGGGGTGTCCTGACTCCTCCTTGACACTAGTATATGATGTGTCCTGACTCTCCCTTGACCCCAGTATAATGGGTGTCCTGACTCTTCCTTGACCCCGGTTTCTGGGTGTACTGACTCTTCAATGACCTCAGTATATGGGATGTCCTGACTCACCTTTGACCCCTGTATATGAGGTGTCCTGACTCTCCTTTGACCCAAGTATATGGGGTATCCTGACTTTCCTTTGACCCCAGTATGAGGTGTCTTGACTCTCCTTTAACCCCAGTATATGGGGTGTCCTGACTCTCCTTTGACCGCAGTATATGGGGTGTCCTGACTCTCCTTTGCCCCAGTATATGGGGTTTCCTGACTCTCCTTTGACTCCAGTACATGGGTTCTCTGACTCTCCTTTGATCGCAGTATATGGGGTGTCCTCACTTTCCCTGGACCCCAGTATATGGGGTGTCCTGACTCTCCTTTGATGCCAGTATATGGGGTGTCCTGACTCTCCATTGACCCCAGTATATGGGGTGTCCTAACTCTCCCTTGACCCTGATATATGCAGTGTCCTGATTCTCCTTTGACCCCAGTATATGGGGTGTTCTGACTCTCCTTTGACCTCAGTATATGGGGTGTCCTGACTCTCCTTTGACCCCAGTACATGGGTTCCGACTCTCCTTTGATCGCAATATATGGGGTGTCCTCACTCTCCCTTGACCCCAGTATATGGGGTGTCCTGACTCTCCTTTGATGCCAGTATATGGGGTGTCCTGACTCTCCTTTGATGCCAGTATATGGGGTGTCCTGACTCTCCCTTGACCCTGATATATGCGGTGTCCTGATTCTCCTTTGACCCCAGTATATGGGGTGTTCTGACTCTCCTTTGACCTCAGTATATGGGGTGTCCTGACTCTCCTTTGACCCCAGTACATGGGTTCCGACTCTCCTTTGATCGCAGTATATGGGGTGTCCTCACTCTCCCTTGACCCCAGTGTATGGGGTGTCCTGACTCTCCTTTGATGCCAGTATATGGGGTGTCCTGACTCTCCATTGGGCCCAGTATATGGGGTGTCCTAACTCTCCCTTGACCTCGATATATGTGGTGTCCTGACTCTCCTTTGACCCCAGTATATGTGGTGTTCTGACTCTCCCTTCACCTCCAATATATGGGGATGTCCTGACTCTCCCTTTACCCCAGTATATGGGGTGTCCTGACTCTCCCTTGACGCCAGTATAATGGGTGTACTGACTCTTCCGTGACCTCAGTATATGGGATGTCCTGACTCTCCTTTGACCCAAGTATATGGGGTGTCCTGACTCTCCCTTGACCCCAGTATAAGGGGTACCTTGACTCTCCCTTGACCCAAGTATATGGAGTATCCTGAAACTCCTTTGACCTCAGTTTATGGGCATGTCCTGACTCTCCCTTGACCCCAGTATACGGGGTGTCCTGACTATTCCTTGACACCAGTAAATGGGTTGCCCTGTCTCTCCCTTCACCCCCAATATATGGGGATGTCCTGACTCTCCTTTGATCCCAGTATATGGGGTGTCCTGACTCCTCCTTGACACTAGTATATGAGGTGTCCTGACCATCCCTTGACCCCAGTATATGGGGTGTCCTGACTCTCCCTTGACCCCAGTATAATGGGTGTCCTGACTCTTCCTTGACCCCGGTTTCTGGGTGTGCTGACTCTTCAGTGATCTCAGTATATGGGATGTCCTGACTCACCTTTGACCCCTGTATATGAGGTGTCCTGACTCTCCTTTGACCAAAGTATATGGGGTATCCTGACTTTTCTTTGACCCCAGTATGAGGTGTCTTGACTCTCCTTTAACCCCAGTATATGGGGTGTCCTGACTCTCCTTTGACCCCAGTATATGGGGTTTCCTGACTCTCCTTTGATTCCAGTACATGGGTTCTGACTCTCCTTTGATCGCAGTATATGGAGTGTCCTCACTTTCACTTGACCCCAGTATATGGGGTGTCCTGACTCTCCTTTGATGCCAGTATATGGGGTGTCCTGACTCTCCATTGACCCCAGTATATGGGGTGTCCTAACTCTCCCTTGACCCCGATATATGCGGTGTCCTGATTCTCCTTTGACCCCAGTATATGGGGTGTTCTGACTCTGCCTTCACCCCAGTATAAGGGGATGTCCTTACTCTCCCTTGACCCAAGTATATGGGGTGTCCTGAATCTCTTTTAACTCCAGTATATGGGGTTTCCTAACTGTCCCTTGACACCAGTATATGGGGTGTCATGACTCTCACTTATCCCCAGTATATGGGGTGTCCTGACTCTCCTTTGACCCAAGTATATGGGGTGTCCTGACTCTCTTTTGACCCCAATCTATGGGGTGTCCTGACTGTTCTTTGCCCTCAGTATCAGTATATGGGGTGTCCTGACTCTCGTTTGACCGCAGTATATGGGGTGTCCTGACTCTCCACTGACTTCAGTATATGGGGTGTCCTGATTCTCCTTTGGGGTATATGGGGTGTCTTGAATCTTCCTTCACTCAGTATATGGGATGTCCTGACTCTCCTTTGACCCCAATATATGGGGTGTCCTGACTCTTCCGTGACCTCAGTATATGGGATGACCTGACTCTCTTTTGACCTCAGCCACCAAACTTAAATTACATAAGTTATATACAAAATCACAAAGAAACATACAGTCACTTTCGCTGGTATAAATCACACATATATGAGTATAATGTAACTTCACGTCTCAAATTGGTCAATGCTCATGTTATTTATACAAAATTGCGATACATCATCAGCCAGTAGAAAAAATGCATCCCTATCCCCATGGATACCATAAACGAATCACCAAGGAGGGAGGCCTCTGTGTATATAAATCCTTACTGTAGGGATCCAATCAGGATCACCTAAATAGAAGCGCCAAAATACTAATAAATCAATGGTATTATTATAGTGGCGCTTACCCACCTGCCAACCCCATGCCAACTTACATCCCCCCCGCAGCCGAGCAGCGCGTACGTCACCATCCAAAGTCATCGGAAACTGGTCACCTATGTCACGTGACCAGCCAATGACGCACGGGCCAAGTGCGCAGGTGCGCTCCGTGCAGAGAGATGTTTCGCAGCGAATGGGGAGTGGTATCGGCCATATCCATAACAATGGAGCCGATAGTAAGTCACACACAGTGCAGGTGAGCGTGTCACAGTAAAGGGGAAATGAATTCCGGACATAACTATGGTAACGGAAAAACAATTCCGGCCATATCCATGGCAACGGAGTCACGAAAAAGACACAAATCCACCAGATCATGTAATCATGATCTAAAGTGGGCAAATAGCCAAGCATACAGCACATATGGTGATCAAAATTCCTGTCGTAAACACCAATATTATAAGAAAGGGGGAAAAAGAAGAAGGGAAAGAGGGGAAAAATGAAACAAAAATTAATAAGTACAAGGGAACAGTCGTAGAGCGGGGGGGGGAGAAACAGCCAACAGGCTTATCTATATAGACAATAACATGTGTAGCAAACACTGCCATTTGCATCTTCCATCGGTTTCAGTCCCCATGTCCTCTAGCCGCTGCCATTGGAAAAAAGACCCACCATAAAAAATAAGAAAAGAGAAAAATATTAGTGATTTAAAAATAAACCGAAAAAAGAAAACCTAATAGAGAAAGGGAAGATATCCTACATTAGTCAGGTATATAAATTATATTCATTGTTTAGGCCCTTGGGTTGCAAAGCACCCAGTGTGTAAATCCTCCTCAGTTCCTATTTTCAACCTGTCCCCTCCTTTCCTTTGTACAGGAACACTATTAATAACTCTAAATCTCAGTTGATTTACCGAATGCCTATTATCAAAAAAAATTTAGGAACTGGTAATTCCATCAGTCCAGTTCTAATATTGCTCTTGTGCTTACTAAAATGGGCCGTTACCTCTATCGTGGTCTCTCCCAAATATACCACCCCACAAGGGCATATAATTATATAGACCACAAAACTGGATGCACATGTGTATCTTTCCCTCAATGAGAATTTTTTTTACTCTTATGGGGGTGATGGAAGGAATCACCCTTCAGCAAATTACTACAACATGCACAACCCAAACAGGGAAAATTTCCATGTCTGGGGGGTACATACAGTTTTCTGTAACAAGATTTTTGAGGTAGCTAAATCACATTTCACCAACCTATCCCTCAGATTGCGACCTCGTCTATAGGACGGAATAGTCTGTGAAGCAAACTCTAGAATGGATGGTAGGCCCTGATTTAATAGGGAGTGGGACCAATGCTTCATTAAAATCTCCTCAATTTGTTTACTCTCTGGGCAATATAAAAAAAACAAAAAAACTGAACTGGAGTAGACTTGAATGACATGCATGATGTAAAAGCATGTTCACACTGGCCATAAGAGCAAGCAAAACCAAAGGAAAAACAATGTATGTATATACCCTAATGAAAATCAATAAGTAAAAAAGCAAGTGCATTAAATAACATAGGGTATGAAAAATGAAGCTATACCCATGCCTGTCCTCGAATACCACCATATAAATGTTTTCATATGTGGGGGCCACATTGGACCCCATGGTGGTACCCTGTAACTGCAAGAAGTAATAATCCCCAAAGAGGAAATAATTCCTCCCGGGGATGAACTCAAGCAGTGTGAGGACAAGCTATGCACAATCTGGGACCATGTCCGAGCCTGACAGCACCTCAGACACAGCCTGAAGTCCCTTGCAATGTTCAGTTGACGTATATAATGAGATAAAATCAAATGAGGCCAAAATGGTGGACTCTGTAACCTCAATGTCATTAGTTTTGTCCAAGAAATCATTAGAAATCATTAGTGCCCCTAATATAGGAGTGAGCAAAAACAGCAAAAAATTGTAAAACCCGATCCAGAAAAATAGCAATCCTATTGAAAAGGGACCCGCTCCCAGACACAATAGGATGTCTGGGAGGGTTTGACATATCTTTATGTATTTTAGGGAGTACATATAGTACTGGTATAACAGGAGTGTCGACTATAAGATATTCAGACAGCTTGTGGTCAATGAGTCCATTGTGTAAGAAGCCATTGACCACAAGCTATATTTCCTTTTGAAAACGGGTAGTTGGATCCCAAGATAATTTTTTATAAACAGAATTATCTGCTAATTGACATAATATTTCGGCCTTATATTTACAACTGTACATAACAACCACCGCTCCGCCATTTTTAGCCGGTTTCATTGTAATTGCCGTGTTGTTAACTAAATCATTCAGAGTCTTTCTTTCCAGAGCCATATCACAATTTTGTATAAATAACATGAGCATTGACCTGAGATGTAAACTTATATTATACTCGCTATAGATGTGTGACTTACACCAGTGAAAGAGACTGTATGTACTTTTTTGTGGTTTTGTGTAATTTATGTAATTTAAGTTTGGTGGCTGTGCTTCTGTGGTGATTGGTGCTGTGTCTCCACACTACATAAGCCGGCCCTTTGTGTTATGTATACTTGATAAAGACCTGCCACAGGTCGAAACGTCGTACTTTCTTGGCAGAATAAAGCTTTTTTCAACTTCATCACCTGGATTGAACGCTGTTCTCACTTCTTTTGATTGTTGCTATTTTCCAAGTCGGTTCCGTGGATTGAGAGAGTGTGTCCTTACTCAGTGAGTGCTGTCAGCCATTTATTTATGTGTTTGGACTGATTGAACCCGGGTTGGCTTGCACCCATCCATGATGAAGGATGCAAGTACAAATCTGGAGGTGGGTGGGTTATCCAGATACTGTCATTACCTTTTTGTATACCCATGATAATGCCATAAGGATACTTTTCTAAAGAAACCAACAATTGACATGCTCAGGAGAAAGTGGGAAAATGAGAGGAGGAAACTCATCTCCTTTGAGCTACTTGTCACTTCCCTTACTGAATACTACAAGGCATATAGAATCCCACGTGGTCAGGGCCGGACTGGCCATCTGGCAATTCTGGCAAATGCTAGAAGGGCCTGTCTGGTCATGTGCTGCCTTGTCTGCTATGTTGTGAACAGTATGGGTGTCTTGAGAGCACCGATTCAGTTAACAGTTGTGATGCAGCACAAAGTCGCTGACTCCGTTACTTACCCCAGCAGGCCACAGGTATCATTAGAAATATTTCTCTTGTAGTAAATCTTGCTTTCCTCCAGCCAGGATAATATTAGTAATATATCCCATCTGGTGCTTGGAGATGGAGACAACATGGGCCTGTGTGATTGCAATGCCAGGGCTGAATTACAGACCCAGTCTGCACCTGCAGGTGGTCTACGACCACACATGAGACCCACACTGCTGCCTGATAATGTGCAGTTCTGCACTAAATTTGAATCGATCACTAATAAGTTTGCCTTTGATATCATGTTGCTTAACATTGAATTTTTACGTATAGATATGGAGACAATCAAAAAAGGCATTATTGATTTTTAAAATCAATTGATGACACAGGTGACAGCACAGGAATTAAGTTCCTTGAAGACTAAGTTGGATAAAAACCTACTGAAATTTCATGGACATATTGAAATGACAAAAAGGACAAAATGATTTTGAGATGCAGAGGACTATAGAACAGACCGTATTTTTTCCTGGCATACAGGTTCTCAACAATACCACAATAGTAGAAAAGGAAAATATATCCAGACACGTAGGAGTAGGAGACCACAGGAAAAGAACCAGTATAAGCTTGGTTTTACCATTGCTAAATCAAAATCTACGGATGAATCCAGTGTGGGTGGAGCTACATAGACACATTTTTTGGAGAAAGGCAAAAGAACACCAAAAGAAAGGGCTGCAGAGGTGGCTGTAAGCATAGGAGGAAAGGTATGGTTCGGGAACAGAGAGTGAGGCGCAATACCACAATAAGGACCCAGAACATGGAGGAGAAACGGAAGGACACCTAAATAATAGGGAATTGGTGGTAAATATATTGTCAATAACTCTAATATTGAACTTGATATCCTTTCAAGAGGTCTTTCTGTCCCTCTGATACCCCCGATTGGTTTGAACTTGAAGGAGATTTGTATACTTTTTCTAGAAGGTTATGATTGACCTTATATTTTGCAGGAAAAGAAGGTAATGTGGTGGATAATATTGGGGGTCCCACTTGGGGTTTTACCTTACAGGATGTGCGTCTTTATAACAAAAGTAACTTTCAGCCACCTAGCAAGAATCATTTTGTTGAATCTTATATCCAATTATTTGAAAAAGATATGGAATTTCTGTGAAATACTTTTCGTACTAAGAAAGGACAGAATTTAACAGCCCTGGAAAGAAAGACTCTGAATGATCTAGTTAATAACACGGCAATTACAATCAAACCGGCCGATAAGGGTGGAGCGGTGGTTGTTATAAACAGTTGTAAATATAAGGCTGAAATATTACGTCAATTAGGAGATAATTCCGTTTATAAAAAATTATCTTGTGATCCATCTTCCCTTTTCCAAAAGGAACTATTGCTTGTGGTCAATGACTCCTTACACAATGGACTCATTAACCACAAGCTGTCTGAATATCTTATAGTCAACACTCTTGTTATACCAGTGCTATATGTACTTCCTAAAATACATAAAGATATGTCGAACCCTCCCGGATGTTCTCTTTGGGAATGATTACTTCTTGAAGTTACAGGGTACCGCAATGGGGTCCAATGTGGCCCGCACATATGCTAACATCTATATGTGTTATTCGAGAGGACAGGCATGTGTATAGCTCCATCTTCTGGTGCCATGTCTGAGCCTGGTGATGAAGTCTTTCTAATATAGGATGGTAACCTTGAAGAGCGTCTTGCCTTTCAAATAGAACTGAACCAAATATAATCGGAGGTGCAATTCACTCTGACACATTTGATGAGTCAGGTACAGTTTCTGGACACTTTATTGTATAAGAATGATAACAAATTGAATACTGATCTGTTTGTGAAAAATACAGACAGAAATAGTTTACTTCTTTTTAATAGTAATCATCCACAGAAAATGGTGAGCTCTCTCCCGTGGAGCCAGATAATTAGAGTACGAAGGATTGTGTCGTGTGAGGAGAAACTTGACTCAAGGCTAGAGGAGATGTGTCAAAAATTGAGGGGATTTTAAGGAAGCATTGGTCCCTATTACATCAGGGCCTACCAACCATTCCAGAGTTTGCTTCACACCTATTCTGTTCTATGGCAAGGTTGCAATCTGAGGGATAGGTTGGTGAAATCTGACTTTGGTACCTCAAAAATCTTGTTACAAAAAACTCTATGCACCCCCAGACATGGACTTTTTCACTCTCTGGGTTGTGCATGTTGTAGTAATTTGCTGAAGGGTGATTCCTTCCATCACCCCCATACAGGTAGAAAGTTCTCATTGACAGAAAGATACAAATGTACATCCAGTTTTGTTGTGTATCTGATTATATGCCCTTGTGGGTTGGTATATGTGGGAGAGACCACAATGGAGGCAAGGGCCCGTATTAGTAAGCACAAGAGCACTATTAGAACCGGACTGACAGAATTACCAGATCCTAAACATTTTTTTGATAATAGGCATTCGGTAAATCAACTGAGATTTAGAGTTATTGACAGTGTTCCTGTACAAAGGAGAGTAGGGGGCAGGTTGAAAATACTTAAAGGGAATCTTTGACCCAATTTTTGGACTATCAACTGTCGGCACCACCATCAGGGGCTTATCTACAGCATTCTGTAATGCTGTAGATACGCCCCCGATGTAACCTGAAAGAGAAGAAAAACGAGTCAGATTATACTCACCCCGGGTCCGGTTCGGGTCCGGAGAGTGTCACGGTCCGGTGCCTCCCATCTTGTAGCGATGACGTGCTCTTCTTTGCTTCCCGTCGCGGCTCCAGCGCAGGCGTACTTTATCTGCCCTGTTGAGGGGGGAGTAAAGTACTGCAGTGCGCAGGTGCCGGATCTCTCTGCCCTGGCCTGGCGCCTGCACACTGCAGTTCTCTGCTCTGCTCTCAACAGGGCAGAGCAGTGTGCCTGCACCGGAGCCGCGACGGGAAGCAAAGAAGAGGACGTCATCGCTACAAGATGAGAGGCACCTGACCGCGACACCCATTGGACCAAAACCGGACCCGGACCACCCCTGGGTTAGTATAATATAACTCGTTTTTCTTCTCTTTCAGATTACTTGGGGGCTTATCTACAGCATTACAGAATGCTGTAGATAAGCCCCTGATGGCGGTGCCGGCAGCTGATAGTCCAAAAATGGGGTGACAGATTCCCTTTAAGAAAAAGGAATTGAAGTGGATTTACACACTGGGTACTTTGCAACCCAAGGGCCTTAACATCAAATATAATTTTAATACTTGTCTAATGTAGGATATCTCCCTTTTCTCCTTTAGGTTTTCTTTTTTTGGTTTGTTTTTAATTGCTAATATTTTTGTCTTTTAATATTTTTCTCTTTTATTATTTTTTATAGTGGGTCTTTTTTCCAATGGCAGCAGCTAGAGGACATGGGGACTGAAACAGATGGAAGATGCAATTGGAAGTGTTTGCTACACATGTTATTGTCTATATACATAAGTCTGTTGGCTGTTTCTTTCACTCCCCCTGCCCTCTGGCTATTCCATTTTATTTATTTATTTTTTAATTTTTTTCCATTTCCCTCACCTTTCTCCATCTTCTTTTTTCGCCCCTTCTTATAATATTGGTGTTTACCATAGGAATTTTGATAGCCATATGTATGCTTGGCTATTTGCCCGCTTTAGATCATGATTACATGATCTGGTGGGTTTGTATCTTTTTCGCCAAAGGGTGACTCCGTTGCCATGGATTTGGCCGGAATTGTTTTTCCGTTACCATAGAAATGTCCGGAATTAATTTCCCCTTAAGGCTGTGTGCCCACGTTGCGTTTGTTTAGCGTTTCCGCCTCGTTATTGCAGCAGCGGAAATACTAAAAAACCCTTCAAAAATGCATCCCCATGCAATCCTATGGGATTCCGCAGTTGATGTGCTAATGCTGCGGATTTTACCGCTGCGGAATCGCATATCAGTAAAATCCGCAGCATGTTCATTATTTCTGCGGAATCGCGGCAATTCCGCCGCCATAGGATTGCATTGAAATGCTCACTTTACGCATGTGGCTATGCCCACCATGCGTAAAGTGAGCGTCTCATTTGCAGATGCTACCCAGGGTCTGGAGGAGAGGAGACTCTCCTCCATGCCCTGGGTACATATCCCTGTAAAAAATAGAATTACAATAAAAAATAGAGATATACTCAGCCTCTGGCATACCCCGGAGTCCTCATGGTCGTCATTGGCGCTGGCGGCAACTCCTGTTCCCAGGGATGCATTGCGCAAATGATCTCTGATGACGTAGCGGTCTCGCGAGACCGCTACGTCATCAGAGGTCATTGTCGCAAGGCATTCCTGGGAACGGAACGTACCGGGAGCGCCGCAGAGGAGATCGGGGGCCGTCAGAGGTGAGAATAACCATATTTTTTAATTTTTTCATTATTTTTAACATTCTATCTTTTACTACTAATGCTGCATAGGCAGCATCAATGGTAAAAAGTTGGTCACACTTGTCAAGCACTATGCTTGACAAGTGTGACCAACCTGTCAATCACTTTTCCAAGGGATGCTACAAATCGCTTGGAAAAGCGCTAAAACGCATGCAAAATCCGCATATGTTTTACCCACGGCAGGGAGATGCGGAAATACTGCGGACATTTCCGCAGCATTTCTGCAACGTGGGCACTTAGCCTCACTGTGACATGCCCATCTGCCCTGTTTGTGACTTATTGGCTCCATTGTTATGGAAATGGCCGATACCACTCCCCCTTTGCTGCAACGCATCTCTCTGGGTGGAGCGCACCTGCACACTTGGCCCGTGCGTCATGGGGTGGTCACGTGACATAGGTGACCAGTTACTGATGACGTTGGATGGTGACGTACACGCTGCTTGGCTTCGGGGGATGTAAGTCAGCATGGGGTTGGCTGGTGGGTAAGCGCCAATATGATGATACCATAAGGAAGCCTATGATAGGCTGTCTCATTGATTTATTAGTATTTTGGCACTTCTATTTCAGGTGGTCCTGATTGGATCCCTAGAGTAAGGATTTACAGTACATACACAGGGGCCTCCGTTCTTGGTGATTCATTTATGGTATCCGTGAGGATAGGGATGCATTTTTTCTACTGGCTGATGATGTATCACAATTTTGTATAAATTACATGAGCATTGACCAATTTGAGACATGACCTTATCATACATTATACTCATTATAGATGTGTGATTTATACCAGTGAATGAGACTGTATGTAATTTTTGGTGATTTTGTTGATAATTTATGTAATTTAAGTTTGGGGGCTGTGCTTCTGTGGTGACGGGTGCTGTGTCTCCACACTACATAAACCGGCCCTTTGTGTTGTTATGTATACTTGATAATGTCCTGCTACAGGGCGAAACGTCGTGACTAGAGTTGAGCGAAACGGGTCGAAAAAATTCAAAAGTCGCCGACTTTTGGCAAAGTCGGTTTCTTGAAACGAAACCCGACCCTAGGATGAGGTCGGCCACGAGGTCGGCGACTTACGCGCCAAAGTCGCGTTTCAAAAGTTTGTTTTGCGCTCTTTTTCAGCCAATCAGGATCCACGGACACTGTGGGCAACGTGATGACATAGGCACGGGTCACCACCATCTTTCAGAAGGGCATGCAAGTGATTGGCTTGCTTTGGTGGGCGTCACAGGGGGTATAAAAGGGCGTGCACGCCGACCGCCATCTTACTTCTGCCGATCTTAGTATAGGGAGAGGTTGCTGCTGATTCTGTAGGGAGAGCGTTAGGCAGGGAAGAAGACAAAAAAACTGCTTCTGCTGCTAGCGATTTGGCCTGCACAACACACCAGTCACTGTGTGTGCAGTGCAAGGGGAGGCTATATAGTGGTGTATCAGTGGTGTTGGTTGTTGGGCTGCCTTTTAAGGCTTCCTGACAGGCTGGCATTGCTGTTTACCCACTGCTCCGCAAACTGCTTTTTTAAAAGCAATCCCAATTTTTTTTTTTTGTCCTGCTGAGAAGAAAAAAAAACTGCTTCTGCTGCTAGCAATTTGGCCTGCACAACACACCAGTCACTGTGTGTGCAGTGCAAGGGGAGGCTATATAGTGGTGTATCAGTGGTGTTGGTTGTTGGGCTGCCTTCTAAGGCTTCCTGACAGGCTGGCATTGCTGTTTACCCACTGCTCCGCAAACTGCTTTTTTAAAAGCAATCCAATCTCCCTTATCCTCTAGTCACTTTTGTCACAGCTGTGCCATCGAGCCTGTCACATAGCGCTCAGATATTCATTGGGCCTCACACAATCCAAAAGTGTCCAGTGTCCAAAAGTGTGTGCAGAGATTCAAAATCTCCCTTATCCTCTAGTCACTTTTGTCACAGCTGTGCCATCGAGCCTGTCACATAGCGCTCAGATATCAGTGGGCCTCACACAATCCAAAAGTGTCCACTGTCCACAAGTGTGTGCAGATATTCAAAATCTCCCTTATCCTCTAGTCACTTTTGTCACAGCAGTGCCATCGAGCCTGTCACATAGCGCTCAGATATCAGTGGGCCTCACACAATCCAAAAGTGTCCAGTGTCCAAAAGTGTGTGCAGATATTCAAAATCTCCCTTATCCTCTAGTCACTTTTGTCACAGCAGTGCCATCGAGCCTGTCACATAGCGCTCAGATATCAGTGGGCCTCACACAATCCAAAAGTGTCCAGTGTCCAAAAGTGTGTGCAGATATTCAAAATCTCCCTTATCCTCTAGTCATTTTTGTCACAGCAGTGCCATCGAGCCTGTCACATAGCGCTCAGATATCAGTGGGCCTCACACAATCCAAAAGTGTCCAGTGTCCAAAAGTGTGTGCAGATATTCAAAATCTCCCTTATCCTCTAGTCACTTTTGTCACAGCAGTGCCATCGAGCCTGTCACATAGCGCTCAGATATCAGTGGGCCTCACACAATCCAAAAGTGTCCACTGTCCACAAGTGTGTGCAGAAATTCAAAATGTCCCCTGTCCTATAGACACCTTGTACCTTGTTTTACATTACTATATAGTTTGTTGGATTTTGTCTACATTTCTACCAAAAATGAGGAAGGCTGGTGGAAGAGGCCGTGGAATTGGGCGGGGGTTGGCAGCTGGTAATGATGGTGTTGGTGGTGGATCTGATGGTAGTGGCAAGAGCAAAATAGGACCGAATGCAGGAGGTGCTGACCCTGCGTCATCGTCTGGCTACATAAGGCCTCGAACGCTTAGTTTTCTAGGAGTTGGCAAACCGCTTTTAAAGCCAGAGCATCAGGAAAAAGTTTTGTCTTACATTGCTGACTCAGCCTCCAGCTCTATCGCCTCCTCTTCTTCAGTTGTAAAAAGTAAAAGCACTGAGTCGTCATTGGAGGCTCATGTTCATGAACCACACCTTTCCTTGTGTCCTTCACCCCAACCAAGATTGAAGGATGACGCAGGCCATACTACTGATTACTCCATGGAGCTGTTTTCACATACCATGCCTGGATTATCAAGTGAAATGGTGAATTACCCAGGCCAAGATGAATCTGACATGGAGTGCACTGATGCACAGCCGCTGATGGATGATTCTGCTGGTACATTCACTCAGAGCACTACATTGTCCTCGCAGTGTACAGAGCCAGATTCTGACCCTGATGAGACTCAGGTGCCCCTTCCCGCACACTATACCACCATACACGGTGACACAGAGGAAGGTGCACATGACATAGAAGAGGAGGTGATGGATGACCCAGTTGTTGACCCAGATTGGCATCCATTGGGGGAAGAGGGTGCTGCT
Organism: Dendrobates tinctorius; assembly: GCF_039654945.1. Taxonomy (NCBI): domain Eukaryota; kingdom Metazoa; phylum Chordata; class Amphibia; order Anura; family Dendrobatidae; genus Dendrobates; species Dendrobates tinctorius. Next base: position 33,362,842 of record NW_027361696.1, on the reverse strand, counting down.
TCCAATAGCTCAGATGAGGAGCATCCACAGCAGACATCGACATCGCAACAGCTGTTATCTGGCAGGCCCGGAGCACTCCAAAGACAGGTTCCAAACATCAAAAGAGTTGCTGGACAGCTTGTCCAGAGGGTCAAAAGATCACAGCGTGCTAGGCCGCAAAATGTCTGCCAAAGTAGGAAGAGTGCAGTGTGGCACTTTTTTGAACAAAATCCTCATGATCAGGCCAAGATTATCTGTAAGAAGTGCGCAAAGACCTTTAGCCGAGGGAAAAATCTGAAAAATTTGAATACCAGTTGCATGCTTAGACATTTAACCAGCATGCACTTGCAAGCGTGGACACAACACCAAACCTCAAGTGCCACATGTGCAACTGATCACAACGAAGGTAGTCAGCAACGCTACATTGTTTCCCCCACTGTAAGCCCACCGGTTAGCACAGCAGCAAATGTTGAGGTGTCGTTGCAAGACCACAGCAGTCAGGGAATCCCACTGTTATATCAACGAAAGACTGATTCTAGGCCATCAGAAAGAACACCAACTCCATCACCATCATCAACCCTCTCTCAGTCCGCCCTGTCCACCGCTACTTCCACCATATGCAGCTCTCAAGTCCAGCTCACCCTCCCAGACACTATGAGTAGGTCAAGAAAGTACTCAGTCTCTCATCCGCGTACACTGGGTTTGAACGCCCACATTGCCAAACTAATCTCGTTTGAGATGATGCCCTTTCGGTTGGTGGAAAGCACAGCTATCCGCGAACTCATGGCCTATGCAGTACCACGCTATGACCTACCCAGTCGCCACTTCTTCTCTCGCAAAGCCATCCCAGCCCTCCACCATCATGTGAAAGACCGCATTGTCCATGCACTCAAGCAGTCAGTGAGCGGAAAGGTGCACCTCACAACTGATGCATGGTCCAGTCGGCATGGCCAGGGCCGTTACGTGTCCATCACTGCGCACTGGGTTAATGTGGTGGATGGAGGGTCCACAGGGGACAGCGGTGGTGGGACAGTGCTGCCTAGCCCACGGAATAGGAAACAGTTGGCTGTAGGCGTTCGACCCTCCTCCTCCTCCACCTCCTCCAGAAGCGAAAGCTCGTCCACAGAGCGCAGTCGTACGAGCACCCCATCTGCAGCTGCCACTGTTGCACACGATGTGTCCCCCTATCGAGCAGCTAGTGGAAAGCGTCAGCAGGCTGTGTTGCAGATGATGTGTTTGGGCGACAGACACACCGCCGAGGTGCTGGCCGAGTACTTGAAGCGACAAACTGAGTCATGGCTGGGCAGTGTACATCTTGAGGCAGGCAAGGTAGTTAGTGATAACGGCCGTAATTTTGTGGCAGCCATAGCCCTTTCAAAACTCAGCCACATACCTTGCTTGGCTCACACCTTGAACCTGGTGGTGCAGTGCTTCCTCAAAAATTATCCGGAGTTAACAGCCCTGCTCCAGAAGGTGCGAAGATTGTGCGCGCACATCCGCCGGTCGCCTGTACACTCCGTTCGTATGCAGAAGCTGCAGCGATTGCTCCACCTTCCCAACCACCGCCTCATTATCGACATTGCAACAAGGTGGAACTCCACCCTGCACATGGTGGAGCGGCTGTGCGAGCAGAGGCAGGCCATAATGCATTTGTGGGAGGATACATGGCCAGGCACTTTGAGAGCAGACATGGAGTTGACAGGCGTGCAGTGGTCGAAGCTGAAAGACCTTTGTAAAGTCCTTCAGTGTTTTGAGGAATGCACACGGCTGGTAAGCGCAGACGACGCCATCCTAAGCATGAGCATCCCACTTATGCGTCTGCTCATGCAAACTTTGACGCACCTTAAGGAGCAGGCGTCTGCAGCCAATGTTGATGAGGAGGAAGAGGAGGAGGGAATCCTTGATGACATTCAGCCATTGTCTGCTCAGGGACCTCTCCTGGACGAGGTGGAGGAAGAAGAGGAGGAGGAGGAGGATGATGGGAATGATTACTTAGGGGAGGAGGATGCATCTCGTGGGGCAAGTGAAAATGTTGGCGTGGAAGGTCTGGTACAGGGTTTGTGCGTGACTGGAGGGATGTGGATTTGCCAGAAAGTGCTCCTCCACCCAGCACTCGCAGTGCATCATTGACACCGGGAACATTGGCCCACATGTCAGATTATGCCTTGCGGATCCTAAAAAGGGACCCCCGCATTGCCAAAATGATGAACGATGACGACTACTGGTTGGCCAGCATCCTAGATCCACGCTATAAAGGCAAATTACAAAACATCATGCCACAGGAGAACCTTGACCTAATATTGGCTAATAAACAAGCAACTCTGGTAAATCGGTTGCTTGAGGCATTCCCAGCACACAGCAGCGGTGATGGTTCTCACACGAGCCGTACGGGCCGGGGGCAGCTTGGCAGAGGTGTTCGTGGTGCACACAGCAGAAGTGGCGTTGGAGACAGGGGTTTCATGACAATGTTGTGGACTGATTTTTCAAATACCGCTCACACAACTGGTAATACTGCATCGATGGAAAGTGACAGGAGACAGCAGTTGTCAACTATGGTAACAAACTACTTTTCCTCCCATATCGATGTTCTCCCACACAGGTCATTCCCCTTTGACTATTGGGCCGCTAAACTGGACACCTGGCCTGAATTGGCCCAATATGCCTTACAGGAGCTCGCTTGCCCAGCTGCAAGTGTGCTATCGGAAAGAGTCTTCAGTGCAGCTGGATCAATCCTGACAGAAAAAAGGACCCGTCTGTCAACCCAAAATGTGGATGATCTAACCTTCATTAAAATGAACCACGCATGGGTTTCCAAGGATTTTGTCCCACCATCCCCTGATGACACATAGGGTGACAGAAAAATGGCTTGCTTTGGTCCACCTCTTCCTGGTACTTCACCTATTTCGCCTTTTGCATCAGCTGAATGTCCAACATCAACATATGCCACTTTCTAAAACTCCCTAACTGTGCTGCCTCCCCCCCCATGGCCGGGGTCACCACCTACTGCACGACACCGTGCGAGTGCCGTTGCCCTGGACAGGTGGGTAGGCCGACTCTTGGGCGCGGGCACTGGCACAGGGTCCCTCATAGTGCAATCAAGTGTCTCTGACGGTGGTGGTGCACACCCGCCGTCAGACACACCGCTGTACTATGAGGGGCCCAGTGCCAGTACCGACGCCCACGAGTGGGCCCCCCTTGCTTGGGCAGGGCCACAGCATTTGCAATCTTTACCTCTCCCTGCTCCTCCGCTGTGTAATCTGGGCCGTCAAATCCATACTGTGCCTGACACCGTCTGAGCCTGCCTCCTGAGACATATATTTTGAATGTGTACGCTATCCATACATGTTATCCAGGGATACGGTACCCTTTCTAACCTTTGTGCAATCACGTGCAATCCATACTGGGCCTAACACCGTCTGAGCCTGCCTCATGCTGTATAGACATATATTTTGAATGTGTACGCTATCCATACATGTTATCCAGGGATACGGTACCCTTTCTAACCTTTGTGCAATCATGTGCAATCCATACTGGGCCTAACACCGTCTGAGCCTGCCTCCTGAGACATATATTTTGAATGTGTACGCTATCCATACATGTTATCCGGGGATACGGTACCCTTTCTAACCTTTGTGCAATCATGTGAAATCCATACTGGGCCTAACACCGTCTGAGCCTGCCTCCTGAGACATATATTTTGAATGTGTACGCTATCCATACATGTTATCCAGGGATACGGTACCCTTTCTAACCTTTGTGCAATCACGTGCAATCCATACTGGGCCTAACACCGTCTGAGCCTGCCTCATGCTGTATAGACATATATTTTGAATGTGTACGCTATCCATACATGTTATCCAGGGATACGGTACCCTTTCTAACCTTTGTGCAATCACGTGCAATCCATACTGGGCCTAACACCGTCTGAGCCTGCCTCATGCTGTATAGACATATATTTTGAATGTGTACGCTATCCATACATGTTATCCGGGGATACGGTACCCTTTCTAACCTTTGTGCAATCACGTGCAATCCATACTGGGCCTAACACCGTCTGAGCCTGCCTCATGCTGTATAGACATATATTTTGAATGTGTACGCTATCCATACATGTTATCTGGGGATACAGTACCCTTTCTCACCTTTGTGCAATCACGTGTAATCCATACTGGGCGTGAGAACGGCTGGCGAGCTGTTAAGCAAGCTACAGCACCTGTCCAGACAAGTACAGGGATTCCCTAGCGAGGAGACTTATTTGATTGTTTTCAATGTTGGGACAGCAATTTTTGGGGAGCACTATACTCTGGAGAATGATAGATGGGGCCCACCATACACTGGAACATTTCAAAGGTGGACATCAGACACTGGAGCAGCATTTACAGGGCCCATTATACACTAGAGCATTAGAAATGGGGCCCATTATGTTTGGAGCATTATTTGGGCCCATAAGACAGTGGAGCTTCATCCATGGGGACCAACATATACTGTAGCATTATGTGGAGCTCATCATATACTGTTTCAAACATTATATGGGACCAATGATTCTGTATGGAGAAATAAATGTGCCTCGTCATGAGATGTAAAAAGTGAGGTATTTTTCATTGTACTATACCGCTATTTCTCTGCCGTATCGGAGCATGATGAGTTGTGGTATGTGTTAAAGGGGCGCTCTTTCGCCCAGGGCACATGAAAACCTGGAGCCAGCCCTCCCCCCCCCACAGTTTGTAGCCAAATAACCCCCATTTTTCAGTGCGTAACTTGTATTATGAAGTTAATTAAGGTTGACAAGCTTAAGAAAGAAGAATTGATGCTTTTGGCATTCAAATGGGCACTGTAGGTGTGTTTCCTGTCCTCCTCTCACTGCCGACTTTTATTCCCCATTGACTTACATTGGGTTTCGTGTTTCGGGACGACCCCGACTTTTCCCTATAATCGGACGATCTTGCTCGACCCGACTTTTGGAAAAGTCGGGTTTCACGAAACGAAACGCGACCCTAAAAAACCAAAAGTCGCTCAACTCTAGTCGTGACTTCTTGGTGGAATAAAGCTTTATTTCAACTTCTTCACCGGGATTGGACACTGTTCTAACTTCTTTTGATTGTTGCTATTTTCCATGTGGGTTCCCTGGATCGTGAGCGGGCTTCCTTTATCAGTGAGTGCTGTCAGCCTTCTCTTTATGTGTTTGCCCAGTATATGGGGTGTCTTAACTCTCCCTTGACCCCAGTATATGGGGTTTCCTGACTCTCCCATGACCCCAGTATATGGGGTGTTCTGACTCTTCCGTGATCTCAGTATATGGAGTGTCCTCCTGACTCTCCTTTGACCCCAGTAAATTGGGTGTCCTGATTCTCCCTTGTCCCCAGTATATGGGGTGTCCTGACTCTCCTTTGACTTCAGTATATGGGGTATCCTGACTCTCCTTTGACTTCAGTATATGGGGTATCCTGACTCTCCCTTGCCCACAATATATGGGGTGTCCTGACTCTCTTGACACCAGTATATGGGTTGTCCTGACTCTCCCTTGACCACAGTAAATGGGGAATCCTGACTCTCCCTTGACCCCAGTATATTGGGTGTCCTGACTCTCTTGACCCCAGTATATGGGGATGTCCTTAAACTCCCTTGACCCCAGTATATGGGGTGTCCGCTTTCTTGACCCCAGTATATGGGGTGTCCTGACTCTCCTTTGACCCCAGTATATGGGGTGTCCTGACTCTCCTTTGACCCCAGTATATGAGGTGTCCTGACTCTCCCTTGACCCAAGTAAATGGGGTGTCCTGACTCTCTCTTGACCCCAGTATATGGGAATGTCCTGACTCTCTCTTGACTACAGTATATGGGAATGTCCTGACTCTCGCTTGACCCCAGTATATGGGGCGTCCTGACTTTCCTTTGACCCCAGTATAAGGGGAAGGGGTGTCCTGAAACTCTCTTGACCCCAGTATATGGGAATGTCCTGACTCTTGCTTGACCCTAGTATATGGGATGACCTGACTCTCCTTTGACACCAGTATATGGGATGACCTGACTCTCCCTTGTTCCCAGTATATGGGGTGTCCTGACTCCCTTGACCCCAGTATATGGGGTTTCCTGACTCTCCTTTGACTTCAGTATATGGGTTGTCCTGACTCTCCCTTGACCACAGTAAATGGGGTATCCTGACTTTCCCTTGACCCCTGTATATTGGGTGTCCTGACTCTCTTGACCCCAGTATATGGGGATGTCCTTAAACTCCCTTGACCCCAGTATATGGGGTTTCCTTAAACTCCCTTGACCCCAGTATATGGGGTTTCCTGACTCTCCCTTGACCCCAGTATATGGGGTGTCCTGACTCTCCATTGACCCCAGTATATGGTGGTCCTGACTCTTTCTTGACCCCAGTATATGGGGTGTCCTGACTCTCCATTGACCCCAGTATATGGTGGTCCTGACTCTTTCTTGACCCCAGTATATGGGGATGTCCTTACTCTCCCTTGACCCCAGTATATGGGGTGTCCTGACTCTTTCTTGACCCCAGTATATGGGGTGTCCTGACTCTCCTTTGACCCCAGTATATGGGGTATCCTGTCTCTCCATTACCCCTGCTTCTCCCTTACCCTCTTGACCCCAGTGTATGGGGTGTCCTGACTCTCCCGTGCCATTCCCCAGGGCAGAGCTTGCCCACCCTGGTGTACATCCCTCCTGAACTCGTAATCGGCTGATTCCCCCCAGTATGTATGGCACCTTAGTACGAGGTGCTGACCTCATGCTCGCACCACTAGGCTTTAGGATTGCGTGGGCAGCACTTGCTGATTCAGTTTTGCCACAGATGAGGCTGCCGGTTACATTCCATCAAGATAGTTCATTTTTCATGAGACAAGGTCATTATTTGATTGTGAAAATAAAAAAATACAATAAAAAATCCTAGAATGTAATAATAACACGGGGATGTTTCTGATTTTGGGATAAGCCTTTTCTCCACTGTTTCAGACCAAAGATGATTTTTTTAAAGTTATATCCATTAGTGAACTGCAGAGCCCCTTACCTTATAAAATGTGTCTGCCCTGTGTCTGCTGGTCTTCAGCACCTCATCCACTAACGGACCAGGGAGGAGCTTAAAGAAGATTGACCAAGACGATAAGACGTTCGGCTCTGCCCAGCGGACACCGATCAGTGGATCTACATCCTCGTGCCCACAAATACCCAGTGCCCACACCATACACTGCCAAAATAATGTACCCGACCCATGGGTAGCAGGGTTTACAGGAGAAAGTGAGCAGATTTATATAAAGGTCTGTTGGAAAAGATTCAGTATAACTTATCTCTTTGTTTGTATTATGAATCCAGTGGGCGGGACTATTAGTGATTGACAGCTACCTCTCTAAATGCAGTCATACAGGGAAGACGGTGATTAACTAAGAAGCACCGCCCACTGGACTCCTACCTACAAACTCCAAGGATTTTACTGAATAAAATACAACTTTTACTGAAACTTTTTCCCATACAAATGTCTATCAATCTGATCAGCTCATCCTGCTCTGTAACATCCTACTTGCACATCAAACACCAATTTCAACATGACAGGATCCCTTTCATTTGGAAGTGAGCTTAGCATACAGGAGAAGAAAGACAATAGTTACAGATCCTCCTGCGCTCACTGACCGATTCACTGTTAACTCATGTTATGTACTACAACACATCAAAAGCTGTAGAAACCAAAAGATCTAACGTTTTACATGAGATCCTACTGCAAATATATTAGTCAAAAATATATTCATTTAAGTAACAAACTAAATGCCCCCAAAATTGTCCAAATCCATAATAATAATCATCATCAGCATCGTCCTATAAATAGTAAAAAGAGCTAATTTCATATTATTCAGTAATATTATTATTATTATTATTATTAATGATAATACTAGTTAATAATTAATAATAGTTAAACAATAAATAATCATATAAGCAGTAAAAAGAGTTAATTTTATATTGTTAATAATATTAAAAATAATTATTAATAATAACAGATTAGATTACTAATAGTTAATAATAATCATAAGTAGCAAAAAGCTAATTTCATATTATTCATTAATAATAATTATTCTTAATTATAATGCTAGTTAATAATTGATAACAGTTAATAACAAAAAGTAATAATAATAGCAATAATCATATGTAAAAAAAAATCTAATTTCATATTAATAATAATTACTATTAATGTCAATACTAGTTTATAATAATTAATAATAATTAATAACAGTTAATAATCATATAAGTAGTAAAAATAGCTAATTTCATATTATTAGTAGAAGTATTACTATTATTACTAATACTATTATTACTGTTATTTATTGTCATTACTATTATTAATAATAGTAATGATAATAATAAATAATAATAGATAATAATACTATATAGTCATTCGTATTATTTTTGCTTTTTAGCTTGTGATGGAGGACTCACCCCGGTCAGTCAGGATGGCTTGTCATATCTTCTCCCAGAAGAGATGTGCTGCAGTGTGTGTCATGCCCCGATAATGCACCGACAGTACCAAGTGATACCACCCTCTGCAAGAAACAAAGGACAAATAGCCACAGAGCTGCGAGGATTGTCCCTCTGGACTGACCTCCGGGCCCCTCACAACAGAGCTTTGTTAGGTTGGCACTTGACTCCTTTAACCCTTGGCCCGTGCAGCAGATGATGGTTATGTCTTTTTCTTTTGGGAATATTGGTAAAATGTGCAACGTGCAAAGAAAAAGCCATTAAATGAGGATATCCCGACCATCGATAGCGCTCTACGCTGACATCAGTGTGTCCCATTGGGGTGTCCTCGGACATCAGCTGAGAACGCGCACCTTTATCCACTTACGAGCCGCGAGCCCACACCAGTATTAGAGATGAGCGGATCACTATCGTGGCCACTGGATGGGAGCCCTACACCCGCCTCTTACCTGCTGCCATCCGCAACTTCACTTCTGATCAGCAGGCACAATGTCATCATTGTGGTGTGATGCACAAATGACCCTGCGGATGACGGCCGATGGGAGGCGGCTCATAGGGCTCCTGGAAAACGGACCTGGCTGCAACTCCAGGGTCCTGCATGTTCATTAGCTCATCACTTGTTTATATGTTCTGTCCTCACTTAAGGCGATTGAAAGTGTGTATTATGGCGATGGTGTGAGAAGCCCTACCTTTGAGTCCTTAAAGCGGGGCAGACAGGACCAGGTAACGCTCCTGGGTGGATAGATTCAAATGTGGGTGCAGAGAGATGAATCGGCGGTGGTTTATTTGAGCCATAACCCAAAGACATGAGGTGGTACAATGCAGATGGCACAATTAGCCATTACTGTGATTGTCTCATGGGTGTTCACCCCTGGAGCCACTACTGAGGTCAAAAGACTTTGCTTTCTGCAGCCCAAAAGAGATGTGTACTTCTCACATGGTGACTGGAAGTAAAATGGATGCCAGGAATTGTAATCATACACAAGGTTGCAGGACATTCCCACGTGCTAGAATAAATGAAAAGGAGGTGCGAGGGAGTGACACAAAACTTTTGGTCAGTAGGTGGTAGCAGCAGACAAGCATGAAAAACAAGCTAATAATACAACAGTAAATTGAAAGATAGGAAAAGGATATGAAAGGAACAGCACACTCCCCATCTGAAATTCACTTTGGGGATTTTACTAGTAGAGTCCATAACAAAACGATCTGTAAAGGAAAAGCATGTTAAAATGCAATATTAAACATAACTCACGTACATATCAAGAGGAAGACTCAAAGGTTCAAAACTGGTACTGTTCATTCCACAGGGATGCTCTCGACAGACAACAGAACAAGTTCGTGGATGGGTCTTGTAAAAGTCTTTGTCTCGCCTTTCCTGACGACCTTCAATTCCACCTTCCGAACGTTGCTATCCTGGCTAGGGAGTATCTTAGTAATTAGTCCCATAGGCAAGTCAGACCTTTCTGTGGGTTGGTCTTTCATGAGCACTAGGTCCTCTTCCTTGAGGTTCAGCTTGGGATGCCACCACTTCCTGTCCCTTGAAGAATGATGGTATACTCCTTTCTCCACCTGTTCCAGAAATAGTCCGCCAAGTATTGAACACGTTTCCAATGCTTCTGGTAGGTGTTGGCATGGGTAAACTCTCCGCTAGACATTACTGCTTTGTCGGTCTTTTGAGTAATAAGAATTGCAGGAGTCAATATGGTTGGGGCTTCATATTGGAATCTGCTGTTTATTGTGTAAGCACTTCCATTCTGTGGCGAATTCTCCCTGGTGATGTATTATAAGGGACTCGCTGTGAGAGATGTCCTCAGTGGAGAGGGGCTTGTGGCAGATATGCCAACCATGACAATCCTTATCTTCAAGGTTATTATGATAACATCTGGTGATATGAACTAACCTTGTGATAGTCCTGACAAGTCTTCTCCAGCTGGAGAAACATTCAAAACGCTGGCAACCAAGGCCAGAGGTTTTCTCTGTACCACTGACTTTGGCGTTAACATCTGCACGGACTTCTGAGTCGTTATCTGGATCTTAGATTCTGAAGGCTTCCTGTACATGTTCATCTGTCTGTCTTAGCAGAAATTCAAGACCTGTATGCCAAGAAGAGCTAGCAAAGGAGCCTACAGACATAGGCCTTGTGGTGTGGTCTGCTGGGTTCAGTTCGGATGGTACTTAATGCAATTTTTCAATTTTAGAGGATCCCCTTATCCTTTCAATGCTGTTACCGACGTATACATAAAATTGTCTTGTTTGGTTGTATATGTAACCTAAAACGACCATACTGTCTGTGTAATTTTGGACTTCAACTATGTCGACACTCAATTCTTGTTGTATGAAGTCGGTGATCTCCACTGCCAACACGGTCCCACACAGTTCGATTCTGGGAATGGGGTGATCGGGCTTCGGGGCTAGTTTAGCCTTGCCAAAGACAAATCCAACGTAGTTTTGCCTGTTGGGTTCCGTCACTTTTAGGTAAGCAGCCACTGCTATGGCCTCTGTGGAAGCGTCTGGGAAGACGTGGAGTTCCTTCTTTATACTAATCGCAAATGATTTTTCGACATAGCATCTTGGGATGTGGATGTTGTTCAAGCTGCACAAAGACCTTTTCCAGGCTTCCCATTTTTGCTCTTTGTCAGGAGGGAGTGGTTCATCCCAGTCCTTGACAGCTTCAGAGAATTGTCTCAGCAGGGATTTGCCTTGTATGGTGATGGGTGCGAATCCCAGAAGGTCGAATAAGCTGTTCACTACTGAAAGGACACCAGGTTTTGTGAATTGCTTGTCTGAGCAACTTACTTGAAATCCGAAGCAGTCGGCTGCAAGATCCCACATGATGCCCAGGCTCCTCTGCACGAGAGGACTATCTAGCCCCAAGTCGATGTCCTTAAACCTGGACGCGTGATCACCTGACTCGAAGGCTCTCATTACAACCAAGCTGTTTGACGCAACCTGAGTTTAGCCTGGAACAGCATACCTTGAGTTCTTTTGAGTAAATCGATTGCTGCTTCTTCGGTGGGAAGTGATTTGTGCCCGTCATCTACATAAAAGTCTTTCTCTACAATGTGTCTGGCATCTGTTCCATACTCGGACGCTTCCTCTAATGCAGTTCTCCAAAGACCATAAGTTGCAACTGCGGGTGAAAGGCTGATTCCAAATACGTGGACCCTCATACGATATTCCACCATCTCTTTATTGGTATCGTTGTCCTTGCACCACAGAAATCTGAGAAAGTTCCGGTGGTCTTCTCTGACTAGGAAACAGTGAAACATCTGTTCAATGTCGGCGGTGATGGCAACAAGCTCTTCTATGAACCTCATCAAGGAGTCTACCATGTTGTTTGTTAGGTTGGGACCTGTGAGGAGAATATCATTAAGGGATACACCTTGATGCTTGGCACTGGAGTCAAAGACAACCCTGGTTTGATTGGGTTTCCTGCGGGTGGTATATGCTGAATGAAGGCAAATACCAGCACTCTTCATTCTTCTTTAAGGATGGGGCAGGTTCTGCATGTTTTTTTCAGAATATCTTGTCTATAAAGGCGACTATGTGCTCTCTCATTTCAGAATTGTTGTTCACGGTACGCTGAAGAGAATTAAATCTAAACAGAACTTGTTCCCAATTGTTTGGGAGTCTTACTCTGGTAGCTCGGAAGGGTAATGGAGAAACACAGTGGTTGGTTTTGTCTTTAGAGAATTCACAGTCCATTATTTTGACGAATTCTTTGTCCTCTACAGACAGGACTACTTTATCGTCGTCCATACAGTTGTGGCCAAAAGTATTGACACCCCTGCAATTTTGTCAGATAATACTCCGTTTCTTCCTGAAAATGATTGCAATCACAAATTCTTTGGTATTATTATCTTCATTTAATTTGTCTTAAATGAAAAAACACAAAAGAGAATGATGCAAAAAGCAAAACATTGATCGTTTCACACAAAACTCCAAAAATGGGCCAGACAAAAGTATTGGCACCCTCAGCCTAATACTTGGTTGCACAACCTTTAACCAAAATAACTGCGACCAACCGCTTCCAGTGACCATCAATGAGTTTCTTACAATGCAGGTCTGGACTCATTGCTGGCTACCTTAAAAGTCTCCAGTGCTTTCTCTCAAACCATTTTCTAGTGCTTTTTGAAGTGTGTTTTGGGTCATTGTCCTGCTGGAAGACCATTGACCTCTGAGGGAGACCCAGCTTTCTCACACTGGGCCCTACATTATGCTGCAAAATTTGTTGGTAGTCTTCAGACTTCATAATGCCATGCACACGGTCAAGCAGTCCAGTGCCAGAGGCAGCAAAGCAACCCCAAAACATCAGTGAACTTCCGCCATGTTTGACTGTAGGGACCGTGTTTTTTTCTTTGAATGCCTCTTTTTTTCTCCTGTAAACTCTATGTTGATGCCTTTGCCCAAAAAGCTCTACTTTTGTCTCATCTGACCAGAGAACATTCTTCCAAAACATTTTAGGCTTTTTCAGGTAAGTTTTGGCAAACTCCAGCCTGGCTTTTTTATGTCTCAGGGTAAGAAGTGGGGTCTTCCTGGGTCTCCTACCATACAGTCCCTTTTCATTCAGACGCCGATGCGATGGATAGCACGGGTTGACACTGTTGTACCCTCGGACTGTAGGGCAGCTTAAACTTGTTTGGATGTTAGTCGAGGTTCTTTATCCAACATCCGCACAATCTTGCGTTGAAATCTCTTCCAATTTTTCTTTTCCGTCCACATCTAGGGAGGTTAGCCACAGTGCCATGGGCTTTAAACTTCTTGATGACACTGCGCACGGTAGACACAGGAACATTCAGGTCTTTGGAGAAGGACTTGTAGCCTTGAGATTGCTCATGCTTCCTCACAATTTGGTTTCTCAAGTCCTCAGACAGTTCTTTGGTCTTCTTTCTTTTCTCCATGCTCAATGTGGTACACACAAGGACACAGGACAGAGGTTGAGTCAACTTTAATCCATGTCAACTGGCTGCAAGTGTGATTTAGTTATTGCCAACACCTGTTAGGTGCCACAGGTAAGTTACAGGTGCTGTTAATTACACAAATTAGAGAAGCATCACATGATTTTTCGAACAGTGCCAATACTTTTGTCCACCCTCTTTTTTATGTTTATTGTGGAATTATATCCAATTTGGCTTTAGGACAATTCTTTTTGTGTTTTTTCATTTAAGACAAATTAAATGAAGATAATAATAACAAAGAATTTGTGTTTGCAATAATTTTCAGGAAGAAACTGAATATTATCTGACAAAATTGCAGGGGTGTCAATACTTTTGGCCACAGCTGTAGTTGTTTGAAAGCCTGATCTTCCCAAGTTGTTGATATGTAGAGAAGCGATACCAGGTATCTTGGATCTGGAAACTTTTCTTTCACCCTGTAATGATGTAGAACTCTGCAAAGGAATACGTGGATTTCGCCCGCGCTGCCCAAATGATGAAATTCCAGAAGGTTAATAAAGTTTGACAGTGTTTGAATAGACCACTGTCAAACTTTATTAACCTTCTGGAATTTCATAATTTGGGCAGCGCGGACGAAATCCACGTATTCCTTTGCAGAGTTCTGTTTCAGATAGTCGGTGACCGACTTGTGGATCTGCAGCAGCCCTTATCTATACAGGCTTTGAATACCTACTACCAGGTGAGCAGTTTTCTGTCAAACCGCTTACTTTATTTGTGGGATAAGACCCTATATTGCGCTTGTGTCTCCCTCTTTCCTCACAATACCCTGTAATGATGAGGACACGGCTTGATGAAAGTTGTGCGCCCATCTCCACGCACGTAAATCTTGAAGGAATAAATTCCTGAACGACCCGCACATACATTTCCTATGACTACCCATCGCAAGTCCAGTCTCTGGGCGTATGGTGCATAGTCAGGCCCATTACACTGTTGACGCACCTTGTGTACTCTGAGGATTGTCTCTGCTGAGCAAGGATAGAATCTCAGCGTTGCAGGACACTCCCACATGCTAGAAAAAATGTAAAAGGAGGATCGAGGGAGTGACACAAAGTTTCTGGTCAGTATGTGGCAGCAGCAGACAAGCATAAAAACAAGCTAATAATACAACATTAAATTGAAAGATATGAAAAGGATATGAAAGGAACAGCACATTATATACTTTTGTAACTGAAAAAAAAAACGTTTTCAGACCAAATTTAAAAATGAAGACTCTCCCACTAGTCCCCCAATAATGCCACAAGTGCGCACTTTAGAGTGGGCTCATCCTGGTGGGATATAAAGGTCTGTGTCTTACTACTTTCACCTCCTCTCCCTTCTCACAGCATGTATTCTGAGAAAAAAACTGCAGATGCTTCCCCTACTCTTACCTCGTACCAATCTAACCTCTTCTCAAGTCTTACAGACTGAGCTAATGTAAAGCAAACTGCAGCTGCATCTCCATCCTCTTACCTCTTACCACTCTGCCCTCTTCTCCACTCTTAGGCTAAGTGCACACGTACAGGAACTCTCGCGGAAATTACCGCGAGAATTCCGGAATTCCATTCCACGGGAAAATCACATTTTAAATTCCCGCGATTTTCCCGCGGAAAAACTAGCATTTTGCAAGCGTAATTAGCTTGCAGAATGCTAGCGTTCTCCAAGCGATCTGGAGCATCACTTGGAGAAGTGATTGACAGGTTGGTCACACTCGTCAAACATAGTGTTTGACAAGTGTGACCAACTTTTTACTACTGAGGCTGCCTATGCGGCCTCAGTAGTAAAAGATAGAATGTAAAAAAAAATTAAAAAAATGGCGTTATTCTTTCCCTCCGACGTCCCGCGCATCCGTTCCCAGTAATCCTTTGCGAAAATGCCCGCGATGACGTCAGTTCTCGCGGGATCGCGACGTCTCGCGGTAATTCGCGATGACGTCGCGCGAATGACCGCGAGACTTCGCGATCCCGTGAGAACGGACGCCATCGCGGGCATTTTCGCAAAGGACTACTGGGAACGGGAGCGTGGAGAGAGGCGGGAAGGCTGCGTGGGAAGCCGGAAGGTAAGAATAACAATATTTTTTATTTTAAAATTCTATTTTTTACAGGGATATGGTACCCAAAGCCCGGAGGACAGTCTCCTCTCCTCCGGACCGTGGGTACCATCCGCAATTGTTCTGCTTACTTTCCGCATGGTGTGCACAGCCACATGCGGGAAGTAAGCGGAACAATGCATTCCTATGGGTGCTGGATTGCCGCGATTCTGCAAATTAATGAGCATGCTGCGTTTTTTACCGAGAAGCGATTCCGCCGTGGTAAAAACCGCAGCATTAGCACAGCATTGCGGAATCCCATAGGAGTGCATGGGATGCTTATTTTTCGTGTTTTCGCGGCAAAATCACGCGGTTAAAACCGCCGCGGAAACGCGAAAAAAACACCACGTGTGAACTCAGCCTTACAGACTGAGCTAATGTAAAAAAAAAGGCAGCTGCATGACTCTCCTTTTACCTTGTACCACAGGACCTCTTCTCAAGTCTTACAGACTGAACTAATGTAAAAAAGAAAACTGCTGCTGCATCCCCATCCTCCTACCTTGTACCACTCTGACATCTCCAGTCTTACAGGCTTATTGGTCTGAGCTAATGGAAAAAATACTGCAGCTGCATCTGGGTCGCCATCCCAGGGCCGTGGGGTACTCGGTACCGGACCGGTGTCAGCGGGATGTGTCACAGCAGCGGTCCGTGGCCCTGGGCGCCCAAGTATTAGGGGAAATTGAATGGTGGAATGTAGTTAATGGAATAGTTCGTGACGCCTCCTGTGGTGTTCGGCAAGTGAGATGTTAAGCCAACGCTGCATGCAGATCCTCTGGGACTGGTGGTGTGTTGCAGCCAAGATGGTGAATCTCCCCACAGGTGGAGCTGTAGTCCCAGGGCAGTGTAGAAGCTGGTACCCAGATGTAGCGGTACCAGGTGTGATGGCGCAAGAGTGAATGGAGCACCAGGGCTTGTAGTTCCAAAGCTTTACTCACAGTCTGTAGTACACACAGGTGACTGCCTCCGCACTGTGTCCTCCGGGCCAGAGGCTCAATCAACCTCCAGGTCAGATGGAGTGCTCCCTTCCAACGCTCCGCCAACATGTACCTTTCTGAACGTCTCCTCTTATAGCGCCTTTAAGTGTGAAGATCTCCTAGTACTGAGTTACACTGGAGTTCCTCCTGACAGATGTTCCCAAGAACTCTACTTGTAGGGCAGACAGCTGCAGCCTGCTTCGGGGACTCCTTACTCCTGAATCCCGGCTCACTATCAATGTTGCTGTTGTGCCCCCAAGTCTTAGATGGGAGTAGTGCATTTACAGCCCACTACTCCATCGGTGTCTGCTGCAGAACCATTAGTGTCCATACAACCTCGGAGACCGGGCCCCGGCCTTGCCCTTAGAACTTCTAGGCAGGGTTCTTCCTCTAACCCACGTCCTCTGTTCCCTTTTACTCCTTTGTTCCGTACTAATCTCTCCTCATGGAAGATCAGGTTTCAGTTCAATGTCTTTCTCCTTCTTTCCTTTCCCGTGCCAGCAGACCCAGGTCACTGAGGTCTGCTGCAGCACCTCCTTCCTCCATCCCTCTCTCTCAGGGATCTTCTTTCTTCACTCCTCTCTGAGTGGCTTTCTCTCACAGACTGACTTCTAATCCTAAACCTTCCCGCTCTTTTATGTATTCTAAACTCCACCCACCTCCCAGCACGTTTCGTGTTCCAAGCAGGGAGCCACCAAAGGTGCTCTGCTACACTCCAAGCAGGGAGCCGCAATGTGGCTTTGCTGAACTACCGTGTTGTGTGGGATGCGAGTGTTGGAACGTGGTCAGGAGCCTCCAACCTACCTGGATGGTGGGGCACCACACCTCAGGAGGAGGTGCAGTACCTCTGTGGCGACCGAGCCTCATGGCGCCACACATCCCCCTCCTCCCCTCTTGCCTCAGCTCATTTATTTTCCTGCTGCTACTTGAGGGCCTCTGATCTACTCCATTTTCTCATCACTTTACATCCTCTCACAGCATGCATTGAGAAAAACTGCAGTTGCATCCCCCTACTTTTACCTTTCACCACTCTGACCTCTTCTCTAGTCTTACTGACTGAGCTTATATAAAAAAAGCGTAGTTACCCGGGGGGGCAGAGGGGGCGGTGGCCCCGGGCCCCGTGCTCTGAGGGGGCCCACCCGGAGCTACGCTACTGTAACTGTATCTGCGGCAGAGCAGGGAGTATCGATCATCTCCTTGCTCTCTGCCGCCGGGCCGCTATGTTCTCTTCTGTGTGCACAGAACATGTGATGAGGTCACAGGAGTGGAGGGGTCAAGGGTCACATGATCAGGGGTCTCAGTGGATGCCGGACTCTGCTGCAATGGTTGTCATGGTGCTGGATGAGGGGAAGTTTAGGTGTGGGGTCAGGAGGAGTTTACAGGGTGCATGTAGCAGAGCTGTGTGTGTGCAAGATGTACGGAGCGGAGATGTGTTTGTTCGAGCGAGGTGTACAGAGTGGAGCCATGTGTGTACGAGTGAGGTCTACAGAGCGAAGCCATGTGTGTACGAGCGATGTGTACATAGTGGAGCCGTGTGTGTACGAAGTGTACGGAGCGGAGCCATGTGTGTTCGAGGTGTACGGAGCAGAGCCGTGTGTGTACGAGGTGTATGGAGCAGAGATGTGTACAAGGTGTACGGAGCAGAGCCGTGTGTTTACGAGGTGTATGGAGCGGAGCCGTGTGTGTACGAGGTGTACGGAGCAGAGCCATGTGTGTACGAGGTGTATGGAACGGAGCCCTGTGTGTACGAGGTGTACGGAGCTGAGCCGTGTGTGTACGGGGTGTACGGAGTGGAGCCACATGTATATGAAGCAGAGCCGTGTGCGTATGGGGTGTACGGAGAGCAGCCATGTGTATGGGTTGTACTGAGTGGAGCTGCGTGTATACGGAGCGCAGCAGAGCCATGTGTGTACGGGGTGTAAGGAGTGGAGCTGCGTGTGTATGTAGAGGAGCCGCGTGTATACGAAGTGTACGGAGCTGAGCTGTGTGTGTACAGAGCGGAGCAGAGCCATGTGTGTACGGAGTGTAAGAAGTGGAGCTGCGTGTGTACGAGGTGTACAGAGCGGAACCGCGTGTGTACGAGGTGTATGGAGCAAAGCATGTGTACAAAGTTTACGGAGTGAAGACATGTGTGCACAAGGTGTACAAAGCATGGCTGCATGTGTACAAGGTGTACGGAGCAGAGTCGCATGTGTACGAGGTTTACGGAGTGAAGCCATTTGTGTACTGAGTGGAGCCGTGTGTGTGCGAGGCATAGAAAGTGGAACCGTGTGTGCATGATGTGGGCGGAGCCATGCATGTACAAGGTGTATGGTGGGGAGCATTCATACCTCCCAATAGTCCCGATTTTGATAGAGTCTGCCCCACTGCCCCGGCTGGGAGCTTACTTTTCCCGCGGATACAGGAGTACATGGCGGAACCCTGAGGAGCTCTTTAAAATTCGTACGTGACGTTCCACCAGAAGTGACGTGCTAGAAGCTGACCGGAAATGAGGTAATTTCGAGAGGAGATTGTGACGTGAGCATGGAGGCACTTCAGGGAATGCTTCAGATCCATCACCTTGTCCTCCTCCGACAGTGTAGACAGCAGGATCACCTTGGACTCAGGGATGTCGGCCATGTGAGCAGATCATGATATGTCCTGCACCGGGAGGCTCAGGTGGGCACTACAATGGGAGCCGGGCTGCTATGGTATCTTTATAGAATTTTTCTCTCTCTGTTTCTTTCTCTCTCTGTTCTTTCTTTCTCTCTCTCTAATCTTTCCTTTTATCTTTCTCTCTCTGTTCTTTCTTTCTTTCTCGCTCTCTTCTTTCTCTCTGTTCTTTCTTTGCCCCCTTCCTTTCTCTTTCTCTCTGTTCTTTCTTTCTTTCTTTCCCCTCTTTCTTTCTCTCTCTAATCTTTCTTTCTCTCTCTAATCTTTTTTTCTCTCTCTAATGTTTCTTTCTCTGTTGTTTCTTTCTCTCTCTGTTCTTTCTTTCTCTCTCTGTTCTCTTTCTTTCTCCTCTTTCTTTCTCTCTGTTCTTTCTTTCCTCTCTTTCTCTCTCTCTGTTCTTTCTTTCTCTCTGTTCTTTCTCTCTCTCTGTTCTTTCTTTCTCTCTGTTCTTTCTCTCTCTCTGTTCTTTCTTTCTCTATAAAGTAGCCCCCTTCTTATGGTATAATACAGCCCCCCCAAAGAATATAATGTATCTCCTTCTGAATATAATGCAGCCTGTTATGAATAGGTCACCGAGGAGGATGGCAGGAATAGGCTAGGCCACCAGGAAACCAGAAAGGTTGGTAACTTAGGAATAGGGGTCTGCAATCTGCTAACAATACAACTAGCAACTAGCAGTAGCCGTGGGGCGTACCTACGATGCCCTAGATGCCTCGGCACAGCCAGAGAACTAACTAAGCCTAAAGCAAGAAAGGTGAAATCTAAACTGCCCCGGAGTAGAACCCTAAAGAAATGGATAGCCCCCAAACGTATATTGTTGGTGAGACAGGATGAATCACAAACACAGACAGAAAATAGACTGAGCAAATAATGGGGCCCAAACTGCCTAGATAGGATAGGAAAGGAAAGACATTGTCTGCAATCACGCAAAAACCCTAAAAAATCCAACACGTCTGATGTACAAAAAACACTGAGGTCTCACGACCTCTCCCCCACTATATCAGCATTCTGGTGTGAACTGGCAGCAAAGCAAACGAGACTAATATAACAGGGGACTGAACAAACTGACACAAGCTGCAGCATATGGAGCAGGGTCCAGCACTGCCCCAGCAGGGAGCACACTGAACCCTCACAGCAAAGCAGAAAGAGGCAAAACCAGATGCAAAGGATTAGCAACTGAACAACTTAACTGAAAAATGCAGGATCAGGCAGGAGACAGCAGACCTCAGAATGCACAGGAAGAAACTAATCACCAGCAATAACTGAGGGAAGCCTGCTCACTTATATCCTCCCACTCAGTAACCCCTGATTTCCAATCGTCATCGTCAGGTGGCAGACTTCTATCAACCCGGCCAGCTCCACTACCCACAATAACCACCAGAGGGAGCCCTGACTCAGAAGTCCGATCAAGAGAATTCACAACGGTACCCCCCCTTGAGGAGGGGTCACCGAACTCTCATCCACGCCACCAGGCCGATAAGGATGGGCCCGGTGAAAAGCACAAACCAATCTCTCGGCATGAATGTCAGAAGCAGAGACCCAAGAATTATCCTCCTGGCCATAAACTTTCCACTTGACCAAGTACTGGAGTCTCTGTCTAGCCAGATGAGAATCCAATATCTTCTCTACCTCATACTCCAAATTACCCTTAACCAATACAGGGTCAGGGGGCACCGCCATGGGAACTACTGACTCCACAAACCTTTTCAACAAAGATTTATGAAAAACGCTATGAATCTTAAACGTAACTAGAAGAGCCAAATTGAAAGAAACGGGGTTAAGGATTTCCAAAATCTTATAAGGTCCAATGAACCTTGGCTTGAATTTTGGAGATGCAACCTTCTTAGGAATATTTTTTGAGGACAACCAAACCATATCACCCACTTTAAACCGGGGACCAATGGTCCTATCCCAGTTGGAAAACCGTAGGGCCTTTTCCTGAGAGTGGGACAACTTATCCACTACTTGATCCCAAATCTGCTGCATTCTCTCTACCGCAGAATCCACACTTGGGCAGGCCTAAGCTTCCACCTGCCCTGAAGAAAATTGAGTATGAAACCCAAAGTTACAGAAAAAAGGAGATGTCAAATGGCAGAGCTAGACCTATTGTTTAGCGCGAATTCGGCCAAGGGCAAAACTGAGACCCAGTCATCTTGATCAGCAGATATGAAACATCTCAAATAGGATTCCAAAGTCTGGTTTGTTCTCTCAGTCTGCCCATTGGTCTGAGGGTGAAATGCAGAGGAGAATGATAACTGAATTCCCAGTTTGGAACAAAAAGCTCTCCAAAATCTGGAAACAAACTGGACTCCTCTGTCCGACACAATGTTCTCAGGAATCCCGTGCAAACGAACCACCTGTTGTAAAAACAAGGGCACCAACTCAGAAGAAGATGGCAACTTTGGGAGTGGTACAAGAAGGACCATCTTAGAAAATCTATCACAGATCACCCAGATAACAGTCATTCTCTGAGAGACAGGAAGATCAGAAATAAAATCCATTGAGATATGGGTCCATGGCCTCCTGGGCACCGGCAGGGGCATCAACAAACCACTTGAACGAGACCAGGGCTTGGACCAAGAACAAGTCCCACAGGACTGCACAAAATTCCTGACATCACGAGATAAGGCAGGCCACCAAAAAGACCGACTCACCAAATCTCTGGTACCAAAAATACCCGGATGACCAGCTAACGCAGAGCAATGAATTTCAGACATTACTCTTCTCCTCCACTGGTCAGGGACATACAATTTTCCCATAGGGCATCTTTCAGGTTTGTACTCCTGAAATTCCTCCAGGGCACATCTCAAATCGGGTGAGATGGTGGAAAGAACTACACCCTCATTTAGAATAGTAGTAGGCTCGGTCACATCAAGAGAATCCACAAAGAAACTCCTAGAAAGGGCGTCCACCTTAACATCCTTAGTGCCCGGAAGAAAGGAGACCACAAAATTAAAACGTGTGAAAAACAAGGCCCATCTAGCCTGTCTAGGATTCAAGCGCTTGTCTGATTCAAGATAAATCAAATTCTTGTGCTCGGTGAGGACCACAACTTGATGTCTAGCTCCCTCAAACCAATGTCACCACTCTTCAACTGCGCACTTCATGGCCAACAATTCCCGATTCCCTATGTCATTACGTTCAGATGGGGAAAATTTTAGAGAAAAGAAGGCACAGGGATTCATCTTAGAGGTTACCGGATCTCTTTGAGACAAAACGGCTTCTGCACCAATCTCAGAAGCATCTATCTCCACCTGAAATGGGAGTGAAACATCAGGTTGTTGTAGAACCGGAGCAGAAGTGAATCTCCGCTTAAGCTCCTGAAATGTAGAGACAGCCTCTGGAGACCAATTCACCACATCAGCACCCTTTTTGGTCAAATCCGTCAGTGGTTTAACAATACCAGAAAAATTACTTATAAATTTACAGTAGAAATTAGTAAAACCCAAAAACTTCTGGAGAGTCTTCAGAGAAGTGGGCTGAACCCAATCATAAATGGCCTGTACCTTGGCCGGGTCCATTTCAATAGCATACGGGGACAAAATGAATCCCAAAAACGAAATCCTCTGTACACCAAAGAGACATTTTGATCCTTTAACATACAGAGTATTTTCCCTCAAAATCCTGAACACAGTCCGGATATGTTCCACATGAGAATCCCAATCACTGGAAAAGATAGAAATATCATCCAGATAAATGATCAAAAACTTATCCACAAAGTCCCGGAAAATATCGTTCATAAAAGATTGGAAGACGGAAGGGACATTAGTGAGCCCAAAAGGCATCACCAGGTACTCAAAATGTCCGTCTGGAGTATTAAAAGCCATCTTCCATTCATCCCCGTGCTTGATGCGAATAAGATTAAACGCCCCCTGAGGTCAAGTTTGGTAAACCAACAAGCACTTTTAACTCTGGAAAATAAATCAGAAATCAGGGGTAACGGGTACTGATATTTAACAGTGATTTTGTTAAGGAAACGATAGTCAATACATGGCCTTAATGAGCCATCTTTCTTGGCCACAAAAAAAAACAGCACCTAAAGGTGTAGAGGATGGTCTGATGTGATCCTTCTCCAATGACTCCTTGATATAAGATCGCATAGCATCATGTTCCGATACCGATAAGTTGGAAAGTCGACTCTTGGGAAATTTACAACCGGGCATTAACTCAATTGCGCAGTCATAACTCCTATGAGGAGGCAAAGACGCGGACTTACTCTCACTAAATACATCAGAAAAATCAGTCAAATAGTCAGGAACATCATGAGACTGGGGAGAGGTGGAGAAAACAGGAGTGTCACTAAGAACACATTGACAACCCCAACTCACCACAGACACAGATTTCCAATCCAAAACAGGATTATTGGTTTGCAACCAAGGAAAACCCAGTACAATAATATCATGCAAATTGCGCAACACCAAAAATGTACAATTTTCTTGGTGGTCCGGGGCGACTCACATTATCACCTGGGTCCAAAACTGGGGTTTATTCTCTGCCAAAAGGGGTAGCATCAATCCCCCTCAAAGGAATAGGGGTCCGCAGGGGCACCATGGGAAAATCACAACATTTGGCAAAGTCAAAATCCATCAGATTCAAAGCTGCTCCTGAATCAACAAAAGCCTTAGCAGATAATGTAGACAAGGAGCAGATCAAGGTAACCGCCAAAAGGAACTTAGGCTGTACACTGCCCACCGCAAATGAGTGAGCAAAAAGTTTTTCTCATTTAGGACAGACAGAAATAGGCGTCCCTACAAAAGAAGCACAACTTATTACGCCTTCTAAACGCTTGCCGATGTGCCCTAGACAAAACCCATCACACTGCATGGATTCAGAAGTTTGCTCGAAAGGCAGCACCACCTCTCACGTAGTTTTACGCTCACGTTGATCAATTTGAATGGCTAATGACAGAGTCGTTAAGACCAGAGGGGATAGGAAATCCCACCATAACATCTTTTACGGTTTCTGTCAGACCTTTCCAAATGAGAGCTGCTAGGGCATCATCATTCCATTTAGTAAGGACCGCCCACTTTTGGAATTTTTGACAATATAACTCTGCAGCATCCTGACCCTGGTTCAATGCCAATAAGGTTTTCTCAGCTTAATCAATAGCATTAGATTCATCATACAACAATCCCAGGGCTTGAAAAACGCATCCACTTTAGCCAGAATAGGACCTCCAGATGTCAGAGAAAAAGCCCAGTCCTGGGGATCGCCACGCAGCAGGGAGATGACAATTTTAACCTGCTGCACAGAGCTCCCCGATGAGTTAGGTTTCAAAGCAAGAAATAGTTTACAATTATTCTTAAAATTAAAAAATTTTGACCAATCCCCAGAAAACACATCAGGAGTAGGGATCTTTGGTTCTACAGCAGATGATTTAGCGAGATAGGAAGAAATTCCACGCACTTCAGCAGCGAGCTGCTCAACACGATCGGACAATTGCTTAGTCTCCATTAAAGAAAAAATCCTCCTACGGCCCCATAGAAAAAGAGGAAAAAATATATTTTAAAAATTCTGACACTTTTTTTTTTTTACAATTCTTTCCTTCTTGCGAGTACCCTAGAGTCTACAGTTTAGGCTGGTGATTCTGATATGAATAGGTCACCAAGGAGGATGGCAGGAATAGGCTAGGCCACCAGGAAACCAGAAAGGTTGGTAACTTAGCGGATTGCAGACCCCTAATCCTAACAACACAACTAGCAGTAGCCATGGGGCGTACCTATGATGCTCTAGACGCCTCGGCACAGCCGGAGAACTAACTGAGCCTAAAGCAAGAAAGGTGAAATCTAAACTGCCCCAGAGTAGAACCCTAAATAAATAGATAGCCTCCAAACGTATATTGTCAGTGAGACAAGATGAATCACAAACACAAACAGAAAATAGACTGAGCAAATAATGGGGCCCAAACTGTCTAGATAGGATAGCAAAAGAAAAGACACTGTCTGCAATCCCGCAAAAACCCTAAAAAATCCAACACGTCTGATGTACAAAAAACACTGAGGTCTCACAACCTCTCCCCCACTAAATCAGCATTCTGGTGTGAACTGGCAGCAAAGCAAAAGAGACTGATATAACAGGGGACTGAACAAACTGACACAAGCTGCAAAATATGGAACGGGGTCCAGCACTGCCCCAGCAGGGAGTACGCTGAACCCTCACAGTAAAGCAGGAAGAGGCAAAACCAGATCAGATGCAAAAGATTAGCAACTGAACAACTTAATTGAAAAATGCAGGATCAGGAAGGAGACAGCAGACCTCAGAATGCACAGGAAGAAACTAATCACCAGCAATAACTGAGGGAAGCCTGCTCACTTATATCCTCCCAATCAGTAACCCCTGATTTCCAATCGTCATTGTCAGGTGGCAGACTTCTATCAACCCGGCCAGCTCCACTACCCGCAATAACCACCAGAGAGAGCCCCGACTCTGAAGTCCGATCAAGAGAATTCACAACAGCAGCCCCCCTCATAGGGTATCATGCTGCTCCCCTCATGGGGTATCATGCTGCGCTCCCTTATATGGGGTATCATGCTGCCCCCCTTATACGGGGTATCATGCTGCCCCCCTCATGCGGGGTATCTTAATACCCCCCTCATACGAGGTATCATGCTGCCCCCCATCATACGGGGTATCATGATGCCCCCTCCTCATATGGGGTATATCATGCTTCCCCCTCATATGGAATCATGCTGCCTCCCCCCCATACGGGGTATCATAATCATGCAACCAGGACTCACTATATAAATTTTTTTAAAAAACTATACTCACCTCTCCTCCTCGCTCCCACGCTGATTTCGGCAGCGGCTCTGCTCCGATGTCAGGAGGTGCGCTGCAGTCAGACCGGCACACAGTGGTGATGCGATAAAGTGATGTCATCGCGCACCCGCTGTGTGTCAGAGGAAGAAGGTAATGATGGGAGAGGGAGTGTCATGTCATGCTCTCTCTTCCATTATTGCGGCGCGCACTGGGGGGCCAGCTGAAGCTGCGTCCCCCTGTCTTTTGGCCCAATGGGCTGGGGGGTGCGGGGGCCCTGGTCTGCGGGCCCTTATAGCGGGCAGTGTAAGCCGCAGCCTGAAGCAAACACTACCCGCTTAATATTCACTCCTCTCCACGCCCATGGAAGCATGGGAAAGCATGAATATTCATTTCACTTTAGCAGTGGGAAGAGGCTTTGGCTTCCTGTCACCCGCTGCTGCTCTGCTGGCACCGGGGGGCCCCCATAGCAGCTGCTGGTGTGCCGCTATTAGGCCTGTTTCACACTTCCGTTTGTGACCATCAGTCAAGATCCGCCGATTTGGAAAAAAAATGAATCCGTCATTTTTCTTGGCGGATTCGTTTTTTTCCTCATAGACGTGCATTATCAGCGGATCTTGACGGATGGTCGTTCGTTTGATCCGTTTTTGTACGGATCCGCCAAGATCTTGGCGTCCGCTCAGCGGGCCGGACGGAGCATGTAACGCTTTTTTCGTGTCCGGATCCGCTATTTGCCGATTTAACCCGCGTTTCTGTCTGGCTGCTGGACAAAATTTTCTCTCTCTCTCTCTCTCCTTTTCCCCAGGCGCGGTTCCTTTAAATTTCTACCTTCGGCGGATCTGTACATCTGCTGATCCACTGACCACCGTTTCTGTCAGTCCGCCTGTGGATCCATTTTCCGCTATTTTGGCGGATTTTAACTGACAGAAAAAACTGAAGTGTGAAACCACTGTCTGGTGGCCCCTGGAGCAGCAGGGGCCCTAGGCAGTTGGTCCTATATGCCAGCAGATGTCATTGCCTGGGCTCACCGGAGAATCCTCCGGTTCTCCAGTGACCCAGTCCGACCCTGAATGTGGGCACTGTTTTCTTTGTACATTGGTATGTGGCTGACCACCACTGTTGCCGTGCGCGCTGGGTTATGTTCGCCATTTTTTCTGTGTTCACTGTGATGGATCTAGGCTGCTGTGCACACATACACAGCAGCCCCACCCTGCCCCAAGCTTTATTTAATTGTGCACCTGTATCTGAACCTGCATTGCCCTTCATCTATGCTTGCTGGTCAGGCAATGTGTGGAGGCTAAACCTGACACGTCTGCATTCAGACCTGGTTGGCCTTCATCCGCACTTGCCTTTTCTGGCATCATGGGAGCGATCCAGAAATGCTCAGGTACGGATTGCACTTAAAGTGGTCTTGCTTTTAATGTATCTAGGAGGCCGTAATGGCACAGTGTTTATTAAAAACGTAGAGTAGGACCCCCCACATGAGATTGCCTTGGCGCGGCGGGGTGGCTCAATTGAATTGATCAATTTTTTTGCTAAATATCTCATTTTGAATACAGTTAAATGTTATGTGCAAATGCACTTTATGTTATGCGTTCTGACCTTGGCAACGCCGGCTTCTCTTTTCTTGTTTTCTAGGGCAGTTGCAGCAGGCATTACTATGTTCTATAGAGTTGTCTTAGAATTTAGAGGTCACACAGAACCACACAATAGGTGCAGTAATAGGAACACATACGGCAGCAGCGGCTCAGCATTGGGGTATCAGTAGAATGAGGAGTTTGTGCAGGTTGGGAATAGATGGTCAAGGGGCTGCAATATGAGAAGTGAAATGTGCCTTTGTTGTATTCTCTGCAGCCGAGTCCTGGCTGGATGAGTCGTCATGTCGGTCTGGGCCAGATGGAAAAGACAGGAAAAGTGAATGATTCCATCAGAAAGAACATCAGTGGTAAGTCATTATCTGTAACTCTGCTGTAATCTATATGTTCTGTAGGACTGGAATTATTTACCACTGACCATATGGCAGTACTATCAATACTGGTCTTTTATATATAGATTATTTTTGGCAACAGCGCGGTCATCTGCTGAGGTTCTCTGGTTAGGGGCCCACAAAGAAGTTTCGCCTCCCCTGAACCAAAACCCTAGCTACGTCTCTGCCCTCCTGCATCAGCTCATTTATCTTCCTGCTGCTACTTGACCACCTCTGAACTACTCCATTTTTTCATCACTTTACCTTCTCTCCCCTCTCACAACATGCAGTCCCAGCTGATGAGAGAAAAACTGCTCCTCCCCACCTTTGCTCTTGCTACAGCTTCTATACTGTATCTCTAAGGTGTTGTGTAGGGATCTGTGTTTTCAGCCAACCCATTATCTTACCACTCTGACCTCTTCTCCAGTCTTAAAGACTGAGCGAATATAAAAAAAAAACTGCAGCTGCATCCCCCTCCTCCCCTCCTAATGTAACTTATATCATTGTATTATATCTGAATCACATTCCTGTATGGACAATCCTGTATGAGATGAATCAATCTCTAACTTGATACATTTTGCCTCTACTGATACATTTCTTCTGCTGGCGATTCACTATCTGGATATAAGAAAGATGTATATCTTTGTACCGTGTTAGCCAGTAGATAGAAAAATATTCAGAATTGAGAGTCCTCAGTGGTTGATACCTTTTAATGGCTAACTGAAAATATGGTAACACATTGCAAGCTTTCGAGAATACTCAGGTCTCTTCATCAGGCATAGACTAATACAAAATCTGAAGAGTCACATATTTATGCACAATACAGCACAGAAAAATTGCAATAGATGAGACAAGTGACGTGAAGCAGAATTATGATTATGGGAGAGGGAGAAGCATAAATATTGGACCAGTTCATAGATAAGGAGTCCGGATGGTTTATTGTCCTCTGATTGGGGTCTCCTAATGTGTTGTGATGCCCCCACAAGGTCTTAGGAGCAAATTCCTTAATTGATGTAAAAAGACATAAATCCATGCGACACATTCATTCCAGCATTGAGAGTGTCAAAGGTCATCATAAATTTATACTCACAGACTCTTCTCTCTCTCTGAGATGTGAAGTTACTTTTCAATACCAGTAATTTCATATCCCTGGTGTTGTGGTCCATCATACAAAAATGTTTTGCCACAGGTAGCTCCATTCTTTTTTCTCTTATTGTATGACGATGAGCATTCATCCTTGTTCTAAGCTTTTGCCCTGTCTCCCCCACATACAGACCCCCAGTTGGACATTTAGTACAAATAATTAAGTACACCACATTAGATGTAATGCAGCTGAAAGTACCTGGGATCTTGTAGTCCTGATGTGAATTGGGGATCTTTATCTTGTCCGTGGTCATTATAGATGGACAGGTTTTAAATTTTTTTCTGGTTGCAAGGAAAGGTTCCTGCAGCTGTTGGAGAGGACAGGGAGCTTCTGACAATGATGCTTCTTAGATTTGGGGGCTGCCTCGAAAAATGGATTGTAATCGGGCATCTTTTTGTAGTAAAGGTTGTAATTTCCGTGCAGCTCCGCTTAGCACTTCCAGATTTGGGTTGTAGGTGACTGCTAGAGGCACCCGGTTATTTTCTTCTTTAGCTTTGTAATGTAGCAGGTGATTCCTTGATATTCTGGTGGCTCTTGTAATTTGGTTTTCAATTGTTCTTGGATGGTAGCCCTGATTCAAAAAGGTCTTTTTGAGGCGACCAAGGTGTTTGTCTCTATCCATGGGGTTGGAACATATACGATTGTATCTGATGGCTTGGCTATAGATAATAGAGTTCTTTATGTGTTTTGGATGGAAACTGTCCCATTTAAGGTATATTGGACGGTCGAATGGCTTCTGATACAGGGATGTCTCTATTTCATTGTTTTTTTAGCTTAATGATGGTGTCCAAAAAGTTAATCTCAGTGCTGGTGTAGTTGAGTGTTAAATTGATGGTGGGATGAAATTGTTTAAACTGTTCGTGGAACATTTTTCCAGACCCCCCACTGCTGTGTTTTAGGCAGCCCCCAAATCTAAGAAGCATCATTGTCAGAAGCTCCCTGTCCTCTCCAACAGCTGGAGGAACCTTTCCTTGCAACCAGAAAAAATGTAAAACCTGTCCATCTATAATGACCACGGACAAGATAAAGATCCCCAATTCACATCAGGACTACAAGATCCCAGGTACTTTCAGCTGCATCACATCTAATGTGGTGTACTTAATTATTTGTACTAAATGTCCAACTGGGGGTTTGTATGTGGGGGAGACAGGGCAAAAGCTTAGAACAAGGATGAATGCTCATCGTCACACAATAAGAGAAAAAAGAATGGAGCTACCTGTGGCAAAACATTTTTGAATGATGGACCACAACACCAGGGATATGAAATTACTGGTATTGAAAGGTAACTTCACATCTCAGAGAGAGAGAAGAGTCTGTGAGTATAAATTTATGACGACCTTTGACACTCTCAATGCTGGAATGAATGTGTCGCATGGATTTATGTCTTTTTACATCAATTAAGGAATTTGCTCCTAAGACCTTTGGGGGACATCACAAGACATTAGGAGACCCCAAATAGAGGACAATAAAACATCCGGACTCCTTATCTATGAACTGGTCCAATATTTATGTTTCTCCCTCTCCCATAATCATAATTCTGCTTCACGTCACTTGTCTTATCTATTGCATTTTTTCTGTGCTGTGTTGTGCATAAATATGTGACTCTTCAGATTTTGTATTAGTCTATGCCTGATGAAGAGACCTGAGTAGTCTCGAAAGCTTGCAATGTGTTGCCATCTTTTCAGTTTGCCATTAAAAGGTATCAACCACTGAGGACTCTCAAATCTGAATATTTTTCTATCTGGATATAAGTGTAGCAAAACCTCAGCGGTTCTCAACCTCATGTATGAAAACAAAGATGATGCTATTCACTATCAGCGAGTAATATTGCCTGGAAATGTTGTACCTTTTTTTTCTAGTTTTCGATGTTTTTTACCTGTTTTTTTTATTTGTGCCAAATTCTTCTTTATATTGCACCTTTTATAAGTCTATTTTACGTTTCTTTGTTTGTTTTCTTGCGTTCCTCATCGTGGGCTTAGCTTAGTTTATTTTTTTTTTCCCCAGATTTGAGGCCAATTCATCAAAATGTTGCAAAATCTCATGCAAATGTACTCCAGTCCCCATCCCCCGGAATAATTTTACGGATGCCTGGATTATTTGCACAAATTTAGAGTAAAATGCTCAAAAAAAATAAACAAAAATAAAGAACACAAAATTAATAAACCACTTGGGTCAATTTGAAGAATTTGGCGTGAAAAACTTCAACGAAGACAAAAAGAAGAAAGAAGAAAAATTATGAATTTTTTTTCTAGTGCAAAACTTTTTAAACTGTTTCTGTAACTTTTAGTGCTTTTTCATCAGTCTTTACTAACTTTTCAAAATGAGAGTGGAACTTGGCCAGGAGGAACGTGGAGAAATGTATCAAATTGTATGCGGAAAACTGTCAGAAATTCCGGCAGGAATGTACTTTCACTCCCCGGATGGCGACACATTTCTGGCTTTGCTTAACGATGTACCAAATTAATTAAGAAGCTCACACTTTCGGATAAATTCGGCGTATTCTGCATCAAGACTGGTGTACGGAGTGCCATCGTATATCCGAAAGTTTCAGAATGTCGGTGAAAAATAAGTCTATTTTTCCGAGTTGTTACAACTTTTACTCACTGGTTATATCTATCCTAAACTTTCCAAGACTGGTGTGTGTAATTAATGACACATTTCCTTTATTTTCTATCCCATGTGACGAGGCAGAGTTGTAGATCAGGGCTTTAGGAAAGCCGAATGGCGGCCTCTGCAGAACCACTTGGATGGAGAGCAGTTTTGCCAGGAGCGGCCATATAAAGTCATACTGTACATATTTGTGACAGGTCGCAGTCCTGCTTGTGTCTGTCACAGCCGGGGCCCGCAATCCAAGTGTGTAAATCACCTAAACAAAGGGTGGGATTATTAATCCAGGGCCATGAGTCACAAACATTACTCATTGTGAGCGAAGAGCTGCAGGGACATCATCAATGGACTGTATGATACACACAGCCGGAGGCCACAACGGCTCATTGTCCAGTGAGCTATGCAGAAATCTACTCATCTGGACCAAACCAATGACATCTCCAGCATCGGCACTAGATTAATTCTCAGTTACATCTATATAGACGTTACATCAAATTCTGCCAGAACTATATCAGATCCAACCACTCGGAATAGGAATTAATAGTAACGTGCCCGATACATCATTTTGGGTTCTATTTTTAATCTATTTTCTTTTTGTGTCTTTTATTATTTCTTGACTTTTTTTCTTTTCTCCAAGTTTTATATAAACGGTGCATGCGATTCATTTTTATTTTTGCATTTAACCTTAGTGCACAAAGAAAGGCGCATTTGTGGCTAAAATGTTGAAAAAATTTGCATTTAGAAAACTTCAGGAGTGCAAAAAAAAAAAAATAAAACACTCCACAAGGGGGAAAGGGGAGGAAGTGACGTTTGCACAAAAATGTAGCAAATGTTTAAAAAGTTTCAATTGATGAATCATCTGGAAGTTCCAAACCTCACTAACAATGACAAGCATAAAAGATTAAAGAAAACATGTAAAATAAAATAAAAATTAGAATAACGCACAAATGAAAAACAGGAACAAGAAAAACTAGACAAAAAAGGTGCAAATGCAATAGAGAATATATTCTGAATTCTGTACCAAAGGGTTAAAGTAATGGCTGAAGCATTAGGTACCGGTAACTTAGCATTTATCATGTCAGCTACTGAATAATGCACCCAGGCAGGTGGTAATGCGAGGCCCGAGCGCCACAGAGTTGTTTTTTTTGCAAAATTGAAGGGGATATCTAATGAAGACAAACCCAGTCCATGTGCATTATTAGGATTTTTAGGGTTTAAGTACATGAAAGAGCAAGGCGATCCCTTTAATGAGTCAGAAAAGAACCACAGCCCCAATTATAAAGGACTCATCTGAACAAGTGCCAGGAAATACTATAATTCATACTGTACCTGACCACAGGGAAGCTTCTTAAATGATAGAAAAGGTATAATTTTTATCTATTCTGATTACTTTCTAAAGATTTCTTTACAGCAGTTAGAATTTTGCTTTTCCGATACAGCGCTCCAAATCTAAAAACTCACCACTAGAGGGAGCATATGAGTTACTGCATCCAGTGTTATTATTGAGCTCAATGTGCGGGTTGTCTACAGTGTGTTCCCTCTAGTGGTGGCTGTGAGAAAGCACAATTGTATCATTTGTTTCTTTTGGGATCTGTTAGGGCAATTAGCTGAATAAGGCAGATCTGGCACAAAAATCTCATATTATAAGCCAAAACAGCGGCAATTAGATCACTGAGGCCATAGGTGAGCACTAAAAAGTTAATGTAATGTTGGTGCTGGTTAATAGCTCACTGCCCAGTCCCCGATGGTAGGAGGCCTCCATAAAGGTGCACTTTACTGCTAGCTCTCAACCAATAGCTCTTAGAGGTCAAGGAAAATTGCACAGATGGGTTCAACATATGCATTGACTTCAATGATGAAGCCCTATAAAGTTAAACCAATCCTTCCTATAGAACACAGAACGTAAATAATAAGGCAGAACATTGCTTTCTGGGATTTTATTGACAACATTCCAGAATATACTTTGACCCTAATGAATCTCTCGCTCGGCGGTGTCCTTGCAGACCTGGAATATACTTAGAAAGAAAAGGAACCCGAGGAACATGAACAGACCGATCATGATGGACTCCGTGAGAGAAGAACGTGAGGCCTCCGAGGTATCGCTGAGATTATATATGATCACACGGAACTTCCCCACCAGCATCTGGTCCACGTAACACCTGTAGGTGCCCTCATCGGATATATTGAAGCGGGGAATAGACAAGGTCCCTCCTCCGGTCGTGTTGTCCAGGATGTAAGAAGGGTTCTGTGACATCTGAATTAATCGCGTAAAAGTAGTATTTCCGTGTTCCCAGGACACGGCTCTGTGGGTGAAAACATTATAGGGTTTTTATTTAAATTATAAAAACGTAAGTTTGTTATAAATTTCAAGAATTTGATGTGAAGAGGGCGTAATATGAGCAGGATATAATGGAATTAGAGCCTGCCCTTCGACCCTCTTGTTTTTTTCTGCTTTTTGTTGAAATATGACAATGTAATATTTAATTACAGCCCAATCCCTAACTTTAGCCCTATCCCTAACCTTAGCCTTAACCCTAGTCCTATTCCCATCTCTCAGCATAACCTTAGCCCTACCCTATTCTTATTCCCAACCTTAGTCCTAACCCTAGTATTATCCTTAACCCTAAATCTAACCTTAGTTCTAACTCTAGTCTTATTATTAACCCCAAGCCTAACCATAGCCTTAATCCTAGTCTTATTCCTAAATTTAACCTTAGCCTTAACCCTAGTCCGATTCCTAACCCTAATCATAGCCTTAATCCAGTACTATTTCTAAACCTAACATTATCTCTAAGCATATCCCTAACCCTACCCTATGCCTAACCTAACCTGGGCCCTAAAACTTAAATTAGTCTCAACCTTAGACCTTTTCCTAAACATAAGCCTAACCTTAGCCATAATCCTAGTCCTATTCTTAACCCCAAATCGAACTTTAGTACTAAACCTTACATTAGTCACATTAGTCTTAACCTTAGTCATTTTCTGAAACATAAGCCTAACCGTAACCCTATCTCTAGTCCTAAATTTACATTTAACCTTAGCCCTCATCCTAGTCCTATTCCTAACCTTAACCTTAGTTTTAACCCTAGTCCTATTCCCAACCCTAAGCCTAACCATAGCCTTAACCACAGAATTATTCCTAAACCTAACCTTAGTCCTAAACCTAAGCCTATTCCTAAACCTAAGCATTATCCGTAACCATATCCAAAGCCCTATCCTATTCCTAACCTAACCTTAGCTCTAAATCTTAAATTAGTCTTAACCTTAGACCTTTTCCTAAACATAAGCATAACCTTAGCCATAACTCCAGTCCTATTCCTAACACCAAACATAACCTTAGCCCAAACCCTCACTTTAGTCTTTACCCTAGTCCTATTATGAAACATAAGCCTAACCATAGCTCTACTCCTAAATGTAAATCTAACCTTAGTCCTATTCCTAACCCTAACTTTAGCCTTAAGCCTAGTTCTATTCCTAAATGTAATTGTGACGCAAGTCACTATAGTAGATATACTGTATATACTACTTACTGGAAGTAAAGGAAGGTCAAACAATCCGAGGTCAGGTCCAGGAAATGGCGCAGTATGACAAAGGGAAATCAGAGACGAAGTCCAATACACGAGCCGAGGTCAGGAAAGCCAGAGAGACAAAACAGTATACAGGGAGCAGGCACCAGCAAAGTCAGGTCACAAGCAAAAGGGTCTGATTCTGTGAAGAGAATCAAGTCAAGCTGGGTCAGGCCCAGAGGGCAGAGGGATAAATGTTCCACAGGCAACAGAAAGTGTACAATTGACACTGGAGGAAGGAACTAGCATGCTTAAGTAGAAGCCTGATTAAGGAAAATGAACACAAGGGGGGCCACCAGACCCCCAGGTTTCCTAGGAAACCTCCGATGAAAGGCCCGGATCAACCGATCAGCCTTTACAGAATGAGCTGGAACCCAGGATCGTTCCTCAGGTCCATACCCCTTCCAATGTACCAGGTATTGAAGGGAATTCCGGACCATTCGGGAATCAATGACGATTTGTACCTCATATTCCAAGCTTCCTTCTATAGACACCGAAGGAAGCTGGGGCGAAGAAGACAGAACAGGGGGGATAAATTCCTTCAACAACGACTTGTGGAACACATTAGGAATACGGAAAGACCGAGGGAGCTTTATCCGGAAGGCAACTGGATTGACCACCTCCAGAATTTCATAAGGACCAATGAATCTAGGACACAACTTTAGAGAGGGCACCATCGACTTAAAGGGAATCTGTCACCCTTTTTAGCCCCTATTGGCTGCCGGCATAGACATCGGGGGATTATCTACAGCATTCGGTAAAGCTGTAGATAAGCCCCCGATGTAACCTGAAAGAGAAGAAAAACACGTTATATTATACTCACCCGGGGTGGGCGGTCCGGTCCGATGGGTGTCGCCATCCCATCCAGCGCCTCCCTTCTTCATGCGATGACGTCCTCTTCTCCCGTCCTGTAATGGCTCCGGCGCAGGCGCACGGCTCTGCCCTGTTGAGGGCAGAGCAGAATTCTGCAGTGCGCAGGCGCCAGACCTCTCCCAACGCCTGCGCACTGCAGGACTCTGCTCTGCCCTCAACAGGGCAGAGCAGTGCGCCTGCGCCGGAGCCATTACAGGACGGGAGAAGAGGACGTCATCGTATGAAGAAGGGAGGCGCCGGACAGGACGGCGACACCCATCGGACCGGACCGCCCACCTCGGTGAGTATAATATAACGTGTTTTTCTTCTCTTTCAGGTTACATCAGGGGCTTATCTACAGCATTACAGAATGCTGTAGATAAGCCCCCGATGTCTATGCCGGCAGCTAATAGGGGCTAAAAAGGGTGACAGATTCCCTTTAATATTCTAAGAGGAAAGCCATACCTTATCTCCCACTTTGAAGGCGACCCCTGACGAGCACCTCCTATCGGGTTTCCGCTTCTGCCGATGCTGAGCCACCCCAATGTTCTTTCTAAACCTTCCTCCAAACATCCCCCTGCTCTTGAATGGTGACATCCAACCCAGGACACCCAGAACTTTTCTTGGAAAACTCACCAAAATGAGGATGAAACCCGTAATTACAGAAAAACGTCGCGGTCCCGTGGACTGATTAACCCGACTGTTAAAGGCAAACTCAGCCAGCGGAAGAAGCAATAACCAATTCTCCTGCTGATCGGCGACAAAACAGCTTAAAATTTGCTCCAAAGAATGCTTTGTCCTCTCTGTCTGACCATTAGTCTCAGGGTGATAAGCAGAGGAAAACGACAAACACAGAATCATGGAATTCCTGCAAGAGGCGTAAACTGAGATACACAGGGACAAACAGCTTGCATTCAGGGGTATTGGAAGGAGCCAAGGACTGAGCAGTACATATTTCAGATTCCAATTCAGAGGAAACCATGGCCACCACAACACCCTGAGGAAGAATGGAGGAAGGAGGTTCTGGAGGAGGCACAGAATCAAGACTACGAGACAGGGTATCCGCCTTCACGTTCTTAGACCCTGGTCTGAATGTAACAGAAAATTAAATCGTGAAAAAAATAAAGACCATCGGGCCTGTCTAGGTGTCAACCACTTTGCAGATTCAATATAAGCAAGATTTTTGTGATCCAACACCACGGTGACTGGATCAACAGCTCCCTCCAAAAAAATGCCCCTACTCTTCAAAAGCCAACATGACCGCACGAAACTCCTAATTACCCACATCATAGTTTTTATCAGCAGGAGGAAATTTTTTAGATTAGAAGGAACATGTTCGCAAGTTACTTAAAGTCTCAGGACTTCGAGACAACAGAGCCCCCACCCCGACTTCAGAAGCATCTACTTCCACAATAAACAGCCTCTGGAGGTCTGGTTGCACAAGAACAGGAGCAGACATAAAACATCTCTTCAAATTTTCAAAAGCCCCAACGGCTTCCTGCGACCAAACCTTTAGCTCCGCCCCTTTTTGAGTGAGGTACGTAAGAGGCTTAACGATCTGAGAAAATCTTCTAATAAATTTTCTGTAATAATTTGCGAACCCTAAAAAGCGCTGCAGGGTCTTAAGGTCGCTGGGTTGAACACAATCAATGATGACCTGAACTTTTCCAGGATCCATCTTAAACCTGGAGGCTGACACAATGAAACCCAAAATTTATATTTCTTGAACAGAAAAGGTACATTTTTCAATTTTAGCGAACAAACAATTATCCCTCATCCTTTGCAGAACCAAATGGACATGTTTATAATATGAATCCAGGTCAGGTAAGAAAATCAGAATGTCATCCAAATAAACCACAATAAATCTCCCAATATAATCAGACAAAATATAATTCATATACTTTTGAAAGACTGAAGGTGCATTCTTTAGACCAAAAGGCATGATGAGATTTTCAAAGAGACCTTCAGACGTTAAAAATGCTGTCTTCCACTCATCACCCTCACAAATCCATATCAAATTATATGCCCATCTAAGATCCAGTTTGGAAAACCATTTGGCCCCAGAAAGTTGATTATATAGATCGGGGATAAGTGGAAGTGGATAAGTATTTTTAACCATTATTTTGTTTAATTCTCGGAAGTCGAGGCAGGGACGAAGACCTCCATCTTCTTTTTAACAAAAAATAATCTGGCAGCTACCAGCGATGACGAAGGGCAAATATGACCTTTTTGTAAACTCTCGCTAATATACACTTTCATGGCTGACCACTCAGGGCCAGACAAGTTATACAAGTGAGCCTTGGGTACTTTGGCATTAGGAATGAGATTAATTGCACAGTCATAGGGGTGGTGAGGATGTAATATCTCAGACTCTTTTTCCGAAAAAACATCTTCGAAGTCTTTCAGGTATTCCGGAAGACCCTCCAGACTAATGGAACAAACATGTACAGGTTTAAGACATTTTTCAATACAATAAGGACACCATTTGACAATATCTCTCTGATTCCAGTCAATAATCAGGTTATGCATACGCAATCAAGGAATACCCAACACAATTCCAGCATGTAATTTGTCCAAAGCATAACAGGAGATAAATACCGTATGAATAGACCTCACCTTGAGTGTGAACTCCACCGTAACTAACCAAACTAGATTTTTGAGCAATGGTGTTCTGTCAATGGCCACAATTTGAATAGAGCTTTCCAGCTTAACTGTCCCTAATCCTAACTTCAGAACCAGTCCCGCATCTATGAAATTAGCAGCAGATCCACAGTCAATAAAGGCAAATGTGAACAGACATTGATCTTGAAAAAGAAGTTCAGCATTCAACAACACCTTATCAGAGGAGTAAAAGGGTACCTATAAGTCTGAGTGACCTCCTCGACAATCACCAGACTAGGCGTTTCCTGACGGCTTGTTTGCTGCAAGTTGTGCCAAGCAATCCTTTAAGAAATGTCCAGCTTGGCCACAATAGAGACAAAGTCCAAGTTCCCAACGGCGTCTCGTCTCCATAATTCTTCAGCTGGTAGCACCAACCTCCATAGGTTCCACCTCAGGTGCACAAACCAGGCCAGTTGGACAAAATGGAGCCTCTTTTTGCACCTCGCGTCACTCCCGCATCCTCTGATCCATGCGGATAGCCAGAGTCATAGCCTCCACCAAACAACCAGGTGGAGCATGTAAAGCTAGAGTCCTTTAGAGACTCCGAAAGACCCCTGAGGAAATGGCATCTGAGAGCTGCGTCATTCCATAGGACCTCAGAAGACCACTGACGAAACTCAGTACAATAGTCTTCTGCTGTGCGGTTCCCCTGTGTCAGGTTCATGATCCTTGTCTCTGCCACCTTGACCCTGTCAGGTTCATCATAGATCTGTCCTAAAGCGTCAAAAAAAGGTGTCCACTGAAAGATGTTCAGGAGGAAGAGAGGGTAGGGAAAGTGCCCAGGTCTGAAGACCCCCCCCCCCGCAAAAGTGACATTATAAATTCCCACCCGCTGTGACTCATTCCCTGATAACTGAGGGCACAAGGTAAACAATGATTTGCAACTCTTTAAAAATTCTGAACTGGTCCTTTTCTCCTGGAAATTTGGGAGTGCTATAACAGGTTCAGGGGGGCTTAGCGATACGTCAGATGGTACAGAAGTCATAACAGCGGTCTGAGGAGAAGGATTCTGAGGGGCAGTGAGAGTACCAGAAATCTGGCCCTGTAACTGAGCATGTGAGGAAACCAGTTTGTGCTGTTCCAAGGCCAAATCTTGGACTAAATGAGTCAGAGTCGCCACCTGATCACACAAAGTATGTAACGGATCCATCGGTGGGGAACTGAAAAAAATTTAACGGTCAATCGTAATGTGACGCGAGTCACTATAGTAAATATATATACTACTTACTGGAAGTAAAGGGAGGTCAAACAATCCAAGGTCAGGTCCAGGAAGTGGCGCAGTACGACAAAGGGAAGTCAGAGACTATGTCCAATACACGAGACGAGGTCAGGAAAGCCAGAGAGAAAAAACAGTATACAGGGAGCAGGCACAAGCAAAGTCAGGTCACAAGCAAAGGGTCTAAGTCCAGAAAGAGAATGAAGTCAAGCTGAGTCAAGCACAGAGCGCAGAGGGATCAATGTTCCACAGGCAACGGCAAGTGTACGATTGACACTGGGGGAAGGAACTAGCATGCTAAAGTAGAAGCCTGATTAAGGAAAATAAACACAGGTGACTTCAGCACAGACCAAGCACAGACTGACAGCCCCGACACAAAGTAACAAAAAGACAGAACCAGAGTGGAAATCGTGACAGTATTCTTAGCGTTAACCTTAACTTTTCACCCTATACCAAACTCTAACCTTTTCCCTTACGCTAGTCCTATTTCTAACCCTAACCTTAGCCCTAATCCTAGTTTTGGTGAGAGAAAGCAAAACAATTTTAAAGCAGCTTTAAAGATAATATTTAGTCCAGTGCACGGTCTTCATTCATTAGCTGCCAATCTGTTATCTCAGTCGCTTCTCATGTGTAGCATAGTGGTGCAGATGAGCTTGCCATCAGCTGCTGTGCTCTACATAGGCAGCATCCGAAATGACAAAGTGCACTTCAGTATAATGAAAACTTTGTAATCTTGGTTGCTGTCTATGCAGAATGCAGCCCTCAATGACAAGCTCATCTCCATGGCTGTGAACTTCATAGACGGCAAGGAGAAATTTTGTGCACATAGACCACCTCTGAGCCCCCTAATGCATCACCACTACATAGACCACCACCAATGTTATCTCCTAAAGTGTCAAAGAATTTTTTGTGGAATTCAACTTCCCAATCCATGGAAAGCAGAAGGCAATCTACTTCTTACTTACTCGTAGATCGAAGACATTGGACACGTAAGCAAAACATCGGCGTGGAGATAAGTGCGATAGTTGTCTATGACCATCATGAAGTCTTCATCCTCCGTAGGCGCGATCTCATTACAAGGCTCCATACAAATCTTAATCCTTAGCTCAGGTTTGTGTAGAGACCGAATCTGACTATTATTGGATTGTGAAAGTCCACACGGCCGGGGTGTCTCTACAACGAAGGAGTTTCTTGTGATCATAACGTAGCAAAACCCAAGTCTCTTCATTTCCCCCGACATTCCGCACCGGTCACAGCGCTGCCACTCGTTCCATACGGTGAACATCTTCGCAGTGCCCACCTCACCCAGGTTTACGCTGTGGTTGGGTTGGAGACTTTGGCCCAAAGAGACATGTGAGATGTAGATGTTTGTGGTGTCCTGGAAATCAATCTCGTACGAGGCCAAAAGTCTCCTCTCATATTTACAGGTGTAGATTCCTGAGTCCTGCACTCTAGGGGACAAGAGCTTGAGATTTCCCGATTCTATCTCAGATCTTGAGATCAGATCCAAAACCTTCATATGTTCTTGCCGGTTGAGATTATCCATAGGCATGGAACCGCTACTTTGTCTGAAAGTCAATGCCTGCGTGTTGGGCTGGTTCCATTCAAGGTATTGCCATTGTACAAGGGCGTTTGCAGGTTGGTCTCCACATTTTAGAGTTATGGTATTGTAAGAAGCAAATACGGTTGTACAAGGTTGTTGAGCCGGACAGAACACAGTTTTCGCAGATGCTTTCTTATGTAGCAGGATCCCCAAAAATAGAGTGAGGGGCACTAGGCTCATTGATCTGGATGAGTATTATCACTAGTGTGTGCCGGACCGATCATCTGCTCTTCCACCATGGACCATGCGGAACCAATGAGGTCATAAAACACAAAGATTCCATCAGAATCAAAGACGATTGTTGACCACCACAGGTAGGCATGGTGGACAGATGTTCTCTTCTAGCAGTGAGTGTGCTCAGCTGTTTCTGTGTCTTCCACAAAGATGTATAGCACGTCCAACACTCCATACAACTCCTCATAGTGGCCTTCAAAAGCAAACAACACCTCACCGTGACCTTCAAAAGCATATAACTCTTCATTGTGGCCTTCAAAAGCATATAACTCATTGTGACCTTCAAAAGTTACCAAGAGTGCTTCTCGCTCTGGAGGACCTGTCCTGTCCTGCATTTCACATAAAGCCTATTGATATGAATGGATAATCTGTAATACCTCATTTAACCTGTGGTGGCACTGTAGGAAAACTGAAAACGTACTGCCAGGTGTCCCCACAGATTACAGGGAGCTATGTCTGCTACTTTTCTCCCCATCGGGGACAACTCAAGTTCTGACACAATCGCGTTTTGTTTGTGACTTTGTGTTGCCCAATTATAGAGCTCAATAATCACCTTATAAAACCCCTGAATCTTTCTGACAAACTTTGATTCAAATTTCTTACAATTTTAAAAAATTCTGCTCGTTGTCAGTTAAAGCGATCGGACCAAATTCTGGTCAAGCCAACAGCTCAAATCTCTGATCCTCTTTGTGTTTGTCTGTTTTTACAATGTACAGAATCCAGTGGATAAGTAGAGGTCTATATGATCAGTACAGGTCTGTATGATCAGTAAACGTCTGTATGATCAGGACAGGTCTGTATGATCAGTACAGGTCCATATGA
This sequence comes from Dendrobates tinctorius, assembly GCF_039654945.1. Taxonomy (NCBI): domain Eukaryota; kingdom Metazoa; phylum Chordata; class Amphibia; order Anura; family Dendrobatidae; genus Dendrobates; species Dendrobates tinctorius. The sequence goes on along the minus strand of NW_027361696.1, from coordinate 33,320,315 downwards.
TCATTATACATCTGTGTGATCAGGACAGCTCTGTGATCAGGACAGGTGTGTATGATCAGTACAGGTCCATATGATCATTATACATCTGTGTGATCAGGACAGGTCTGTATGATCAGGACAGGTCTGTATAATCAGTACAGGTCTGTATGATCAGTATACGTCTGTATGATCAGGACAGGTCTGTATAATCAGTACAGGTCTGTATGATCAGTACAGGTCTGTATGATCAGTACATGTCTGTATGATCAGGACAGGTCCATATGCTCAGTATACTTCTGTATGATCAGGACAGGACTGTATAATCAGTACAGGTCTATATGATCAGGACAGGTGTATATGGTCAGGACAGGTCTATATGATCAGTACAGGTCCATATGATCAGTACACGTCTGTATGACAAGGACAGGTCTATAAGATCAGTATACGTCTGTATGAGATCAGTACAGGTCCATATGCTCAGTATACTTCTGTATGATCAGGACAGGTCTATATGATCAGTATACGTCTGTATGATCAGGACAGGTCTGTATAATCAGTATAGGTCTAAATGATCAGTATACGTCTGTATGATCAGGACAGGTCTGTATAATCAGTACAGGTCTATATGATCAGTACACGTCTGTATGTTCAGGACAGGTCGTATTGATCAGTACAGGTTTATGAGGACAGGTCGTATTGATCAGTACAGGTGTATGAGGACAGGTGTACGATCAGGACAGGTCTGTATGCGGACAGCTCCATCTGGGTCAGTGGTTTCTGCTCCTGGATCCGTGACTTTGGCTTTGTGCTTTCCCTGCAGCCTCCTGACATTGAGCCTCTCCCTCACACAATGCTGGGGGCGGGGCTTTACCTGGGCTGTTCCCCCTCACGGAAGCGCGCGCTCCCTCCTGGTCCCTGTTTCCGGACTTTTCCCTGGCCGGACAGGTGGTTGAACCCGCGGACCCTTTTTTTTTTCCCGGTCTTGGTCCCGTGTGTCGGTCCCCGGGGTCCTCTGCTCCCCGTCTCGGGCACAGGTGGGCGGCTCCGCTGTACCTGGGGCTGCGGCCGCTCCTGTGTGCGGAGCTTTGGGCGGAAGATGGCGGAGCGGGGCGGCTGCTCGCCGGCGCTGCTGTGTCTGCTCGTCCTGTCAGGTAAGTGCCGGGACCGGAGGTGGCGGGGAACTGACTGCGGGGAGAGTAGTGTTGTCCCCGCGGTATGTATGTACACAGGCCTTACTACATGGTGCATACAAGTTATTATATGGAGCGGAGGCTGTAATGGACAACTAGGCGGGGTCTCCATTACCGTTAACATGTGGGTGGAGTCTCGTACAATGTATCAGTGATGTTCCGTTTTCTCTCCTCTCCGGTTTCACGACACTTTTTCATTTCTTTCTGGGAGGCGACGTTTTCTTATTCTTGTTCTGTGTTCACCGTATCGGAGAAATGTTGTTAGTGTGGACCGTTCCGCACTCGGCGACACCAAACACGGTTGCTTTAATGTGACCCCGGCTTGTTGTGGGGGCATCGCTGGGTCTCCCAGAGCCCCCATCTCTACATTGTTGGGGGTCCCATAGGTCGGACCCCTGCTGATCAGCCAGTGGTCCCCAATTCTATGAACTGGAGGGAATTTGACTTTTTTGGGAATAACTCTTTAAAGGGTACCTGTCACCCCCCCCCCCCCCCCGGCGTCTCGGTCAGATGGGGAAAGACCTGCCCCCTGTCAAATATCAGGTATGTCTGACCAATTTTAAAAACGCTTATTTCTGCGGTGGAAGGTACCCTAAATAAAAGCGCCACCTTGACAGAATGCAGCATTGGTGCTGCACAAGGTGGCTCTTTTACTTAAAATCGTCTGGAGGGGGTGACAGGTTCCCTTTAAGTTGCAGTGCTGGGCTCTGGCTGTGTGATACAGCCACCACCTGTGCACCACAGAGGGGGCTTCGCTCTGTACACAGGGCACAGGTCATAAGATGAAGCCTGGACAGTGGCGGCCCCCAAAGACGCCGGGCGCTGCCCTCAGCCCTGCTGCATGACACACAGCGTTCAGTGATATCAGATGTTATATACAATTATTGTATGATGGGGGGAGGACAGATATTATATACAGTGTCTTGAAGGGGGCAGTGTTATTTACGGTGTATTATAGGACGGGGGCAGCATTATTATATACAGTGTATTATGGGGCGGCATTATTATATGGTGGCGTTATATACAGTGTATCGGGGGAAGCGTTATATACGATGTATTATGGGGCGGCGTTATTATATAAGATGTATTATGGGGCGGCGTTATTGTATACGATGTATTATGGGGCGGCGTTATTGTATACGTTGTATTATGGGGCGGCGTTATTGTATACGTTGTATTATGGGGCGGCGTTATTGTATACGTTGTATTATGGGGCGGCGTTATTGTATACGTTGTATTATGGGGCGGCGTTATTGTATACGTTGTATTATGGGGCGGCGTTATTGTATACGTTGTATTATGGGGCGGCGTTATTGTATACGTTGTATTATGGGGCGGCGTTATTGTATACGTTGTATTATGGGGCGGCGTTATTGTATACGTTGTATTATGGGGCGGCGTTATTGTATACGTTGTATTATGGGGCGGCGTTATTGTATACGTTGTATTATGGGGCGGCGTTATTGTATACGTTGTATTATGGGGCGGCGTTATTGTATACGTTGTATTATGGGGCGGCGTTGTTGTATACGTTGTATTATGGGGCGGCGTTGTTGTATACGTTGTATTATGGGGCGGCGTTGTTGTATACGTTGTATTATGGGGCGGCGTTATTGTATACGTTGTATTATGGGGCGGCGTTGTTGTATACGTTGTATTATGGGGCGGCGTTGTTGTATACGGTGCATTATGGGGCGGCGTTGTTGTATACGGTGCATTATGGGGCGGCGTTGTTGTATACGGTGCATTATGGGGCGGCGTTGTTGTATACGGTGCATTATGGGGCGGCGTTGTTGTATACGGTGCATTATGGGGCGGCGTTGTTGTATACGGTGCATTATGGGGCGGCGTTGTTGTATACGGTGCATTATGGGGCGGCGTTGTTGTATACGGTGCATTATGGGGCGGCGTTGTTGTATACGGTGCATTATGGGGCGGCGTTGTTGTATACGGTGCATTATGGGGCGGCGTTGTTGTATACGGTGCATTATGGGGCGGCGTTATTGTATACGGTGTATTATGGGGCGGCGTTATTGTATACGGTGTATTATGGGGCGGCGTATTATGGGGCAGCGTTGTTGTATACGGTGCATTATGGGGCGGCGTTGTATACGGTGCATTATGGGGCGGCGTTGTTGTATACGGTGCATTATGGGGCGGCGTTGTTGTATACGGTGCATTATGGGGCGGCGTTGTTGTATGCGGTGCATTATGGGGCGGCGTTGTTGTATGCGGTGCATTATGGGGCGGCGTTGTTGTATGCGGTGCATTATGGGGCGGCGTTGTTGTATGCGGTGCATTATGGGGCGGCGTTGTTGTATGCGGTGCATTATGGGGCGGCGTTGTTGTATGCGGTGCATTATGGGGCGGCGTTGTTGTATGCGGTGCATTATGGGGCGGCGTTGTTGTATGCGGTGCATTATGGGGCGGCGTTGTTGTATTCGGTGCATTATGGGGCGGCGTTGTTGTATTCGGTGCATTATGGGGCGGCGTTGTTGTATTCGGTGCATTATGGGGCGGCGTTGTATGCGGTGCATTATGGGGCGGCGTTGTTGTATGCGGTGCATTATGGGGCGGCGTTATTGTATACGGTGCATTATGGGGCGGCGTTGTTGTATACGTTGTATTATGGGGCGGCGTTGTTGTATGCGGTGCATTATGGGGCGGCGTTGTATGCGGTGCATTATGGGGCGGCGTTGTTGTATGCGGTGCATTATGGGGCGGCGTTGTTGTATTCGGTGCATTATGGGGCGGCGTTGTATTCGGTGCATTATGGGGCGGCGTTGTTGTATTCGGTGCATTATGGGGCGGCGTTGTATGCGGTGCATTATGGGACGGCGTTGTTGTATGCGGTGCATTATGGGACGGCGTTGTTGTATGCGGTGCATTATGGGGCGGCGTTGTTGTATGCGGTGCATTATGGGGCGGCGTTGTTGTATGCGGTGCATTATGGGGCGGCGTTGTTGTATGCGGTGGATGATTTTTCTTATTGGGTTCCCATCTCCGTTTTTGCCTCGTTACGTTGTTTCCAGGACATTGGTTCACAATTACTGAGGATTTGCCTCCAGCTTCCGGACATTTCCCTCCAGATCAGGTATGGCAGTTGTAATATAGCGCCCCCCGTCTATTATCGGGGTAGTACATTTTTCTGCTAATTCTGGCGTTTATATTTCGGTGACTTGTGCTGACAGTTCCCCTCTGGTTTCGATGCTGTAGGGGTTGAGCTGTCAGGGTCAGGCCGGGGAGCGGCTGGCTGTTACTGGTGCACTGCAGGAGGGCTGGAATGGGAGCAGCCAGCACAATAACAAGAGCCCATACCTGCACACGCACTGCCGCCACCTCCTGGACACTACCATGTACTGCAGCCCGGCAGGAATGTGTCAGGGAGACATTGCAGCCTGACTCCGTGGTGTTTATGGAGACTTCACATATAGAGAAAATCCTCAAAAATCCTTGCAGATTTCTATTTAAATTTTTGTTATTCTGCACGTAGAAAAGATTTTGATAAATTTCGCTTTTCTGCAAATGTGAAATGCAGCGCAATTTCCGTCCCACAAAATCAGCAGCAGATTAATGTAAGGGCTGCATGAGAGGGGCTTCTCTGTGGTATGTGATGGGAATACCCCCATACTTTGTGTTCTCGCTGTTCAGTCTCCGTCTCGTCTGTTTGCAGGGACCGCCTCAGCCATGTTGGTAACCGTGAAGAATCCCTTCAACGTGGTCATCTTGTTCCAGCCCATCACACTGCAGTGCTCGTACGACACCAGCTCTCTGACGCCCCCTATTGTCACCTGGAAGTTCAAGTCCTACTGCAGAGATCGGATCGCGGACGCCTTCAGCTCCAGCTCCAGCATGGACTCCACTACCAACAACCTGATGCAGCAGGCTGGTTACAACCCGTACGTGGAGTGCCAGGACAGCAGCCGGACCGTGCGGATCGTGGCCACCAAGCAGAGCAACACGGTCACCCTGGGGCAGTATTACCAGGGGCGGAAAATCACCATAAATAACAGTAGGTGGAGAGGGTCACCCTAGGCGCCATTACACCCCGCAGTGTTCAGGTGACGCGACCTTCTGCTTTATGGTCTTTCCAGATGCAGATCTCACCTTTGATCAGACGGCCTGGGGTGACAGTGGCGTCTACTACTGTACAGTCTTCTCTGCGCAGGACCTGACTGGGAACAATGAAGCCTACGCTGAGCTCATGGTGTTGGGTAAGAATATCCTCATCATCTGCACAGGAGAGGCGACGCTGCGCATGCCAAGCGAATCTCCTGCATGTTCAGTGTCTGCACATAGCTTCTCTGTGGAAACGCTAAATACCCCTGGTATCAGAATAGGACCAGTAATGTGACTGCACCAGCAGAATAGTGAGTTCAGCTCTGGAGTATAATACAGAATGTAACTCAGGATCAGTAATGTATGTACACAGTGACTGCACCAGCAGAATAGTGAGTGCAGCTCTGGAGTATAATACAGAATGTAACTCAGGATCAGTAATGTAGTGTATATACACAGTGTCTGCACCAGCAGAATAGTGAATGCAGCTCTGAAGTATCACATAGGATGTAACTCAGGATCAGTAATGTATGTACACAGTGACTGCACCAGCAGAATAGTGAGTGCAGCTCTGGAGTATAATACAGGGTGTAACTCAGAATCAGTAATGTATATACACAGTGACTGCACCAGCAGAATAGTGAGTGCAGCTCTGGAGTATAATACAGGGTGTAACTCAGAATCAGTAATGTATATACACAGTGACTGCACCAGCAGAACAGTGAGTGCAGCTCTGGAGTATAATACAGGAGGTAACTCAGGATCAGTAATGTATGTACACAGTGACTGCACCAGCAGAATAGTGAGTGCAGCTCTGGAGTATAATACAGGCTGTACAGGGGTTGGACAAAATAGAAACACTTCTGCGGCGATTACAGCCTCAATTGTCCGAGATGGATTCATACAAGGTGTGAATTGTTTCCAAAGGAATTTTAGCCCATTCTTCAGTTAAAACACCCTCCAGTTCTTTGAGCGACAATGACGGCGGAAATCGACGTCTAAGGCCTGTTTCACACGTCCGTTTTTCAGATCAGTTGTAATCCGGGAAAATGGCGGAAAACGGATCTGTCGGCGGAATGACAGCAACGTGTGGCACCGGACCGTTGTTTTGACGAGTCCTGCGAAGGTTGAAATTTAAAGGAACCCATGCCCGGAAAAACGAGAGAGAGAGAATTTTTTTTCACGATCTCGGAACGGCATTACTGGGTTAAAAATGATCTCGGAGCAAAGCTTCTGGGCATGCGCACATGAAAATAGCGGTCCGTCAAGAAGAAAAAATGTTGCAGTGTCCGTGAGGTCTGGGGATTGTGGGGGCCAGATGACATGCTTAACTTCATTACAATGTTCCTCGTGCCATGCTTTAATGATTCTAGCTGTATGAATTGGTGCATTATCATCCTGAAAGATGGCGTTCCCCTCCGGGAACAGTGCTTGAACAATAGGATGCACTTGGTCGTCCAACATGCCTAAATAATTGCGGCTGTTCATTCTTCCATGAAGGGATATCATTGGCCTGGCGGATCTGCACCCCAGATCATCACAGAACCTCCGCCATGTTTTACGGTTGGGAGAAGGCAGTCTGGATGGAATGCTTCTTTCGGCTGTCTCCAAACCTACACTCGGCCGAAGGTCGGAAATAGGGTAAACGATGATTCGTCTGAGAATATCACATGTTTGCACTGCTCGAGGGACCAATTCTGGAGGTTTCTACACCACTCTAAACGCTTGGAAACATTTGTCATTAAGAGCAGGAGTTTTCGAATTGCAGCTCTTCCGTGGAATCCAGATTTGTGCAGCTCCCCACGAACAGTTTTTGTGGAAACTGGGTTCTGTAGGTGTTCATTGAGCTCAGCAGTGATTTTCGGAGCTGTGGTCTTGCGATCCTCTCTCACAATTTGCTTTAGAGTCCAACGGTCTCTCAGTCAACTTCGACTTTCGGCCGGACCTGTGCTTTGCTGCGGACGCTTTTCCTTCTCTTTCAAACGCAGTCATTTCGAGACAGTACCTCTTGACACGCCAAGCATTCGGGCACTTTCTGTTACACTAGCGCCTGCCATACGAGCACCAACAATTTGGCCTCTTTGAAAATCCGAGAGGTCTGCCATTGGTATCAGGTTCTCATCAATGTTCTAACAATTCTGCAAAACAAACAGTTTACATACACATATCACATAACGCAAATAATCAACTACAAAACATTACCATATCTCACAGTTTGCATGTTTATAACATGTGCGAAGATTATGATGCCAAAACGTTAGGCGTTTCCATTATTTTGTCCAACCCCTGTAACTCAGGATAAGTAATGTAATGTAGTGTATGTACACAGTGACTGTACCAGCAGAACAGTGAGTGCAGCTCTGGAGGATAATACAGGATGTAACTCAGGATCAGTAATGTATGTACACAGTGACTGCATCAGCAGAATAGTGAGTGCAGCTCTGGAGTATAATACAGGATGTAACTTAGGATCAGTAATGTAATGTATGTACACAGTGACTGCACCAGCAGAATAGTGAGTGCAGCTCTGGTGTATAATACAGGATGTAACTCAGGATCAGTAATGTAATGTATGTACACAGTGACTGCACCAACAGAATAGTGAGTGCAGCTCTCGTGTATAATACAGGATGTAACTCAGGATCAGTAATGTAATGTATGTACACACTGACTCCACCAGCAGAACAGTGAGTGCAGCTCTGGAGGATAATACAGGATGTAACTCAGGATCAGTAATGTATGTACACAGTGACTGCACCAGCAGAATAGTGAGTGCAGCTCTGGTGTATAATACAGGATGTAACTCAGGATCAGTAATGTATGTACACAGTGACTGTACCAGCAGAACAGTGAGTGCAGCTCTGGGGTATAATACAGGATGCAACTCAGGATCAGTAATGTATGAACACAGTGACTGCACCAACAGAATAGTGAGTGCAGCTCTGGAGTATAATACAGGATCAGTACAGGATCAGTAATGTATGTACACAGTGAGTGCAGCCCTGGAGTATAATACTTGATTTAACTCAGGATCAGAAATGTAATGTATGTACACAGTGACTGCAGCAGCAGAATAGTGCAGCTCTGCGGTATAATACAGGATATAACGCAGAAGGACACAGCTCAGACCCTTCTTGCTGTTGACTCTGTGTTACTTGACCGTGATGACCTTTTTACAAGCATTGATGATTGGGTTGGATGTTGGGATCTACCCGTGGTGTGATGCTCCTGCAGTACATTCACCATTTCTAGTGGATTATTGTGGTTATGACTTCAGGAGACTCCGATCTATTTCCGAATTTCTGCTCCATATAGGAGGAAGAGAAAAGATATTTCCTGCTGGGGGGGGGGGGGGGAAGAGTGTGGAGGAGATGGCAGCGCAGTATGTGAGCACGGCCATAGGCTGCAAGAAAGGCAATGATTATATGCCATGGACCTCCTTAGCCCAGCCCCCCCCCCCACTGATGTGCCCCATCCATCATTCCTACAGTCCCTATCCCTTTTCCCTACTGAATATTTGGTTTGGCAAAACTGTTTGTTTGGTCCTGCCAATAAAGAATCTTTGAATTTGAACTGTTTTTTTCTGTCGCCTTTATAAAGCTGCGGAATTATCTGCTGGTGAATGCTGCCATCTAGTGTTTGTTTTAGGAAATGATCCGTATTCCTCAGTTATCTGTGAGATTTCTATGTCAGGGCACAGTTGTGCAAAACAGTGCATTATGGCTGAGTTCACACATGGCATTTTTTCGCGTTTCCACGGCGGTTTTATCCATGCGATTTTGCCACGAAAAATAAGCATCCCATGCATTCCTATGGGATTCTGCAATGCTGTGCTAATGCTGCGGTTTTTACCGCGGCGGAATCGCTTTGCGGCAAAGAACCGCAGCATGCTCATTAATTTCACGGAATCACGGTGATCCCGCACCCATAGGAATGCATTGTTCTGCTTACTTTCCGCATGTGGCTGTGCACACCATGCGAAAAGTAAGCAGAACATTTGCGGATGGTACCAACGGTCCGGAGGAGAGGAGACTGTCCTCTGGGTTTTGGGTACCATATCCCTGTAAGAAGTAGAATTTAAAATAAAAAATATTGTTATTCTCACCTTCCGACGTCCCACACAGCCTTCCCGCCTCTCTCCACGCTCCCGGTCCCAGTAAGCCTTTGCGAGCGATGACGTCCGTTCTCGTGGGATCGCGAAGTCTCACGGTCATTCGCACGACACGTCGCGAACCCGCGAGAACAGACGTCATCGCGGTAATTGTCGCAAAGGATTACTGGGACCGGGAGCGTGGAGAGAGGCGGGAAGGATGCGCGGGATGTCGGAAGGTGAGAATAACAATATTTTTTTTTTTATTATTTTTTACATTCTATCTTTTACTATTGAGGCCACATAGGCGGCCTGAATAGTAAAAAGGTGGTCACACTCGTCAAACACTATGTTTCACGAGTGTGACCAACCTGTCAATCAGTTCTCCAAGTGATGCTCCAGATCGCTTGGAAAACGCTAGCAATTCTGCAAACTAATTACGCTTGCAAAATGCTAGTTTTTCTGCGGGAAAATCGTGTGAATTTAAAATGCGATTTTCCCGTGGAATGGAATTCCAGAATTCTCGCTGTAATTTCCGCGAGAGTTCCGCTACGTGTGAACCCAGCCTTAGAGTCTGGAGGCGCGAGGGGGTGATTTTCACTATTGGTGGTTGCAGTGACTCCTCTGACCACTTGTATTCTTTTCTTCTTCTCGTGTTGCCGCACTTCCTTTCTCTACAGCATTTAACATTAGAACATTTCCAGCTCTGTTCATCCTGAGCCTCCTGGTGCATGAATAGATGACATAGCATTGCATTAGTGAGAGCCGGTGTAATCCGTCCATCTTTATTTTAACATTTCAGTTTTGTTTTGGAGGGGTGGGCGGGAGGCAGGGATTTTTGGCGGGGTGGGCGGTTGGTGGGGGCAGGGATTTTCTCACTAGCCCCCTCTGCAAAAAAAAAAAAAAAATACAATGAAGATCCAGTCCAGATCTCTATTTAGTAACTTGTGTTTCTTTTGTCCTATAGGCAGAACATCAGAGGGCTCTGAACTATTACCAGACTTTCAGATAGATAACATGGAAGGTAACCGCTCCATCCATGATGAGCCATGATATAGTGCAGCAATGGCAGGGGGTCGGATTTGGTGAAGGGTTACGAATTTTGCACAGGTTGCCGGTCACTGTGGATTGCGGCTCAAAAGGGCGATGGCCGCACATGTGACCCCGTTCATCCTCTCTATCTCCCCTCTTCAGAGCCACAATCTCAAGATCGGTGTGCGTCCTGGGGGGGCAATCGATAAGTTGCTAATAATTTAATTCATTGCCCCCTCTCTTTTGCAGACTAGTGCAGGCCATGGTGGTTTCTTTTTTGGTACAATCTACCCCTCCTTCTCAAGTAGTCGCATAGAACAATGAGCTGGTGCGGTGTGAGAGCAGCGATCCGTTCTGATCTCTGCGGCTTTGCTTTTGGTTTTCTCTCTTGCGCTGTAGTTGTGATGGTGGATACTGCACACATCACTACTGGGGAGGCGTCTCTGTACAGGAGCGGTGCTGTGGATGGTGCATTGTAGATGGTGTATTTTATAATCCTAATATTGAGCTGGGGATGCACAAAGCTATTTATCTCACGGTGAGGGATTCTCATCAGTCAAGCACTTGGCAGAAAGCTCTGCGTATCCCCAGCTTGTATGAAGCTGCCTTTTCTTTTGTGCATATTTTTCTACCTTTTGGACCTCATTTACACTGGTCTATATGAGCAGGAACTGTGCGGAACCTGTGGTGCTATGGGATGCTGCTGGATGCACAGTAGCGTCTCTGCTGCGGGGGAGATGCGCCGGCTGCTCAGCTGCGGGGGGAGATGCTGTGGCTGCACGACTGTGGGAGTGGCACCGGATGCTCGCCTGCGGAGGGAGTGGCGCCGGCTACTCGGCTGCAGTGGGAGTGGCGCCGGCTGTGCACCGATCCCCTTCCCACAGTTCTTAAAATGATTGCATATCGTAGTGATATGTAACCTCTCCTTTGAGATAGAAATAAGATGCTTTCTTTCCTGTTATACTATACTTTTAAGCAAATCTGCCCTCAAACATTGGTCTTTTTTGTGAACTAAAAACCATTTCCTCACAGCTGAAGGTTTGTTACAGTGTAGCACTGCGTAGATTTTTTTACTGTCTTTGTTTCGGATTGCCTGCACTGATACATTGTTAGCAAACCAGAATGTTTCCATTCACTGACAGTAAGCAGTAGTCTTGTAAGTGGTGAGTGATCGCTCCCCGAAGCTGCAGAGCTTTCCATTCCTCTTCCTGCGAGGCCTCGGTAATGAGCCGCCATGTGCAGGATACAGATGATGTGATGACGGGAAACCTCCGTCCTGCTTACTGTCAGCGCTTTATTGCTCCAGCGTCTGTGCAGCATCACGGCGTCTGTGCCCTGACTAAGGATTAATGAGCCTTTTGACCCTTTTTCTCCTGCTGACTGTGACATTTTTTTGTCTCTCGTCTTTTCCAGACTGGCTTTTTGTGGTACTTGTCGTCCTCGCTGGATTTTTCCTCGTGCTCATGATTGGGATCTGCTGGTGCCAGTGCTGCCCACACACCTGCTGCTGTTATGTGCGGTGTCCATGCTGCCCTGAGAAGTGCTGCTGCCCCAGAGCTTGTACGTGTACTGCCGCAGACACTGCATTTCGCATATTAATGCATGTAGATGGCGCCGTTCAGCTTGGGCTGTATTAGCTGAGTCTCTTCCCATAAAACAGGGATTAGGCTACATTCTGGCAATGTTATACACTATTGCTGTCACTTTAAGATCTATCACAGCCAATGTGGTCTAGAAATGTCAGAGGTTCATCCTTAGTTCTTCTGATGCCCCTTCTCTCACATTAATAATACTTTGAAGATATGTAAGTACGAAAAAAGTTACAAAAGTCTGTGCTAATTAATATCCTTATACATATTTGTTTTGTGATAAATGTTAAAATTGTGGCCGACTGCCATTACCACAAGGGGGAGCTCACAGCATATGGATTTATAATTATGTAAATCTGTATGTAGTGAGCTCCTCCTAGTGGTAAAATTATAAATCTGTATGTTGTGAGCGCCCTGTAGTGGTGACATTATAAATCTGTATGTAGTGAGCGCCTCCTAGTGGTGACATTATATAAATCTGTATGTAGTGAGCTCCCCCTAGTGGTGACTGTATAAATCTGTATGTAGTGGTGACATTATAAATCTGTATGTAGTGAGCTCCCCCTAGTGATGACTGTATAAATCTGTATATAGTGAACACCTCCTAGTGGTGACGTTATAAATCTGTATGTAGTGAGCTCCCTCTAGTGGTGACTGTATAAATCTGTATGTAGTGAGCACCTCCTAGTGGTGACGTTATAAATCTGTATGTAGTGAGCTCCCTCTAGTGGTGACTGTATAAATCTGTATGTAGTGAGCACCTCCTAGTGGTGACGTTATAAATCTGTATGTAGTGAGCTCCCTCTAGTGGGGACTGTATAAATCTGTATGTAGTGAGCACCTCCTAGTGGTGACGTTATAAATCTGTATGTAGTGAGCTCCCCTTAGTGGTGACATAAATCTGTTTGTAGTGAGCACCTCCTAGTGGTGACATTATAAATCTGTATGTAGTGAGTTCCTTCTAGTTGTCTGTATAAATCTGTATGCAGTGGGCTCCTTCTAGTGGTAGCTGTATAAATCTATGTAGTGAGCTCCCCCTAGTGGAGACAGCAGGTATGGTGTCTTGATTACTTTGCTATATAACATGTGTAATTGATCTCTCTATTCCACACAGTATATGAAGCCGGGAAGGCGGCCACTGCCGGGGTACCCAGCATGTATGCCCCCAGTGTCTACGCTCCTTCCATGTACTCCCACCAGGTGAAAATGCCACCACCACCAGGATCTGTCGTAAAGATGTACAATGGCTATGATTACGACGCAGCGAGCTCCGGTGAGGATCTGATGGCAGTCTGAACCTTTTTTTTAATTTTTTTTATAAAGGTCCCGTGGTGATCTGTCAGCTAATCTCAGACCCTGCAGGACCTTTTATTATTGGTGTCAGCAGATTCAGTTCAAAATCTGGAGTGAATTTTTTCAGCTCAGCTATGGACCGACCCTTGAAGGATAAAACTGCTGCTGTTCACTCTGACCGGTGCCGGGACCAGAGAATAAATCCTGGGGTCAGACCGCAGCACTCAGCAGGGAAGGGTTGTGCCCTGGGACTGCGGATTTATTACTACTTTTGCATTAAATTTTTTTCTTTTTCTGTCCTTTCAGTGGGCGGACACAGCTCTCAGGCGCCACTTCTTCGGGACAACGATGCACCAGTATCTGGTAAAAAGTTTTTTGGGTTTTTTTTTTTTTTTTGTCTGTGTGATTTGTTATCTTGAGTTTGATTATGTCCCCTTTTTTTTTTTTTTTTTTTTTTTTTTTTTTTTTCAGTTCGAAGTGGCTACCGCATCCAGGCCAACCAGCAGGATGATTCTATGAGGGTCCTCTACTACATGGAGAAGGAGCTGGCAAACTTCGATCCAACCAGACCAGGACCTCAAAACAGCAGATTTGAGAACAGTAAGTTATCTGTTATATTTTATGTATTCATATTACATCCCTGGTGCTGGATCAGCAGAACTGCCACACTATTGGAATAGTCCCTTTTTTGTTTTTCCATAAGTGCATGTATTCAGTGCTGAAAAATCACTTTTGCATTTCAGTTTCATTAAAAATTTTGCACGGTTTTGGTTTTAGTGGCTTTTGTTTCCCTGCACATTCTGCTTTGGCAAGGAGCACTGAAAGACATTGGGTTACAAACTCACTGATGAGACCGAGCTCACTGACAGATTCTCTGTTAGCTCATTTTGCAGCCATCAGTAGACAATGCAAAAGCTGAGGCTGTAGAAAGCAAATGGTGCAGAATTTTTAATGAAGACCAATTGCAACAATTTACCCCCTTTTTGCATATTAACTTTGCAATCTGTCTTGATCAGGAATTTCCTTGGGCTTCCTGTTCAGACTCTGCATCTTCAAACCAACCTGCCGTCATACGACCTTGATTTTTCTGCTTTTTCTCCCCAGCGTGTGCGATGAGTGAGGTCAGCTCATTGCATGAGGAAGATCACAGAAATAACCTGCGCAACGATCTTGGCCGGTTGCGGAATCAGGCCATGTCTCCAATCCAGGACATCGAGTTGGAAAGTCTCCCGGAGAGCGGCTACCGACGTCCCCCGCAGCGACCACACGACTACAATGACGACTTTTACCGCGGGGAGAGGCGAGCACGTACCCGATCGATGGACGACTTGGATGACCTGGAGAGAAGAGATCGTTACCGCGACCCTACAGAGAACCGAAGCCGAGGAAGACGAAGCTCGGAAGATGACGACAGCAGCAGAGGCTACGGCAGGGGAAGAGATGCACGCTCCCCAGACCCTCGCGATGAGTATTATGGAGGTAAAAGGAGCAGGAGTAGAGATGACCTCCGGGATTACGACCGCTCCCGCCAAGACCCAGAGTATGACGATCGCTTCCTTGAAGACGCCCTGAGACGGAAGCAGCAGCAGAGAGCCGGCAGCCGCGATGGATTGGATAGTGTCGCCAATTCCTCTCGCTCGGAGGGCAGAAGAAACAACCGCCGCAACGATGATGATGATGATTTCCCACCGCCACCTCCGCCTTATACAGAGACCGAGTCTGTATCTTCACGAGGAAAGAAGCTGAAAAAGGTCAGTGTTGTTCCATAACCCATCCAGACAAAAAAAAAAAAAAAATTGGTGGTCTCGGAAGATGAGCCAAATTGTAAACTTGCATTCTCCAAATACCAAATACTGTATTTTTACCTCCTGAAAAGGCAAATTTGCAGATCTTCTGAATTCTTGCAGTCATGTCAAATTGACAAGGAAACTTTCGAATAAAGGAAAATCTGTCAATCACAGTGCAGAGTGTAGCATGACTTCTGTCTGTGCCTCCTGTGCTGTCCCTTTAAAGTATTTATCAGAGGTGCGCTAGAACGCTGCTGATATTGCATCCCTCCTTGTCTTACAAAATGGAAGAGTCCTCTGAACTCTTACCTGCTAGGCTGTTTGGAAAACCAAACAGTCATATCCTGTGATTCCAGAACTAGCACCACTCGGGGGCTATGTGTGGTATTGCAAGTCCGAACCTTAAAATACACAGGGCTGAGCAGTGACATTCATCAGCTCATCACAGCTGTTGCCCCACCGATCTGGTATTGGTGTAGGTTATGCATACATCATGATCGGTGGGCGGCTGACAGGTTCTGTCACTTGATTGGCACCTTGGGTTGCCATGACAGGTGAGAACCCAACAAAGGTCACAGCTGTTCTGTGTCCTCTCACCGAGCCATAGTAACACCTTGTTTATGCCGCACGGTGAAGGGTGCAAAATTTAAAAAATGCAAAAGAAGGCAGCATTGCATTTTTTTTTCTTTCAGGTTTTCACCCAAAAAGTGAGTAACATTTCTGGAGTAAGTGCTATGCTCCCGCCACGCCAATATTAAATTAATAAAAAAACTCCGCCACTAAACAACCACAAGCGTCACATGGATGAATGAATGAAAAACTAATAATCATGTCTGCGATCCCGAGCACCAAAATAAGCCCCAGCGCTGAAGAGTTACATTCTTGTGCATGAAGGTTCCTGCTTTTCTCATCCTCTTCCTTTCCTTCTTCGCAGGGTGAAGCTCTGAGTCGGGAAAGTCTCATCGTGTGAACGCGACTCAACAACAGCAACTTTATTTTTATTTTTTTATATCCTGGATTAGTGAAATCTGGAAACCTTGATCCCCTGGAGTCTGAGGACAGCAGATCTTATGATGTGCGTTTTAGTCATTTTAGGGTTTTTATTGTATTATTTTTTTTTTTTTTTTTAAAGAAACCTTTTTTTTTTAATTTAAGACAAAAGGATTAAAGGAGTCCGACAATCCATTGTGTAATTGCGTAGTCCTGTTATCTGGGGGATGAATGGTGCTGCTCTGTAAATCACTGATTGCTTTCACTTTTCAGATTTTTTTTTTTATATATATATATCTGTAAATTGTAATAATTGCTATTTTTAGGATAGAATTATAAAGTCTGAAATGGGGAAGGTAAAAATGTCTAGAGATCCTATGGGGATGAGCAGGATTAAAAACACAGGTTTGTTTCTTCCAGAAACAGCGCCATCCTTGTCCACAGGTCGCATGTGATATTGCAGTTTGGCCTCACCTACAGGAATTGCATAGAAGAAAGCAGACTATTCTTTTTACTAATCATAAGAAACTGTGTCCCCAGCACTGAGAGAAATGCACTGGACTCATGGCAGGTTTCACAGCAGCACAGAGTATTTTTTTTCCACTCAAGCTTTATTTTGGAGGATAGTGGCCTTCTATAATTGTTTTGTGCCTTCATTTTCTCAAAGCATTAATATTTTCTTTTTTATTCTGATTGTTCATTTTTGTCTTGATCATAGTTACATTATTTTTATTTTTTTCTTTATGCAGCTCTGGAGGTGACTGGAGTACTATATTAATGGCTGTCAGGGATTAGCCGCTAGGTTTATATTATAGAAGGCAGCATCGGGTACAGAGGCCGCCATCATTGGCATCACAGGAGGATGCTTTAATAATCGTAATATAAAAAACTTTATACTGTGTGTGTGTGTGTGTGTGTGTGTGTGTGTGTGTGTGTATGTATGTGTGTATATATATATATATATATATATATATATATATATATATCTATCTCAAAAAAAGGGCAGCACTACCAAAATTAAATAGTTGGTGCAAAACCTATTCAGCAGTGTCCAAACAGCCAAATTAACAAAAGTAAAAAAAATAGGCAGCACTCAAATTAAATGTGAAAAAAAGTGGATACTTTACTGATCCTCAACTTTTTTCACCATCAGAGCACGCTAACCTACATGAGTTGATAATTTTACATAGTTATCTAATCTATTCTAGAGCTTTTGTTAAAGTAGTTTTTGAAACGTCAGAATATAATGCTCGGCATTTGCTTACAACTTGCAGGACATATTGCTTTTGTTCTTCATCTTTTGTCAGAAGGTCGTTAAAGTCGGTTACTTCCTACCTCTTTTAATTTTTCTTTCCTAACTTTTGGATTTACAACCCTAGCGTGCTCTGATGGTTCATCTGTGCTACTGAGCAATTTATTAGCCATTAACAACTTTTCATTGTCTGTAATGGTGGGATCAAAAAACGATAATCTCACCAACTCTGCATTCAAATACCACAAATGGTTCGAAAATTTGGTCAGGGCTATTTCTGCAATGTTGTTGTCACATTCTTTATAGTATAACAGACTATGCAAAATACCTAAATCTTAAAATACCTCAATTTGGATTTTTTCAAACTTTGAGCGACGAGCGGCACGGGTTAACGTCGTTTGATCGAGCTCAAATTTTGGCTATCTCAATATCTGGAAAGGGGAATCGTTTTGTGGGGTCCAGACGGACAAAATTCCGACATCGATTTTTTTGCGGTCACCCTACTGTGCACGCGCGAGTGGAGATTGCAATGCGCATGCGCGAAATATGGACAAGCACTACAGCTATTACCTGAAATATTGCGTACAGCGGCCAAGGAGGGGTGGAGGGAAGGAGCAAAAACACCGCCCATCGGACCGGACCCAACTAATTTACATACAACGTGAAAATCAGGTGACAGATTCCCTTTAAGTGATCTTGTCCAGTGAGGCGGCTCCGGGCTGCTGCAGTCTGGCATCGTCTGTCTCCTGCTCTCGTACCCGCACATTTCACCGCACCCTGTGACATCTCGGGTCGCTCATGTACAGGACGGTGCACAGCTGAGGGTGATCTGATAGGAGACTTAATAAAGTTTTTGCGTTTTTGTATTACTGTCTTTTGTGTTTTTCGTTTAATAATCTCTGAATTTGTATAAAATTAAGTTATCTAATACCGCAAGGACAGAATTATACACTAAAATTGAAAAAAGGAAATTGCTACACAGGCTGAAAAGAAAAATCTCATGGATAAAAGTTATATCCTGCATTATATCACAGAGCTGCACTCACTATTCTGCTGGTGCAGTCAAAGTGTACATACATTACTGAGCCTTAGTTACATCCTGTATTATACTCCAGAGCTGCACTCACTCTTCTGCTGGTGCAGTCACTGTGTTTACATACATTACTGATCCTGAGTTATATCCTGTATTATACCCCAGAGCTGCACTCACTATTCTGCTGGTGCACTCACTGTGTACATACATTACTGATTCTGAGTTACATCCTGTATTATACTCCAGAGCTGCGCTCACTATTCTGATGGTGCAGTCACTGTATAGATACATTACATTACTGATCCTGAGTTACATCCTGTATTATACTCCAGAGCTGCACTCACTATTCTGCTGGTGCAGTCACTGTGTACATACAGTGGGTTCAGAAAGTATTCAGATTCTGTTAAACTTTTCACTGTTTCATTGCAGCCATTTAGTAAATTCAAAAAAGTTCTTTTTTTTTTTCTCATTAATGTACACTCTGCACCCCATCTTGACTGGAAAAAACTATCATTCATCTTTGCAGCATATATAATGGTATTTGACTCTTTCCAGCAACTTCACTGAATCCTGCATGTGTTCAACCTCTATCATTCATCTTTGCAGCATATATAATGGTATATAGTTATTTCAACTCACCCTGCTTGTCCCCTTATGCTATTGAGGTCAAGTAACTTTTCAAAGTGGTTTATGATCCATGTAGGCCTGGACACTTGTTTATCTGCTAAATATATTTTTCTCTAGCAACCTTCCACGACAGCATAGGAGGAGGTTGTCTCCACGCCCTAATGGGACAGGAAGCACGAGAGGTTAAAAGGTCCCTCCCTCCTCCCTCTCACCAGTGTCTTTCCTGTCCCCCATGGGGCATGGAGAGGTCTGGTATGCTGTGTGGCCGGCTGCTGCAGCATACCTGGAGATCCAAAAAAGCCGGGCAGTGGTGGTCGGTGGCGCAGCCTTCCCTCCTCCGTTTCTGCTCCTGCATTCGGGACCGTTTCCTGGCCCTCCCGCGCTCCCCTTTGGGGAGTAAAGCGGGCCAGTGATCCCCGCCGGAGGCCTCCCGCAGCTCTCCGTCGTCTCCTCCCCTGCGTGCTGTGCGACCCGGAAGTGACGTCACGCGCGGGTCACTTCCGGGGTACGTGGAGGGCGCGCTGTCATGGCGGCCCCCATCTTGCTGCCAGCGCGCGGAGCTCGCCAGCACCTGCTGTGCTTGCCCCAGGACCCAGGGAGGAGGAGGGGGAATCAATCTAATGCGCTGAGGGCGGAGTTAACCCGCCGGAAGACGCTGACAGGTAAGGCAAATCCCCTGCTGTCATGGACGCTTCCTGCCATGCATCTGCAGAGCCCAGCGCTGCCCCAGCCACAGTGAGTGTAACCTGGGGGGGGTCCTAAGGGTGCGATCCGGGATAAAGGTCCTTAAAATACTTCTCCCCCTCTTTCTTATAGGGAGAAAAGTCTGCCCATAAAAGCACCAATACGTCCAGCAAAACGGCCAAATGTGCCATATGCAGTACCAAACTTCCCTCTAATTGGGAGAAAAAGTTATGTCAGGCATGCACTGATAAAGTGGTCAGAGCCGAGCACCCATCATTAATTGACGAGATCCGCAGCTTGGTCACCCGTCAGGTTCAGACCTCCTTAGCCGCCCTGTCCCCCCCTCCACCTCCACCCCCTCCGATTATGGGCTCACCACCTTCAAAAAAATGGAGGATTCAGAATCTGAGTCTGAGAGCTCATTCAACTCCCTCCGAAACTGGGAGCAACCGGGGACCTTTAGGGCACCTGACGTTAGAAGGTATCTCCTTTTCACAGAATACGTGGAGGAATTGATTAGCGTAGTACTCGCCACTATGGGCCTATAAGATGAACCTGTCACGCAAACAGCACAGGATCGCATGTTTGGGGGATATGAAGGACCTAAACGAGCAGGCTTTCCAGTTCATAAAAGCATAGTGGACATGATCTCCCAGGAATGGGAATACCCTGAAAAACGCTACTCAGCCCCTTCAGAGCTCCGCCATAGGTTTCCTCTGGAAGGAGAGGACTTTAAATGGGACATCCCGAAAGTCGATGTCCAGGTGGCAAGGGTGGTAAAGAAAACGGTGTTACCGTTTGATGATGCATCTCAGGTTAGAGACCCGATGGACCGTAAAGCTGAATGCCTCCTGAGGAAAACATGGGAATCCTCTGCGGCCACCTTAAAATCAGGAGTTGCGTCCACTTGTGTCTCTAGGTCCCTCTTTCAATGGATTGAGGAGCTAGAGAACCATATTTCGCAGGGTACCTCAAGGAGTGACCTTCTTAACTCACTCCCTATCTTGCAGAGAGCTACGGGCTTCCTGGCAGATGCATCAATGGAGATGATCCGTACTTCTGCCAGAGCCATGGTGCAATCAAACTGCCAGGCGAGCCCTCTGGCTGAAGACGTGGAGCGGTGACATTACATCCAAGGTCAAGCTATGCTCTTTACCCTTTAAAGGTGAACATGTCTTCGGCCCTGCCTTAGACGAAATTCTGGAAAAAGCCACTGACAAAAAGAAGGTGCTTCGAGAGCAGAGAACCACAAAGAAATGTCTTTTTCGTGGCCCCCAGAATCAGTCATCCCAACCACGAGGGAAGGGAAAGGCGGGAAGATGGAGCTACGCTAAAGGGAGAGGCAGGAACATCCTGGTCCCCCAGCAGCAGCAACAGCAATCCCAAGAAAAACAATGACTCGATCCCGGTGGGGGGAAGGTTTTCGAGTTTCTTTCCTGCTTGGCAGTTGATTTCCAACAGCCCCCTGGGTCCTCAGTGTGATCAGAGAGGGCCTACTGCTAGAACTCGAATCCTATCCCCCGTGGGGTATGAGTCACCTCCCTACCATCTTGGGAGACCCCAGCTCTAGATTCCGGCATTCTGCAGTTGCTTCAGTCAAATGCCATCTCTCGAGTCCCTGTGAAGGAGCAAGGAAGAGGGCATTATTCCAGACTGTTCCTAGTAAGAAAGCCCACAGGATAGTCGAGAATAATAATAAACCTAAAGGGCCTCAACCGACACATTGCATACCACAAATTCAAAATGGAGTCGGTAAAGACCGCCATTCCTCTGATAGGGCAGTCTTACTTTATGGCAACTATAGATCTGAAGGATGCCTATTTCCACATCCCCATCCATCCTTCCCACAGAAAGTATCTGAGGTTCGCGGTCCACCAGGGTCCAGAAATAAAACACTTTCAATACAACGTACTTCCATTTGGGATATCATCTGCTCCTTGAGTTTTCTCCAGGATCATGACGGAGGCTGTGTCCCACATCCGAAGTCAGGGCATATGTATCGTACCCTACCTCGACGACTTACTAATAATAGGAGCATCCTACCGCACTCTGGAACTATAGGTGACTCAGACCCTGAGCATCCTCCAATCGTTAGGATGGTGGATCCCGAACATAAAGAAAGCTCAGATCCAACCCTCCCAGGAGGTGAAATTCTTAAGAATCCTACTGGATTCAAAAAATCAAATGTCCTTCCTCCCGAAGGAGCACCAGAGATCCATAATATGAAGGATCTCAGAGTTCAGGGAACAGAGGTCCCCGACCCTCAGGTCAGCTATGTCCATACTAGGATCTATGACCTCCTGTATCCAGTCAGTACCTTGGGCACAGGCCCACTCCAGAGCGCTCCAGTCCCATATTTTAAGAAACTGGAATCGGGATCACACCTGTCTGAACAAAAAGGTCCAAACCCCGGGGGTAGTGAGAGCCTCGCTGGCATGGTGGATGGACGACAGGAACCTGTGCAGAGGAATCAACTGGTCTCAGACGCCTTTAGTCACGGTAACAATAGATGCCAGCAAAAAAGGCTGGGGAGCTGTAGTGTCTCGTCACCCATTCCAGGGGTTATGGAGCCAGAAAGTGAGCGCAAGATCCTCAAACTTCAGAGAACTGAAGGCAGTGGAAGAAGCTCTACTGACAGCAAGACACCTGGTCCGGGGCCAGCACATCAGAGTCTACTCAGACAATATAATGACAGTGGCCCATCTCAGGCACCAGGGTGGTACGAGATCCAGCAGCCTGGAGGGCCTCTCAAACCAAATATTTTCCTGGGCCGAAAAGCACCTTGCTCTTCGACGGCAATTCACCTGAAGGGTACCGCCAATCTTCAGGCAGATTTCTTAAGCAGAAAAAGCATCCAGCCTGGCAAGTGGACCCTGAACAAAATAATCTTCCAGAAACTGGTCGACAGGTGGGGCCTCCCGGAGGTGAACCTGTTAGCCTCAGGAGAAATGCTCAAGTGGGAAAATACTTTTCACTGAACCCCAGGGACAGGTCCCTGGGAGTGGATGCCTTCGCCCACAGGTGGAGGTTCCATCTAGCTTACGCCTTTCCACCAGTCCCAATCCTTGCCGCAACCCTGAAGAAGATTCGGGACGATCATACCACAACCATCCTAGTAGCTCCGTTATGGCCAAAGAGGAGCTGGTACTCTCTGATCACGGAGCTGGTGGTAGACGGACCATTCATCCTACCCATGGAAGACGACCTTCTCTCGCAGGGCCCCCTACATCACCCAAACCTCCGGGGAATGAGGTTGGCGGCCTGGCTACTGAAGCCCAGATCCTGAGGGCCAGGGGCTCATCAGAGGCAGTAATAAAGACACTACAGAAATCCCGAAAACCAGTCACTATCGCCATATATAATAACATATGGAAGAGGTCCTCTTCATGGTATCTACCAGACTTGCCTGACCCAGAGAAACCTAACATTTCTCGTATCCTGGATTTTTTGCAGAAGGGGCTAGAGCTAGGTCTAAAACCTATCACTTTGAAAGTTCAAGTGTCAGCATTAGGTGCTATGTTCGACTGTGACTTGGCCAACCACAGGTGGATAAGAAGATTCATGACATCGGCCACTAGACTTCATCCAAAGAAGCTTATAGCGGTCCCAACATGGGACTTGAATGTGGTGCTTAAGGGACTCACTCAATCTCCCTTTGAGCCCTTGTCATCCTGCACGTCTCAGCTTCTTGCCTGTAAAGTCGCCTTCCTGGTAGCAATAACTTCAGCAAGACGAGTAGGAGAGCTCCAGGCGCTCTCAGTTAGGGAACCCTACCTAACTATTAGAGATGATTCCATAGTTCTCTCTCTTGACCCATCTTTTCTGCCGAAGGTAGTGTCCGACTTCCATAGGTCACAGAATATAGTCCTCCCGTCATTTTGTCAAAACCCAGCAAACCCCAAAGAAGAGGTGTTTCATACTCTGGATGTAAGACGTATAGTTCTCCACTACCTGGAGTGTACCAAACCCTATAGAGTCGACCACAACCTATTTATCCATACCTCTGGCCCAAACAGAGGGAAGAAGGTGGCGAAAAACACCATTGCCAATTGGATTAGAAAGGCTATCTCTGAAGCTTACCTGACGCAAAACATCACTCCTCCTGCTGGAATCAAGGCGCATTCAACACGATCTACCTCTACGTCATGGGCTGAGAGGGCAGGCGCATCTTCAGAGCAGATTTGTAGGGCCGCAACTTGGTCCTCCTTACATACATTTACTAGACATTATAGATTAGACCTTGTATCCAACCGAGATCTAGTCTTCGGCCGAAAAGTTCTTCAGGCCGTTGTCCCCCCCCCTAGTGCAGTATAGGTTGTTATGCCTCCTATGCTGTCGTGGAAGGTTGCTAGAGAAAATAGAATTAGACGTACCGGTAATTCGGTTTCTAGAAACCTTCCACGACACCACTATTTCCCTCCCTGCATTCTTGGACAAATTCTGAGAATCTTAAAGGTAACCGGTGCTATGGTAATCAGTTGTAAGTCACTGGTGAGAGGGAGGAGGGAGGGACCTTTTAACCTCTCGTGCTTCCTGTCCCCCATTAGGGCGTGGAGACGACCTCCTCTTATGCTGTCGTGGAAGGTTTCTAGAAACCGAATTACCGGAAAGTCTAATTCTATTATTTTGTCCTGCTGTCCTAACTTAGTTTGATTGATTGCTAACGAGTAAGGAGAGAAAAAAAAAAAAAGGAAGATCTTAGAAGTGGCCTTCTATAAATTCAGAGCTAGCCTGGGGAAAGCATTTATGCAGGGGTGGCATTTATGTACATGTAATCAAAGTACATGTATCTAAGTACGCTGGCAGTTATAACATGGCAGTTAGACAGGGCAGGAGACAGGTAAGACACATAAATATATCTCTTTCCTGTACATTTGGGCAACCCCAAATATTTACCATATGCATTTGTATAATTTATATCCTGGCTGCTGCATTTATACACATTCACCGCCCTGGTATTAACTCTCTACACTCTGTCCATATTGACCCCTCACTCCTTTCCTCTCCTATGTATAGCACTCACGCGCTTTTCACTTTGCTAAATTGTACAGATCCATTCAGTCCCACCATTCAACATCAGAGACGCTCTCACAAATCACTTAACCATCTGCTCACTCTTTCTATCCTCCTTCTCCTAGTCGCAGGAGACATTGCTCCCAACCCTGGTCCCTCATGTTATAGAAAGTCAAACCCCCCAACTGCTACACTCAGAAATCCCTCTAATCTTATTAATATTCCCTGCATGCCATCTGTCTCTCTGAATTGTGCACTTTGGAATTCTCGCTCAGTGTGTAACAAACTCTCCTTCACTCATGACTTTTTCCTTTCTAATTCTCTTAACCTCCTGGCTCTTACTGAAACCTGGATTCAGCAGTCAGACACTACCGCTGCTGCTGCTCTTTCATACGGGGGACTACACTTCTCTCATACCCCAAGATCAGACAATAGAGCAGGTGGAGGCGTTGGTCTGCTCCTATCATCAAAATGTACCTTTCAGGTTATCCCTCAAGTACCCTCACTTGTGTTTCCTTCTTTTGAGGTCCATGCCGTCAGACTCTACACCCCCTTCTCCATGCGAGTGGCGGTAGTGTATCGTCCTCCCGGCCCCTCCCATCAGTTTCTGGATCATTTTGCCACTTGGCTTCCACATTTTCTCTCCTGTGACATCTACCCTCATCATGGGCGATTTCAACATCCCCATTGCTCTTCCACTCTCCCCATCTGCTACCCACCTTTTATCTCTAACCTCCTCGTTTGGCCTTTTGCAGCTTACTAATTCTCCAACGCATGAAGACGGGAACTCCCTCGACTTGGTCTTCTCTCGGCTTTGTGCAGTGGATGATTTTGCAAACTCCCCTCTCCCGCTCTCTGACCACAACCTTCTTTCATTCTCTATCAAGAACTGCCAGGCTGCTCAGGTCACCCCCACTGTCCATATCTATAGAAACATACAGACCATTAACACCCAGAAACTTATGAAGAACTTGCACACTTCATTGGCCCCTATCTCCTCCCTTTCATGTCCTGATTCTGCATTGAAGCATTACAATGAAACACTTCAAAGTGCCCTGGATGAATTTGCTCCTCCTATACATAGAACACCACAACACAGACGGCGACAACCCTGGCACACCCTGCAAACACATTTCCTGCAGCAGTGCTCCAGGTGCGCCGAACGTCTGTGGAGAAAATCCAATCTACACGAAGATTTCATCCATTATAAGTTTATGCTTCGAACATACAACACTGCCCTTCACCTCTCCAAACAAGCCTATTTCAACACCCTCATCACCTCACTGTCCAATAACCTTAAACGTCTCTTTGACACTTTTCATTCTCTACTCAACCCAAGAGTGCAGGCCCCAACCACGGAGCTTCGAGCTGACGATCTGGCCAATTACTTCAAAGAAAAAATTGACCAGATTCGACAGGAAATTATCTCCCAATCACCTCATACCATGCACTGTCCTCCCTCCCTCACTGCATCTAGCTCACTCTCTGATTTTGAACCAGTCACAGAAGAAGAAGTAAGCAGGCTCCTTGCATCTTCTCGCCCAACCACTTGCACCAGTGACTCATTTCCGTCACATCTACTCCAGACCCTTTCCCCTGCTGTCACCCCTCACCTAACTAAAATATTTAACCTCTCTCTCTCTTCTGGTATCTTTCCCTCCTCATTTAAGCATGCCATCATACATCCACTACTTAAAAAACCATCCCTCGACCAAAACTGTGCCGCTACCTATAGACCTGTTTCTAATCTTCCCTTCATCTCTAAACTCCTGGAACGCCTGGTCCACTCCCATCTTATCCATTATAACTCTGAAAACTCTCTTCTCAACCCTCTCCAATCCGGTTTCCGCTCTTTACATTCTACTGAAACTGCCCTCACAAAAGTCTCTAATGATCTACTAACAGCTAAATCAAATGGTCATTACTCCATGCTAATTCTATTGGATCTCTCTGCATCATTCGACACTGTGGATCATCAGCTCTTCCTCACTATGCTCCGCTCCATTGGCCTTAAGGACACCGTTCTCTCCTGGTTCTCCTCCTATCTCTCCGACCGCTCCTTTACTGTATCTTTTGCTGGCTCCTCCTCCTCTCATCTTCCCTTTACTGTTGGGGTTCCTCAAGGATCAGTCCTAGGCCCCCTCCTCTTCTCTTTGTACACTGCCCCTATTGGTAAAATAATCAGTAGATTTGGTTTCCAGTACCATCTCTATGCTGACGACACCCAATTATACGCTTCTTCTCCTGACATCACGCCTGCCTTTCTAGAAAACACCGGCAATTGTCTAAACGCTGTGTCTAATATCATGTCCTCACTATATCTGAAACTGAACCTGTCAAAGACTGAACTCCTTGTGTTTCCTCCCGCTACTAATGTACCTATACCCGACATTGCCATTTCCGTGTGTGGTTCCACTATTACTCCCCAGCAACAGGCCCGCTGTCTTGGGGTCATACTTGATTCCGAGCTTTCCTTTTCCCCCCACATTCGATCACTGGCTCGCTCTTGTTATCTGCACCTCAAAAACATTTCTAGAATTCGACCTTTTCTTACTTTTGACTCTGCAAAAACTCTTACTGTTTCTCTTATTCATTCTCGTCTCGACTATTGAAACTCCCTTCTAATCGGTCTCCCTCTTACCAAACTCTCCCCTCTCCAATCTGTCTTGAATGCTGCAGCCAGGATCATATTCCTCGCCAATCGTTACACCGATGCCTCTACCTTGTGCCAGTCATTACACTGGCTACCCATCCACTCCAGAATCCAGTACAAACTTATTACCCTCACCCCCAAAGCCCTCCATGGCTCAGCACCACCCTACATCTCCTCCCTTGTTTCAGTATACCATCCTACCCGCGCCCTCCGTTCTGCTGATGACCTGAGGTTAACATCCTCAATAATCAGAACCTCCCACTCCCGTCTTCAAGACTATACACGTGCTGCGCCAATTCTTTGGAATGCACTTCCCAGGTCAATACGATTAGTCCCCAATCCCCACAATTTTAAGCGTGCCCTGAAAACGCATTTATTCAGACTGGCCTATCGCCTCAACATATTAACCTAATCTATCCCTGTGTGGCACAGCCATAAGTTTTTTTTACCATAACCAGGTTCCCCGCATCATGTTCCCTCATGCTTTATGCATCCATTAGCCCTCTGCATCCGTACTGTTACACACTTAACATGATGGCTGGTCCATACAATCAGGGCAATTGTTACCACCCACCTTTCGTGTCTCCCCTTTTTTCCTCATAGATTGTAAGCTTGCGAGCAGGGCCCTCATTCCTCTTGGTATCTGTTATGATCTATGTGATTATTGTTATGCTGTAATGTATATTGTCTGTACAAGTCCCCTCTGAAATGTAAAGTGCTGCGGAATATGTCAGCGCTATAGAAATAAAATTTATTATTATTATTATTATTAATGTAGAAAATTTTGCAAATTTATTGAAAAAGAAAAACTGAAATATCACATGGTCATAAATATTCAGACCCTTTGCTCAGTATTGAGTAGACGCATCCTTTTGAGCTAGTACAGCCATGAGTCTTCTTGGGAATGATGCAACAAGTTTTTCACACCTGGATTTGGGATCCTCTGCCTTTCTTCCTTGCAGATCCTCTCCAGTTCCGTCAGGTTGGATGGTGAACGTTAGTGGACAGCCATTTTCAGGTATCTCCAGAGATGCTCAATTGGGTTTAGGTCAGGGCTGTGGCTGGGCCAGTCAAGAATGGCCACAGAGTTCTGAAGCCACTCCTTTGTTATTTTAGCTGTGTGCTTAGGCTCATTGTCTTGTTGGAAGGTGAACCTTCGGTCAAGTCTGAGGTGCAGAGCACTTTGGAAGATGTTTTCATCCAGGATATCTCTGTACTTGGCTGCTTTCATGTTTCCATCAATGGCAACCAGTCGTCCTGTCCCTGCAGCTGAAAAAGACCCCCATAGCATGATGCTGCCACCACGTTTCACTGTTGGGATTGTATTGGGCAGGTGATGAGCAGTGCCTGGTTTTCTCCACACATACCGCTTAGAATTATCACCAAAAAGTTCTATCTTTGTCTCATCAGACCAGAGAATCTTATTTCTCATAGTCTGGGAGTCCTTCATGTGTTTTTTTAACAAACTCTATGCGGGTTTCATATGTTTTGCACTGAGGAGAGGCTTCTGTCAGGCCACTCTGCCATAAAGGCCCGACTGGTGGAGGGCTGCATTGATAGCTGACTTTGTAGAACTTTCTCCCATCTCCCTACTGCATCTGTGGAGCTCAGACACAGTGATCTTGAGGCTCCTCTTTACCTCTCTCACCAAGACTCTTCTCCCACAATTGCTCTGTTTGGCTGGACGGCCAGGTCTAGGAAGACTTGTGGTGGACTCAAACTCCTTCCATTTCACGATTATTGAGGCCTCTCTGCTCTCAGGAACCCTGAGTACTGCAGAAATTCTGTTGTAACCTTGGCCAGATCTGTGCCTTTCCACAATCCCGTCTCTGAGCTCCTTGGCCAGTTCCTTTGACCTCATGATTCTCATTTGGTCTGACATGCACTGTGAGCTGTGGGGTCTTTTATAGACAGGTGTGTGCCTTTACAAATCAAGTCCTATCAGTTTAGTTAAACACAGCTGGACTCCAATGAAGGAGTACAACGATCTCAAGGAGGATCACAAGGAAATGGACAGCATGTGACTTAAATATGAGTGTCTGAGCAAAGGGTCTGAATACTTATGACCATGTGATATTTCAGTTTTTCTTTTTTGATAAATTTGCAAAAATGTCTACATTTCTGTTTTTTCAGTGAAGATAGGGTGCAGAGTCTACATTAATGAGAAAAAAAAGAACTTTTTTTGAATTTACCAACTTGCTGCAAAGAGTGAAAAATGTAAAGGGGTCTGAATACTTTCTGTACCCACTGTACATTATAGTACTGATCCTGAGTTACATCCTGTATTGTACCCCAGAGCTGTGCTCACTATTCTGCTGTCTATTTGCTCAGTGGTGCCTGCAGGTATAAGGGGCCCCTGTGCAGTAACAGTATTTGGGTGCCCAGGTTGCACCAGTGAGGTGTTGCCCCTGTCTGTATAGAGTCCCCTACAGATCACGTGCAGGTTATCAGGTTATCGGCCCCTGGTTATACCTCGGGTCTGTACTGTGAGTTATCAGATGGCAGAATCTGCATAGAAGCTGCTCCGCTACCAAACATCAGGACCAATAAACACCCTGTCCATTTGTTATTAATGAGGCGCACGTCTACAGCCTGGATGTTGCCTGTATATACAGGTAGGCTGCAGTTTTATATGGGGGTACTCTTAGCAATTTATGAAAGTTTCCCAGTTTACAATGGGTTTCTCAGCCTGGCTTATACCTGTCAGCGAATCTGAGCGATTGTGGAAACTTTCTCCGTCCTTTTGCATTTTTCTAAAGTTTAAAAACTTTTTCCCAAACTTATTTCTGCTCAGCTGCTCCCTCTGTTGGTTGATGGCAATTATTAAATCACACGATGATTGACAGTACTAACACGTCACGTGGTCTGGCGGGTCCTTTTTAGTGCGCCTGCGC
Organism: Dendrobates tinctorius; assembly: GCF_039654945.1. Taxonomy (NCBI): domain Eukaryota; kingdom Metazoa; phylum Chordata; class Amphibia; order Anura; family Dendrobatidae; genus Dendrobates; species Dendrobates tinctorius. Next base: position 33,290,150 of record NW_027361696.1, on the reverse strand, counting down.
AGTCCGTCCTGTTTTATTATTTTATTCTTCAGCACACTTTCTGCAATTTCCTCTTTGTGCACAATATGAAGTGAGAAAAACAACCTGTCTTCGTTTTGTGTGTGCCGGAACTTTCAGGCATATTTAAGGACAGCCTCCTCCTTACTGCACATTGTGCCGGAACGCTCAGGCGTTTATTACAGCCAGCCCTAAACAGGGCCCCAGCTAGTGACGTCAGAGGGGTCCTCGGCGTGTTCTTGTGACATTGTGTCGCAGTGAAGGAATCTGTGTGCACGGAGGAGAGAGCGCGGCCGCCATCATGTTCCGTACTATGCTCACCCACGCCCGGAAACACCCGAGCGTGAGTAATCCACGGGGCCGCTGCGGCCGTTAATTGTCAGAGGAACCGGGGGGGGATGAAGGGTTAATTTTTTAATAGTGAAATCCTCCTTTATTTCCTGTTTATTGGACGGCACTCTGTGTTCTGGTTCCTGTTTATTGTCACTTAAATATTTATTTTATTCCCATTGTTATATTTTAACTATTTAAATTTTTAAACTTTATATATTTAATTTTACTAGCATTATTTATTTTAATACCTTCAGTTTTTTCTTTAGAATTTTAATGGGTATATATTATATTTTCCTATTTTCTTCCCGTCTCTGTCATGATCACGATGGCATTTGTTGCGTCCGGCCGTCTCTTGTAACGACGCTGCACCATTCTGACTGGCCAGTGACTGTCCAGACGCTTTTACACTGCAGTACAAAGGGTATAACTGTCTGATCGCAGGGGGTCCTGTCAGTCCCCAGACCCCCCTAATTCCATGCAGGTGCTATTGTAAGTTTGAGGGATTTAGGACCCTCGTCCTTGTGATTCGTCAGTCCCCCCCTTTATGATAAATGTGTTTAACTTCATAAAGGCAGTTATCCCTGTTATGGGCTACTAGGGGTTAATGATCGCCACCCCAGATGGTTCACTTCCGGTCTCCTTCACCTGGTAGCTGCCGCTCTGCACGTAGCTCATGGAGGTTTACACGCCTGTGGGGGGAAGGGTGGAAAGTGCAGGTTTGTTCCTGGGGTGGAACTACAAATCCCAGCATGCTCTTACAGCCACAGGCATGGTGGAATATGTAGTCTGAACACAGGTTGTATTCATGTCCTTATATTTTGGGAAGGTCAAGATCTCCAGAATGTGTTGGTGATATTGATGCCTCCTTATACCCAGATGGGGACATCTTATGGGAAAGTCTTAAAGGGGCGGTAGCCTTCTCATTTTATTGGTGTTATAATAGGAGTAGCTGACATGGGTGGAAGTGTCATAAAGTAGCGATCACTAGGGTCACTCGTCCTCCAAATATCAAAGACTGACCGTCGCTTCCAAACAGAAGAACAGGTGCAAGCACTAACATGTTAATTTGTTTGAAAATGACTGGCAACAGAGAGAATAAGAATGTACAGCTACACCTGAGGGGTGTTACAGAGCTGGTGACCCTATGACCTCGGCTCATTGTGATTTTTGTGTGTTTTTAGTTGATCCCCCTGTTCCTGTTTGTGGGGTGTGGTGGTATCGGCTCCCTTCTCTACGCTCTGAGGGTGACCACGTCCAGCCCTGAAGTCGTGTAAGTTCACTCTCCAGCGTTTATACCTTTTAATTGTCACACAGCTTCTGCCGTGGGTGCGAATGCCGGATTAACCCTTTCCTGACAAGATATAAGTCCTTAATGCAGGCTCAGGAGGTGAGGCTGCATCGTTGCTGCCTGATCTGTTATTCAGCCGCTGGTGGAACTGATCTTTTCTGTGAAATGCCGCTGTCAATCTGTGTCCAGTGGCATCTACAGGAGGTGGCCTTTGTGGGAGGGGTGTGCCGTTAGCCCTTAGCAGTTCAGTTGCAGGGTATCTGTGGGCTAAAGACCCCACACACCCCTGTGTCTGCCATGACTGCGCCATCCAGCCAGTGGTTGGTGTTTATAGCAGACCATGATTTTTACTATATACTGCAGTACTGGGGTATTTTGTATAAGCCATCAGATGATCGACAGCTCTGGTGACTGCAAAATACAGCAATGATAAAATAAGTTTTTAAAAATGTGAAAAATATAAAAGTTCGAATCACCCTCTTTTTCCCACCTTAGAAATAATTAAAAAAAACATATTTCCATATCCATAAAATTTGCATCTTTATTTTTAAACAAATTTCCTCACTTAATTAAAAAAAAAAAAATTTGCATGTTTGCTTTAGCCTTAATCTCGCTGACTGGGAGAATCTTGTTTCCACGTGATTGTTTTCTTTTTTTTCTGCAGAATTTATATTGAATTTTTTGCCACATTTGGGGGGGGGGGGAATTATTTTCCGATTGATTGTATGCCTTCCTCCACGTCCCACCCGCCCCGACGCGCGTCTCGGCGTGCCTTTAACGCACGTCGGGGCGGGTGGGACGTGGAGGAAGGCAGTTATTTCTTTCACAGGTATTTGTATTTTGGTTTCTCCATATACATCCACTTTTCTTTATGCATCTGAATATTATTGGGCATATTTATGTCTGTTGGTTCTTATTCCTGTTAAGCCTTTTGTGCTATTATGCACATATGGCCTTTGTGCTGGTTATATGTACCATGTGGTGATGTCTTGTACCTGTGATTTATTTTTATTCTGCCACTGTGCATTTGACTTCTATGCCATGACAACATTATTATTTTACTGCCTTCCTACTAACCTACCCTGGGCCTCGCACATGCGGTCTGATGAACCCTTTTCATCTTCCAGCCCCCACTCGTATTTGTCTGTCTGTGTGTATTTTATACATTAATAAATTTTTCAGTTTTTATTGTGACCTTATGACTGTGCTTGCTCTCTGTTTGTTATCTTTATTACAGTTGGTCTTCCCTTTTCTGCACTTATAGTGGGTGTGAAATTTTGGTATTATCTATTTATTATTATTATATACCCACTATGATCATTGGATTTTGCTTATATGTTTGGAGTAGAGTAGGAGGTTACGACTAGTTCTCATTTCAGTGCCATAAACACCCCCCCCCCCCTGGACGTTCTATTCAGAATATCTAGAAAACTGTGCAAACTAGTGACAAAGTAAATTGCTTATTGTCATAGTTCTGCAGCCCAGATATGTACTGAGATTATGTGAAAAGCCCGGACAACCCCTTTAAGTCTTCAGACGGCTGCAGAAAGACAAAATGACTGCTATTGGAGGAGAGGGAGGCCGAAACAGCAGCGCTAGAAACACCGAAAATCACCATGTCAGGAAGGGGTTAAAGGAATCCTGTAAATTAATCTGGATATTAAATCTGAATTATTTTTTTTTTTTTTTTTTTTTTGCAGCTGGGACAAGAAAAACAACCCAGACCCCTGGAGTAAGAAGAGCCCCAACTACCAGTACAAGGTACGGATGGATGGGGGACGCTGTCATTATTATACTGGACTGATATCACGATTGTAGCGGTCTGACGGCAACATGGCATGCTGGGAGTTGTAGTTTTACAATAGCTGGAGGCGGGTACTGGCCTAATTAAATGTTACATATACAGTATGTCCCCCTATCTATTGAAGCCCCCATTATTGTCAGCAGTCGTTTTCCCTTGAAAGCAGGCAATGAGTATTGGAGCATTGGTTATTAAAGGGGAGACGTATTATAACCTGGAGCTAAAGAAACCAATGGGGTCCGAGTGCCGCAGAGGACGGCCCATCCTCATGATCGCTGACTTAGATCTTTTCATGGAATGCCCCTTTAAACCGGCGATCGTGTGTTTCTTCCTTCTTCATAAGGAACATATCCCATTAACCATTTGTCGTCTCTCCCCAGTTTTACAATGAAACTGTCGACTACAAGAACTTGAAGAAGGAAGGTCCTGACTTCTAAGCCCCCCACCGCTCGCAGCGAAGCCACCACCATTCAGTCCAGGAATGTCCATTCCCGCTATTTAATCAGATCTGGCCGATGACGTTGTTTTCTCGGCTTGTTCTGTCGTTAATGTGTTTAGTGGAGCTTAATCCAATTACCGCAGTCTGCAGTGGTGTCTGCTCCTCGGGGCGAAGCATTCGCGCCATCCACTGACTTGTCAAATACATTGAATTCTACATGAGCTGCGTCCACTGTGGAGTTATTGTCGCGGGGAGCCTGGAAGGGGGTTGGGGGGCTTCTGCCTGAAGTTGGGATTCACTAGTGACTTCTATATGGCAGGGAAATAATTTGGTCTAAGGGGCCCCTTGTTCCAGTGATCAAAGGGAATCTGAGACCCTTTCCCCAATGATAATAGGGCAGTGTGAACCCCCACCCCTATACTGTAGTCCCTTTAGTTGGATGAGAGATTACATAGTCACCTGTCCTGTTACTATCAGACTGACATCTGTCACTCTGGGCTCTGATATGCAAACATGAATGTAATTGGGGGGGCATGGAAAGATTGTATTGTCATTGGTTTGTATATGGGGGGGGGGGGGATGCCCTTGAAATTTATAATCATATAAGCTGCAGAACTGAGCAGTGAAGCTGTGTACCCTGGGGCCTCGCTCCAGGTGGGATTACAGCACCTTGAAAATTAGTACAATTGTGGCCCCTGCAGATCCAGTGAGGCCTCTGCTCTGTATGTTAGTGACGTCACGACTTCAGTGAACGTTGAGCCCAGTGATTGGCTGCAGTCCTGTCCACGGCGAGGGAGGATAGCAGATTTTATTTTTCATAGCATCAGACTATGGACCTAAAAATAAAAAAAAAAAAGAATACGAGCAAAATCCAGCTCACGTCAGGTCGGCAGCTCCAGTGATGTCACGTATGGACCGAGTGTAACATCACCGGCCACTGCGGAGCGCAGTGACATCTGACCGCCCATACAATGCTGATCATACTCAGTCGTTTGGCAGGAATGGCAGCCCCTGTGATGTTTGGGAGGGGTCTGAAGCCCCCAGCCAAAGCCTAATGTCAAAGGAGCAGATTTAAACATTACTTATTCTTAAAGGGGTTGTTGACTACAACATAAGGTTACACTTAGGAGTAGTGTTGAGCATTCCGATACCGCAAATATCGGGTATCGGAATTCCGATACTGAGTTCCGATACTTTTTGCATATCGAATACCGGAATCGGAAGTTCCCATAATGCTATGAGCCAGTTTGATTTGATTCAGCCAATGAGGAATCCTCAAGTGTGGGCACATTATGTTAGGCATGTTAATTAATGGCATGGCTGTGATTGGCTGCTGAAATGATGTCATGATGCACTATAAGGGTGTGTGCAGACGCTGTGGAATCCCCTGCGGATTAATCCGCACGGATTTTGCAAAAACCGCGGATAAACCGCAGGTCAAAAGACCTGCGGATTATCTGCGGTTTTGCCTGCGGTTTGGTCCTGCGGATTCACCATCTCCACAATGGTGGAGATAGGAACCCGCTGCGGATTCCGCAGAATTGACATGTCACTTCTTTCTGCGGTTTCTAAACCGCAGCAAATCCGCGCGGATTTTTCCGCAACGTCTACAGTGTTTTTTTGTTACCATTCATTTGAATGGTACTGTAAACCGCAGCTAAAACTGCTGCGGGTCCGCAGCGGCCAAAACCGCTGCGGAAACGCAGCGGAATCCGCAGTGTGTGCACATCCTAAAAGCCGCCGCCATTTAGGGTTCACTCTGCTGTGAATTCAGTTAGGGACAGGCTGCTGTTCAAGACTGTGAGGGACAGTTAGAGATAGCGATTTGCTATATAATATTGTGCTTTACCCAGGCTACATTATCAATCACTGTAGCTTTCTTTTGCCTTGCAGTGCTGTTCACAGCTGTCTGCAAGGTCTGTGTGAGTGTAGCTCACGCTGTAGTGTGAATTCTCCTATTAGTGTGCATCCATCCGTATCCATCTACATTGGTTGCAAACACTTTAGGAGTAGCCTTTCAGTGCTAGTGCCCAGTTCTCTGCACTGTTTACGGCTGTCTGTGAGGTCTCTGTGTGTGAGTGCAGCTCACGTTGTAGTGTGTTCTGCAGCCACCTCTAGTTGTGGTCCGCTCAGCGTGCGTCACTGCCTCATACATAGTCCTTTTTTTTTTTGTTTGTTTTATTGCAGCTCATTTTTCCTGATGATTTTTTTTTTTTTTTTTTTTTTCTTCTCTAAAGGTACTGTCACACTTAGCGATGTACCAGCGATCCCGACCAGCGATATGACGCGGTCAGGATCGCTGGTACATCGCTAAGTGGTCGCTAGTGAGCTGCCACATAGGCAGATCTCACTAGTGACATCGCTGGGGACGGGGGTCGCTACTTACCTGTCACACCAGGCGATCCTGCGTCCTCCCGCCCAGCTCCACGCGTCGCTCGTCCTCACAGCAGGAAGCGCCACAGGAAGCTGACGACGAGAAACAGTCCTTAACGGTCTCGCGCGATCAGCGATAACCAGCGGGGAGCCGGTCATAGGTAAGTATCAGACACAGAGATATCGCTAGCAATATCGCTATAACGTCACTAGTTATAGCGATATTGCTAGCGATATCTCTTAGTGTGACATGCCCTTTAGTGTGCATCCATCTGTATCCATCTACATTGGTTGGTTGCAAACACTATATAGGAGTAGATAGAGGAGCTTTTTTGCTGGCTTGTGCCCTGCAGCCAGATTAGTATTAGCCTATTTTTTGGAGCCTCATCTATTGCATTGTAGTGGCTCCAAAAAGTTTGTGATACTATCGCTTTCACATCTTTGGTCACATCCTTTTTTGTTTTTTTGAAAAAAAAAACAAACACGTAAATAAAGTTCACCAAACACTCCACTTGACAGTTGTGTAGGCCAGGGTTCCCCAACCGCCGGTCCGCGGCCCAGCACCGGGCCGCTGCAGTGCCCTTGCCGGTCCGCGGACACAAGGGGAGCCAGGGGCGATCAGTGGCGTAGCGGGGGCTGAGGCGGCGCGCAGCAGTTCTTAGCGGCGGCCAGGGAGCGATCCAAGCAGCTCCGCTGCCTGCAAGAGGGAATAGCAGGAGCGGAGCTGCAAGGACCCGTCCAGCTTCCTGCCCGCCGCCCGCGCTTCCTGTCTGACTGACACAGAGAGGAGCGCGCGGCCGCTGCTGTGTCAGAGCGAGGAAGCGCGGGCGGCGGGCAGGTGAGAGGAGAGAGGTGGTGTGTGTATGTCTGTCTGTGTGTGTGTTGGTCTGTGTTTGTGTAGCCTGGCCCTGGAGGAGATGGGGACATGAGGAGAAGGCCATGAGGGGAGTGATGGAGAGACGGCAGTGATGGGGTGCAGGCAATGATGGGGAGAGGGGAGTGATGGGGTGAAGGCAATGATGGAGTGATGGGGTGAAGGCAACGATGGGGAGAAGGGAGTGATGGGGTGAAGGCAATGATGGAGAGACAGCCGTGATGGGGTGAAGGCAGTGATGGGGTGAAGGGAGTGATGGGGTGAAGGCAGTGATGGGGAGAAGGGAGTGATGGGGTGAAGGCAGTGATGGGGAGACGGCAGTGATGGAGAGAAGGCAGTGATGGGGTGAAGGCAGTGATGGGGTGAAGGCAATGATGGGGAGAGGGCAGTGATGGGGAGAAGGGAGTGATGGGGAGAAGGGAGTGATGGGGAGAAGGGAGTGATGGGGAGAAGGGAGTGATGGGGAGAAGGGAGTGATGGGGAGAAGGGAGTGATGGGGAGATGGCAGTGATGGGGAGAAGGCAATGATGGGAAGAAGGGGGTGATGGAGCACTTATTCAAAACCTATGGTGAGTTGAGTCACATTATAAATGTTATTTAATTATAAGTATGCACTGCTACACTACAACCGTGTCCATAGCCCCGCCCCCTTATGACCAAAGCCCCACCCCTGCCACACCTCCATCCCCGCCCTGCCGGGCCATGGAAGAATGGTCTTGCTTGAAACCGGTCCCTGGTGCAAAAAAGGTTGGGGACCACTGGTGTAGGCCACATTAGCTCATATTAACCCCTTCATGACCAAGCCTATTTTGACCTTAATGACCAGGCCATTTTTTGCAATTCTGACCAGTGTCCCTCTGGAACGCTTCAACGGATCTTAGCGATTCTGAGATTGTTTTTTCCTGACATATTGGGCTTCATGTTAGTGGTAAATTTAGGTCGATAATTTTTGCGTTTATTTGTGAAAAAATCAAATTTGGCGAAAATTTTGCAATTTTCAAATTTTGAGGTTTTTTTCTGTTAAACTAGAGTTATGTGACAAAGTGGTTACTAAATAACATTTCCCACATGTCTACTTTACATCAGCACAATTTTGGAAACAAAATATTTTTTGGTTAGGAAGTTATAAGGGTTAAAAGTTGACCAGCGATTTCTCATTTTTACAATAAAATTTACAAAGCCATTTTTTTTTTTTTAGGGACTACTTCACATTTGAAGTCACTTTGAGGGGTCTATATGGCAGAAAATACCCAAAAGTGACACCATTCTAAAAACTGCACCCCTCAAGCTACTCAAAACTACATTCAAGAAGATTATTAACCCTTCAGGTGTTTCACAGGAACTAAAGCAACGTGGAAAGAAAAAATGGCCATTTTAATTTTTCCAACAAAAATTTTCATTTAGCATCAATTTTTTTCATTTTCACATGGGCAACAGGATAAAATGGATCCTAAAAATTGTTGGGCAATTTCTCCTGAGTACACTGATACCTCATATGTGGTCATAAACCACTGTTTGGGCGCACGGCAAGGCTCAGAAGGGAAGGAGCACCATTTGACTTTTTGAATGGAAAATATGCTGGAATATTTAGCGGTTGCCATGTCACGTTTGGAGAGCTCCTGTGTGCATAAACATTGGAGCTCCTCCACAAGTGACCCCATTTTGGAAACTAGACCCCCCAAGGAACTTATCTAGATGCATAGTGATCACTTTGAACCCCCAGGTACTTCACAAATTGATCTGTAAAAAAAAAAAAAAGTACTTTTTTTTTCACAAAAATTTTCTTTTAGCCTCAGTTTTTTCATTTTCACATGGGCAACAGGATAAAATGGATCCTAAAATTTGTTAAAAAATTTCTCCTGAGTACACAGATACCTCATATGTGGTCACTGGTCATAAACCACTGTTTGAGGGCACGGCAGGGTCCGGAAGGGAAGGAGCACCATTTGACTTTTTGAATGGAAAATTAGCTCCAATCGTTATCGGACACCATGTCGTGTTTGGAGAGCCCCTGTGTACCTAAACATTGGAGCTCCCCCACAAGTGACCCCATTTTGGAAACTAGACCCCCTAAGGAACTTATCTAGATGTGTAGTGAGCACTTTGAACCCCCAAGTGCTTCACAAAAGTTTATAACACAGAGCAGTGAAAATAAAAAAAATTTTTTTACTCAAAAATGACTTTTAGCACACTATTTTTAATTTTGACAAGGCTAACAGGAGAAATTCGACCACAAAAGTTGTCCAGTTTGTCCTGAGTACGCTGGTACCCCATATGTGGGGGGGGAACCACTGTTTGGGCACACGGCAGGGCTCAGAAGGGAAGGAGCACCATTTGACTTTTTGAAATGCAAATTACTCCTAATCGTTAGCGGACACCATATCGTGTTTGGAGAGCCCCTGTGTGCCTAAACATTGGAGCTCCCCCACAAATGACCCCATTTTGGAAACTAGACCCCCTAAGGAACTTATCTAGATGCATAGTGAGCACTTTGAACCCCCAAGTGCTTCACAAAAGTTTATAACACAGAGCCATAAAAAAAAAAAAATTTCCCCTCAAAAATTTTTTTTAGTGCGCAATTTTTTATTTTCACAAGGGTACGAGGATAAATTAGACCCCAAAAGTTGTCCAGTTTGTCCTGAGTGTTTGGGCACATGTCAGGGCTCGGAAGGGAAGTAGTGACATCTTGAGATGCTGACTTTAATGGAATGGTCTGCGGGCATCATGTTACATTTGCAGAGCCCCTGATGTACCTAAACTGTGGAACCCCCCCCAAAAGTGACCCAATTTTGGAGACTAGACCCCCCCAAGGAACTTATCTAGATGTGTGGTGAGCACCTTGAACCCCCAAGCACTTCACACAAGTTTATAACGCAGAGCCGTAAAAATAAAAAATTTTTTTTTTCCTCAAAAAATTATTTTTTAGTGCTCAATTTTTTATTTTCACAAGGGTACCAGGATAAACTAGACCCCAAAAGTTGTTGTCCAGTTTGTCCTGAGTACACTGGTACCCCATATGTGGGTGGGGCCAACTGTTTGGGTACACGTCGGGGCTCGGAATGGAAGTAGTGACATTATGAAATGCTGACTTTGATGGAATGGTCTGCGGGCATCATGTAACATTTGCAGAGCCCCTGATGTACCTAAACTGTGGAACCCCCCACAAGTGACCCCATTTTGGAAACTAGACCCCCCCCCCCCAAGGAACTTATCTAGATGTGTGGTGAGCACCTTGAACCCCCAAACGCGTCACAGAAGTTTATAACGCAGAGCCGTGAAAATAAAAAAAAAATTTTTTCCTAAAAAAAAAATTTTCAGCCAGCAATTTATTTTCACAGGGGTAGCAGGATATATTGGACCCCAAAAGTTGTTGTACAGTTTGTCCTGAGCACACTGGTGCCCCATATATGGGGGGAACCATTGTTTGGGCACACATAAGGGCTCGGAATGGAAGTAGTGACGTTTTGAAATGCAGACTTTGATGGAATGGTCTGCGGTCGTCGTTACATTTGCAGAGCCCCTGATAGAAACCCCCCACAAGTGAACCCATTTTGGAAACTAGACCTCCCAAGGAACTTATCTAGATGTCTGGTGAGCACTTTGAACCCCCTAGTGCTTCACAGAAGTTTATAACGCAGAGATGTGAAAATAAAAAAAAAAAATTTTCCACTAAAATATTTTTTAAGCCCCCAATTTTTTATTTTCCCAAGGGTACCAGGAGAAGTTAGACCCCCAAAGTTGTTGTGCAATTTTTCCTGAGTACACTGATACCCCATATGTTGGGGTAAACTACTGTTTGGGCACACGTCGGGGCTTGGAAGGGAGGGAGCACCGTTTAACTTTTTGAACGCAAAATTGGCTGGAATCAATGGTTGCACCATGTCGCGTTTGGAGACCCCCTGATGTGCCTAAACAGTGGAAACCCCTCAATTCTAACTTCAACCCTAACCCCAACACACCCCTAACCACAGACCTAACCCCAACACATCTCTAACCCTAATCCCAACCCTAGCCCCAACACACCCCTAACCCTCTTTCCAACCCTAACCCTCTTTCCAACCCTAATCCTAATGGAAAAATAAAAATAATTTATTTTATCAGTTGATCCTGCCTATGGGAGTGATAAACGGGGGGTTTATATACATTTCATTCTACTTTGATCACTGTGAAAGTGATCAAAATGAATGAATGGAAATTGGAGCCGGCGGGCGCACTGCGCATGCGCCCGCCATTTTCCAATATGGCGGCGCCCATGGTCTGGGACCGAGGGACACCGGGAGCCATAACGGCACTCGGTGAGTACCGGGAGGTGGGAGGGGGGCAATCGGAAGCCGGGGGGGAGCGGAGGGAAGGCGGGGGGGAGATGATGACAGCGGCGGCACATCGCCGCTGTCATTCAGTGGCGGGGGGCAGATCGCCCCCGTTAACGGGTGGGGGGGTTGGATCGCTGTCACCAGCCATGTCCGATGCTACAGCAGCGTCGGACATGGCTGGATTGTAATATTTCATCAATTTTCAGTGATGAAATATTACTATCGCTCTGATTGGCTGTTAACAGTGAAACAGCCAATCAGAGCGATCGTAGTCACGTGGGGGCAAAGCCACGCCCCCTATGCTGAAGAACAAAGCCCCCTGTATCTGCGGGTCGGGTGACCTAGGTCACCCGACCCGCAGGGGGGCTTTAAAGTCATGACGCCACATAGGCGTCACTGGTCAGATTTGCACCAGTTTTCATGACGCCTACGTGGCGTCATTGGTCGTGAAGGGGTTAAAGTGTAGTCCACACACTTTATAAAATTTAGTGTTTCTTATACCTGTTAGCAGCTGTTCAGGAATAAGCACACTAAGCCCCCCCCCCCTTTGTACTTTTCTGCCTATATCAGTCTACCAAGATGAAGGAGGCAGGGAGTAAGGCACGTGGGCATGGAGTTTTAGCAGGGAGAGGACGTGGGGATTCTGTTCCCGCTGCGGGCACCAGTGACTCAGCATCCTCCAGTTTTACCAGGCAACAGTCCTTTATGCGCAGCTTTGTAGGACCTCGCTGTACCCCACTGCTGCGGGACGAACAAATTGAAGCCGTTGTCAGATGGATGGCAGCTAACGCATCGACTTCAATGACTTCCACATCCTCTCAGGGCCAGAGCACTGAAGAGCAACCATCTGTCTCTTCACCACCTGCCAAATTGCCCAGGCAGTCAGAGAGCCCTGGACAGGAGCCATCTCTACTTCTGTTCTCTGAATCTCTTGGCTTGGAAACGGGGCCAGCCAAGCAGCATTCTAGAATGTGAAGAAGAGGGAGTATGCAGTGATGCGCAACTGCTTTGTCCCTCTGAATCTGAAGAGGCGAGTTGGCCAGTGCCTATGGTCAGCACACCTCAGTACGCATCAGATGATGAGACTCAGGTGCCACTTTCCGGTGCGTACTGTGCTGGAGAGACTACCCAGGAGAAGCAGGTGTTTGAAGAGGGGAGTGTAGATGATGAGGTTCTTGACCCATCATGGCGTGAGGAACAGGAAGGTTGGGGGAGCAGCTCTGAGGAAGAGATTCCCAGAATGGCCAAAACAGGAGGGAGGGGACAGACTTGATTGCCTGTAGCCTCCACTTCGGTACCAGTTAGGAGCATTCCTCTTCAGAAACAGGCGCTCCCAGGACTTGGAGTGCGTGGTCCTTTTTTGACACAGTTGCAGATGACATTTGCTTTGTCAAATGCAAGCTGTGTAGTCAAAAGAGGGAAAAGTGTCAGCAACCTCAATACCTCAAATATGTGGAAACCTGTGCGGACCAAGCACGTGGTGGAGTTACAAAGACACACTGAAGACGTAGGCCATCCTACAGCGCCACCTACCTCCTCTTCAGCTCGTGTTGTAGCCTCTTCCTCCAGCTCACACACAGCTGGTTCGGCTTCCTCACAGGATCGCCATGGGAGAACCTCTGCCACTGTTGGCCAGAGACCCAGTGACATTCCACCCACAGCACCACGTTCCCTGTCATCCTCACACTCCCAGGCCACTCTACAGCCATCGGTAGCACAGGCATGGGAGAAAAGGTGGCCATACTCGGCAAACCATCCCCGAGCACAGGCTCTGAATGCTGGCATTGCAAAACTACTGGCCCTTGAAATGCTCTCATTCAGGCTGGTGGAGACTGACACCTTCCGTAACTTCATGGCATTGGTAGTCCCACAATAAACCGTGCCCAGCCGCTTTTTTTTCAGCAGGCAAGCCGTCCCTGCCCTGCAAAAGCGTGTGGAGGGAAAAATTGAACATGCGCTACTAAACGCCGTCAGTAGCAAGGTCCACCTGACCCCCTGATGCGTGGACCAGTAACCATGGACAGGGACGATACCTTTCCCTCACTGCCCATTGGGTCAATGTTGTGGAGCCGGGTACAGATCTTGAGAGTGGCGCTGTACGTGTTCTGCCAACTCCAAGGATTGCAGGAATCCAGTCAGTACACATTGACTCCTCATACTCCAGGTCCTCTGAATCAGCGCTGCAGGAGCTGTCACGGTCTACCTCCACATGGACCCGTGAATGCTTACCCGATATGAGCACAGCCATGGCCAAACGTCAACAGGCCGTACTCAAATTAGTTTCTTTGGGGAATCGAAGCCACACAGCGCAGGAGCTCTGGAATGCCATCAAGCAGGAGAGCGACGTGTGGTTTGTGCAAGCGAATCTCCAGCCAGGCTTGGTAGTGTGTGACAATGGCCGAAATCTGGTGGCAGCTCTGGGCCTAGGCAACCTCACTCACATCCCAGGTCTGGCACATGTGCTCAACTTGGTCTTGCAGAGCTTTCTGAGAGACTATCCAGATCTTGATGCACTGCTGCACAAGGTCCGCATAGAGTGCGCTCAATTGAGGCGTTCCAGCATGGCAAGATCGCGCAATGCAGCTCTGCTGCACCGATTCTGCCTTCCGGAACATCGCATCATAGGTGACCTACCCACCAGGTGGAATTCAACGTTACATATGTTGGAGCGGTTGTGTGAGCAGCAGGCAGCAGTAATGGAGAACCAGCTGCATCAGGCGCAAACAAGTCGCACTGTGCGCCGGTCACACTTCAGCACCACTGAGTGGGCCTCCATGAAGGACATCTGCCATGGTTTGCGTGCCTTTGACTAGTCAGCATTACTGTCCCCCTTATCTGCCTGCTTCAAAAAACACAGCAAGCACTAAGGGAGGAGGTTTTGGAAGAGGTGGAGGATGAGGAGTCTCAAATGCCATCTGCTTCTGGACAGTCTGCGCAACTTGGTTCCTCACAAAGGCCTAGGCAGGGGACACTTTGTGAGGAGTCAATGGAGGAGGAAGACCTCTCTCCAGAGGAGGGAGGTACACAATGCCCTAGTAGTCAGTATGTACAGCGAGGGTGGGGTGATGCAGAGCAGGCAGAGATGACTCCTCAAGCAGGGGACAGCGTTTCTTGGGCAGTTGGGAGTCTGCAGCACATGGTTGATTTCATGCTGCAGTGCCTGAGAAACGACCACCGCATCGCCCACATTCTCAACACAGCTGATTATTGGGTGTACACTCCTAGATCCTCGCTACCGGGACAACTTACAAAGCCTCATAACACTGTTGAACCGGGAGCATAAAATGCGGGAGTACCAAGACACACTGGTGCATTCCATCATGTTCTCCATTCCACCCGAGAGCAGTGCTGCTAGTGCTTTACAAAGCAGCTCTGTGCATTGAGGCAGTGGAGGAAGCTCTGCACAAAGAGGGAGCAGAGGCAGCGCCTCAGCACAAGGCAAGACCAGTATGGCCCAAATGTGGCAAAGTTTTGTGTGCCCGCCTCAAATGTCTACACCATCACAGACGGCTCCAGTCAGCAGGAGGCAACGTTTCCGTGAGATGGTGACAGACTACATGTCTTGCCTTCTCAGTGTACTCCAAGATGGCTCTTCCCCCTTCAAATTTTGGGTCTCTAAGCTGGATACATGGCCAGAGCTTAGCCAGTATGCATTGGAGGTGCTGGCTTGCCCTGCTGCCAGTGTATTATCGGAACGCGTCTTTAGTGCCGCAGGTGGTGTACTAACAGACCGTCGCACGCGACTATCCTCCGATAATGTTGACCGGCTTATTTTTCTGAAAATGAACAAGGCCTGGATCTCGCCGGAATTTGCCAGCCCTCTTCCAGAATAAATAATTGGTTGGCAACAGTATCCAGGTCTCCTGTTGTGTTCATGTTTCTACCACCTGAACTGTAATCCCTGGGCTCCAACACCGCCATTTGTTGCTCAGAAGTGCCATCTGCACAGAGAAAAACACATGCTCCAGTGTTAGTGGGGTTCAATAACGCCAGCTGCTCCCCTGCTGTGTGTCCGGCAATATCTCCTGCTCCCTTCACATTCATCCCAACATCATATTAAACTTGCTCCAATTCGCCCTTAGCCTACTCCATGAATGACCCTGGGCTCCAACACCGCCAGTTGTTGCTCAGAAGTGCCGTCTGCACAGAGAAAAACACTAGCTCCTGTGTTAGTGGGGTTCAGTAATGCCAGCTGCTCCCCTGCTGTGTGTCCGGCAAAGTCTCCTGCCTCCACACTCAAACTATATCAGATATTAAACTTGCTCCAAATAGGCCTCAGCCTACACCATGATTGATCCTGGGCTCCAACACCGCCAGTTGTTGCTCAGAAGTGCCGTCTGCACAGAAAAAAACACTAGCTCCTGTGTTAGTGGGGTTCAGTAACGCCAGCTGCTCCCCTGCTGTGTGTCCAGCAATATGTCCTGCTCCCTCCACATTCACCCTGCATCAGATATTAAACTTGCTCCAATTAGGCCTCAGCCTACTCCTTGATTGACCCTGGGCTCCAACACCGCCAGTTGTTGCTCAGAAGTGCCATCTGCACAGAAAAAAACACTAGCTCCTGTGTTAGTGGGGTTCAGTAACGCCAGCTGCTCCCCTGCTGTGTGTACGGCAATATCTCCTGCTCCCTCCACATCCAAACTACATCAGATCTTAAACTTGCTCCAAGTAGGTCTCAGCCTACACCATGATTGATCCTGGGCTCCAACACCGCCAGTTGTTGCTCAGAAGTGCCGTCTGCACAGAGAAAAACACTAGCTCCTGTATTAGTGAGGTTCAGAAACAGACTGTAGCCAGAGGCCTAATTGGAGCAAGTTTAAAATCAGTTGTAGTCTACAACAGATATTAATCTTGATCCAATTAGGCCTCTGGCTCCACTATGTAGTATTAACCCTGGGCTCCAACACTGCCAGTTGCTGCTCAGAATAGCCGTCTGCACAGTCAACATATGCTCCAATGTTATTGGGGTTCAGTAATGTCAGCTGATCCCCAGCTGTGTGACCGGCAATTTCTCCTGCTCTGTCCACACTCACAACTACAGATTTTAAACCTGCTCCAATTAGGCCTGTCTCCACTCAGTTTGTAGTATTTAGCCTGGGTTCCAGCACCGCCAGCTGGTTCCTGACAGTGTCTTTGGCAGGGGTACTCCCTCCTTCCCAGCCTGGTTCCAGCATGCCAGCTGTTTCCGGGAAGTGTCAACGTCACTTTGCCACCAATACGTTGTCCTGTTGTGTTGCAGTCGGGTTAGCCAACTCTATGGTGCCTGCAGTTTAGGTGCTTCCTATGTGGGCTGCGGGATCTGGCAATAAATGCTGGTTCCGTAGTGCCAATAGGACAAGCACCCCCTGTAGGACTGTGGGTTTCGGTAACAGCGGCCGGCTCGCGGCCTTGCAACTTGGTTTTTTACGGGTACCTTCTGCTACCCATCCGGGTTCCAGTACCGTCAGCTGGTTCTCGGCAGTGCCTTTGGCTTAGGTGCCTTCTTCTCGGTATCTGAGTTCCAGCAACGTCTGCTGGTCCTTGGTAGTGCTTTCTGGCACAGGTACCTCCTGCTTAGTAACCGTGTTCCAGTACCATCAGCTGGTCCTCGGTAGTGCCATTGGCTCTCTTTCCTTCTGCTGCCCCTCCGGGTTCCAGCACCATCAGCTGGTCCTCGGTAGTTCCATTGGCTCTTGTAGCTTCTGCTACCCATCCGGGTTCCAGCACCGTCAGCTGGTTCTCGTCAGTGTCTTTGGCACGGGTACTCCCTGCTGCCCAGCCTGGTTCCAGCACGCCTGCTGTTTCCGGGTAGTGTCAACGTCACTTTGCCACCAATACGTTGTCCTGTCGTGTTGCGGTCGGGTTAGCCGAGTCTATGGTGCTTGCAGTTTATGGGCTTCCTATGTGGGCTGCGGGATCTGGCAACAAAGGCTGGTTCCGTAGTGCCAATAGGACAAGCACCCCCTGTAGGACTGTGGGTTTCGGTAACTGCGGCCGGCTCGCGGCCTTGCAACTTGGTTTTTCATGGGTACCTTCTGCTACCCATCCGGGTTCCAGTACCGTCAGCTGGTTCTCGGCAGTGCCTTTGGCTTAGGTGCCTCCTTCTCGGTATCCGAGTTCCAGCAAAGTCTGCTGGTCCTTGGTAGTGCTTTCTAGCACAGGTACCTCCTGCTTAGTAACCAGGTTCCAGCACCGTCAGCTGGTCCTCTGTAGTGCCATTGACTCTTGTTCCTTCTGCTGCCCCTCCGGGTTCCAGCACCGACAGCTGGTTCTCGGCAGTTCCTCAGCCTTCTTGTACCTTCTGCTACATTTCCAAGTTCAAGCTTTTGGAAATGGTTTTTGGTTATCACTCTGGATCTCCCTGACGACGACCCTGAAGACCACCCCGAAGACGGCGACCACGAAAACGATGACCCTGAAGACGACCCGGAAGACCACCCCAACGAAGACCAAAAAGATGACCCTGAAGATGACCAAGAGGACAAAGAACATGAAGACAACCACCAAGATACAGAACAACAAGAGACAGAAGACCAAGAAGCAGAAGAACAAAAAGCAGAAGACTAAAAATCAGAGCAAAAGATATTATATAAATTATAAGCAGAAGAAGACTAAGCAGTGTATGGGGGTGAGTCAGTTCCTCCTCGTGCTGCCCCTGGAAAATGCCTGCTGCTGCAGGCCAAACTGAACGCGGACAAATCCTGTTGTAAATCTTTTGTGACAGGCAAAACGGAAGGTGTAATCTTCAAACTTTTATAGATAACAACTACAGGAATGCCTGTCACAAATAAGAATATGATGAAGAAGAATAGGAAGAAGATGAAGAAGTAGAATATGAAGAAGAATAATAGTTGAATAAGAAGAATATGAAGAATGTAAAAAAAAAAATAATAGGAAGAAGGTGAAGAAGAAGATGAATAAGGTGAAGAAGTTGATGAAAAAGATGCTGCTGCTGCTGAGGATCATGAAGGAGAAAGTGTGGGAGAAGTAAAAAAGAAGGTGAAGAGCATGGAAGTAGTGAAACATACATATCTGACAAAATATAAAAAAGGTTAGTCAATATCTTTGTAACTCCGAATGTTTTTAAAATAAAAAATGTATTCCTGCTATTCCATTTGATTGGGCTAAACCTCTATGCCTTTAATGTCTCCTCCACCTCCCCAAATACATTCTACATTATTATTAGTTGTTTTTCTTTATGTAGAATTAACCTACAAGGAAAGAAAGGGTTTATTTTAATTCCGATATTTCTGTCCCATTGACTTGCATTGGTTTCCGGTATCGGAATCAGCGATATCCGATACTTTTTGGGTATCGGTCCGATCCGATCCGATATTTCACTATATCGGATGGTATCGCTCAACACTACTTAGGAGACGGTGGTGTAAGGATGAAAACCAGCTGCCTTGTCCTCTCTCATCGTTGCCGCTTCTCCGGACTCACTGGTTGGTTTTCTGACATCAGGATCCAGTGGGAGCTGTTATATGATCGCTGCCGTCATCACTCTTTATCCAGGAACGGTTTCTAC
Source organism: Dendrobates tinctorius (assembly GCF_039654945.1). Lineage (NCBI taxonomy): Eukaryota > Metazoa > Chordata > Amphibia > Anura > Dendrobatidae > Dendrobates > Dendrobates tinctorius. The sequence goes on along the minus strand of NW_027361696.1, from coordinate 33,271,225 downwards.
CATGTTGATGAAGGGAAGGCTGCAGACGTGGCACGATCCGGGGTGCAGTTTTCTCCCTTACACCATCCTAGACATCAGTACGGTATATCAAATTTTGTCCATATCATGCAAAGACTGGCACTTCATATCATCAGATCAACAAACCAAATCGGACATATTAAAATAGCCGAAGAAGAGATCCAGGAAATAATTCTAAAATCACTTATTATACAAAATATTAAAATCATATATAGAAAAATAATAAAAAACAGAATGCCCAAAAGGGGGAATTACACACCATCCCAAATATAAAAGATGAAAATATTACTGTGCTGCCTGAATAAGGCTGTAACTTTCTTTCTGCAGAGTTAAATAAAATTGTTCTGTCTTCTTCGGCTAGTTTAATATAAGTCCGATTTGATTTGTTGACCGGCCTAGACACGTTGGCTTTTCTAGTAACAGCCGGGTGTCGAGCAGCAGCTTAGTCACCTTTTTTCATTTTGACGTCATATGCACACTTACATGAGCGGAGCGTGCATTGATGTGTGGGGGAGGGGAATAACTAAAAGTACAGAAAGCTTTACAAGGCAAGACAGGGGATTGGACCCAAAATGCATCGTAGTCGAATATAGAGCTGTGAGTGGGGCTGGGGTGGTCCTACACTACGGCCGTCGTCTGACATTTTCCCAAGGATAGGGATACTCTAAGCAGCGTGGCCTGGAGAATAAGAACTGATGGATCCAACATCAGATCACTGCAGGGCTGATAGAGGCATTTTATCAATAACCTAGTAACAACAACAACAAAAAACTAGACTATGTGCACATGTTAAGGATTTGTTGCGTTTCCGCAACGTTTTTTTCCACACAGAAATGCTATAGATTATTAAAGTAATGTTAATCAATGGCATTCCTGAATTGTTGTGCATATACTGCGGAAAATTCTGCATCCATTGGCTTCCACTGAGTCAGTCACAGCCGCAGAAAAAAACGCAGGTGTAACAAGGTTTGCGGATGTGCTGGCAAAAACGCTGCATGAAAGGAAATGTCAGGAAGAGTGTGTGGGCGGAGAATATGTGCATGTCTGCATTATCTGTGCGCCGGTACGGTCTGTCACAGCGCTGCGGGATCATGCTGGCAGACGTCCACGAGATCCCGCAGCTGACTGTAACCCGCAGGCGTGGGCCGATGAGACTACTGCTCCCATCAGGCTATGTCTGCTGTCACTAATAACGGCGACAGCAGGTGTTGCTGATGGGAGAGTAGTATCATCTGCCGGCGCCTGTGCTCACAGTTAAAAAAAAAAAAAAAGTACAATTACATACATATTCACATAAAAATAAAAACCCATTATGTCTCACACCAAATTCCCGACGCCCTCGTCTCCTAGAAATAATGTAAAATAATAAATCAACATATACTCTCTGTCCGCCGTAGTCTAGGTATACTGTCCTCATACACGTTAGCAGGGTGTGCAATGAGACGTAGCTAAACCCCCTGTCTTCTTTAAGAAAAGAGGCTGTAAAATTGTAACCTTTTATTGATTGCAGATGTGACAGGAAAGGGTGAAACTATAGGATGCAATAACAGGAGCATTTCAGAATATATAACTGCACAGAGCATGAAACACAAATAGTCTGCAATACACAGGAAACACGAGGTAATATACAAACTGATGATTACCTACTTAGTACAACAAACGTATTGATAAACACAGGATTAGAACACCTAGATAGTGCTTACCAACTATGCTTAGAGCAGGCTGTTTAAGGAGCATGAAGAACACGAATGGTGTAGTTTCTCCTAAGACACATGGAGGAATAATGGCTGCTGTTCCCCTCACAGTGTCATAAACAAGACCATGATGCAACAGGAACAATCCCATAATGCCCTAGGAACTTCCCACAAGACATTGCAAATTAAACTAGACTCTATGCATTAAACGGCCAGCAGGTGGTGCTGTTACCTTACAATATGAAATATATGAAGGATTAATACGCACAAAAATACAATGTCTGTAATAACGGAGAAATAAAAAAAAATGACGACTTTCTAGACAGCAATTATATGTCTGCTTTAGCTTGGCTGGTTGTCAAAAATGTGGGGGAGAGGGAGAACCCACACACCATTTTTTAAAATTAATATAAAAAAATGGTGTGGGACCACTCTATTTTTGATAACCAGCCATGATAAAGCTGACAGGTGAGAGTTACAGCCCATAGCTGTGGGTTTGCCTGTGCTGGTTGTCAAAAATAGAGGGACTGCACATTAGGGTGACCAGATCTCATATGGGGGGAAAAAAATGTCAGAATCTTGTTCGTCTGGACCCCACAAAACGATTCCCCTTTCCAGATATTGAGATAGCCAAAATTTGAGCTCGATCAAACGACGTTAACCCGTGCCGCTCGTCGCTACCAAATTGAGGTATTTTAAGATTTAGGTATTTTGCATAGTCTGTTAGACTATAAAGAATGTGACAACAACATTGCAGAAATAGCCCCGACCAAATTTTCGAACCATTTGTGGTATTTGAATGCAGAGTTGGTGGGATTATCGTTTTTTGATCCCACCATTACAGACAATGAAAAGTTGTTAATGGCTAATAAATTGCTCAGTAGCACAGATGAACCTTCACAGCACGCTAACCTACATGAGTTGATAATTTTACATAGTTATCTAATCTATTCTAGAGCTTTTGTTAAAGTAGTTTTTGAAACGTCAGAATATAATGCTCGGCATTTGCTTACAACTTGCAGGACATATTGCTTTTGTTCTTCATCTTTTGTCAGAAGGTCGTTAAAGTCGGTTACTTCCTACCTCTTTAATTTTTCTTTCCTAACTTTTGGATTTACAACCCTAGCGTGCTCTGATGGTTCATCTGTGCTACTGAGCAATTTATTAGCCATTAACAACTTTTCATTGTCTGTAATGGTGGGATCAAAAAACGATAATCCCACAAACTCTGCATTCAAATACCACAAATGGTTCGAAAATTTGGTCAGGGCTATTTCTGCAATGTTGTTGTCACATTCTTTATAGTCTAACAGACTATGCAAAATACCTAAATCTGGATTTTTTTCAAACTTTGAGTGACGAGCGGCACGGGTTAACGTCGTTTGATCGAGCTCAAATTTTGGCTATCTTAATATCTGGAAAGGGGAATCGTTTTGTGGGGTCCAGACGGACAAAATTCCGACATCGATTTTTTGCGGTCACCCTACTGCACATAATTCTTTTAATTGATGAATACTCCCATCATTGGCGTCTGCTCTCGGTGTAATCGATAGGTGTACGCTCACGAGAGTAGTACTTTCATCTGCCGAAGCCTGTGACCAGCGGTAACCTTTTTACCACTCGCCACAGCTGCTGGCTCACATGTTGTCATCTGTGTGACAGTGTGGGAACCGAAGATCAGAGAGGCCTGTGTTTTTTGTGCTATGAAGAGGAGGATGAATGAAATGGAGATCAACATCCGACACTGCGGAGACACCATCACGTGTTTCTCAACGCAGTGATTCTAGAGCAATGCCCCCATCCCTTATGGGAAATATGTAAAACATGCAAAACAGAAGCCGCGGAGACACCATCACGTGTTTCTCAACGCAAGCAATGACCAGCCAGGTCTTTGCCCGGGAAGGAACAACCACGGGAAGGGCAGTCTCCAATGAAGGAAACCACCTATGCCAAAAATGTTTTTTGTGCTGTCACGCAGATGACAGCATGGGAACAGACGTTCGGGGTGACTTCCTGAAGTCCATGTTCGGGGTCCACGCACGGACACTAGGTGTTTGGTACGGACCCTGAACTATACGGTGCGGGTTCGCCCATCACCATCTACAGGTCTCGTAAAAAATGTTAACACTTAAAAAAAAACAAGATAACAACAAAATAAGCAAATACCATGCAGTAAATAAATAAATAGCAATAGTGCATGGAAATACTATAGGGTGCTTAGTTAACATAATTTTGATAAAACGTATAAGCTACCCCACTGCAACTCAGTGACCCTACTCAAGACCGTGCTAATCTCTGGTAAATAAAAGTTACCATATGCCAAATGTACATGTGAATAAGGACTGAGACTCGGCTAATAGACACCCAGCCATTGGGAACTATATGACTGTAATGCCCAGCTCAAGAAAAAGGGAGGCCGCACCTTTATTTGCACAGAATGCAAAAATCAAAAAGAACCTATTCATGTTTGGTATCTGCGTGCTCGCACTGACCTGGGGAATCATATTATCAGGTCAGTCTTACCATATAGTGAACATAAATAAAATAATATATACAAAAAACAGTTGTGGAATTGCAATTTATTTTTTTTTTTTTGCGATTTACCGCACTAGGATTTTTTTTCCCCGTTTTCCAGTACACAATATGGTAAAATCGTTGGAGCCATTCAAAAGTACAACTCGTCCTGCAAAAAAGAAGTCCTCATACAGCTGTATGGATGGAAAAACTAAGAAGGTTATGGCTCTGGGAAGAAGGGGAGGAAAAAACGGAGACTCGCAAGGTGGTGAAGGGGTTAATATGAAGAAAAGTATGTGATCCCCCCTCCACATCCACTTTCAGGGGGTTTTCTGACCTCTTATTTTACACCCATACACATTAACAGTAGTCATTCATCTACAGATATAACGGCTTCCGCTGAGGCGTCGGTGGGAATTTTTGCCCCTTTATACAGAAGCTCATTTGTGGGGTCAGGCACTGATGTTGGGGGTCCAGACTCACAATCTCCATTACAGGATGGGGCTGGGGTCCGAGCTCTGTGCGGCCGCTCATGTTCTTCCCTCTATGACTGTAGGGACCTAGTGCACTGGGTGCAGTTATCGGGGGCAGATAAGGGTCTCCCCCAAACTGTTCCCACAAAGCTGAAGATTTCCCATCACTTGAGCTGAGAGTCCCCCTAGCATTATCCCCTTCCACCATCTGTACAGGGGGCACAATGCAGTCATGGGGTAACGTCCTCCTGGAATCACTATACACAGACTCGTCTCCTCCAGAGTCCAGTGATGGCAGCTTTACCCCACTCCATCCGATGCTCGGCATTGTGCTTGGTGATGTACGGCCGCATGCAGCTGCTCGGCCACAAAGCTCCTGGTGGAGGCGTAATGTTTATACTGGAGGTCTGGGCGCTGCAGTTATGGGGTCCGCAGAGCGCTGGAGAGTGGAGACTCTTCTCGCCCCTTAGAAATTTACTGGACATGGCAATATGTTGATCCTGAAGAGACCCCCACAGGAGACGACACTACCTGGCAGATTATAATTACAGAAAGTCAGGTAGCTCCTCATGGCAACCAATAAGATGGCTGCTCTTAAAGGGCTCTCTAGAAAATGCAGCCAGACTCTGAACTGCTACAAGAACTACAACGCCCATCACGCTGGTCGACGAATATAGTGAGGACAAAAATCGCAGTGTGACAAGAAAGTAAGATCGTTTGAACATGGAAAGAACTTTTTAACAATCGCAAAGTGAGACCCGCCCATAACAAACATGGTGGCAGCGCACTTCCTGTAGCCGCAGTAGCGTACTGCGCATGCGTCAATACTCCTTTTCCTGTTTACGCGGAGGCTGCTGGGAGGTTCTGAGTGCGGCGGACACGTGTTGCGCAGACATCGAGCAGCGGACATGAGGCCAGGTGAGCGGCCGGGACCGGGGAGGGAGAGGGGGGCCTGGGGTGAGTGTGGCGGCCGGAGCTGTGTCCTGCGGCTCCGTGTTAGGCACGGACCGGATGATTCCATGCAGGAGCCGCCATCACCTCGGTTAGAATGGACCCAGTGCTGGAGACGTCTCCTTCCTGCAGGATCGGGCACTTCTCCATCGGATCTGATCCCTCTGCCCGATCCACATCATTATCTGCTGGGAGTTACTCTCCTCAGCCACAGGCAGGAGGCTGAGAATCCCAGCAGGACGCCATGTGTGTGGGAGGGAAGGTCTTAATCCATTATTGTGCTATGGTCAGAGGATCTGCCTGGTGTCGGACCACCACCAATTCCCTTTAATACCTTTCTCTGGCAGGATTCAGTCCCCGAGGAGGCGGCAGAGGATTTGGTGACCGGGGTCGAGGTGGCGGTAGAGGAGGATTTGGAGACCGCGGTGGCAGAGGCGGATTTGGTGGTAGAGGAGGAGGAGGATTTGGTGACCGCGGCGGGAGAGGAGGCTTCGGAGGTCGGGGGAGAGGCGGCTTTGGTGACCGCGGAGGGAGAGGTAAGTGCATAGTCCAGGTAGTGGTGCCAGAGCTGCAGACACTCGACATCGTGAGGATTGATTTATATATACTTATTTTATTGCTTTTGCAGGTGGATTTAGATCTCCAGGGAGGGGTGGTCCTCGAGGAGGCAGAGGAGGACGCGGAGGGAGAGGGGGATTCGGAGCAGGAAAGAAAGTTGTTGTGGAGCCCCATAGACACGAAGGTGAGGACGGGGTCTTACTCTCGGGAGGGGTCAGTTCGGGAGGATTTGTGCTTAGCCTCAGCCTGTTTCCTTCTCCAGGAGTCTTCATCTGCAGAGGGAAGGAGGACGCCCTGGTGACCAAGAACTTGGTGCCCGGAGAGTCTGTGTATGGAGAGAAGAGGATCTCTGTGGAGGTTTGTAGTCTGGGGAAAAACAGTAAGTGCCCCCTAGTGGCCACCGCAGGCAGTCAGGACCTCGTGCTGCCCCTGAGGGGGTGGTATTTCCTGCTGATGTTCACCGGACAATGACGAAATATCTTCTCATTTCTTCAGGACGGAGAATTAAAAACTGAGTACAGAGCCTGGAACCCCTTCAGATCAAAGCTCGCAGCAGCCATCCTGGGTGGTGTCGACCAAATTCACATAAAACCTGGATCCAAAGTCCTGTATCTCGGAGCCGCCTCCGGAACAACAGTGTCCCACGTGTCTGATTTAGTTGGCCCAGTAAGTGAAAGCTTTATATGGGGAGGTGCGGAAGCGTCTGCGAGGGGATTGCCGAGGAAGGTGGGGATGGCGGGGGGGATGGAGGCGAGGGGGGGGGGGGGACGGCGGAGGCGAGGGAGCGTCTGCGGGGGGGGGGGACGGCGGAGGCGAGGGAGCGTCTGCGGGGGGGGGGACGGCGGAGGCGGGGGGGGGGACGGCGGAGGCGAGGGAGCGTCTGCGGGGGGGGGACGGCGGAGGCGAGGGAGCGTCTGCGGGGGGGGACGGCGGAGGCGAGGGAGCGTCTGCTGGGGGGGGACGGCGGAGGCGAGGGAGCGTCTGCGGGGGGGGAGACGGCGGAGGCGAGGGAGCGTCTGCGGGGGGGACGGCGGAGGCGAGGGAGCGTCTGCGGGGGGGGGGAATGGGGACGGCGGAGGCGAGGGAGCGTCTGCGGGGGGGGGGGAATGGGGACGGCGGAGGCGAGGGAGCGTCTGCGGGGGGGGGGAATGGGGACGGCGGAGGCGAGGGAGCGTCTGCGGGGGGGAGGAATGGGGACGGCGGAGGCGAGGGAGCGTCTGCGGGGGGGGGAATGGGGACGGCGGAGGCGAGGGAGCGTCTGCGGGGGGGGGAATGGGGACGGCGGAGGCGAGGGAGCGTCTGCGGGGAAGATGCGGAGGCGAGGGGGGATGGCAGAGGCGAGGGGAGCGTGCGAGGGGGGATGGCAGAGGCGAGGGGAGCGTCTGCGGGGGGATGGCAGAGGCGAGGGGAGCGTCTGCGGGGGGTGGAGATGGCGGAGGCAAGGCAACGTCTGCGTGAGGCGGGTAGCGGAGACTTAAAGGGACAAGGTGTCGCCACGTCATATTAAACATCTCATTTCCTCATTTAGTTGGCCCAGTAAGTGAAAGCTTTATATGGGGAGGTGCGGAAGCGTCTGCGAGGGGATTGCCAAGGAAGGTGGGGATGGAGGCGAGGGGGGGACGGCGGAGGCGAGGGAGCGTCTGCGGGGGGGGGAATGGGGACGGCGGAGGCGAGGGAGCGTCTGCGGGGGGGGGGAATGGGGACGGCGGAGGCTAGGGAGCGTCTGCGGGGAAGATGCGGAGGCGAGGGGGGATGGCAGAGGCGAGGGGAGCGTCTGCGGGGGGATGGCAGAGGCGAGGGGAGCGTCTGCGGGGGAATGGCAGAGGCGAGGGGAGCGTCTGCGGGGGAATGGCAGAGGCGAGGGGAGCGTCTGCGGGGGAATGGCAGAGGCGAGGGGAGCGTCTGCGGGGGAATGGCAGAGGCGAGGGGAGCGTCTGCGGGGGAATGGCAGAGGCGAGGGGAGCGTCTGCGGGGTGTGGAGATGGCGGAGGCAAGGGGAGCGTCTGCGGGGGGGATGGCAGAGGCGAGGGGAGCGTCTGCGGGGTGTGGAGATGGCGGAGGCAAGGGGAGCGTCTGCGGGGGGGATGGCAGAGGCGAGGGGAGCGTCTGCGGGGGGGATGGCAGAGGCGAGGGGAGCGTCTGCGGGGGGTGGAGATGGCGGAGGCAAGGCAACATCTGCGTGAGGCGGGTAGCGGAGACTTAAAGGGACAAGGTGTCGCCACGTCATATTAAACATCTCATTTCCTCTGGCAGGAAGGTTTGGTCTACGCTGTAGAATTCTCACACAGATCCGGACGAGATCTCATTAATGTCGCTAAGAAACGTACAAACATCATCCCAGTGATTGAGGACGCCAGACACCCACACAAGTACCGCATGCTGCTCGGTAATGAGGTCACAAATACACGCAGTTTGGGGGAGAGTGCGCAACGGTTTTTGTCATAAGGCATATATTACTGCATAATTGAGACTAATAACGTATTCTCAACTTCCAGGAATGGTCGACGTAATTTTCGCTGATGTAGCTCAACCCGATCAGACAAGAATTGTTGCACTCAATGCCCACAACTTCCTGAAGAACGGCGGCCATTTTGTAATCTCTATAAAGGTTCGTACAGAAAATATACTCTAACGCCTGTGAATATAAGTACTATAAGACTGCTCCCTATGTCCAGGAATATAGCTACTATAATACTGCCCCTATGTACAAGAATATAACTACTATAATACTGCCTCTATGTACAAGAATATAACTACTATAATACTGCCCCTATGTACAAGAATATAACTACTATAATACTGCCTCTATGTACAAGAATATAACTACTATAATACTGCCCCTATGTACAAGAATATAGCTACTATAATATTGCCCCTATGTACAAGAATATAACTACTATAATATTGCCCCTATGTACAAGAATATAGCTATTATAATATTGCCTCTATGTACAAGAATATAACTACTATAATACTGCCTCTATGTACAAGAATATAACTACTATAATACTGCCCCTATGTACAAGAATATAACTACTATAATACTGCCCCTATGTACAAGAATATAACTACTATAATACTGCCTCTATGTACAAGAATATAACTACTATAATACTGCCCCTATGTACAAGAATATAGCTACTATAATATTGCCCCTATGTACAAGAATATAACTACTATAATACTGCCTCTATGTACAAGAATATAACTACTATAATACTGCCTCTATGTACAAGAATATAGCTACTATAATATTGCCTCTATGTACAAGAATATAACTACTATAATACTGCCTCTATGTACAAGAATATAACTACTATAATACTGCCCCTATGTACAAGAATATAGCTACTATAATATTGCCCCTATGTACAAGAATATAACTACTATAATACTGCCTCTATGTACAAGAATATAACTACTATAATACTGCTCCTATGTACAAGAATATAGCTATTATAATATTGCCCCTATGTACAAGAATATAACTACTATAATACTGCCCCCCTGTGTATGTGGGGTATGATGTATGTAATAGTGATGATTCTTACTGGGGTTTTTCTTTATAGGCAAATTGCATTGACTCCACGGCGGCACCTGAGGCCGTGTTTGCTTCAGAAGTAAAGAAGATGCAGCAAGAAAACATGAAACCCCAGGAGCAATTGACGCTTGAGCCATATGAGAGGGACCACGCAGTGGTGGTTGGAGTATACAGGTGCGGGGTTTGCCACCTTTTTTTGGGTGAGGGGTGTAGTAATCGGCCTTTTCTCCTGACCTCATACTGTAATTTTTCTCTCTTTAGGCCTCCACCAAAACAGAAGAAATGATTTTCCTACTTTAAAATTTTTACTTCTTTAAGACTTAGATTTTTATATATCAAGAATCCCACCGTACTGCATCGTCCCCCTGCTTCTACCCATGAACATTGTGCAGGGGCTGCCTGGACTTCGCCTCTGTCTTCTCCCAAAGATGGACTGGTTTGCCAGGATCGGGGCTTACAGTGATGCCTATTTAACAGGGCATTGACAAGGGTGGTGTGAATACGCTATGGTGCGTGACTTTGTGAAGACTGGCACAGGGGGGCGCTGCTGTTCTCGATGGGCTCTGCTGTCATTATTGGGGGGTTTCGACGCAAGTTTGTCAATTCCTTATTAAATTGTCCTTGGTTGAGCCTTTACCCTGCAGTGAAATAATTTACATCTTTCGAAGGGCTGCACTCCTTATCTGTACTCTGATTTTTGTTGTCCTCTTTATTGTGTTTTTTTTTGTATTGGATATATGTATTTTGGAGAAACAATATAAAGGTTTTATCTTTACCCCTGTGCCTCTGTATTTGGGGATGGACACTATTTATATAGTCTCCAATCGTGCTATTGGAGGTCTGACACGTACAGTTATGTTCAGAATAATTTAACTTCATTACTTTTTTTTTGGGCAAAAAGTCATAAAATCTGAGGAAAAAAAATCAGAGATGAGCAAGTACTAAGATACTCGGGTGCTCGAATCAAGCAATGGGCTGATATTAATAGCCTAGAAAGGGGCTATGGATACTGCGCCCCCCCAGCTAAAAACATCAGCTCTCAGCCGCCCCAGAAAAGATGCACCAATTCTGGCACTTAGCCGCAGCTATCTGCATAGCCTTTGCTGTTCCTGCAGTGATTTTACAGTGCAGATGTACCAGCTTTTCTTCTCTCTATGCAATATAAATACATATGTGTCACTGACATCTATATACGGTATATATGAATTCTATGTGTATATATCCTATTCTAACCTGTCAGTGTGATTTTACTGTACGCTCACACCAATTGCTGGCTTTTCTTGTAATATATATGTGTTTTCACGTTTGAAAGCGATGTGTAAATGACAGAGAATTACTGTATGTTAAAGCCCATGTTAAAATCGCAATGCACTCGGATGTAAATCGGATGCTAGGTGTGAAAATCTCATTGTACTCGCATGACACACGTCCATTTTTTCGGTCCTGATATTGGAATGCTTTTTTTTCCTCCGTGCAGCACCATTTTGTTTGTGGCTGCACTGTGATATATGCATGCTATAAAAACCGGAGGCACAATGTGGTCAGAGGCGCAGCAAGTAGAAAAGATCGTGGGAGCAGCATGGACCGGAGGGGCATGCAGTGACTTCATCCATTGGTATATATCAGGGCTGCTCACGGTGAAGGGCTAGGCATTTTGTGCAGAGGCAAAAATATGAGGGGGTGAGACATGGAATATGATGTCTCCCTCTCTCATATTCCATGCCCCTCCCCATATTCCATGTCTCCCACCTCATATTCCATCCCTCTCCCCCACCTCATACTTCATCCGTCTCCCCCATCATGTACCATTTTCCACTGCAGCCCTGGTACTCATGAAAGGCTGCTACATTCTGTAACTGAAATGTGATGTTATCCACGTGGCCCCTGCTATCACCACACCTGTCGTTGCAATCCTACGGTCCACGCCGCTCCGAATACTCCTCGCTCTTGGTCCACGCCGCTGCCGGTACTCGCTTCAGGTCAACGCCACTCTGGATGCCCCCCACTCCTCTGGTCCACATGGCTCCTTGTACTCTCAGCTACTCTGGTCGACGCTGATCTGGTTCACGCTGCTCCTCTGTATCACGCCGTTCCTGGTATTCGCCGCTCCTCCTGTCCACACTGCTCCCGATACCGCTTCTCCAGTTCTCGCCCCTCCTGTCCACACTGCTCCCGATACCGCTTCTCCAGTCCACGTCGCTCCCGGTACTTGCCACTCCTCCAGTCTACGTCGCTCCCGGCACTCCACGCTTTTCCGTTTCACGCCGCTCCCAATACACACCATTCCTCCGTTTCATGCCACTCGCGGTTCTCTCTATTCGCTGCTTGTCCTGTCCGCCGCTCTCGATACTCGCCGATCCTCCGTATCATGCTGCTCCCGCTTCTCCAGTTCTCGCCGCTCCGATTAACGCCGCTTCCGGTACTCGCTGCTCCTCTGATCCATGTTGCTCCCGTTACTCACCATTCTTCCATACCACGCCACTCCTGGTACTTGCGGCTCCTCCGGTCCACTTTGCTCCCGGTAATCGCAGCTCCTCCGGTTCACACCGCTCCTCTGGACGATGCCACTCTCGGTACTTGCCGTTCCTCTGGTTTAGGTCGCTCTCGATACTCGCCGCTCCTCCGGTTCTTGCAATTCCTCTGGTCCACATCGCTCCTGGTTTTCGCCGCTCCTCCGGTTCACTCCGCTCCCGGTACTTGCCACTCCTCTGCTCCACATCGCTCCTGGTACTTGCCACTAGTCCAATCCATGTCGTTCCCGGTACTCTCAGCTCCTTCGGTCGAAGCCGCACTCAGTAGAAAACAAAAGGGAAATGAGCCTCACCGTGTGAATAGTAGGTAGCCTCCAATGTTGCAGCTGGGATCCAAAGTCCATCTGACCACCGGATGTGAGCAAAAAAAGAGAAGGATCGACCAGCTGGATATGAATAAAAAACTTCTCCTTTCATATAATTAAAATGAGCCCAGACAGGTTAAGAACAAGACATTCTGACGCGTTTTTGGCAGAAGCCCTTAGTCATAGAATATTCTGGCTTCGGCCAGAAACGCGTCAATGTCTTCTTGTTCTTAACCTGTCTGGACTCATTTTAATGATATGAAATAAAGGAGAAGTTTTCTTATCCTATCCAGCTGGTCGATCCTTTCTCTTTTTTTTGCCGCTCCCGATGCTCGCCGTTCCTCTGGTGCATGCTGCTCCTCTTGTTCACGCCGCTCCCGATACTTGCTGCTCCTTCGTTTCACCCTGAGCTTCCTGTACTCGCTGCTCATCCGGTTAATGCTTCTGGTACTTGCCGATACTCGCCGCTCTTCCGGTTCACGCCGCTCCCGGTATTCGCCGCTCCTTTGGTTCATGTCGCTCCCATTACTCGCTGCTCCTGATATTCGCCGCTCTGCCGATTTTACGGCGCTTCCGGTACTCACAGCTCCTTCGGTTCACACCGCTTTTTCAGTTCACGCCACTCCAGGTACTCGCCACTCCTTCGGTCTAAGCTGCTTCTGGTAATCGACACTCCTCCGGTCTACGCCACTCCCAATACTCGCTACTCTTCCGTTTCACGATGCTCCCGGTACTTACTGCTCCTTCGGTCGACGTCGCTCGCTGAACTTGCCACTCCATGTTGCTCCCGGTCCACGCCGCTCCTGGTAATCATCATTTCTCTGGTCTACGCCGCTCCCTGATACTCGCCGCTCTTCCATTTCACACCGCTCCCAGTACTTACCACTCCTCTGATCCATGCTGCTCACGGTACTCGCCACTACTCTGGTTCACACTGCTCCTGGTACTCGCCGCTATCTTCTATTCACCTTCTCTAGCCTCAACAGCTTCTCCGATCTTCTATGGCTTTTCCTCCTCACAACACGGGACCTGTTATCCTGGAAGTGAACAGTACAACTTCTGGTTACAGGTCCTGGTGATAGAGGATAAGTTGAGCTCAGAGGATAGTGCTGGGCTATAATAAAATGGTGCCTGGCTACACATACAGCTGTCAATTGGGCAGCCCCCAGTGGCTGTATTAAAAAATAATTTAAGAAAAAAAGCAGAAACCCAATTCAGTACAACATTGGATTAAAGAATGTTTTGTAACTTTTTTTTTTTTTTAAATAATATAAAAACGTAGCACCTTACCTTTAAATGCCCTACTTTCAAGATAAAAAATAACTAAAGAGTGAACTTTTTATGTCAAAAATGACTTTTTTTTTTTTTTATATATTTTAAAAATGTGGACTGATGCAAAAGATTGAGCACCCTTGGAGATTTGTGTGCTCAGATAACTTTGACCAAGGTTTCAGACCTTTACCCCCAAGGGTGGTTTGCACGTTCATGACCGGGCCAATTTTTACAATTCTGTCCACTGTCCCTTTATGAGGTAATAACTCTGAAACGCTTCCATGGATACCAGTGATTCTGACATTGCTTCCTCGTGACATATTGTACTTCATGTTAGTGGTAAAATTTCATTCAAATAACTTGCGTTTATTTGTGGAAAAAATGGAAATTTGGAGAAAATTTCGCAATTTTCCAACTTTGAATTTTTATGCCCTTAAATCAGAGAGATACAGCACACAAAAAACTTAGTAAGTAACATTTCCCACATGTTTACATTACATCAGCACAATTTTGGAACCAAAAATTTTTTTTGTTAGAAAGTTATAACGGTTAAAAGTCGACCAGCGATTTCTCATTTTTGTAACACCATTTTATTTTTAGGGACCACATCACATTTGAAGTCACTTTGAGGGCTCTATATGATAGAAAATACCCAGAAATTTATTAACCCTTCAGGTGCTTCACAGGAATTTTTTGAATGTTTTAAAAAAAAAAATGAACATTTAACTTTTTTTTTCACAAAAAAAGTACTTCAGGTCCAATTTTTTTTTTTTGTTTTTCCAAGGGTAACAGGAGAAATTGGACTGCAAAAGTTATTGTCCAATTTGTCCTGAGTACTTTTCAATGCAAAATTGGCTGGAATTCAGATCGGATGCCATGTCACGCTTGGAGAGCCCCTGATGTGCCTAAACAGTGGAAACCCCCCACAAGTGACCCCATTTTGGAAACTAGACCCCAAGGAACTTATCTAGATATGTGGTGAGAACTTTGAACCCACAAGGGCTTCACAGAAGTTTATAACGTACAGCCGTACAATTAAAAAAAAATCATTTTTTCCACAAAAATGATCTTTTCACCCCCAATTTTTATTTTTCCAAGAGTAACAGGACCCCAAAAGTTATTGTGCAATTTGTCCTGAGTACGCTGATATCCCATATGTGGGGGTAAAGCACTATTTGGGCGCATGGCAGAGCTCGGAAGGGAAGCAGCGCCATATGACTTTTATGGCTGGAATTGAGATTGGACGCCATATCGTGTGTAGAAAGCCCCTGATGTGCCAAAACAGTGGAAACCCCCCACAAATGACAAGATTTTGGAAACTAGACCCCCCAAGGATCTTATCTAGATGTGTGGTGAGCACTTTGAACCCCCAAGGGCTTCACAGAAGTTTTTAACGCCCGGGCGTGAAAATATAAAAATCATTTTTTCCACAAACATGATCTTTTAGTCACCAATTTTTTTATTTTCCAAAGGGTAACAGGAGAAACTGGACCCCAAAAGTTGTTATCCACTTTGTCCTGAGTACGCTGATACCCCATATGTGGGAGGAAACTACTGTATGGGCACACGTCGGGACTCGGAAGGGAAGTAGTGATGTTTTGGAATGCAGACTTTGATGGAATGGTCTGCGGGTGTCATGTTGCTTTTGGATAGCCCCTGATGTGCCTAAACTGTTGAAACTCCACACAAGTGACCCCATTTTGTAAACTAGACCCCCCACGTAACTTATCTAGATGTGTGGTGAGCACTTTGAACCCCCAAGTGCTTCACAGAAGTTTATAACGCCCGGGCGTGAAAAAAAAAAATCATTTTTTTTCCACAAAAATGATATTTTTGCCCCCATTTTTTTATTTTCCTAAGGGTAACAGGAGAAATTGGACCTCAAAAGTTGTTTTGCAATTTGTCCTGAGTAGGCTGATACCCCATATGTGGGGGTAAAACACTGTTTGGGCGCATGGCAGAGCTTGGAAGGGAAGGAGCACCATTTGACTTTTTCAATGCAGAAATGGCTGGAATTGAGATCAGACGACATGTTGCGTTTGGAGAGCACCTGATATGCCCAAACAGTGGAAACCCCCCAATTATAACTCCAACCCTATCCCCAACACACCCCTAGCCCTAATCTCAGCCCTAACCCTAGCCAAAATGGGAAAATGGAAATAAATACATTTTTTTTAAATTTTATTATTTTTCCCTAACTAAGGGGGTGATAACGGGGGGTTTGATTTACTATTTATGGCGGTTTTTATATTTGGCAGCTGTCGCACGCTAAAAGACGCTTTTTATTGTAAAAATAGTTTTTGCATCACATTTTGAGAGCTATAATTTTTTCGTATTTTGACCCCCTGAGTCATGTGAGGTCTTATTTTTTGCGGGACGAGTTGACGTTTTTATTGGTACCATTTTCGGCACGTGACATTTTTTGATCGCTTTTTATTCTGATTTTTGGGACGCAAAATGAACAAAAACCAGCGTTTCATGAATTTCTTTTGGGGGGTGCGCTTACACCGTTCCGCGTGCGGTAAAATTGATCAAGCGGTTTTATTCTTCGGGTCAGTACGGTTACAGTGATACCTCATTTATTTTTTTTATGTTTTCGCGGTTTTATGCAATGAAAACAATTTTATATAAAAAATAATTATTTTTGCATCGCTTTATTCTGTGAGCTATAACTTTTATTTTTTGCTGATGATGCTGTGTGGCTGCTCGTTTTTTGCGGGACAAGATGACGTTTTCAGCAGTACCATGGTTATTTATATCCGTCTTTTTGATCGCGTGTTATTGCACTTTTTGTTCGGTGGTATGATAATAAATCATTATTTTTTGCTTTGTTTTTTATTTTTATTTTTTAAGGGGGTTCGCTAAAGGGGTTAACTAATGGGACAGTTTTATAGGGCGGGTCGTTACGGACACGGCGATACTAAATATGTGTACTTTTATTGTTTGTGTTTTTTTATTTCCAAAAAATGAATTTATTAGGGAATATTTTTTTTTTAAATTTATTTAGCGATTTTTTTTATAAATTATTTTTACACTTTTTTTTTTTTTTAACTTTATTACATTGTCCCAGGGGAGACATAACTGTCATGTGACAGATCGCTGATCTGTCACATCACAGATCGTTGTGACAGATCAGCGATCTGTCACAGGCATTGAAGCAGACTTCCTCATGCCTGCGCTTTCCAGGCAGTGAAATAGCCAGCTCCCTGCAGGCCCCCGCCGCCATATTGGATCCGGGGACCTGCAGGGAAGGAGGCTCCCGCCGCAGCGCTGCACATCGCGCTGCTGTGGGGGTCTCAGGGAAGCACGGAGGGAGCCCCCTCCCTCCCGATGCTTCCCTAAACCCCCGGTACACTGCGATCGTGTTTGATCGCAGTGTGCCAGGGGTTAAAGTGTCGGGGGCGGTCCGTGACCGCCCCTGACACATGGTGCCGGGTGTCAGCTGTGATAATCAGCTGACACCCGGCCGCGATTAGCGGCACTCACCCCGTGAGCGTCGCTGATCGCGCTAGACATACTATACCGTCCATGGGCATAGGGGCCCGGGTCCCATGGATGGTATAGTACGTCTTATGTCAGAAAGGGGTTAATTAACCTGTTAGGGTTATAGTTTGTTCATCATCGTTAGGAAAGGCCAGGGGATGCATGTTTCCCAGCTTTACAAAATCCTGGCCCCATATCACCCTGTGCCAAAAGCAAGTTGCCCTTTCCTCAGTACAAAATGTAATTAAGAAATTGCCGTTACCAGGTGCAGTAGAAGTGAAGATAAGGTCTGGAAGACCAAGCAAAATTTCAGTGAGAGCTGCTCATAGGCAAATCAGAACCCCCACTTGTCTGCAAAAGACCTTCAGAAAGATTTAGCAGACTCTGGAGTTGTGGTACATTCTTCATGGAAGAGTCATCAAAAGAAAACCTCTCCTGTGTCATGACCATAAAATTCAGTGACAGAAGTAAGCAAAAGAACATCTAAACAAGCCTGATGCATTTTGGAAACAAGTCCTGTGGACCGATGAGGATAAAACAGATCTCTTTAGCCACAATGATCACAGGTATGTGTGTAGAAAAAAAGGGCACAGAATTTCAGGAAAAGAACATCTCGCAAATCATTAGGCATGGGGTGGATCAATCATGGTTTGGGGTTAATTTGCAGCCAATAACAGATAGTAGGGATGGTTAGCTTGACCGTGTGCATGGCATTATGAAGTCAGAAGACTACCAACAAATTTTGCAGCATAATGTAGGGCCCAGTGTGAGAAAGCTGGGTCTCCCTCCGAGGTCATGGGTCTTCCAGCAGGACAATGACCAAAAACACACTTCAAAAAGCACTAGAAAGTGGTTTGAGAGAAAGCACTGGAGACTTCTAAGGTGGCCAGCAATGAGTCCAGACCTGAATCCCATAGAACACCTGTGGAGAGATCTAATATCAGGGACCTGGAGCAGTTTGCCAAAGAAGAATGGTCTAAAATTCCAGCAGACCATTGTAAGAAACTCATTGATGGTTACCGGAAGCGGTTGGTCGCAGTTATTTTGGCTAAAGGTTGTGCAACCAAGTATTAGGCTGAGGGTGCCAATACTTTGGTCTGGCCCATTTTTGGAGTTTTGTGTGAAATGATCAATGTTTTGCTTTTTGCTTCATTCTCTTTTGTGTTTTTTCATTTAAGAAAATTAAATTCAGATAATAATACCAAAGAATTTGTGTTTGCAATCATTTTCAGGAAGAAACTGAGTATTATCTGACAGAATTGCAGGGGTGTCAATACTTTTGGCCACAACTGTATAAACTGCTCAAAAAAATAAAGGGAACACAAACAACAGAATATAACTCCAAGTAAATCAAACTTCTGTGAAATCAAACTGTCCACTTAGGAAGCAACACTGATTGACAATCAATTTCACATGATGTTGTGCAAATGGAATAGACAACAGATGGAAATTATTGGCAATTATCAAGACACCCTCAATAAAGGAGTGGTTTTGCAGGTGGGGACCACAGACCACATCTCAGTACCATTGCTTTCTGGCTGATGTTTTGGTCACTTTTGAATGTTGGTTGTGCTTTCACACTCGTGGGAGCATGAGACGGAATCTACAACCCACACAAGTGGCTCAGGTAGTGCAGCTCATCCAGGATGGAACATCAATGCAAGCTGTGGCAAGGTTTGCTGTGTCTGTCAGCGTAGTGTCCAGAGGCTGAAAGCGCTACCAGGAGTCAGGCCAGTACACCAGGAGACGTGGAGGGTGCTGTAGGAGGGCAACAATCCAGCAGCAGGACCGCTACCTGAGCCTTTGTGCAAGGAGGAACAGGAGCACTACCAGAGCCCTGCAAAATGACTTCCAGCAGGCCACAAATGTGCATGTGTCTGCACAAAAGGTTAGAAACTGACTCCATGATGATGGTCTGAGGGCCCGACGTTCACAGATGGGGGTTGTGCTCACAGCTCAACACCGTGCAGGACACTTGGCATTTGCCACAGAACACCAGGATAGGCAAATTCGCCACTGGCACCCTGCGCTCTTCACAGATGAAAACAGGTTCACACTGAGCACATGTGACAGACATGACAAAGTCTGGAGACACTGTGGAGAGCGATCTGCTGCCTGCAACATCCTTCAGCATGACCGGTTTGGCTGTGGGTCAGTAATGGTGTAGGGTGGCATTTCTTTGGAGGGCCGCACAGCCCTCCATGTGCTCACCAGAGGTAGCCTGACTTCCATTAGGTACCGAGATGAGATCCTCAGACCTCTTTTCAGACCATATGTTGGTGCGGTTGGCCCTGGGTTCCTCCAAATGCAGGACAATGCCAGACCTCATGTGGCTGGAGTGTGTCAGCAGTTCCTGCAAGATGAAGGCATTGAAGCTATGGACTGGCCCACCCGTTCCCCAGACCTGAATCCGATTGAGCACATCTGGGACATCATGTCTCGCTCCATCCACCGTCACGTTGCACCACAGACTGTCCTGATGAGTTGGTGGATGCTTAAGTCCAGGTCTGGGAGGAGATCCCTCAGGAGACCATCCGCCACCTCATCAGGAGCATGCCCAGGCATTCTAAAGTAGGGTGGTAATACAGGCACGAGGAGGCCACACACACTACTGAGCATCATTTCCTTGTCTTGAGGCATTTCCAACTGAAATTGGATCAGACTGTAATTTGATTTTCCACTTTGATTTTGAGTATCATTCCAAATCCGGACCCACATGGGATAATAATTATGATTTGCATTGATCATTTTTATGTCTTATTGTTCTCAATGCACTCCACTATGTAATGAATAAAAATTTGCAATTGGAATATTTCATTCAGTGATATCTAGGATGTGATATTTCAGTGTTCCCTTTATTTTTTTGAGCAGGGTATATTTATACTAGCTGAAGAGCCCGGCGCTGCCCGGGCATAGTAACTAACTATGGTTAGTTATAACAAATTATGATTATATCTATATATATATATATAAAGCGGAGTGTAGAGCCCTGCCCACTCCGCATAGCCACATTCACTATAATATCCCACATCATCCCGTCAGCCAGAGCTACCGGACTACTACTCCTAATATTCCACATCATCCCATCAGAGCCACCGGACTACTCCCCCTAATATCCCACATCATCCCATCAGCCAGAGCCACAGGACTACTACCCCTAATATCCCACATCATCCCGTCAGCCTGGGGTCAGAACCAGAGCGCTGAGTGGAACAGTCGTAACTTCCATACGGGGATCCCTTTAAGAGAGGCCTGGCGTCAGAACCAGAGGACTGAGTGGATTTGCCCTGACTTTCATACCAATGATCCCTTTAATAGAACCCTGGGGTGAGAATCAGAGCGCTGAGGGATTTAGCCTAACTTCCATACCGGAGATCCCTTTAAAAGAGGCCTGGGGTCAGTATCAAAGCGCAGAGTGGATTTGCCCTCACTTCCCTACCAATGCTCCCTTTAAGAGAGGCCTGGGGTCAGAACCAGAGCACTGAGGTAATTACCCTGACTTCCATACAGTAGATCACTTTAAGAGAGCCTGGGGTCAGTACCAAAGCGCAGAGTGGATTTGCCCTAACTTCCATACCAATGATCCCTTTAAGAGACCCTGGGATCAGAACGACACAGCTGAGTGGAACGGTCCTAACTTCCATACCAGGGATCCCTTTAAGAGAGGCCTGGGGTCAAAACCAAAGCCCTGGATGGCTTTGCTCTGACTTCCATACCAATGATCCCATAAGAGGAAAGATGTGCCTACGGGATGGAGGATGTGTATATCTGTCATGTGCTCTCTGCTCCTTTTGGGGGGGCAGACAATGGCTGGGAGCTTATGTTCCCAGGGATGCTAGATTTCTCCCACCCGGTCAGTGCCTGCTGAGGTGTTGTCAAGTGGGAAAACTTGCTCATAGCAACCAATCACAGCTCAGCTTCTTTGAACCAGCTCTGGTGAAATGAGAGATGCTTAGTGATTCGTTGCAAGGAAAACTGTTGCTCATAGCAACCAATCATAGCTCCGCTTCTTTTGAACAGCTCTGGTGAAATGTGATGCTTCGTGATTGGTTGGCGATACACACACACACACACACACACACACACACATTCAGTTTTGTAGATAAATATATATACACACACATACACTTTGCATCTACTGTATGTATGTGTAGACATATAAATGTGTGCATAAATGTATGTATATGTATGCAAGTATGTTTATGCATGTTCGTATATAAATCTGTGTGTGCATGTATGAATGCGTTCATATACACATCTCGTCATGCGTTCAGTTTGGGAATCACAGACTGCCAAAAAGTGTTTTCGCCCATCACATGCTTGCAGAGTTTGGGCACAGCTCCACGAAGTGCAGAGCCTTATTGCACCATTCATAATAGGTGGTGTCTCCACTCAACTCCTCCCATACAATGTGGTCATTGGCTGGCACCATCTTACCTTGTGCCTTTCTGGAAATAATAGTCTCATATTAAGCTGAGTGACCAATTGATTAAAGAAAAAAAAAAAAACCTTTAGTAGTATAGAGAAGAAAACAAAATTACATATGGTATATTTTTCCAAAATAGGTAATTGATTGCACATTACCGTTAGAGCTGTGTTGTTCTTCCCCTTTCTGCCACCAGGTGGAGTAGAGGGATCCCTGTGTGGGTTATGGAGCCGCAGCATCCGTGCTTGCTGTGCTCTGTACTGTATATGGAGGTCAGCAATGCTCAACCGCAGAAAGGTCATTTTCTTGAACTGTTTGTTAATTTTCTGGTGTATTTGTCTTTGACGCTCACTTTAGTGAAATCCTGCACCTGCCTGTTCAGTGTCTGACACTGCACAAATCCTCCAGCACTGATTCCAGACAATGCTCATATGGACGATGCACACCACTTATTTCAGAGCAAAAATGTAATCACCTTCATTATAACTATGAGACAGGAGCCATACAACCATCATCAGTAGGTGTGATAGGAGTTTCTGCAATCACTGCAGAGAACTTGACTGGTACAGTCCACATCAATTTATTAATAAAAAAAAAAAAAAAATTCATGTAATTTCCAGGAAACAATCACCATAGAATCACATGATCCAACTCATCAGGAAAGTCCACACATTTCTTATAGATACAATTAAATATTGGTAATACAGGCTGCAACATCTACAGCTGTAATCAAAATCATTCACTATTCTGCTGGTGCAGTCACTGTGTATATACATTACATTACTGATCCTGAGTTACATCCTGTATTATACTTCAGAGCTGCACTCACTAATCTGCTGGTGCAGTCACTGTGTACATACATTACTGATCTTGAGTTATATCCTGTATTATACTCCAGAGCTGCACTCACTAGTCTGCTGGTGCAGTCACTGTGTACATACATTACTGATCCTGTGTTACAGCCTGTATTATACCTCAGAGCTGCACTCAATATTCTGCTGGTGCAGTCACTGGGTAGATACATTACTGATCCTGTACTGATCCTGAGTTACATCCTGTATTATACTCTAGAGCTGCACTCACTATTCTGCTGGTGCAGTCACTGGGTACATACATTACTGATCCTGAGTTACATCCTGTATTATACTCTAGAGCTGCACTCACTATTCTGCTGGTGCAGTCACTGGGTACATACATTACTGATCCTGAGTTACATCCTGTATTATACTCTAGAGCTGCACTCACTATTCTGCTGGTGCAGTCACTGGGTACATACATTACTGATCCTGAGTTACATCCTGTATTATACTCTAGAGCTGCACTCACTATTCTGCTGGTGCAGTCACTGTGTACATGAATTACTGATCCTGAGTTACATCCTGTATTATACTCCAGAGCTGCGCTCACTATTCTGCTGGTGCAGTCACTGTGTACATACATTACTGATCCTGTGTTACATCCTGTATTATACCTCAGAGCTGCACTCACTATTCTGCTGGTGGAGTCACTATGTACATACATTAAATTACTGATCCTGAGTTATATCCTGTATTATACTGCAGAGCTGCACTCACTATTCTGCTGGTGCAGTCACTGGGTACATACATTACTTATTCTGTACTGATCCTGAGTTACATCCTGCATTATACGCCAGAGCTGCACTCACTATTCTGCTGGAGCAGTCACTGTGTGCATACATTATATTACTGATCCTGTGTTACATCCTGTGTTATACTCCAGAGATGCACTCACTATTCTGCTGGTGCAGAATAGTGAGTTATATTACGGATCCTGAGTTACAGCCTGTATGTACACAGTGACTGCACCAGCAGAATAGTGAGTGCAGCTCTGGAGTATAATACAGGATGTAACTCAGGATCAGTAATGTAATGTATGTACAGTGACTGCACCAGCAGAATAGTGAGTGCAGCTCTGGAGTATAATACAGGATGTAACTCAGGATCAGTAATATAATGTATTATACTCCAGAGCTGCACTCACTATTCTGCTGGTGCAGTCACTGTGTACATACATTACTGATCCTGTGTTATACTCCAGAACTGCACTCACTATGCTGCTGGTGCAGTCACTGTGTACATACATTACTGATCCCGAGTTACCTCCTGTATTATACTCAAGCTGCACTCACTATTCTGCTGGTGCAGTCACTGTGTACATACATTACTGATCCTGAGTTACATCCTGTATTATACTCCAGAGCTGCACTCACTATTCTGCTGGTGCAGTCACTGTGTACATACATTACTGATCCTGAGTTACACCCTGTATTATACCCCTGAGCTGCACTCAATATTCTGCTGGTGCAGTCACTGTGTACATACATTACATTACTGATCCTGAGTTACATCCTGTATTATACTCCAGAGCTGCACTCACTATTCTGCTGGTGCAGTCACTGTGTACATACATTACTGATCCTGAGTTACATCCTGTATTACACTCCAGAGCTGCACTCACTATTCTGCGTTTTTATATATAGAATACTTCAAAAGACAATGTAAATCTGACCTTAACAAGAAGTGTGATCCGAGTGAGTGTTGTACCAATACTGTGTCTGACGCCATCACTGTCAATAGTGTTCATAGATGTGCTGTTCTTATGAGTTATTAGCACATTTTTTTCCCCATCATTTAATATCCAGAAAAGCTGGAAGTTTTTTTTTTTTTGTGGCAGAAGCACTCCATCTCTATGTTACATGGAGAGCATTCATGTAAATTAGAAGTAGGACATTCCTACTCCCTCCTGTGGAGACCTGCATATGACTCGCACGCTTGTTATATAGTTTGTAACCTATTGCTTGGTGTCTCAGCAGAATTAGGAATCTTTCGCACATCAGAATTTTTCTGCACATTAGCAGCCCGTTATACTTTTAGACAGATCCCGACCCATTACAATGAACGAGCTTCTTCACGTCTGCAGAGGGGAACAAAAAGAAGCGGACATATCCTACTTGGATCCATGTTGCAGATCAAACTCACAAGGCCGCTTCATCGTCCATTAAGGGACTGTGGTGCCATTTTTTCCAAGACCGTTAACTCTTCTTTTTCTGACATTTATAAAGGATATCTCTTAGGCCTGTTTCACACTTACGTTATTCCCGTCAGTTGCCAGCCGCCAAAAAGGCGGAGAACGGATTTGTGTTTTGTCGAGATCCGCAGATGTAGGGATGTTAAAGGAACCGCAGGCATGGAGAAAAAAGAAAAAAAAAAAAGTAGCGCTGAGGTAGCAGGGCCGCGGGACCGGGCCGGGCCGCGAGAAGAGAGCGGGGCCGCGGGGCCTGGACGAGCCGCGAGAAGAGAGCGGGGCCGCGGGACCTGGACGAGCCGCGAGAAGAGAGCAGGGCGACGGTAGGGGAGAGATTTTAGCGGCTCCCGGGATGGCATGTATGGGTTAAAATTCCTCCCGGCCGGGCATGCGCACCTCAAAATAGCGGTCCGTCAAAGTAAAAAAAAAAAAAAAAAACTTTGCAAGGCCCATCTCATCCGCCCAGGAGCCGCTAAAATGTTGGCAGATCCGTACAAAAACGGGTGGGACGTACGGCCGTCAGTCAAGATCTGCCAATAATGTAAGTCTATGGGGGAAAAAACAGATCCGCCCCTTTTTTGGTGGATCCATTTTTTTAAAAAATTGGCGGATTTTGACTGACGGGAAAAAACTGATGTGTGAAACAGGCCTTAGGAGTCATACATTTTAATAAGTCTTTGAATTTTGTGGGATACGGTGCCTGTAAACATGAATTCTGGATTTTTCCTTTTAGACCATTGATAGAAAAATATTGCATGAATTTTATCCCCTAAGTTGACTTAAACATAGGATTGCAGCTTTTGTAAATTTTTTATTACATCAATTTGTGTTTATCGAATCACACTTTTTTTTTTCTTAGCACCTTGAAGACTGCTAGGACCACCAACAATTGGCAGAATGGAGTGGTGGTCACACGCGTATGCTGCCCTCGTCTGTATTCCCACACCAACATATAGATCCATTAAAACCTAGCAATAACTTTAAAGGGAATCTGTCCCCCCTTTTTTGAGATATCATATAATGATATCATTCAATTGTGTGTCACATAAGGATTCTCTTAGTACTTTTGCTTCCCCCTGACCCCGCACCTTTCATGCATAAATACATCTGAACCTATATAAACAAGGTATGTAAACTGCCACGGTCTGGTCCGCTGGGCGGGGCTTATTCACCTGCACCCCCCCTCCCTGTCTTGCTCTATGCATTTCTTCTTGTGTAGAGCAAGACAGGGAGGGGGGGGGGAAGCAGGTCAATAAGCCCCACCCATCGGACAGCGGCAGTTTACATACATCTGAACCGATATTAACAAGGTATTTATGCATGAAAGGTGCAGGGTCAGGGGGAAGCAAAAGTACTAAGAGAATCCTTATGTGACACACAATTGAACGATATCATATATCTCAAAAAAAGGGTGACAGATTCCTTTTAACTGGCACTGATTTAAATGGCCTATATATATATATATATATATATATATATATATATATATATATATATGGAGCACCTGAAAAGGATCAGAGTTGGAAGGGACCTCCAGGGTCATAGCCAAGCCTCTGCTCAAAGCAGGATTCACCAAACCATATCAGACAAATGTCTGTACAAAGCCTGTTTTAAGACTTCCATTTAAAGAGCACTCACCACCTCTCGTGGCCGCCTGTTCCACTCATTGATCACCCTTCACTATCACTAGCGATATGACGCGGTCAGGATCGCTGGTACATCGCTAGGTGGTCGCTAGTGAGCTGCCACACAGGCAGATCTCACCAGCGACATCGCTGGGGACGGGGATCGCTACTTACCTGTCAGACGCGGCGATCCTGCGTCCTCCCGCCCGCGTCCACGCGTCGCTCGTCCTCACAGCAGGAAGTGGCCGACGAGGAATGGTCCAGGAGCTTCTCGCGCGATCAGCAATAACCAGCGGGGGAGCCGGTCGGAGGCAAGTATCACATGTAGCAATATCGCTGCAACGTCACAATATCGGTGACTTTACAGCGATATTGCTAGCGATATCGCAGTGTGTAACGGGGGCTTAAGGATGATTCTGCTACACTGTGACAGCCCTTTAGATAGTTGTAGACAGCTATTGAGGGTACGCACACACGCTGCGGAATGCTCTGCGGACAATGGAGATGGCAAACCGCAGCGGAATTCGCAGAAAGACTTCACGTCAATTCTTTCTGCGGTTTAGTAACCGCGGAAAAATCCACACTGTCTGCACTGCGGTTTTTAATATCCATAGGATATTATGGTACTGTACACCGCAGCAAAAACTGCTGCGGATCCGCAGCGGCCAGATCCGCTGCGGAACCGCAGCAGAATCCGCAGCGTGTGCACACACCCATAGACTTCTTTTAGCCTTTTTTTTTTGCAGGTGAACACTCCCAGATCCTTTAACAGTTTCTCGTATGACATGCTTTGCAGTCTGCTTACCATCTTGGTCAATCTTATCTGAACTTTGCTCCAGTTTTTCAATGTCTTTTTTACAATGTGGTGCCAGAACTGGACCCAAGGAGGAGTAGAGGGCAATAATGACTTCACATGATCTAGACTCTATGCTTCTCTTAATACATCCTAGACCTTTTTTTGCGGCTGCATCACACAGTTGACTCATCTGCCAGTCTGAAATCTATTAGTATACCCAAGTCTTTCACACGTGCTGTTGCTTAGTTCTATTCCTCCTATTCTTTAGGTGTAATTTTTGTTTTTCTTGCCCAGATGTAGACTCTTGCATACCTCCCTGTTAAATATTCTATTAAGTCACATTACAGATATAGGTAAAAAAATATTTTACAAAGCATTCTTCAATAGAAAAGATAACTTTATCATCCTTAAATGTATGGAGAAACATACAGTATGTACAAATCCCTTAAACACAATCATTTAGACAGATCCTTGTGTGACCGACGGCCGCTCTCATGGAGACAATACACAGACTTGTCCTACGTTGCCCAATGATCAGTGTCAATATACAAGTTCTTGACACACGCTTACCATAAAACAGCTTTAGGAGATGAGGTTGAAGCTTTTGGCTGCAAGATTTGTATTAACAAGTCAACACAGTGGACCCAATCCCCTTCCCCAAAACATCCATTAACTATTCCCCCCATCCCCCCCCCCCACCGCACACACCAAAAAAGTCCAAAGTAGAGCCTCATTTATTGATCTCTTGGGCAGTACAAACCTGCTCTGTACTTTAACAGTAGGGACTTTAATTCACAGAATCGATCACCAAATAATAATTTTAAAAAACGACAGGGAGGCTACAAATGCAACCGAGTGTCATACTTTCATTTTTTGGGGGGGGGAAAAAAAAAAATGTAGATTATCTCCAAAAGTTACAAAGTAGAGAAGAAGCAATGAGTTAAGTTTAAATCCCTTTTTCACATTCGTAAAAAACAAAAAAAAAAAAAAAAAGTGGTGAATGAATGAAACAAATAGTTAAAAGGCAAAGATATAAATTTAGAGGCCTTTTGCTAGAATAAAAGATATAAAAAGCAAAAACAAATAAATATACTATAGTAGAAGATATATGGGCAACAGGAATACCAGACAGTACAAAGATTTCCATCTCTTCTCCTATAAATAAAGCCAAAATACGTTGTTCAATCCTTTGCTACCATCAATCCTTCTGGCACATGATATTGAAAGCATTTCTGGCAGCAAAGTAAAAATCATCTTTTATTTCCATTTTATTCACAGAAGCATTTGTGAAGATATAATTACAGCACGTCTAAAAGTTGTGATTCTTCTTAACGAGTTTCCTTTAAGGATTTTTTTTTTTTTTAAAGACACAATCAACACCAATCCTCTTGATCTTCTGTAGCTGTCTATTACTTTATTTTTAGGATCCTCCAAAATCACCCACAATACTTGAAACAAACATGAATGTGAAAGGCCTTGGAGTCCAACAGCAACTACACATGATTCAGAATTTTTAAGCCCAATTAAAAACACTCAAGAACAGAAAAAGGAAACATTTAAAAAGACAATCATTTTACATGTCTGATTTTTTTTTTGTTTTTTTTTTTCCCTCATTTTTTAAAAGTGATGCCTCAATACCATTCTTTGGTACAATAAATAAAAAAGGAAAAAAAAATAAGAAAATAAAATAAAAAATAAAATTAAAACAGTACGTTACTATCCACAGAGATATGAAGAAAAAAAAAAAGGACAGGTTAAATCTTTACATTTTGAAAGCTTTAAAAAAAAAAAAAAAAATAAAAAAAATAAAGGTAAATTAGAAAAACCCTACTGTTACAGCACATAGCGCTGTAAAAGTTAATACTGAAGCAAGGGCTTAGCGTCTTACAATAACCCATGAAGATGTGCCATCACTGGTCACACGGAACTTAAGAGGCCGAAAAGGGGAAATGCAATAAAAAAAATATATATAATGTAGTGTTGAAAACAAGAAATGGGTATGCAAACCAAAAGAATCTAGAAGGATAACCAAAGGTAGAAGGAAAAAAAAAAAAAAAAAAGTAAAAAGTGATGACGGGAGAATAAGAGACACTGAAATTTTGTATTAATTGGTTATAAAGGAAAAAAAAATGGCTCCTAAAAATCTTTCCTGAAACAGCTAAAAACCGACTGAGTACGAAGTCATAAATAAAAGACATGGGGGAACCTTTAGGTTTCTTAGAAAGCAAAAACTGTTAAAGAGTTTTAGCAGCAATTCCAGTTGAGAGTGTGGAGTTAGCAGCCAAGGTTATTCCAGTGAAGTGCATAAATCTGCACCCTAGCGAGAAGGTTGGTATAAGGTGGGGAAGGACGGGGGGCAACACAGGAGAGATCTGGATGAATGCTTAAGATGGCAGCATAGGGCAACTGGCACAGACAGTGTTTTGCAGAGTGACGTTTGGCCTGTAAACGAGTTCACTGACGTGCAAAGTAAGTCTGGATCATCCTGCTTCTTCTGAAGAGGAACTTTTATGATAGAAATGGAAGCATTGGAAATGTCTTGAAGTCTTTGCACAGGTTAAACTTCTACCAGTGTGTCAAAAAAAGCAATAAAAAATAAAAATAAAATAAAAAGAGCAGTCCAATTAAGTCTGTTTAAAACTGCTTCTCATGGGTCAACACACACTTCACACTCCTCTCGTAGTGATTTTTTTTTAATAAATAAACAATTCACATTAACAGCTACACCTTGACATTTTTTTTGTTTGATGGTTGTGATAAAAGCCAGCTCACCCTTTTTCCACAACCCCACCCTGCAGCCTGTCAGCCCTCCTCCGAATTCATTTTTTTCTATTATTGGTATGGCTTTAATTTTACATGAAAGAATCATCAAGAGCTTGCTGCCGTACTCTGAGGGACACAAACGCCTAACATCGCACTCTCTTCAGTTTCCGTCCTGTTTCGGATATGAGGTGGTCCAACCATGCTGGATGTGTTGCTAGAGTAGGGATAATTCAGAGGCACGCCAGAATCGTTATGCCCGCTGACTGTTCTAGTCCGAAAAGCAGAAACCCCTAAGTGTAAGTTTGAGGAGCCAAACGGAGTGCAGTCTAAGCTAGGGTGGTGTGGGTGCAATGAAGAGGAAGACTGGGGGTGTCTGTGTCCCAAGCTGAGCTCCATAGACTCTGGGATTTGCGGAGAAGAGGAGGTGATGAGCTGCCGATGGTAGTGTGGCCGGTTAACATGATGATACAGTGGGTGAGGGTGATGTGGTTCGTTTCCATGAAAATGCTGCGGCTGACTGGGAGTAGGCTTGTGAGGTAAGATCTGAGGGTAGGAATCGCTGTTTGTGATGGGAACATCTCCGCCGGCCCACAGTCTTATCTGCTGCTGAGAATGAGTCTGGGGAGAGACGAGAAACGAAACCACATTAACATACAGATTTGCCATATATCCCATACGTCTCGTAGGTAATCCATCACACACATGGATGTCACTCCAACAAGAGCCCGCTGGCTGCAGAAAGCAACGACCTCAGGAGCAGAAGTGTGTCTCACTGAGAAGATGACATTCAGCCTCTCCACAGCCCAGGATCGCTGCTTACACACAAAATCTTCCCTTTCACACATTTGTTTGCACTCAGCTCAGTGTACACACATTGCTTCTTACTCCCTACAATGGTAAGTCATAGTGTGCTTATTATACGCTCACGCGCCAGCAATCTTCCTAAGAGATCATTTCCAAAATGGAAACTCTCCCATATACAGTTAGAAGCAAAATATAAAATAAAATTCACATTTTCTGGAGATCTAGAACAATTTGCAGTATGATAGTCTTGTACCCATTATTCCCTCATCGCAATGTTAAGACTATGCAGAAACTATAATGACCGCTTACCTGTGGACTCTGCATCTCATAATCTGTGTGAGCGACGGCACTGTTATAGTATCGGTTGCTGTACCGGTAATTGCGGTTATCATTAGAAGAGCCACTTGATCCTCCTGCAGGTAAAGCAGAACATGTGTGAGAAGACGCAGACGACACACGCAACACGTGTCCAGAAACAAGTCTACTTAAGGAGCTGAAGCATCGACGGAAAAATGGATGGAATAAAAGCAAGAAGCCTGAACAAAACTATTGTTCCTGATCTCGCATGATAAATCTATACTCTGTTGCTCGCAGTTTGTACCTGCATGGTCATTGCTGTAACCTTGCACTGGGGCGCTGGCTTGGAACTACCAAGGGCAACACTGGCATAGTTTGGGTTGGTTTCAGCCAGGTGGTCCTGTTCTCTACCAAACTCTCAAACCCTTGTGTGTTATACATGAATTTCTGTAGTGTGGACATGGCTGACATACACTAAAGTGAATGATGTAGCGATTCAGAATATGTTAGCACTACAGTCATGGCCAAAAGTTTAGAGAATTACACAAATATTAATTTTTACAAAGTCTACTGCTTCATTTTTTCTATTGGCAATTTGCATATACTCCAGAATGTTATAAAGAGTGATCAGCTTAACAGCAATTACTTCCAAAGTCAATATTTGCCTAGAAAATTAACTTTATCCCCCAAACACATTTCAACATCATTGCAGCCCTGCCTTAAAAGGACCAGCTAACATCGTCTCAGTGATTGCTCCATTAACACAGGTGTGGGTGTTGATGAGGACAGGGCTGGAGATCAATCTGTCATGATTAAGTAAGAATGACACCACTGGACACTTTAAAAGGAGGCTGGTGCTTGGCATCATTGTTTCTCTTCTGTTAACCATGGTTATCTCTAAAGAAACACGTGCAGTCATCATTGCACTGCACAAAAATGGCCTAACAGGGAAGAGTATCGCAGCTAGAAAGATTGCACCTCAGTCAACAATCTATCGCATCATCAAGAACTTCAAGGAGAGAGGTTCCCTTGTTGCCAAAAAGGCTCCAGGGCGCCCAAGAAAGACCAGCAAGCGCCAGGACCGTCTCTTAAAAGTGTTTCAGCTGCGGGATCGGGCTACCAGCAGTGCATGGCTTGCTCAGGAATGGCAGCAGGCATTTGTGAGTGCATCTGCACGCACTGTGAGGAGGAGACTCTTGGAGCAAGGCCTGGTCTCAAGGAGGGCAGCAAAGAAGCCACTTCTCTCCAGAAAAAACATCATGGACAGACTGATATTCTGCAAGACGTACAGGGAGTGGACTGCTGAGGACTGGGGTAAAGTCATTTTCTCTGATGAATCCCCTTTTCAATTGTTTGGGACATCTGGAAAACTGCTTATTCGGAGAAGACCAGGTGAGCGTTACCACCAGTCATTGTCTCATGCCAACTGTCAAGCATCCTGAAACCATTCATGTGCGGGGTTGCTTCTCAGCCAAGGGAATGGGCTCTCTCTCAGTCTTGCCTCAAAACACAGCCATGAATAAAGAATGGTACCAGAATGTCCTCCAAGAGCAACTTCTCCCAACCGTCCAAGAGCAGTTTGGCGATCAACAATGCCTTTATCAACATGATGGAGCACCTTGCCATAAATAAAGGTGATAACTAAATGGCTCAGGGAACAAAACAGAGATTTTGGGACCATG
This sequence comes from Dendrobates tinctorius, assembly GCF_039654945.1. Taxonomy (NCBI): domain Eukaryota; kingdom Metazoa; phylum Chordata; class Amphibia; order Anura; family Dendrobatidae; genus Dendrobates; species Dendrobates tinctorius. Next base: position 33,238,447 of record NW_027361696.1, on the reverse strand, counting down.
GCCTGGAAACTCCCCAGATCTTAATCCCATTGAGAACTTGTGGTCAATCATCAAGAAACGGGTGGACAAACAAAAACCTTCAAAATCAGACAAAATAAAAGCATTGATTTTGCAAGAATGGACTGCTATCAGTCAGGATTTGATCCAGAAGTTGATTGAGAGCATGCCAGGGAGAATTGCTGAGGTCCTGAAGAAGAAGGGTCAACACTGCAAATATTGACTTGCTGCATTAACTCATTCTAACTGTCAATATAACCTTTTGTTACTCATAATATGATTGCAATTATATTTCTGTATGTGATAAAAACATCTGACAAACACACATAAAACCAGAGGGCAGCAGATCATGTGAAAATATATTTGTCATTCTCTAAACTTTTGGCCATGACTGTACATAACGCATTCAATGTGTGTAGGCCATTGTCGAACAATTACAAAACACACATTCACCAAAAAGAAAAAAAAAAAGAATTTTAATTTTAGCCTTTTCATAAGCGACGACAAGAGGTGGTGGGATTAAGAGAACAGTGTAGGGGGTCTTGCTACGATTGATACGAGTTACAGAGACAATGGCACATACAGCGATCTCTGCAGTCCCAGCCACCTCTGGATACCGCATATTGAAATCGCTCCCCACCAAGATTAATGCCTCTAGGATCAAACATCCCACAAATAGGTTTGACCATATAAAAGCAAGTCAGATTGTGAACTTCAGAGATAAAATAGAAAACCTTTCACATACAAGTTTGTGACCTATGGTCAATAGTTTTGACATGTCTAATATCTAGAACTTTTTATGCTCAAAGCAGCGTTACAGATAGCCATGCAGAACATCCCACGTTCCACAAACAGAGAATAATCATAAGAAGACAGTACTCACAAAAACAAGCAACTTTGTAGTATCAGAAATCCACTTCTTTATCCACCAGATCAAAGTGAATAGAAAAGAAAGGCCAGCAGTCAAAATGTCACATAAAATACAAAATTTTATTGATAATATATAATAAGACATAGGTACATGGAAGAGGGGGGAGGGAACTCACAAATGGCTGAAAAGAGGGCCTAGTATGTCACCCATATCTCCCAGGCAAGCAACCCCATGTGGTCATACCACAAAGAAGTTCATATGAGAGTCATACATAATTAAGTAAATATAATATACATCTACATAGTGAACCGAGACTCAAAGAACTAACTGGTAGTGAAAAGTATCTAATCTGGAACAATTGTTCATAATAACTAGACCTACAAAGGGTCTGCAATATTACCTCGACAGAATGGGGGTAAACCATACAGCGGCCGGACCCCGACGCGCGTTTCGGAGCGTACTGCTCCTTCCTCAGGGGGCGTGGCTGCCAACGTCACTGTGTGACGTTTATATCATGCCAGATCAACAGCTATTGGGTGCGCCGGCTGGCTGTCATGTCCGAGGCAGCGCCCCCTCTAGACGAAACGGAAACGCGCGGGCCCCACGTGATCCGAGACGTCAGAGGGAGGGAACAGCCATCGGGCCGACCAGTCAGCACTTGCGCAAGACAGGAAGTCCTGTCTTGCGCAAGTGCTGACTGGTCGGCCCGATGGCTGTTCCCTCCCTCTGACGTCTCGGATCACGTGGGGCCCGAGCGTTTCCGTTTCGTCTAGAGGGGGCGCTGCCTCGGACATGACAGCCAGCCGGCGCACCCAATAGCTGTTGATCTGGCATGATATAAACGTCACACAGTGACGTTGCCAGCCACGCCCCCTGAGGAAGGAGCAGTACGCTCCGAAACGCGCGTCGGGGTCCGGCCGCTGTATGGTTTACCCCCATTCTGTCCAGGTAATATTGCAGACCCTTTGTAGGTCTAGTTATTATGAACAATTGTTCCAGATTAGATACTTTTCACTACCAGTTAGTTCTTTGAGTCTCGGTTCACTATGTAGATGTATATTATATTTACTTAATTATGTATGACTCTCATATGAACTTCTTTGTGGTATGACCACATGGGGTTGCTTGCCTGGGAGATATGGGTGACATACTAGGCCCTCTTTTCAGCCATTTGTGAGTTCCCTCCCCCCTCTTCCATGTACCTATGTCTTATTACATATTATCAATAAAATTTTGTATTTTATGTGACATTTTGACTGCTGGCCTTTCTTTTCTATTCACTTTGATCTTTGTGATTGCAGTTGTCTTCATCAAGTGTCCTTTATGTATATGTATCGGCTTATTCTATCTGCCATATGATTAATTGAGGCTTTTTTTGGCCCCATACATATTATATATACCACAATTTTTACTTATTTCTTTATCCACCAGGAATGATCATTCACACACAATCCATGGGGGGGGGGGATCTGTATTCAGTGAGGACGTTACTGAGATAGGAGGGGACAGTTGGTGCTTTAAAATTCTATGGAGGAGCGAGAGGCCGACAGTGATGCACGCTCTCCGTAGAACTTTATGAGAACCGACCGTTATCTCAGTAATGGGAAACGGTGTTCACTCAAGACAGATTTTACCCGTGAAGAGAGAATTTTGAGAGTGAAATCAGTCGAGGATGAGAAAGGAGCGAATTTCTCTGATCAAATATAAGACCTTTTTTTTTATTTTCACATGTACCAACTATTAAAGAAAATATATTTTTGTAATCAATTTAAGAAAATAAATTGATAGAAAAACATTAAATGTAATGTATACATTTTTAGAAACAAAAAACTACAAACTATATATGAAAAAATAATTTATAATATTTCATAAATATATAGGCATCTTAACAATACATTACAAAAATAAATGTGTGTATGAGATATATATGTGGGTGCGTGTTTGTATGAGAATATGAAAAAAAAAAAAAAATATATATATATATATATATATATATATATATATATATATATATATATATATATATATATATATTTATCTATCGCACCACAAGAAAACAAAGGGTGCAAAAAATCCTTCCAGGTATGTACCAAGCCTCATGCTATAGTCTAAAAGAACAAAGGCAGCACTCCAATAGAAAAAATAAGTGTGATTTATTGGCCCATGTGCAAGCTTTAGAAAGGTCCACATGGGCCAAAAAAAATCACTTATTTTTTCTATTGGAGTGCTGCCTTTGTTCTTTTGGACTAATATTGCCTTTGAACAGTAGAAAGCAGATTTACAACAGACAGACTTGGAGCCAACAGACTGTGAAATTTGCTGCAATACTTTGTGTTGGCACATGCAATACCTCACCTGAGCTGGACACAGAACTAGTTGTACTGGTAGAGTGACTATGGTCCATTGCAGGGCTTGTAGAGTTACTGTTACTTGTATTTGTCCCTTCATCTGTCGTTTTCTTGAAGAAATTGTGCTGGAGCGCATAAAAAGGGGTAATCCTAGTTTTAGGGTCATAATCCAACATCCGTAAAATTAAATCTTTAAATTTGAGATAATCGGATGGCGAATGTCCCTGTTCTCCTCCTCTACGTCCACCGGGACCACCGGTTTCTACACCCAGAACTTCATGGAGCCTACGAGTTCCTGGCACTTTGTAATCCTAAAAGAATAAAAAAAAGATTTCAAACTCTGTATTTCAAACCTTGATACATGTCAATATTCATCAAAATCGTATGAAGTTATCAGATGATCACATCACAAGTAACAGAATTTATTTTATGTTTTCACCTTCTTGATATCTTTATTTTTCTTTACAGTCCACGTTCCTTCAGGAAGTTTGTCAAAGTATTTCCGTGCCTTTGGGGCCTGATCCAACATGTGGTTTGGTGGAGTTCCCAGGACTTCCACTATTTTGTTCATCTGGTCCACCTTTTGTGTCACAAGCAGTTTTATTAGTTTTACTACTTCACAAATGCAGAACAGCAGCCATAATGAGACTGGTCTACATATGAAATCGCTACTTTCAAGCAGGAAATAATCACAAAATTCTATAGAAATAGACATGCAAAATTATTCCTATTGGGCTGCGGGTATTTTTTTATGATAATTTCTTACCTCATTGGATCCGCTGAATAAAGGTTCTCCTGTGTGCATTTCCACCAAAATACACCCTAAAGACCACATGTCTATTGCCAGGTCATACGGCATCCCCAGTAACACCTCAGGCGACCGATAAAAGCGGCTTTGAATATACTGGTAGATCTTTGAAAATAATAAGATTTGTGGATATTAGAAAGTTAAGACATTTGTTTACTTCCACAAGGCAACCTAGACCGACGCCCGGGCAGCCGAAGACAGTCGGAATTAATTAAAGCCAAAATTGTTACTTATTTGGACAATCTCCAAAATTAAAATAATTTCATTTAACTGCCGTATTTTTTGGACTAGAAGACGCACTTTTTTAAACCTTAAATTTGGGGGTGCGTCTTATTAGCCGGAATGTACTTACCAGGATGGGGCGGCAGACAGGAGTCTGGATAGTCTGCTGTACTGGGCTGGGAAGAGGAAAATTCGGTGGTCCAACGCTGCAGGACGATGATCTGACTCTCATCCCAGACTGGTGCAGCGGGTTCTGTGGTGTTCAGTGGTACGGGGGCTCCACCGACATCTTGTGAAAGCCCGGCGGCCAGTTTCCCAGAAGCCATTGCATTGCAGCAATGGATTAGCAGGGGCTCCAGACATTCACAAGATAACGGAAGAGCACCCGTACCACCGAGGACAGCCACATCAGTCTGGGATGGGAGTCAGATCATATCGTTGGACCAAACACACAGTTACCCCGCTCCACCAGCGCTGTCCATCCCCACCTTAAAGCTGAATTCAGACTGTAAGACTGATCCCCATTTGATGCATTAGATTTTGTACCCCCATTTTCTTTCTGAAATTTTGAGGTGCGTCTTATGGTCCGCTGCATCTTATAGTCTGAAAAATAAGGTAATTTTGGCCCAGCAGAAAAATACATGATTTTTGTTGGATTCATGCAGTAAAAGAATAAAAACTAAAAACGATGTGTGGGAGTATGTCACAGGCAGACACAAACTCAGTCAGCGAAATAAAAAAGCTTGGAATCTGAATTTCAATATTACCGATCCTCCTCTATTTAGACGACTTAACCTACTGCATTACACAAGTCTCTTCTGACAAGACTATGAGGAGGAGGATGCCTTTACATCACTCACGAGGGACTTCCTAAACACGTACCCTTTGTCCAAGCTGACAGGAGCTACCAAAGTCCACAATTTTGATGGCACTGCGTTTTGGGTTACATAGAAGAATGTTCTCGGGTTTCAGGTCGCAATGAATGATGCTGAGTTCAGGAGTAGCCAAGAAGAGCAGAGCGGTGCAGAGTTGCTGAGCAAACTTTCGGGTCAAGTTTAGAGAAACTCCACGGAAGTTTGTATTTCTCAGAAGGTCATACAAGTTGTAGGACAGAAGCTCGAACACCAGACAAAGATGGTTCCGAAACATAAAGTGCCGCTTTAGATGCACTGCAAAGACAAAGAAAGCTGGTGACATTTCAGACCCCTGACACATCCAGTGCAATTTTACCACTGCGTTAGATAGTCGCATCCACAATACATGGTCTCTTTAGGGATTGTACGGAGTTTATTTAAGATTTAAAGCAGGGCTGTGGAGTCGGAGTCGTGGAGTCGGTGCTCATTTTGGTGGAGTCGGCGTCGGAGTCGGTATAAAATGGACAGACTCCTAAAATATATAATAAATTGGGTACAGTAATTCAATGCAGGATGTGCTGAATATTTTTTTATAGGAGTTTGGGAAAGTTATGAAATGTCCTATAAATGACTGTTCTATTCCTGATCTAAGGCTACATTCACACACAGCGTTTTTCCTGTGTTTTTTGAGGATACGTTTTTCAGCTGCAAAAGCTGATCATCTTTTTAAAAAACTGCATCACCTGAAAGGTTTTTGAGCTCATAGATAATGTTTTCAATAGCAAAAGCAGATTAGAAATCTGCTCTATCTATATATCCATTTATCCATATCTGTCTATCCATATCGTATCTGTACCAAAAAGAATGAAAACCGGGTAGTACACCAATATATATTCTGTTCTATCTAAATATCTTGATTATTGGATCATAAAAATGATTAAATGTCTGAGGTTCACATTGTACTACAATAAATTTTTCACTTAAATATAAGCAATATGTGTGGGAGTCGGAGTCGGAGTAAGGGAAATTGAGGAGTCGGAGTCGCAGGTTTGGCTTACCGACTCCACAGCCCTGATTTAAAGCGCTATAACTAAGAAGTCACAGGAATGTCATATCCCCACCCCCACCCCCCCACAAAAAAAAAAAAAAATTAAAAAAAAAAAAATGGCAAATTGGAAAAGCAGCAAAGTGCTCTAGAAAATGAATTTGGATTATGCTCTGGTCAGACCAGTTTTTATGAGCCTTAAGGTACACTTTCAAGCAGTAGAAATTTCTGCAACTTAAGATCTGTTCCATTCATCTTGATTTGTTTTAATGAAAAGCAAAAGGATTTCTTCAAGCCCCTTTCAGACTTTAGCTGCAGAAATAAAAATCTGCTCCATGTGAATATACCCTTACACAGGCACTTGCAGATTTCTCCTAGTCACGGCCCCTTGTCAGGATAAAACATCAATTTTAATAATTGTGTGGCATTACTTACCAATGTAATACTTCATTTCGGTGTCATGTTTGTTCATAAGCTCAAGTAGTCTCAGCTCTATCTGGGCCTGGTTCAAAAAAGCCTTCTTATTTTTAATGATTTTAATGGCTACCCATTCTTGATCGTGGTGATCGTATGCCTTCACCACCTGAAAAACACATACTTGGGTTTAACACACAAGAAAATAACCCAGCAAATTATTAAGATATACTAATAAAGGTAAGAACTATAGTTCTATAGAATGGGCCACACCATTCTCAGTTGTGTACTCATTCATATCAGCAACAGAACGGCTGTAATGAAATGTGTAGAGATTGTTTAGTGGCCACTGTAAAATATGTGCTCAAATACCGATGAGTCACGGAAACGTCACAAAAGACTCAAACCTAAAATCAATATTCTAAAATTATTATTCTTTAGCTGTAAGATATACATGCACACACAGTTCTAACACGCAGATGACAGGATATATAGGATATCTATCTGTGTATGTGTATACAGCACACACAGGCTTTTCTGAATGCTTCTCCAATCCGATTACCTGTCCAAAAGATCCTTTTCCAATCAGTGAATCTATTTCGTATCGGTCCATCCACTTCTCTCCGTTTTTAACTATGTAATCGTAGTTATCATCGTCAAATCCATCGTTGAACACTTTCCTTTCCTTTTTCGTGCTGGAGTCTTCAGGTGGCACTTGTTGGGCACGGCGCTTCTTTTTAGCGTAATAAACCTGAAATTACACATACATTAATTAGTTAAGTGTCATTGGTCGTCAATTGAAGCAAAAGAAAATATTGCTGCGCAAATTGTATGTTGTGTGGAGACGATGCCTTTAGTTTCTACACATAATTTGAAAGGGGAACTAAAAATTGTTCTATGGAAATCTATATATTGCTACTTAGGTCATGATGGATTTACAAACAGGATTTCTTAACTTCTCCTGCCCAGGGAGATGCATGTATGTGCACTTGGCAAGAGCTACTAGTTTACAGAAGAGTCATATACAGTGGAGAAAATAAGTATTTGATACACTGGCGATTTTGCAAGTTTTCCCACCTACAAAGAATGGAGAGATCTATAATTTTTTATCGAAGGTACACTTCAACTGAGACAGAATCTAAAAATAAAATCCAGAAAATCACATTGTATGATTTTTACATAATTAATTTACATTTTATTGTATGAAATAAGTATTCGATCTCCTACCAGCCAGCAAGAATTCTGGCTCTTACAAATCTGTAGGTTTTCTTTAAGAAGCACCACTACTCTGCATCCATTATCTGCAACTGTCCACACACAATCACACTTCAACCTCTCCACCATGGCCAAGACCAAAGAACTGTCTAAGGACACCGGGGACAAGATTGTAGACCTGCACAAGACTGGGATGTGCTACAGGACAATAAGCAAGCAGCTTGGTGAGACGGCAACAACTGTTGGCACAATTATTAGAAGATGGAAGAAACACAAGATGACTGTCAATCCTCCTCAGTCTTGGGCTTCTTGCAAGATCTCACCTTGTGGGGTGAGGATGATTCGGAGAAAGGTCATGAATGAGACCAGAACTATATAGAAGGACCTGGTCAATTACCTGAATAGAGCTGGGACACAGTCTCAAAACATTACGGTTAGTAACACACTACAACCGTCATGGATTAAAATCCTGCATGGCAAGCAAGGTCCCTCTGCTCACGCCAGCACATGTCCAGGCCCGATTAAAGATTGCCAATGACCATTGGGATGATCCAGAAGAGACAAGGGAGAAGGTAATGTGGTCAGATGAGACCAAAATAGAACTTTATGGTATTAACACCACTCGCCATGTTTAGATGAAGTAGGATGAGTAACAAAAAGAAGACCCAACCGTGGAACATGGCGGGGGAAACATACTTAGGGGGTGCTTTTCTGCAGAGGGGATAGAACAACTGCACTGTATTGAAGGGAGGATGAATGGGGTCATGTATTGCACAATTTTGACAAATAACCTTCTTCCCTCAGTAAGAACATTAAAGTTGGGTCTTCCAGCATAACAATGACTCAAAACAGCCAGAGCAACTAAGAAGTGGCTTGAAGCATATCAAGGTCTTGGAGTGGTGTAGCCCGTCTCCAGGCCTGAACCCAATAGAAAATCTTTGGAGGGAGCTGTAACTCATACAATAAATTGCAAATTAATTATGTATAAATCATACAATGTGATTCTTTTTTTTCCCTAGATTCTGTCTTGCACAGGTGAAGTGTACCTACGATAAAAATTACAGACCTCTCCATTCTTTGTAGGTGGAAAAACTTGCAAAATCAGCTGTATATTGTGAGACCTTGCGGGCAGGATCCTCTCTCCTACTGTGCCAGCCGTGACTTGTAGTGTTTAAGATTATTGTACTTGTTTTTTATTATGTATACCCCTCCTCACATGTAAAGCTCCATGGAATAAATGGCACTAAAATGATTAAATATATGAAATACTTCTCTTCCCTACTGTACATTCCGTTGACATTCAGTAGTGTAGAAAAAACAATCGAGAGTTGGTATAAATTTACAGAGCACAATTAAACTTTTCATTGTTTTGTTTCAGAACTCTGACAAAAGGACTGTAGTCACTCGGGCATATTACATCAATTGCATGCAGAACCCAAAATTATATATGACGGAAATGCAGAGGAAAAAGTGTGAGGCGATGGATCAACTTACAATAAAATGGTTGTGCAGTCTTTCAAAATGTTTGTGGCAAAACAGCAATATATGAACAACTTTGAGGCTGTGTGCACACGTAACGATTTTTAAGCGTTTTTGCCGCGATTTTCGGCGCGAAAACGCTTAAAAATCGTGTACAGAACGCCCCCCATGCATTCCTATGGCATTCCGCACATGCTGTGCTAATGCTGCGCTTTTTTCCGCGGCGGAATCGCATCGCGGAAAAAAATCGCAGCATGCTCATTCTTTGTGCGGAATCGCAAAGAATTGCCGCGATTCCGCACCCATAGGAATGCATGAGAATCGCTTACTTCCCGCATGTGGCTATGCCCACCATGCGGGAAGATAAGCGTCTCATGTGCGGTTGGTACCCACGGTGTGGAGGAGAGGAGACTGTCCTCCAGGCCCTGGGTACCATACCCCTGTAAAAAAACTAAAAAAAAAATAAAAAATCGGGGTATATTTACCTTCCGGCGTCCCGCGATGCATTCCCGGCCTAAGCGTTCCCAGTAATGCCTTGCGGCAAGGTCCTGTGATGACGTGGTCTCGCGAGATCGCTATAGCAACGCGAGACTATCACAGGTCTCGCAAGGCATTACTGGGAACGCTGAGGCCCGGGAATGCAGCGCGGGACGCCGGAAGGTAAATATACCCCGATATTTTTTTTTTTTTTTTTTAGCATTTTAACATCCTATCTTTTACTATTGATGCCGCATAGGCAGCCTCAATAGTAAAAACCTGCTCACACTTGTCAAACACTATGTTTGACGAGTGTGACCAACCTGTCAGTCACTTTACAAACGATGCTTCAAATCGCTTGGAAAGTATTTGAATATCGCACGCGAAAATCGCAGCAAAATCGCGATCATAATCGCGGTGAAATCGCGCGAAAAAAACCGCGCGATTTCTGGGAAGGAGTCCGGTTTTTAGTAAGCGTTTTAAAATGCTACGTGTGCACATAGCCTGATAATTAGTCGAAACTATAGTTACAATTATTGTGAACTAACCTCATTTATGTGCTTGTAAGTCTTTATCAAGTCCACTGAAAGCTTCCGTAGCGGTGCAGCTGCCGAGTCTCGGAAGGTTAATGGAATCCGTCGTTGTAGAATTGTCATGTCTGGCAGGACCTGGTGTATACATGAAAAGAATACCCACTTGGTGTTAATTATCCAAGTCATATACATACACAAATTCTGAAATAGAAACTGAAAAACAATACATTTTGTGAATACTTGTGAAAAAAGCAGGCAAGCACAACAAGATATCTCTAATTAAATAATGACTTTCCCCCTAATATTCTGTGAATGTGTCACTTGTATGGCCTCATATGTACGGTGTATAAATATACATTATTGCATTTACACTTTGTGGGGTTTTTGCCTGTTTGTTTTATTCACAATGTTATGCCTTTTTAAAGTCTAACTTATTTTTTTTTTAAAGAGATTGTCCCATTTTAGTTAATGTTCTACTATGGCAAAAAAACAAAACTGTACTTTCCTTCCCAGGGCCCACTGGCAATTCTCTGCCACCGATCCCAGTGTCAAATGTTGGCTGCAGCACTGAGTCATTGACAAAAACCAAAAATATCAGTGAGCTCAATTAAATGGAAAACCCATTGAGTTCACCGATGGGCTGCAGCGCTGACGTTGACACAACATATGCCAGTCAAAGCCAGAAGCAACAGCGTAAACTCGCCAAAGAAGGCAGCAACAAAATGGTTTGTTGTTAAATTGAAGCTGCAAAAAAACATGTCTGAAAAGGGACAACCCTTTCTGTGGAACATGTGCCTTATGCCTCTAAAAAGGCATAACGAAATAAAAAGAAAATAAAAGAGCATTTTTGCTTTCACGCACAGGGCTGTGGAGTCGGTATAAAATGGACCGACTCCTAAAATATATACTAAATTGGGTACAGTAGGCATTTGGGAAAGTTATGAAATGTCCTATAAATGGCTGTTCTATTCCAGATCTAAGGCTACATTCACACACAGCGTTTTTCCTGCGTTTTTTGAGGATACGTTTTTCAGCTGCAAAAGCAGATCAGCTTTTCAAAAAACCGCATCACCTGAAAGGTTTTTGAGCTCATAGATAATGTTTTCAATAGCAAAATATCTTATCTGTACCAAAAAGAATGATAGCCGGGTTGCACACAGACTAACACTTTTTTTTTTAATTTTTTTTAGCACCAGTCAGGTACACCTCATAGCTGCCCAAAATGACGCCCAGGACAGGCATTGCTCGTCTTCAGTAACACATCAACATCAATTGATAGTTTGAATAAATAGACAGCATTCATCACCACATCATCTTAAGGTGCAGGCTTTATTTTCAAAACGTAGGGGTGTGCAGTATGAGGTTCAGCAGCAGCTGAGGTGTGCAGTATGAGGTTCTGCAGCAGCTGAGGTGTGCAGTATGAGGTTCTGCGGAACAGTATACCAGGATTGGGGGGTGAGGGGACCATGCATAACAGGATTGGGGGGTGAGGAGACCATGCATACCAGCAAAAGGGGGGTGAGGGGACCATGCATACCAGGATTGGGGGGTGAGGGGACCATGCATACCCTGAAAGGGGAGTAAGAGGACCATGCATACCAGGAAAGAGGGGTGAGAGGACCATGCATACACCGAAAGGGGAGTAAGAGGACCATGCATACACCGAAAGGGGAGTAAGAGGACCATGCATACCAGGAAAAAAAGAGGTGAGAGGACCATGCATTCCAGGATTGGGGCAGGTCAGGGGACCATGCATACCAGGATAGGGGGTTGAGGGGTAGCACACCATACATATCAGGATTGGGGGGGTGAATTTTTAGCATTATTATTAAGTTTTCAAAAATAAACTGCATACATATTCTAGAATACCCAATGCGTTAGAATCGGGCCACATACACAATCTAGTGAGATATAGATATAGGTAGAAATAAATATATATATATATATATATATATATATATATATATATATATATATATATATATATATATATACACACATATATACATATATACATACACATACATACACACACAGTACAGACCAAAAGTTTGGGCACAACTCATTCAAAGAGTTTTCTTTATTTTCATGACTATGAAAATTGTAGATTCACTCTGGAGGCATCAAACTATGAATTAACACATGTGGAATTATATAATTAGCAAAAAAGTGTGAAACAACTGAAAATACTGTATGTCTTATATTCTATGTTCTTCAAAGTAGACACCACTTGCTTTAAATACTGCTTTGCACACTCTTGGCATTCTCTTGATGAGCTTCAAGAGGTAGTCACCAGAAAAGGTTTTCACTTCACAGGTGTGCCCTGTCAGGTTTAATAAGTGGGATTTCTTGCCTTATAAATGGGGTTACGACCATCAGCTGTGTAGTGCAGAAGTCTGGTGGATACACAGCTGATAGTCCTACTGAATAGACGGTTAGAATTTGTATTATGGCAATAAAAAAGCAGCTAAGAAAAACGAGTGGCCATGATTACTTTAAGAAATGAAGGTCAGTCAGTCTGAAAATTTGGGAAAGTTTTGAAAGTGTCCCCAAGTATAGAGACAAAAACCATCAAGCGCTACAAAGAAACTGGCTCACATGAAGACCTCCCCAGGAAAGGAAGACCAAGAGTCACCTCTGCTGTGGAGGATAAGTTCCTCCGAGTGACCAGCCTCAGAAATCACAGGTTAACAGCAGCTCAGATTAGAGACCAGGTCAATGCCACACAGAGTTCTAGCAGCAGACACATCTCTACAACAACTGTTAAGAGGAGACTTTGTGCAGCAGGCCTGCATGGTATAATAGCTGCTAGGAAACCACTGCTAAGGACAGGCAACAAGCAGAAGAGACTTGTTTGGGCTAAAGAACACAAGGAATGGACATTAGACCAGTGGAAATCTGTGCTTTGGTCTGATGAGTCCAAATTTGAGATCTTTGGTTCCAACCACCGTATCTTTGTGCGATGCAGAAAAGGTGAACGGATGGACTCTACATGCCTGGTTCCCACCGTGAAGCATGGAGGAGGAGGTGTGATGGTGGTTTGTGGTGACACTGTTGGGGATTTATTCAAAATTGAAGGCATACTGAACCAGCATGGCTACCACAGTATCTTGCAGCGGCATGCTATTCCATCCGGTTTGCGTTTAGTTGGACCATCATTTATTTTTCAACAGGACAATGACCCCAAACACACCTCCAGGCTGTTTAAGGGCTATTTGACCAAGAAGGAGAGTGATGGGGTGCTACGCCAGATGACCTGGCCTCAACAGTCACCAGACCTGAACCCAATTGAAATGGTTTGGGGTGAGCTGGACCGCAGAGAGAAGGCAAAAGGGCCAACAAGTGCTAAGCATCTCTGGGAACTCCTTCAAGACTGTTGGAAGACAATTTCCAGTGACTACCTCTTGAAGCTCATCAAGAGAATGCCAAGAGTGTGCAAAGCAGTAATCAAAGCAAAGGGTGGCTACTTTGAATAACCTAGAATATAAGACATATTTTCAGTTGTTTCACACTTTCTTGTTAATTATATAATTCTACATGTGTTAATTCATAGTTTTAATAGCTTCAGAGTGAATCTACAATTTTCATAGTCATGAAAAGAAAACGCTTTGAATGAGGTGTGTACAAACTTTTGGTCTGTACTGTATATATGTACAGTTGTGGGCATAAGTATTGACACCCCTGCAATTCTGCCAGATAATACTCAGTTTCTTCTTGAAAATGATTGCAAACACAAATTCTTTGGTATTATCTTCATTTAATTTGTCTTAAATGAAAAAAAAACACAAGAGAATGAAGCAAAAAGCAAAACATTGATCATTTCACACAAAACTCCAAAAACGTGCCAGACAAAAGTATTGGCACCCTCAGCCTAATACTTGGTTGCACACCCGTTAGCCAAAATAACTGCGACCAACCACTTCCGGTAACCATCAATGAGTTTCTTACAATGCTCTGCTGGAATTTTAGACCATTCTTCTTTGGCAAACTGCTCCAGGTCCCTGATATTTGAAGGGTGCCTTCTCCAAACTGCCATTTTTAGATCTTTCCACAGGTGTTCTATGGGATTCAGGTCTGGACTCATTGCTGGCCACCTTAGAAGTCTCCAGTGCTTTCTCTCAAACCATTTTCTAGTGCTTTTTGAAGTGTGTTTTGGGTCATTGTCCTGCTGGAAGACCCATGACCTCTGAGGGAGACCCAGCTTTCTCACACTGGGCCCTACATTATGCTGCAAAATTTGTTGGTAGTTTTCAGACTTCATAATGCCATGCACACAGTCAAGCAGTCCAGTGCCAGAGGCAGCAAAGCAACCCCAAAACATCAGGGAACCTCCGCCATGTTTGACTGTAGGGACAGTGTTCTTTTCTTTGAATGCCTCTTTTTTTTCTCCTGTAAACTCTATGTTGATGCCTTTGCCCAAAAAGCTCTACTTTTGTCTCATCTGCCCAGAGAACATTCTTCCAAAACGTTGTAAGCTAAGTGCACACGTTGCAGAAAATTTCTGCTAAAATACCTGAATCCCTTCCCAGAAACCGCACCCATTTTTCCGCGGCGGTTTTTGATGCGTTTTTTTTTTCCGCAGCGGTTTCAAACCGCATGGTAGAAGCCAAAACCGCGGAAAAAAATCCGCAAAATTAATTAGCATGCTGCGGTTTTTTCGCGGTAAAAAACGCATCAATGTGCACAAAAAATGCAAAATGCATAGAAATGACTGGGAAGCTTATTTTTAGCGGTTTTATAGTGAAAACTGCGGTAAAAACAGCTAAGAAAACGCTGTGTGTACACAGCCTTAGGCTTTTTCAGGTAAGTTTTGGCAAACTCCAGCCTGGCTTTTTTTATGTCTCGGGGTAAGAAGTGGGGTCTTCCTGGGTCTCCTACCATACAGTCCCTTTTCATTCAGACGCCGACGGATAGTACGGGTTGACACTGTTGTACCCCCAGACTGAAGGGCAGCTTGAACTTGTTTGGATGTTAGTCGAGGTTCTTTATCCAACATCCGCACAATCTTGCGTTGAAATCTCTTGTCAATTTTTCTTTTTCGTCCACATCTAGGGAGGTTAGCCACAGTGCCATGGGCTTTAAACTTCTTGATGACACTGCGCACGGTAGACACAGGAACATTCAGGTCTTTGGAGATGGACTTGTAGCCTTGAGATTGCTCATGCTTCCTCACAATTTGGTTTCTCAAGTCTTCAGACAGTTCTTTGGTCTTCTTTCTTTTCTCCATGCTCAATGTGGTACACACAAGGACACAGGTTGAGTCAACTTTAATCCATGTCAACTGGCTGCAAGTGTGATTTAGTTATTGCCAACACCTGTTAGGTGCCACAGGGAAGTTACAGGTGCTGTTAATTACACAAATTAGAGAAGCATCACATGATTTTTCGAACAGTGCCAATACTTTTGTCCACCCTCTTTTTTGTGTGGAATTATATCCAATTTGGCTTTAGGACAATTCTTTTTGTGTTTTTTCATTTAAGACAAATTAAATGAAGATAATAATACCAAAGAATTTGTGTTTGCAATCATTTTCAGGAAGAAACCGAGTATTATCTGACAGAATTGCAGGGGTGTCAATACTTTTGGCCACAACTGTAATCGATATTACATAGTGTATGACATTTACATTTTATTACAGTTTGTGTTCTAAAGTTGTATTCCAATAAATATACCTTATGTTCTATCTAAATATCTTGATTATTGTATCATAAAAATGATTAAATGTCTGATGTTCACATTGTACTACAATACATTTTTCACTTAAATATAAGCAATATATGTGGGAGTCGGAGTCGTGGAGTCTGTGTAAGGGAAATTGAGGAGTCAGAGTCGCAGGTTTGGCTTACCGACTCCACAGCCCTGTTCATGCAGAGTATGAATCACTTTGCAAAATGTGGTGCAAAACAAGTTATATAGAGTAAGGCCATGTTCCAGTTACCTGCTGATGATCAGCCATTGATTGGAGGCTGGAGAACGGAGCGTGGCTGTGCTGGCTCGACATGCTTGCCTCAGTGGGGACAAAGGCAAAAGGGGCAGCCAGACAGAAAGAAGAGGAGGACTTGCATCCTGTACTGCTGCCACCTACATTGAAAAAAAAAAAAAAAAAAAAAATTGGAAAAGCTTACTCACTACTAAATGACAGACAAAACCTGTGGCACACAAGTAGCAATATGTAAAACATGCAGAAGACTGTGGCACCTCTAGAATTTACAAGCACATGTTGAAAGCTTGATACTTGGAGAGGCGGAACACAGTGATGGAGAATTTAGTGGCATGTGATGATATCACAAGAAAGATGTCCAAATAACCCCCATTAAGGGAGGCATGTTAACAACCTAATACCTCTGCATACCCTTCTCATACTCCGGGGCTCAGACACGCAACTATGCAGATGAAGGATAGGAACAGATATTAACCACCACTTAACAAGAGTCTAGCTCTTTTTTTATTTTTATCTTTTTGAAGCAAGCAAATAAAACTGCAGACCGAGCTAATCACATTCAACAGAAATTCTATTTAAAATGGGCTTTCCAATGTTACTTTTGCAAGTAGAACCCCCTAAAAAAAACAGGCACATCCGAGCAGTTCCTAGATCAACTTTAACCTACAAAAAAGAACAGTTAGCAAGTGTTCCCTCCAAACGGGACCATCTAACCCCAGTCCCTAATAAATCATGGGAAGTCCAGATAATGTACAGATTGGCATGGAGGGGGCCTCCACAATGATGGGCATCTTAGTACACAGTCTGCAC
Organism: Dendrobates tinctorius; assembly: GCF_039654945.1. NCBI lineage: Eukaryota > Metazoa > Chordata > Amphibia > Anura > Dendrobatidae > Dendrobates > Dendrobates tinctorius. Next base: position 33,221,433 of record NW_027361696.1, on the reverse strand, counting down.
TCCTGCTAGATGCTAAAGGTCCTGAACATAGAATTTAATATAGGTCTATTGAAAATGTAATTTCTAACGATTATGCTATGCACTAAGAACATATGTAAAAACACAGAATATCAACTCTTCCAGTACTGAGAACAGTATGGAAAAATTGCACTAAAAATACTGAAAGAATTGGCATTTATATAACTGCTGCATAAAAAACATCACACTGCACCAAAAAACTATTTCCACTATGGTTTTCTGAACATAACCTGAGGTTTTCCTGCAGGGAAAAAACAAAACCAAAACCATAGGATACGCTACATGTAAGACCCATTTGTTAGTAAAAAATTTCCCAACTCCCCAGTACATTTGAACATTCGACTTTGTTAAGTATTTGAGAGTTTTTAATGTGTAGAGGGGTGTAGGTTCGCAATAAACTCATTTAGCAGCTACATATCGACAACTAAAACAAGAGGTTTGGGAGTCAGAAATTACACCACCCGATCTGCCTTTGTCGGGGGAAGTTTCAGGCTTCTCCTAACACCAATGAATGGCGAGTTTGGCTGAGTTTCATCCACAGGTGTATGTGGACTTTTTACTCTATTAGACCATAGAAAACCACACACCCCCAACACTGAAATTGTAGCACCAAGAAGGAAAAGTTGTGAATTTATAGAAGCAACAGGGTCAATATACAACTTACTAATGTGCAAATGCTGAAAAAAAAATTGAAACAAAATTTTCAAAATATTTCGATTTATTCAGCATGAACGCCACATGCAGAAATCTCGGAAGTTACAGTTTTGGCTAGTATCAATGAGGTGATTCATGGCTGGCGTGCTGAATACACTTGAGCAAATTATCAAGATCCTCTGCTGGCAGCTCCTGTGTAATCACTGACCAAAGACGTCCCCATTGGAGAAAAGTCCAGAGACAGACGCTGCAGCCACGGGAGCAAGTTTAGGCCAATAAACCTGCTCACTCTAGTACGAGCAATGTTGAAGATATTGGAGCACCACTGGATCCACATTTAATCTACAGGGTGGGCCATATATATGGATACACCTAAATAAAATAGGAATGGTTGGTGATATCAACTTCCTGTTTGCAGCACATTAGTATATGGGAGGGGAGAAACTTTTCAAGATGGGTGGTGACCATGGCGGCCATTTTGGATCCAACTTTATATTTTCTGATTGGAAGATGGTCATGTGACAGTTATTGAGAATTTCACTAGAAAAACAATGGTGTACTTGGTTTTAACGTAGCTTTATTCTTTCATGAGTTATTTACAAGTCTATGACCACTTATAAAAGGTGTTCAAAGTGCTGCCCATTGTGTTGGAATGTCAATGGAAATCTCTTCTCCCACTATTGACACAATGATAGCAACACCACAGAAGAAATGCAAAGTTGAAGAGTTTCCCCCCTCCCATATACTAGTGTGCCACAAACAGGAAGTTGATATCACCAACCATTCCCATTTTTTTTAAGGTGTATCCATATAAACAGCCCACCCTGTATTGTTTGCTACAAGTTAAATTGGATGTCACATATCAAAGCCCAAGGCATCATTGTCTACACAAACCACAAGACAGCGTTTGCACGACATTGAGCTACTAGCAAGACTTCCGGCTACATAGCCTTTGAGATTGGTCACGAGTCCCGCTTTTGTCTTGGATGTAATAAAACGCCAGAAATTAGTCTGGGGAACAAGTGGGAAAAACAATGTCATACACCTGGGATTATGGTTTGGGGTAGAATAATGTACTGAAGTCAGACTCCTCTTGCTCATGCCAGGTGCGCTAACAGTTCAGCATTTCATTGGTTTAATTGTTTAAAGCAGACCTGGGCAAAGTGCAGTCCGCGGGCAACATCCAGTCATCTGGCTGTCTCAGTCCGGCCAGCGGACCAAGACAGTCGTGGGGCTGGAAACCAGAGGCCAATAGTCCACATCGTGCCCACCCGCTCGCTGTCTCCATAGGCACAGACTGCAATGGTGGAGGAGGGGCCTCCAGCCACTTCCTCCACCAATGTGTGAGAAACAAGTGACGCGACGTCATTTCACTTAGTCAGCTGTGTACTGCGGAGAGTCAGCACACCGGAGGTAGGGAGAGAAGCAGAGCGCCGGGGAATGGGACCAAGGCAAGTATGTTTTTTTTTTTTGCTTGGGTGGGAATGGGGAGTGTTGTGAATTCACTTTCTGGCCTACTTCTGGTTACTAGTGAAGGTAGTGGAGCTGGTTATATTGACAGAGGGGTCGCGAGTTCTTTTTCCGGGCTCCCTCTGGTGGTTACAGGAAGTAATGGAGCTGATCTAATTAACAGAGGCTTGCCACCTGATGAGGAGGATGATTGGACATCTGGAGTTTCTGACTGGATTTAAGACAGCCGACTCCCTCTATCCCTGCTGGTTATTTTTTCCTGCCTCCTGAGGTCTTAGTTTCCAGCTCAGTCCCTGCATGCTCAAGCTAAGTGTTCTTTTGCTATTGTTCACATTTGATTTGGTTTTGTCTATTTCAGTATTGTGTGGTCAGTCAGCCCTGGCTGGGGCTGTGCTGAATTTCCATCCTTATGTTACTGTTTGTGCCAGTTTGTTTTTGTCCCTTATTAGATTGGCCTCTCTTTGCTCTGCTTTCAGAATATACCAGAGAGCTGACATAGTGGGCAAAGTCTAGTGACTTCAGTATTTTTTCTATCAGACGTGTTGGGCATTTTTTGCAGGGTTTTTTACGTGATTGCAGACCGTCTTTCCTTTCCTGTCCAGTTAATGTGGGCCCCATCGTTTGCTCAGTCTATTTTCCTGCCTGCGTTTTTGTTTTCATCTTGTCTCACCGACAATATGTTTGGGGGTTATTCCTTTGGGGTCTGCTCTGGGGCAGTTTAGATTTCCCCTTTCTTGCTTTAGGCTTATTTAGTTATCCGGCTGTGTTGAGGCGTCTAGAATCATCGTAGGTACGCTTCACGGCTACTGCTACTTGTGTGATTAGGATCAGGGGTCTGCAATCCGCTTAGTTGCCAACCTCTATGGATTTCTGTGACTTAGCTTTGTCTTGCTTTGCTCCTCGGTGACCCAATCATAACAGGGGAGGATATGGGGGTGACACGGTGCTGCAAACGGGGGAGGAAGGTGTTGGGCTCACGCTATTTAAGGGGCTGCGCGTGTGTGTGTGTGTGTGTGTGTGTGTGTGTGTGTGTGTGTGTGTGTGTGTGGGGGGGTCATACGATAAAGGCTGTACTCCGGTTCAAACGATATATAGGGGGATATCAGCATACTTAATTCTAATAAATATTAACCCCTTCACTCCGAGCTTTTTCCGATTTTTCGCTCCTCTTCTTTCCAGAGCCATAACTTTATTTTTCCGTCAATATGGCCATGTGAGGGCTTATTTTTTGCGGGATGAGTTGTACTTTTGAACACCACCATTGGTTTTACCATGTCGTGCACTCAAAAACGGGAAAAAAATTCCAAGTGCGGTGAAATTGCAAAAAAAGTCCAATCCCACACTTGTTTTTTGCTTGGCTTTTTTGCTAGGTTCACTGGATGCTAAATCTAACCTGCCATTATGATTCTCCAGGTCATTACGAGTTCATAGACACCAAACATGTCTATCTTCTCTTATCGAAGTGGTGAAAAAAAATTCCAAAGTTTGCTTAAAAAAAAAATTGCACCATTTTCTGAGACCCGAAGCGTCTTCATTTTTCGTGATCTGGGGTCGGGTGAGGGCTTATTTTTTGCGTTCCGGGCTGACGTTTTCAATGATACCACTTTTGTGCAAATACGTTGTTTTGATTGCCTGTTATTGTATTTTAATGCAATGTCGCGGCGACAAAAAAAAAAAAAAAAAAAAATTAATTCTGGTGTTTTAAATTTTTTTTCTCGCTACGCCGTTTAGCGATCGGGTTAATGCTTTTTTTAATTGATAGATCAGGCAATTCTGAATGCAGCGATACCCAATATGTGGGATTTTTTTTTATTTTGATAGGGGCAAAAGGGGGTTGATTTGAACTTTGTTTTTTTTAATTTTTTTACCTTTGGCATGCTTCAATAGCCTCCATAGGAGGCTAGAATCATGCACAAACCGATTGGCTCTGCTACATATGGGCAGATTTACTGCTGTGCTTTGAGCACCGACCACTGGGTGGCGCTCAAAGCCATCTGCCTGGAACAACCATAGAGGTCTCTATCAGGGCTGTGGAGTTGGAGTCGTGGAGTCGGTATAAAATGGACCGACTCCTAAAATATATAATAAATTGGGTACAGTAGTTCAATGCAGAATGTGCTGAATATTTTTTCATAGGAATTTGGGAAAGTTATGAAATGTCCTATAAATGGGTGTTCTATTCCTGATCTAAGGCTACATTCACACAGCGTTTTTCCTGGGTTTTTTGAGGATACGTTTTTCACCTGCAAAAGCAGATCAGCTTTTTAAAAAACCGCATCACCTGAAAGGTTTTTGAGCTCATAGATAATGTTTTCAGTAGCAAAAGCAGATTAGAAATCTGCTCTATCCATATCATATCTGTACCAAAAAGAATGAAAGCCGGATAGCACACAGACTAACACTCTTTTTTTTTTTTTTTTTTTTTTTAGCACCAGTCAGGTACACCTCATAGCTGCCCAAAATGACGCCCAGGACAGGCATTGCTCGTCTTCAGTAACACATCAACATCAATTGATAGTTGGAATAAATAGACTGCATTCATCACCACATCTTCTTAAGGTGCAGGCTTTATTTTCAAGTGTAGGGGTGTGATGTATGAGGTTCTGCAGCAGCTGAGGTGTGCAGTATGAAATTCTGCGGAACAGTATGAGGTTCTGCCCCCCCCAGGTTTGATCCTGGCTACGCCCATAGTGTCAATGTAGGATCTAGGCTTTCTTAGCTGAGTTAAGTCATAGTGTGTGATATATAGAATATTAGAGTACAGACCAAAACTTTGGACACAGCTTCTCAATCAAAGCGTTTTCTTTATTTTCATGACTATGAAAATTGTAGATTCACTCTGAAGGCATCAAAACTATGAATTAACACATGCGGAATTATATAATTAACAAAAAAGTGTTAAACAACTGAAAATACTGTGTCTTATATGTTCTTTAAAGTAGCCACCTTTTGTTTTGATTTCTGCTTTGCACACTCTTGGCATTCTCTTGATGAGCTTCAAGAGGTAGTCACCAAAAAAGGTTTTCACTTCACAGGTGTGCCCTGTCAGGTTTAATAAGTGGGATTTCTTGCCTTATAAATGGGGTTGGGACCATCAGTTGTGTTGTGCAGAAGTCTGGTGGATACACAGGTGATAGTCCTACTGAATAGACTGTTAGAATTTGTATTATGGCAAGAAAAAAGCAGCTAAGTAAAGAAAAACGAGTGGCCATCAGTGGAAATCTGTGCTTTGGTCTGATGAGTCCAAATCTGAGATCTTTGGTTACAACCACCGTGTCTTTGTGCGACGCAGAAAAGGTGAACGGATGGACTCTACATGCCTGGTTCCCACCGTGAAGCAAGGAGGAGGAGGTGTGATGGTGTGGGGGTGTTTTTCTGGTGACACTGTTGGGGATTTATTCAAAATTGAAGGCATACTGAACCAGCATGGCTACCACAGTATCTTGCAGCGGCATGCCATTCCATCCAGTTTGTGTTTAGTTAGACCATCATTTATTTTTCAACAGGACAATGACCTCAAACACACCTCCAGGCTGTGCAAGGGCTATTTAATCAAGAAGGAGAGTGATGGGGTGCTACGCCAATGACCTGGCCTCCACAGTCACCAGACCTGAACCCAATCGAGATGGTTTGGGGTGAGCTGGACTGCAGAGTGAAGGCAAAAAGGCCAACAAGTGCTAAGCATCTCTGGGAACTCCTTCAAGACTGTTGGAAGACCATTTCCAGTGACTACCTCATGAAGCTCATCAAGAGAATGCCAAGAGTGTGCAAAGCAGTAATCAAAGCAAAAGGTGGCTACTTTGAAGAACCTAGAATATAAGATATATTTTCAGTTGTTTCACACTTTTTTGTTAATGATATAATTCCACATGTGTTAATTCATTGTTTTGATGCCTTCAGAGTGAATCTACAATTTTCATAGTCATGAAAATAAAGAAAACTCTTTGAATGAGAAGGTGTGTCCAAACTTTGGTCTGTGCCGTATGTATGTAATCGATATTATACAGTGTATTACATAATTACAATTTATTACAGTTTTTTGTGTTCTAAAGTTGTATTCCAATAAATAGATATTATGTTCTAAATATCTTGATTATTGGATCATAGAAATGATTAAATGTCTGATGTTCACATTGTACTACAATAAATTTTTCACTTAAATATAAGCAATATATGTGGGAGTCGGAGTCGTGGAGTCCGAGTAAGGGAAATTGAGGAGTCGGAGTCGCAAGTTTGGCTTACCGACTCCACAGCCCTGGTCTCTAGGAGACCTGTGGTTTTTCCAGGCAACATGACGCCGACCTCCGATGATGTGACGGGGGTTGGCAATGATAACAGCGGGATTTAACTAGTTAACAGGTGCAGGCGGATGGCGATTCCGCTCGCGCCTATTGCGGGCACATGTCAGCTGTTCATAACAGCTGACATGTCACGGCTTTGAGGTGGGCTCACCGCTGGAGCCCACCTCAAAGCGGGGATCCTTACCGATTATGTACTATTCTGTCATCGGTAAGGAAGGGATTAAGTGCTACAATTAATATAATTATCAATAATATAATTCTAACATATCGATCTTAATATTGAGTAGAATTTTGTCCTATTGGTTCAGCCCTCCACAACAGTCACGGTCTTTCATGAGGCCCCTCGGGAAAATTAATTGCCCACCCCTGGTGTCGCCATTTCTTCAAAGATCATTCTCATCTGTACTACTGCAACTCTTCACTAATTGATCTCCCTCTTCGTAAACTTTCTCCTCTCCAATGTGCTCCGAATGCAGCAGCCAAGATTGCATTTCTATCCATGCACCTTGTGCCAGTCAGTACACTGGTTGCCCATCCGCTATAGAGTACATTATAAGCTAATTACTAAGCTTTACTTATATAGCACCATCAAAATCTACAGTGATTTACCAACATTATCGTCACTGTCCCCATTGAGGCTTAAAATCTTATTTCCCTAATAATATGTCTTCAGAGTGTGATGAAAACCGGAGAACTGGGAGGAAACCCACGCAAATATGGAGGTAACTTAAACTCCTTGCAGATGTTTGTCCTTGTGCTGCAATAGTGCTAACTACTGAGCCACCGTGCTGCCTCATCGCTCTCACCCACAATGCTCTCCACCACCATACAACTCCTCCCTGATCTCTGCATCACCCCACCCGTGCCGTTTTGCAACTGAACTGAGAATAACCGAACCTCAAGTCTGTAAAGGGCCCGTTACACGTAGCGATATCGCTAGCAATATCGCTGTAACGTCACTGGTTTTGTGACGTAGCAGCGATATTGCTACGTGTGACACTTACCTCTGACCGGCTCCCCCGCACGAGAACGGCCTGGGCCATTTCTCGTCAGCAGATTCCTGCTGGGCTTCCTGTGGCGCCGACGAGTGGACGTGGGCGGGAGGACGACAGGATCGCCTCGTCTGACAGGTAAGTAGCGACCCCCGACCACTGCTATGTCACTGGTGAGATCTGCCTGTGTGGCAGCTCACTAGTGATCACTTAGCGATGCACCAGCGATCCATATCGTTGTCGGGATCGCTGGCGCATCGCTACGTATAACGGTACTCTAAGACTTCTCTCATGCTGAGCCAGTTTTCTGGAATGCACTACCACGGATGAACAGATTAATACTTAGTCCCAGCATTTTTAAGAGTGCTTTAAAAACACATCTCTTTAGACAGGTCTATCAATTCACTAATCTAACTCTTCCCTGCTCCCTCCTAATCACCTGTCTCCACATCCTCCGGATGCACCCAACAGCCCTTGGTAACTGTACTTAAGACAGATCCTTGCTGATGACAGGATCATGCAGCTTTATACCATAACCCCCAATATAATGGACAATATTACATGACAAGCACGGTCTACCTATTGAGCCTCCCTTTTCCTTTTAGATTATAAATATGGCCCTCACTCTTTCTGCAAGTGGTGAACTAGGTGTTATTTTGTACATGACCCCTTAAAATTATAAAGTGCTGCAGAATTTGCTTCTGCTACAGAAATAAATTATTAAGTGTCTCAATCACTGCTGTCGAACCAAAACGCCAAGTGGCATGATGCTTACGAGTAGCCTCCCATAAGTGGCCTAAACGAGCTCCCACAACAAAAGGCATCTCTAGACGTACAAGTGTGTACTCCCACGTGTGATGTCTACAATAGATGCTGACTAAATCAATATGTTTAGAAAATTGTTTCCGTTTTGATCATCCTTTACAGATCATTAAAATGTCCATCAATCCTGTGATTCATGGTTCACGACTTTTCCCTCTTGGTCTTGCAATTTGAAACTTCTTTTTAAGATATTCAGATGCCAATAGACTGCATACAAGACACATTTAAGCCTCGTTATTCCTACACATACAGGGCTATAGATTTATTCCTTTACAACGGTTTCTCATTTCCAGGTAGTGGGCCACAGCATTGTACAAACTTAGTCCAAAATAACCGAGGTAAATTAGATGCACAGGCAACAGTTTTAGGGTGTGCACACGCTGCGGAATGCTCTGCGGATTGGTCCGCGCGGATTTAGTAAAAATCCGCAGGTCAGAAGACGTGCGGCTTATCTGTGGATTACCCTGTGGTTTTGCCCTGCGGTTTATCATCTCTACAATGGAGCAGATCTGCGGTTTATCATCTCTACAATGGAGCAGATGGCAAACCGCAGCGGAATCCGCAGAAAGAATTGACATGTCATTTCTTTCTGCGAATTGAAAACCGCAGCAAAACCGCACTGAAAAATCCGCACCGTCTGCACTGCGGTTTTCGTTTTCCATAAGTTATAATGCTACTGTACACCTCAGCAGAAACTGCTGCGTTTCTGCAGGGCCAAAACCGCTGCGGTTCCGCAGCAGAATCCGCAGCGTGTGCACACCCCCTTAATCACTTTGCTGGAACCACATATACCTGCATCTCCTGAAATTGAGTTACACAGAAGGACAATGGTACAAAGTGACAATATACTATCGCTGTTCAATACAAGCTCTCTCGTAGCGCATCTACAGGTTGCTAAGCAACAGCTCAGACAAAAAGGAAAAAAAGGAAGTCATTCCCTTCCGAAAGATGAATGCACTATGATGATCAACGTAACATCAACTGCAGAATTACAATTACGCATTTATGACATATGGAGGAGGACTTTGTTGCTATATGTCTGGACTGCATTAGCTTTTGGGTGGCTTCTCTATCTGAAGAGAAAGGAAGAAAGTCTCCAGCAAAGCAAACTTCTCCACCTTACATAACACACTTAAACATGAATTTATGTCTTCTCGCTGGGGACAAGCGGACACACTGCTCGCTAGTGCAAAGGTAGTTCTAATTTCCTCCTCTAATTGGTCCAACTAGCAACACAGGTATCCAATGAAGAACTAGTATCTATGGGCAGGGTTAGTCTAAAAATAAAAAAAAGTCAGCTGTGCTGTCTCAGCAGCGGCAGTACCCATAATACCACCATGCACACAGCTGACTAAACACAGCTGCCAGCAGCCGGTTCATGGTTGGCAAGGTAACCAGCGAACTCCTCCCTGTCAGACGGGAATGGAGGATCTGCAGCAGCAAAACCATCCTAAATACTGTGCTATGCGTTACAGGTCTACGGCGGTGACAAGCAAAGCAAAACAAGATGAAAGAAGCCAGTCGCCCTGAACAGCAGCAGCCATAAGGGTTCAAGGAATCCTTATGTGATGGTGTGCACCGAATCACACCTGTGGATTAAGGGTTTAGAAACACCCATAAGATCCAAGTTTTATGCTACCACGATACATTCACAAATTCCAGGATTTTAGCCATCTTCTATCATCCCTCCCAATATGTCAGTATTTACTAATACATGTATTTAGCACTAAAATCCTTCTGGAGCTTTTTTTTTTTTTTTCTTCACATGTCATTCCACGTACAAATGTTTGAATAAATTGCCAACTAGAATATATCTGGCAGGAATGTGAGTATGCAGACGCTTCTGAACGCTCAGTCCTGCAATGGGAACAACCCCGTTAAGGAATAGAGTCAACAAAAAGCACAGCACAAAATCACTGCTTAATTCAAGTACCGGCGCCCAGTGCACACTTGGCCGGGGTCAAACAGATCAGTGCACGTTCCCACCTACTTGTTTTCTTGTCTTTCTCTGCCCCCTCCTTCCTTGATTGACAGCTCTGACTTTACAGGAACCACAGAAGGATGACAATAGACAGAATAAGAGGACAGAACTGCACGGCCACACCGAGGCTGAACCATGTACCCTTGCTTGGTTTGGTCATTTTAAGCTGAATTTCTCAGTTAAAGTAAATGTGGTACATTCTGAACTGTCCTAAAATTCAGAAAATCAAATGTATGCCTGCTATAAATTAGTGTAGATTTGTGACAATTTGCACCAGATTCTGGCTTTCAGTCAAATAAGTTGTGGACCAGGCCTACAACTCAAGTGCTACCTACTTTTCAAAAGAATGAACTGCAAATAAAATGACATTTAATGTGGAAATAGCTCTTGTCATGCGTGACCTTATGGTGGAAGCTGATAAATTCAAGCATACAAGAGATCTGGACACCAAAAAATTGGAACGGAAACTCAGGAGACATAATGGAGGCAGTTACGAGTCACGTGTAACTTCTCTGTCCCCCGGGGCACTTCCTTAACCTAGCAGCAAAGACCCGTCTTCCCAATGGAAAAAAAAATGTGCCACAATTCTGTTTTTTTTTTTTTTTATAAATCTTTTAATACTCTGCATAGTGTGAGCTGGAAGTCACCAGTTGGGTTTATGCCACTAGATATCGTTGTCTTTTTAATCACTGCCGATATTGCAGGGACACCCGAGTGTTACCATTACTGATGTCTATTTATACATTTCTAAAAGGAATAATAGAGGAACAGTACCAGAAGAGTTGTGAGAAAAGATGCTCCAGCGTATGAGCATTATACCAAAATGGACAAGTGAGGGGCGGTCACTGAATATTACGAAAGGTCTCGACTAGTACTCTTGCATTAGCTCAATACATATCTTTTTAGCAGGTTCTGAATTCGTGGGTCTGGTAAACTTACCAATGGTAATTGTAAGTCTCATACTGGCCTATAAACTCACATTACATTGTCCCCAATACTGACCAGCTTGTATCACAGTAATTCAGGAGATCAGGCACAAACCAGATATGCCATTTCCCTCAATAGATGAATGATAGATTTATGGGGAGGGCATAAATTAAAGGGGCTGTGTAGGACTTGGCCTGGCATTAGGATAGGTCAAAGTCTGATCACCCGTTACCCCAATCCGCCAATCAGCTGTTCCAGAACTGCACAGCTCTATACAGTCATGGCCAAAAGTTTAGAGAATGACACAAATAATTTTTTATTATATTAAAGTCTACTGCTTCATTTTTTCTAATGGCAATTTGCACATACTCCAGAATGTTATAAAGAGTGATCAGCTTAACAGCAATTACTTGCAAAGTCAATATTTGCCTAGAAAATTAACTTTATCCCCCAAAACACATTTCAACATCATTGCAGCCCTGCCTTAAAAGGACCAGCTAACATAGTTTCAGTGATTGCTCCATTAACACAGGTGTGGGTGTTGATGAGGACAGGGCTGGAGATCAATCTGTCATGATTAAGAATGACACCACTGGACACTTTAAAAGGAGGCTGGTGCTTGGCATCATTGTTTTTCTTCTGTTAACCATGGTTATCTCTAAAGAAACACATGCAGTCATCATTGCACTGCACAAAAATGGCCTAACAGGGAAGAGTATCGCAGCTAGAAAGATTGCACCTCAGTCAACAATCTATCGCATCATCAAGAACTTCAAGGAGAGAGGTTCCCTCGTTGCCAAAAAGGCTCCAGGGCGCCCAAGACAGACCAGCAAGCGCCAGGCCGTCTCTTAAAAGTGTTTCAGCTGCGGGATCGGGCTACCAGCAGTGCAGAGCTTGCTCAGGAATGGCAGCAGGCAGGTGTGAGTGCATCTGCACGCACTGTGAGGCGGAGACTCTTGGAGCAAGTCCTGGTCTCAAGGAGGGCAGCAAAGAAGCCACTTCTCTCCAGAAAAAACATCATGGACAGACTGATATTCTGCAAGAGGTACAGGGAGTGGACTGCTGAGGACTGGGGTAAAGTCATTTTCTCTGATGAATCCCCTTTTCGATTGTTTGGGACATCTGGAAAACGGCTTATTCGGAGAAGACCAGGTGAGAGCTACCACCAGTCTTGTCTCATGCCAACTGTCAAGCATCCTGAAACCATTCATGTGTGGGGTGGCTTCTCAGCCAAGGGAATGGGCCCTCTCTCAGTCTTGCCCAAAAACACAGTCATGAATAAAGAATGGTACCAGAATGTCCTCCAAGAGCAACTTCTCCCAACCGTCCAAGAGCAGTTTGGCGATCAACAATGCCTTTTTCAACATGATGGAGCACCTTGCCATAAAGCAAAGTTGATAACGAAATGGCTCAGGGAACAAAACAGATTTTGGGACCATGGCCTGGAAACTCCCCAGATCTTAATCCCATTGAGAACTTGTGGTCAATCATCAAGAGACGGGTGGACAAACAAAAACCTTCAAATTCAGACAAAATAAAAGCATTGATTTTGCAAGAATGGACTGCTATCAGTCAGGATTTGATCCAGAAGTCGATTGAGAGCATGCCAGGGAGAATTGTGAGGTCCTGAAGAAGAAGGGTCAACACTGCAAATATTGACTTGCTGCATTAACTCATTCTAACTGTCAATATAACCTTTTGTTACTCAATGATTGCAATTATATTTCTGTATGTGATAAAAACATCTGACAAACACATAAAAACCAGAGGCCAGCAGATCATGTGAAAATATAATATTTGTGTCATTCTCCAAACTTTTGGCCATGACTGTAGACTGTATAGCGGCCTCGGCAGGTACTGCACATCACACCCAAATTCAAATCAATAAGCCCGGGAACAGCACCACTGCCAGACATTGATGACCTATCCTAAAGATAGACCGACCATCAATCTTAAAGTCCTGGACAACCCCTTTAAACCCAATCTGACTGAGAATAGCTCTTTAGTGCAAGGCGTAAGTTGGGTTTACTGAGTGATATCAAGTACTTCTAATCTATTTGGTCCAGCAGAGAAGGTTCTGAAACTGACCACTTTGAGGATCAATGTGGAAGGGGCTAATAAGCCGATGAAGAGGGCGAGAGATGGATTGTCTTTTGTTTCCCGTCTAAGGTCCCAAAGAGTACGCTGCAATCAATGAAGATAGTGTGCTATGGTGACATCAGACACATTGCCCCAGGCTGTGTATAATACAGCACACAATCCTGATTATTCAAAACAATAGAAGATTATAGCCATTTGTCTACATTGCAGGTCAGAATTTTTACTAAAAGTTCCGAGGTAGGCGTCTCATTTTAATAAAACCATTTTTGCACTACAAAGACAATACCATTTCACATACATGGCGCTGCCAATTAACACCCAGGGTTGGTGCAGAGCAGTAGCGAGTTTAGCACTCTGAAGTCGCCGGGTTCACAACTCACTACGATGCCAAAGAAGGCAAGTAAGGACTGAGCACACGGGATTTAAGTACTGCTTCACGGTGTATTAATAGCAAGTGAACTAAAAATACAAGCCCATGTAAAACTCAACCCTTTGTGAGCACTAGTAGGGGGATAAACTCCTTCCAGGACAATGTTGACTTTTAAGTAACATTTATTAAGAAATAATTGTCAATTTCACATTAAATTGTATTTTTTTTTTTTTGAGGGGGTGTGGATCGACCTTCCTCCTCATTAGAAATTTTCATTGCCATCTCGCAGGGCAACTTCAGGCTTTCATTAAGGTATTACTTTATCAATGATGAAGGTTTTCTTTTTTTTTTTAACCTTACGACAAATTCAAGAACAGAGACTAAAAGTAACAAAAAGGTAAAGACTAGCTGTGCACAGGTTGGATGACAAAAGGCAGCCGCTCGTCATTACGGCAGATATTGGTGCCAACTTACTGCTCCAGCTTAGAGATAGAGTAACAAACAGTCTGAATTCCCGGATTGTTGGAAGAAATGGGTCAAGGTGGAGGAATGCACCTTGACCCATTTCTTAATTTGGAATACACTGCATTCCCCACCAGGGATGGTCAAATCCTTTAAAAGCTTGTTAGATTGGTCTAAGGGTGTGTGCACATGCTGCGGATCCGCAGCGGTTTTGGTCCTGCGGATCCGCAGCAGTTTCTGCTGCGGTGTACAGTACCATTAAAAGCAATGAAAGATGAAAACCGCTGTGCAGACAGTGCAGATTTTTCCGCAGTTTCAAAACCGCAGCATGTCAATTCTTTGTGCGGATTCCGCTGCGGTTTGGCACCTGCTCCATGGCAGGTGTCAAACCGCAGGTTAAACCGCATAAAAACTGCAGATAAGCCGCAGGTCTTTTGACCTGCGGTTTTTGACAAATCCACGCGGAAAAATCCGCAGGACAATCCGCAGCGTGTGCACACACCCTAAGAGCACCGTGGACATCAACTGGTGAGAACCAGTCAGATTTCTGACTGAAAGGGCTAGAAAAGTTATGAAACTGCCCAGAAACCAGTGAGGACATCCAGCCTGGAATGATTACTGCAGTATAAGGCCTGTTTCACATTTCTGTTTTTTGACGTCAGTCAAAATCCACCACTCTTAGGAAAAAACTGATCAGCCCCTTTTTCGGCGGATTCGTTTTTTTCCCCCATAGACTTACATTAGCGGCGGATTTTGGCTGACGGTCGTCCATCTCACCCTTTTTTGACGGATCCGTCAGAATTTTAGCGGCTCCCGGGCGGAGGAGACGGACTCAAACTTTTTTCAGCGCAACGGTCCGCTATTTTGTATTGCGCATGCCCGGCAGATTAGCTCTGGCAGGGATGCGTCCGCGAAGGCGTTAAAAAAAAAAAAAAAAAAAAAATTCTCACTCTCTCTAACGGATCCAGTGGCATCAGTTTGGCCCATGACGGAGACAGATCCGTTTTTTAACCGCCTGGCGGATTCTGACTGAACTTCAAAGACAGAAATGTGAAACAGGCCTAAGCGGGTACTATTGGCCAGCTCTGTTAAATACGGTATATAACAGGAACTACAACTGGAGGGTAAAACAAAGGAGAAGCCGTCTGACCCTAGAGTTAACCCCCCCCCCCCCCAGACACAACAGAAAAATGCTGAATAAATAAATTAACTTTCACGACTCCTCCATACACAGGAGTGTTGGGCTCAACTATATGCTCCCATGTCCTCTACAGCGACAGTGAACGAAAGGAATGGCAGGCCAAATCCAGACATGTTGGATCCCTCTCTCATTCCAAACACAGACTTTGGGCCAAGCCCACTAATATCAGCGGGTCCGGACAATCGTTAGCCTAATGTGTGTGGTCCTTAGCTTGACTGCGAAGGACAGGGTCAATAAAACATGACAAAGTCTCTGCATTATGGTCAGATACCATGGTCAGAAACCATTATCAACCACAATCGGATCCTTAAGACGGAACCTGAAAACCCATCTCTTCAGGAAAGCTTACAGCCTGCAATGATCCCCACTGCCTCCTCACCACTACTGGGGCTACCGCCTCACCATCACTGGAGCTGCTGCAACCCCCCAACCTACTGTCTCCTTCCCCACCATCCTGTAGAATGCAAGCCAAAAGGGCAGGGTCCTCTCTATATCAGTCTGTGATTGTTAGTTTGTTTACTGTAAGTGATATCTGTAATTTGTATGTTAAGGTCCCCTTACATTTAGCGATGCACCAGCAATCCCGACAACGATACAATCCGGTCAGGATCGCTGATGCATCGCTAAATAGTCGCTAGTGAGCTGCCAAACAGGCAGATCTCACCAGCGATGCAGCAGCGGTCAGCGGTCGTTACCTGTCACACGCAGCTCTGCTTAAGTCTTCCGCCCGCGTCCATTGGTCGCTCGTCGGCGCCAGCAGGAAGCCGGCTATGAGAAAACAGATCATCCCGTTCTTGCGCGATATCCAGCAGTGGTGCCGGTTGGAGGTAAGTGTCACATGTAGCAAGATCGCTAGCGATATCGCTGTTGCGTCGCAAAATCGCTGACGTTTTAGCGATATCGCTATGTGTGAAGGGGGCTTTACCCCTTCTCATGTACAGCACCATGAAATCAATGGTGCTACATAAAATAATATTATTATTACGGTACCATGGTTCAATTCTGGGTCACCTGCCAGCCCTAGACAGTCTGAGTCAACGCTCCCTGTGGTCTGACGTATGAGGTTGCAAATATGTAATTTACCATAACATTGTCTTATATTCAGCCATCTTTTTATTGCAGTTTATTTCTAGATGTGTCACCCATCCACTGTTAAGACACTATACTGTTCATCTTCTGCTGGATGTGATTTTGCATTTATCCTTCATGGGGACCGTATCAGAGAAGGATGCTGCTACATATTCTTCCATAAAGTCTCAATAAACATTAGTTTGAAACTACATAAAATCAGAAAGTGGCAGAGCCTATGTTACTAGGCAAGCTGTACTTACTCTGATGGCTACCATGTATTAAGTCAAATGGATACTTTACAAAACAAGTCTTATTCTAGGACCCAGGATCAGAATAGTGCTCTGATATTTTCTATACTATAGATTTCCTTTAATGATTTATACAGCTGTCTATTCAACAGGTTTTTGACACCCAATATGAGAGCAGCACAATGTAGAGACAAGAAGCCCCAGATAAAGTAGCAAAAGCCTGTCAAAAGATTCCCTTTAAAACTGATATTTTAACCATGAAAAATCAATCCAAACTATTTGTAGTTATCCAACCTCTACACAAACCCTATATATAGCCGACATATGAACTGCACGGCTCTGGAATTTCTTTTTTTTTTTTACGTTGCCTTCTTAAGTCTTTGGAGCCTCACACATGCAAGTAAGTGTTAATTTTGCAGTTTAGGCTCAATAGATTTCACAACTATTCCATTCTCAGCAGTGTGTGCAGAAAGCATTAAGTTTACAGTCTGTCCCTTAAAGTTACTCTGTTCTTCTCTGTAACAGATTACAGAAACTGTGCCAAATGGTCCTTAATTGCCTGGTGATACACTGGGTTCATTTAAGGTCTGAACTGCACACAAGGTCTGATGCTATGAATAGCTGAAAAAAAAAAAATATCGGGATGAAAGAAAAACAGGGCTGTTTCCTGCTCCAACTTTCTGAAACACTTAAGTTATATGAAAATATTTTACCATCAGGAGAATCTCGATAAATGCCGCCTGGCTTTGGTGCACAAACAGCGGGGGAAATTAAATTCACTTGATATTTCATCTATAGAGGAAAGGTATCTGCAATCTATGAATCTACAGTTGTCAAAACTAAAAGGCCCAGAAAGGCATCTGCAATCTATGAATCTACAGTTGTCAAAACTGAAAGGCCCAGGACACTGAAAGCTGCCGATAGCTGGGTCACGTTGGGAAGTTTTATAAGAGTTGGAGAGCCACCGATTGCAAACAACTCGCCAAAAGTAACTGACAGCTGGCAGCCATGCTTCTTAAAGTTTATCAGCTCCATTTGGGCAGTTCTTAACCTGTGTAATTCAAGTCTCAGATCATAGATTCATAGGAGTCAGCACCATATGATCAGCATGATCATCAATAGATATCAAACTACTTCCAAAATCCAGCCATTCTGCCAGTACCGGGTCAAACACCATGAGCATATGGAGCATGGTCTTAAATATCGATCACAACCTTTTCAGGATTATCAAACAGATGGAAAAGAAACCAGTCTTATCAAAGTGAACAGAAAACTAACCATGAAGTAGAGGACATTGCAACAGTTAGTACTATACTAGTATAAAAAAAAAAACAAAAAAAACTTGCCTACCCTGCAATGATGATAACGTAAAATGATGGGCTGATAGCATCAAAAAGGAGGTTATATATAACTAATGTCTGGTAAGGATGGACACCATTTTGAAGAACACATGATATTCAGATGGATTCATTTGTAACAGAATCTTTTTTAAAATAAAAATTGGTCCTTTGTGGTGTAATGCTCCCAACCTTTGTTTTGTGAGAATCATTTACCACGTGAATATTCACATTTGGAACAGCAGACAATCTGACAACTGGAGGCTATAAATGCGCTGAGAGCAGTTGTCACTTCCTTTCCACTAGCGCTCTCCTTGTAGCCTACAAAGAAAATTTAATCCGTAGGGGGAGATACTGAGATTCTCCGAGGCTAAAGATTATAGGAATCATAATGAGGCATAGGGACATGGTTCATTGCTAGGACAGGCCACTTATATTTGATGGGTGGCTCTGGGTCCTATTCCAGTGATCCTCAGGACTTCCTACAGCTTCTGTTATGCTGGAGGAGATGACCCAAAGGACAAACTAACAATTATCACTGGGACCTCCATGATGTTGAGAAGGTAGACAAGTAGGTTCTAGTAGATGGTGATCACTGATCAGTCTTGCTTGAGCAACAGACTGGAGGTGTCGAGAATAAGAAGTCAAATCAGAATTTCACTTGCTGTTACCTTTACTGGGTTTAAGACGAGTTCTAGAATATTTATTAACCACACTAATTTTCGTAAATGATATTAGGATGGTACGATTGAAAAATATTCAGAAACGTCATGTCTATGGGAGATAAAGTTCACCATCCACCAGTCTTTGCATAAAACGTAATTCTACAAACAGGAGGCAATGTGTCCACTGGCATCAGGTACTTTGGATTTCTTATAGCCAGATCACTAAATAGTCACTGTGACAGCTGAAGTCATTTGACTCCTAAAACCTGCAACACTGAGCCAGTGTGGAACACCAATCCAGAAGACTATTATAGCTGCTCGATGCTGCTAGGTCTTCTAAGCTTGCAGCATTTAGCCATTAACATAATCGACCCCAAACTAAAAGTAAACCACAATATTACAAAAAGATGATGCAAACAGTATTCTCTAAATGAAATGGTCATGCTATACCATTGTTCTAGCAACCTGGACCTTATAACATTGGATAAGGGAAGGGGTATGTGCACAACCTTATCCACTCTTGCTACGAAAACTTTACAAGTCATCCTTTCCCATGTTACTCTGAACACCAGAGATGTCTAATATTACCCTTCAGACTTGGGACTCCAGTGTGTTGCAACCTGGTGGGAGGTTTGCTCAATGTGATCACTCTATACTAAACAGGTTGACTCAGGCTGGGTGCACACGCTGCGGATTAGGTGCGGATTCATCGGCGCAGATTTTGTAAAATACGCAGGTGAAACCGCAGGTCAAAAGACCTGCGGTTTTACCTGCGGATTGCTCTGCGGTTTTTCATCTCCTCAATGGAGATGGCAAACCGCAGCAGAATCCGCAGAAAGAATTGACATGTCAATTCTTTCTGCGGATTGAAAACCGCGGATAATCCGCGCGGAAAATTCCACACCGTCTGCATTGCGGTTTTTAATTCCCATAGGGGATCATGGTACTGTACACCGCAGCAAAATCCGCAGCGTGTGCACACAGCCTCAGCTCAACCACAAAGTGTAAAAAAAAACAACAAAAAAACCCCTAACCACTCCCACACAGGCAGCTCTTCTAGGCCAGGTATCAAATGTTCCAAGATAAAACCTTTTTAGATTTTGTAAAATCTCTAGCTCCTAAGTCAGACAGATCAAAGTTCAGACAAGCCTGTTAGCAGAGGTACGATTGCAACACAATGTAAACAGGGCCTAAGCAAGATGCATTATACACACACATGAGGCTGCAACCAGCCATGATAAACCTAAGATAGACTGGCTCACTCACCCTGTCAGCCTCTTCTAGGCCAACAACATTTTTAAACCCAAATACATTTCTACATCACTGATCCTTTAAGAACATTAAAAGGTTGTGGGGGGGGGGGGGGGGGGGGGGAGCCTAACCATACCGCTGACAGTGGTGAACCCACCATGTACTCATCACATTCAAACACCAAAAATGAAGATCTGTCCCCATCAATCATTGCAAGAGTCAGACATGAGGAAATTGATTTGTAGGTTGGTACTCCATGGCTGCCAGGAAGGACCCCTGCAAAACATCATCCTGCTGGCATCCCTGGCTCCCATTATGACTAGCTGGCCTGGTGTATTATTAGCGCATCACGTCGCAATGGTGAAACCACATTACAGATAGGAGGACGTTTGCAGACTCCCATCTGGTGGCCACAGGTTACTGTCCCTGAAACAGGGTCTTGGCTCATCTCTATACTAGTTAGCCAGGTTGGGTAGGCCCAGGCCTAGCTGCTCTGTACATGGTAATGACCAAGGAGGAAGAGTAGAGTATATAATATAGGTCATTTGCCATTCACATTTACATTAATGCCCAGGTGATTTCACAACTTTGGAATTGGCAATTAAAGTCCTAGGTCAATGGCGACTATCCCATACTATTTCAGTCCGGCCTAAGATCAAAACTCTGTTTGCTTAGGACAGAATCTAAACCTCTCCACAAAAAAAAAAAAAAAAAAAAAAAAAAACACAGTAAAATTACCATGCAGGTCCTCCAAAACCAGTGACCCCACTACATGAAGGTAAAGCGAGAAATACACCTTACAATCTTATTCAGGTCTCCTGACTTTATGTAACTGCACCTCAACCACAAAAATTCACAAGTGTGGCACAAATAAGAACAGGGATATTTTAAGTCAAATTTTACACCTTCAGTTCACACAGTCAAGAAATTTAATTCACTATGTACAATTCAAGTAAAAAAAACAACCCCTGTGCTAGGCCCTATCCTTATCCAGTAGTCTTGATACATAGTTGGTTTTATATAGCATTCTTGCAGGTGGAGCCCACTGTAACCATTATCGGTCTCTCAGGACCCCCTTTGAGTCATCCTCCTACTATTCTGTACCCTTCTGGCAGACTCACTGCGGGATCAGACCTGAGTCAAGGAGCCAACAGAGTCTATAAATACACTTCACCCGGAGTACAGATGACTAGGCCCTCCAAAAAAAAACAAAAAAAAACGCTAGCTCATTCTTTCACAAACTCTTAACTTGTGGAGTTCGTCTAATTTCGCCTTAACTTCCTACACCAACTTTCAGAAATGTTACAGCTTTTCCCTAAGGCACAGAAATTGCGCAATATCTCCAGATCTGACAAAAGTACAACTTTTTTTCTGACAGTTGTGTCTTGGGCATCTTTTTCTCATACCCGTGTACCCATATAGTGGTGCCCACATATTTCGCACATCATTGGGTACTGTGATGCCCTCGCGGAAACGACAAGATGCAAAATAAGGCAGAGAAAACTGTCGGCGCGCATGCGGTTTTCACCACGACACCGAAAGTACTGGCGAGGTAGGTATACCAACTTCTGGAAGGCTTCCTGCCGCTGTGGCACGCCGCCGCCGGATCCTTACTGGCCCATTCCGTGGGCAATGCTGTCAGCATTCTCTGAGGGGGCGCCTCTTCAGAACTAGACGTGATCACCATCGATGTGTTTCTTCTCAGAGGCACAGTCAGTAGTCAGACCAGGAAACACAAGTTGTCAGCAAACCAAAGAAAAAAAATGGAAAGGAGGGGGAAACAAAAGGATGTGTGAATTGTCAGAAATCCATGTCATCCAGGTCTGAATATAAAATGTAACTCCAGCGGATCAGAGGGGGTCTCTGGCCATGGCAGCTGCACTCTGTGGCCCTTCAGCTTGTCAGCGATGATGAGCGTAGTAATCCAGTCATGGAGATTGATGAGTAACCCTGTTCCACCAAGTGCTAACATAGGCCGGCGCCGGGCCTTATCTTTGGGGAAGCATGCTGCGACCTGCCGGGGGCGGACAGACGAGGCTCAGGCGCAGCTCCGCGGACCGCCCGACCAAGGCAAGGTGAACGCGGGTCATGGAAGGTCACGTCCGTGAGTCTCCGCCGCGCAGTCCTGGGGCAGGAGGAAGCGGCCCCCGTTGCTGTAGCCGCTGCCGGGCGTCCTGGGCTGGATCAGCACAATCTCCGGCTCCTCTGGAAACTCTTGCGCTCGCCCAGGTCTAAGGCTCCACACCCTGGGATGTACCACTGCAGCCACAAGCGAGGGGGGAGGGCTGGGAGGAGGCGCGTCACAGACACAATGATAGGTGACTTCCTCAGGCCCGGCCCTGTCCTCCGCCACCGCCTCCCCGCAGCGGGCTGTGGATGTGCGCGCCCCGGCCGCCCGCCGCCTCAGACCATTTATAGTAACGTAAGCAGATCTGTGTCAGGGGCGCGCTCCCGCCATGCGCGGCACCGCCGCTTCCGTTTCAAAACGGGCGGGAAACAAAAAAAAACCCGCACGCCCCTCCTCCCCGCGCCTATCTCCGTCTATCTGTCAGAGCGGCCCGCTGGCTGTGAGGCAGCGCAGCTCCAGCGTCTCCGCTCCCCGGCTGTGATGGCAGGCCGCGGCCGAGCAGACGACATCCTCAGTGCAGGAGCTTCCGCAGCTTCCCCGGGCTGTGCTCCGCTGTGCGCGCCGGGTTGTGTGGGCGGTGAGAGGAGGAGGGCTCTGCTCTAAACTGACAGAGACATGTTTGATTCTGCTGAGTCACCCGCCCGTCTCTGAGGCGCTCGGCGGACGTGTCCAACTGCGGGCGGGCGGGAACACGAGCGTGTGCTGGGGGAATCGCCAGCACTGCCCCAAGCTGCACCAACGCCTTAGCAACAAGACGCCGATTGGCTGGCGCGCACAGCGGGAACAGGATAGAGTCAGCTGCCATTGGCTGAGGAGTCTGGCTGATGAGCGCTGAATGGCTGCTTTCACAGGGACTCCGTGAAGCAGCTGATAAAGCAGCAAGTGAAACAGGCGCAACCATGGGGGGAGATTATAAGAGAGAAGCTGAGCTCACGGTGTAATGTAAAAGCACCCCCCCACACACTGCCTGGCCAGGGGGCACCCTGGACCCTGCACACCCCCACACTGCCAGGACAGGGGGGCACCCTGCACACCCCCACACTGCCAGGACAGGGGGGCACCCTGCACACCCCCACACTGCCAAGACAGGGGGGCACCCTGCACACACAACCCCTACACCACACTACCAGGATGGGGGCACCCTTCACACACAACCACCACACTACCAGGATGGGAGCACCCTGCACACACAACCACCACACTACCAGGATGGGAGCACCCTGCACACCCCCACACCACACTGCCTGGCCGGGGGGCACCCTGCACACCCCCCACACCACACTGCCAGGAAGGGGGGGGGCACCCTGCACACCCCCCACACCACACTGCCAGGAAGGGGGGGGGCACCCTGCACACCCCCCACACCACACTGCCAGGAAGGGGGGGGGCACACTGCACACCCCCCACACCACACTGCCAGGAAGGGGGGGGGCACACTGCACACCCCCCACACCACACTGCCAGGAAGGGGGGGGCACACCACACTGCCAGGAAGGGGGGGTACCCCGCACACCCCCCACACCACACTGCCAGGAAGGGGGGGGCACCCCACACCACACTGCCAGGAAGGGGGGGGCACCCCGCACACCACACTGCCAGGGGGGTGGGGCACCCCGCGCACCCACCACACTGCCGGGACGGGGGGGGGCACCCCGCGCACCCACCACACTGCCGGGACGGGGGGGGGCACCCCGCGCACCCACCACACTGCCGGGACGGGGGGGGGCACCCCGCGCACCCACCACACTGCCGGGACGGGGGGGGCACCCCGCGCACACACACCACACTGCCGGGACGGGGGGGGCACCCCGCGCACACACACCACACTGCCGGGACGGGGGGGGCACCCCGCGCACACACACCACACTGCCGGGACGGGGGGGGCACCCCGCACACACACCACACTGCCGGGACGGGGGGGGCACCCCGCACACACACCACACTGCCGGGACAGGGGGGGGCACTCTGCACACACACCACACTGCCTGGACAGGGGGCACTCTGCACACACACCACACTGCCTGGACAGGGGGCACTCTGCACACACACCACACTGCCTGGACAGGGGGCACTCTGCACACACACCACACTGCCTGGACAGGGGGCACTCTGCACACACACCACACTGCCTGGACAGGGGGCACTCTGCACACACACCACACTGCCTGGACAGGGGGCACTCTGCACACACACCACACTGCCTGGACAGGGGGCACTCTGCACACACACCACACTGCCTGGACAGGGGGCACTCTGCACACACACCACACTGCCTGGACAGGGGGCACTCTGCACACACACCACACTGCCTGGACAGGGGGCACTCTGCACACACACCACACTGCCTGGACAGGGGGCACTCTGCACACACACCACACTGCCTGGACAGGGGGCACTCTGCACACACACCACACTGCCTGGACAGGGGGCACTCTGCACACACACCACACTGCCTGGACAGGGGGCACTCTGCACACACACCACACTGCCTGGACAGGGGGCACTCTGCACACACACCACACTGCCTGGACAGGGGGCACTCTGCACACACACCACACTGCCTGGACAGGGGGCACTCTGCACACACACCACACTGCCTGGACAGGGGGCACTCTGCACACACACCACACTGCCTGGACAGGGGGCACTCTGCACACACACCACACTGCCTGGACAGGGGGCACTCTGCACACACACCACACTGCCTGGACAGGGGGCACTCTGCACACACACCACACTGCCTGGACAGGGGGCACTCTGCACACACACCACACTGCCTGGACAGGGGGCACTCTGCACACACACCACACTGCCTGGACAGGGGGCACTCTGCACACACACCACACTGCCTGGACAGGGGGCACTCTGCACACACACCACACTGCCTGGACAGGGGGCACTCTGCACACACACCACACTGCCTGGACAGGGGGCACTCTGCACACACACCACACTGCCTGGACAGGGGGCACTCTGCACACACACCACACTGCCTGGACAGGGGGCACTCTGCACACACACCACACTGCCTGGACAGGGGGCACTCTGCACACACACCACACTGCCTGGACAGGGGGCACTCTGCACACACACCACACTGCCTGGACAGGGGGCACTCTGCACACACACCACACTGCCTGGACAGGGGGCACTCTGCACACACACCACACTGCCTGGACAGGGGGCACTCTGCACACACACCACACTGCCTGGACAGGGGGCACTCTGCACACACACCACACTGCCTGGACAGGGGGCACTCTGCACACACACCACACTGCCTGGACAGGGGGCACTCTGCACACACACCACACTGCCTGGACAGGGGGCACTCTGCACACACACCACACTGCCTGGACAGGGGGCACTCTGCACACACACCACACTGCCTGGACAGGGGGCACTCTGCACACACACCACACTGCCTGGACAGGGGGCACTCTGCACACACACCACACTGCCTGGACAGGGGGCACTCTGCACACACACCACACTGCCTGGACAGGGGGCACTCTGCACACACACCACACTGCCTGGACAGGGGGCACTCTGCACACACACCACACTGCCTGGACAGGGGGCACTCTGCACACACACCACACTGCCTGGACAGGGGGCACTCTGCACACACACCACACTGCCTGGACAGGGGGCACTCTGCACACACACCACACTGCCTGGACAGGGGGCACTCTGCACACACACCACACTGCCTGGACAGGGGGCACTCTGCACACACACCACACTGCCTGGACAGGGGGCACTCTGCACACACACCACACTGCCTGGACAGGGGGCACTCTGCACACACACCACACTGCCTGGACAGGGGGCACTCTGCACACACACCACACTGCCTGGACAGGGGGCACTCTGCACACACACCACACTGCCTGGACAGGGGGCACTCTGCACACACACCACACTGCCTGGACAGGGGGCACTCTGCACACACACCACACTGCCTGGACAGGGGGCACTCTGCACACACACCACACTGCCTGGACAGGGGGCACTCTGCACACACACCACACTGCCTGGACAGGGGGCACTCTGCACACACACCACACTGCCTGGACAGGGGGCACTCTGCACACACACCACACTGCCTGGACAGGGGGCACTCTGCACACACACCACACTGCCTGGACAGGGGGCACTCTGCACACACCACACTGCCTGGACAGGGGGCACTCTGCACACACCACACTGCCTGGACAGGGGGCACTCTGCACACACCACACTGCCTGGACAGGGGGCACTCTGCACACACCACACTGCCTGGACAGGGGGCACTCTGCACACACCACACTGCCTGGACAGGGGGCACTCTGCACACACCACACTGCCTGGACAGGGGGCACTCTGCACACACCACACTGCCTGGACAGGGGGCACTCTGCACACACCACACTGCCTGGACAGGGGGCACTCTGCACACACCACACTGCCTGGACAGGGGGCACTCTGCACACACCCCC
Organism: Dendrobates tinctorius; assembly: GCF_039654945.1. Classification (NCBI taxonomy): domain Eukaryota; kingdom Metazoa; phylum Chordata; class Amphibia; order Anura; family Dendrobatidae; genus Dendrobates; species Dendrobates tinctorius. The sequence goes on along the minus strand of NW_027361696.1, from coordinate 33,194,954 downwards.
CTCCCCCACACACCACACTGCCAGAACATGGAGCACCCTGCACACCTCCACACACACTGCCGTGCAGGATTCTCCCTGTCCTACCCACAAACGCAATGTCAGGACAAGGGGGACCCTGCACCACACGCACACAACATAGTATATTGCACCAAAACACTGAACCTCCACTGCCAGGATAGAGGGTGGCGAACAATGCACTGAAACTGCAAAAACACGCTGACCACAAGCACCGCACCTTAAAACTGCCAGGTTAAAGGCCTCAATAGATCCCCAAATGGCCAGAACAGACAACGTGCATACATTATCTTTACTGCCAGGACAACACACTGCATCCCAAAACTGTCAGGACAGGGCACACACTCCATCCCTTACATTAGCAGGACAGTGGGAAAATACTGCACCCCACCTGTACAGATTATATATTGCACCTTAATAACCAGTGATCACTTATATAAAATTCATTGGTGAGGTGGTGTACCGTGCCTATGACATACAAGATATGCATCCAAGCACGATATACAGACCCCCCATACATAGCGCTTGTGTGTAATAATGCACCTTTATATCCAGCAATGCCCTCATATAGAGCTCCAACATGATGAGGTTACTTCCCAGCTGTACCCCAGAATCCTCATAGTATGCGGTATAATAGAACCATTAACAGCCGCAGCACTACGCACAGCCACTATCCAGATGTAGACACCTGCTTTCACTTTCATTCATCTTTATCTTCTACAACAAACTTGATGCAACCATACCATAAATGTGACAAGCCAACTAGAAGTCAAAGGTTTGTTCCAAAACTAATGTAACTTGCCATAGTTGAAGCCATTACTGCTAGAGTGAACAGGGCCTAAAACAGCAAAGTGAGCCAAACCCAGCAATTTCTGCAGACTGGCCAAAAAAAAATAAATGTGAAAGCACGGTTCCTGACAGATATTGAAGTGTCGGGTCTTTTGGATTTCAGTGCCTAATTCTCTTCAATGGAGTAACAGGAGGCCCTGACTTCTCTGGAATGGAGAGTGAATGCATGCTCAAAACAGAAGAGCGTGGGTGTCAGGAAGGCTGTAACCTGAAGGAAATTTACCAGATACCTGCAGACAACTGGGCTAATGTCACCACGTCCCATATTTAATTACATCAAGCAGGCAGTGCAACTTACAAGCAGATGGCCCAGTGCTTACCTGAAGTACCAGGAATACACAGCCAGACAAAGTGCAATAAACTTTCTGGTGCAGCAGCTGAGGACACCCTAAAGAGTCAATTTGTCTAACTCTCAGATCAAACTTCAGAAGAACATATATTAGTTTGAGGTTCAGCATTCAAAAGAACGAACATGGTGAAGGATGGAAGACAAAGCAAAGCCCAGAAACTTCCTGCAAGATCCCACACCTCCACAACTTTTCCAACAGGCACAAAATGCTCTCCAAACTGAGAACAGCAGCTGATTTTCTACAGGGAGTTAAAAACTTTCTCCAAAGCTGGTCATACAATTATCCTGAATCGCCCTAACTCTCCCATAAACATGAATGTACATATCCTACTAAATGTGGTGATAAACATGCAATATCACGTGAAATAGGAGGAGCTGCTATACCTGGCCAAACTTGAATAAAGCAGCCCCTAAGGGTATGTGCACACAATGCGGATTGGGGTGCGGATTTGGCCGCGCGGATTTAGTAAAATCCGCAGGTAAATCTGCAGGTCAAAAGACCTACGGATTGGCCTGCGGTTTTTCATCTCCACAATGGAGGAGATGGCAAACCGCAGCGGAATCCGCAGACAGAATTGACATAGGATATTATGGTACTGTACACAGCAGCAAAAACTGCTGCGGATCCGCAGCAGCCAAATCCACTGCGGAACCGCAGCAGAACCCGCAGCGTGTGCACACACATTCAGTGTACGTGCCTAGGATATTGCTGCATCAAACCCACAGCCGCCAGATGTTACAGCATAGGGGAAGGGATTTCTAGAAAGCCTATATCCACTATGCATCCAGTCGCTTCCGAATCACCCGGGGGCACTGACATGCGGCCCGTCTTTTAAGACAGCAGCATGTCAATTTCACCAAGAGAATGTATTGTATGCGGTAAATACGCACGGTTCAGTGAACAAACGTGGATTTACCTGCGTTCAATAGAAGGCAGCGTTTTTGACACAGCAAACATACACTATGTCCAAAGAGCTGCTCGTTCTGGATCGTGGACTCCCAGGCCTTAGGCTACGTTCCCACAATCAGGAAATGGCAGCGCTATGTTGGCTGCGTCAAAAAACGCTGCCTTCAATTGAACACAGGTAAAGCCACAAGTGTTCACTGAACCATGTGGATTTACAGTGTTCAATACATTCTATGGATTTAAATTTCTGTTGCGGAGACTAGCATCTACGCAGGAGAGGTTGACATGCTGTGGTCTTGAAAGACGTGCCGCAATGTAAGTGTCCGCAGGCATTCCCCGGCCACAGATTATTCTAGAGATCCCATCCACTATGCTAAAGGGTGTGTTAACACGCTGCGGATTCTGCTGCGGTTCCACAGCGGATTTGGCCGCTGCAGATCCGCAGCAGATTTTGCTGCGGTGTACAGTACCATAATATCCTATGGATATTAAAAACCGTAGTGCAGACAGGTCGGATTTTTCTGCGCGGTTTTCCTGCGGTTTCAAAACCGCAGGAAGAATTGACATGTCAATTCTTTCTGCGGATTCCGCTGCGGTTTGCCATCTCCTCCATTGAGATGAAAAACCGCAGGGCAAAACCGCAGGTCTTTTGACCTGCAGATTTTACAGAATCCGCGCGGCCAAATCCGCACCCCATTCCGCAGCATGTGCACGTACCCTTAATATCGGGCAGCTGCGGGTTTGAAGTTGCATAAGGGTATGTGCACACGGTGCGGATTCTGCTGTGGGTCCGCAGCAGATTTTGGTGCGTTGTACAGTACCATTGCTTTCAATGGTAAACTGGAAACTGCTGTGCACATGCTGCGGCTTTTTCCGCGCGGTTTTGCTGCGGTTTACAATCCGCAGCATGTCAATTCTTTTGTCCAGAAACGCTGCGGTTTCACACCTCATCCATTATGTGTAAAACCGCAGGCAAAACGCAGATAAACCGCAGGGTCCTGCGGATTTATCTGCGGTTTTCACTACAAAATCCGCAGAGGCAAAAAACTCCGTGTGCACATAGCCTAAACATGCAGCGTCAAACCCACAGCAGTTCTTGATTGTGGACACGTACCCTAAAAGTCAGAAAATCAGGTAACATCGGCCTTCCCCAATCTCTCATCTTGCAGAACTGGGGTCCGATATTTAACATTTGATCAAGGCAACTGCATGGATATTTCTTCCCATGCTGATTCCACCCATCATCCAAATTTTTTGGGTATCAGCACTCATCTAGCAAGCAAGTATAGTCGACATCAGCTTTTTAGTTCCCTTCCTCTTGTAAAGTCACTGATCCAGTAGTAGGGATACGATTATAATGATGCTGTATTAGAGGCTGTACAAGGTGACGGACGCCCTACCCCTCCCATTCATAATGTGAGGAGTGACCTGAAACACCTATAAGACCCTTGCCAAATAGTTTTTCTTCCGGAGAGTTTAAAATAGTTTTTCTTCCGGTTCTTTTTTAGGCACACCGGGATGATCGCTGGTGATCACAGCTTATTAATACAATGAGACAACGTCCTCATGTGATACTATTATAGCTAAAGACTGTGCAGGTAAGTTACAATGAAGTATTAGTTATTGGTCACCCATGTGTACACCGCTACAGAGCATTGGGGGAAAAAAAAAAAAAAAAAAAAGGTTTGCCTCAAACTTCAAAAAAGTTTTTTGGGCAAGCAGATATTTTGCTTACAGCAGCTTCTACACACAGGGCACTTCTCTAATGTGGTTAATACTTTGGGAAATCTGTACTTTGTTAAACTCCTGGAAGGGGGGTTGGTCCTTTGTGGAGATTCTGCTGGTGTAGGAAGTCTAAAGGTATGTGCACATGTTGCAGATTCTGTTGCGGATTTTTCCGCACAGATTTTGCTAAATCCGCAGGTAAAATGACCTGTTTTTTACCTGCGGATTTCGCCTGCGTTTTCTACACCTGCGGATTTCTATAATGGAGCAGGTGTAAAAATGCTGTGGATTCCGCACAAAGAATTGACATGCTGCAGATTCAAAACCGCAGCAAATGTGCATGGAAAAATCCGTAGCATGTGCACATCGTTTTTTATTTTAGATTGAATATAATGGTTCTGTACACCGCAGGAGAAACTGCTTTGGATCCGCAGGGCCAAATCCACTGCGGATCCGCAGCAGAATCCGCAACGTGTGCACAGACCCTTAGGGTATATGCAGACGATAAGTAAACGCTGTGGGTTGGACGCTGCCTACTTCTGCAGCGCCCAACCTGCAGTGTCCAGATGTTACGGCATTGCGGATGGGATTTAAGAAGAGAGACGCTCACGGCTCATCCGCAGAATCTGACATGCAGCGAGTCTCCGCAAGAGAAATTTCACCCATACAATGTATTGGATGCGATGAATCCACGTGGTTTAGTGAACATGTACGGATTCACCTATGTTCAATAGCTGGCACCACTTTGGAAGCAGTGGACAAGCACTACGTCCAAAGTGCTGCCAATTCCTGATTGTCTGCACATACCCTTAGGCTACGTTCCCACGGTGAGTTTTTACGCTGCGTATTTTGTATATAATGCAAGTAACCTATTTTACTTAATATGTGCAGAAAATCTACAGGGTGGGCCATTTATATGGATACACCTAAATAAAATGGTAATGTTGATATCAACTTCCTGTTTGCAGCACATTAGTATATGGGAGGGGGGAAACTTTTCAAGATGGGTGGTGACCATGGCGGCCATTTTGGATCCAACTTTATTTTTTTCCAATGGGAAGAGCGTCATGTGACACAAACTTATTGAGAATTTCACAAGAAAAACAATGGTGTGCTTGGTTTTAACATAACTTTATTCTTTCATGAGTTATTTACAAGTTTTTGACCACTTATAAAATATGTTCAAAGTGCTGCCCATTGTGTTGGATTGTCAATGCAACCCTCTTCTCCCACTCTTGACACACTGATAGCAAGCAACACCGCAGAAGAAATGCTAGCACAGGCTTCCAGTATCCCTTGTTTCAGATGCTGCACATCTCATATCTTCACAGCATAGACAATTGCCTTCAGATGTCCCCAAAGATAAAAGTCTAAGGGGGCCAGATCGGGAGACCTTGGTGGCCATTCAACTGGCCCACAACGACCAATCCACTTTCCAGGAAACTGTTCATGTAGGAATACTCGGACCTGACACCCATAATTGATGGTATGGGGTGGTATATGGGGTACAAAGATAGTGGGGCCATTCTTCATCAAAAGGAAACCTCAATGCCACTGGATATCTGAAATTGCTACATGATGATGTGTTGCCCTCTTTATGCACTGAAGATTGCACGTTCCCTGAGTTTTTCCAACAAGATGGTGCACCACCACATTATGGGTGTCAGGTCCAAGCATTCCTACAAGGAATCTGACCCCTTTAGACTAGCATTTCTTGCTATCAGTGTGTCAAGAGTGGGAGAAGAGGGTTGCATTGGCAATACAACACAATGGGCAGCACTTTGAACACATTTTATAAGTGGTCATAAACTTGCAAATAACTCATGAAAGAATAAGTTACGTTAAAACCAAGCACACCAATGTTTTCCTTGTGAAATTCTCAATAAGTTTCATGTGTCACATGACCCTCTACCCATTGGAAAAAATAAAGTTGCACCCAAAATGGCCAACTTCAAAATGGCCACCATGGTCACCACCCATCTTGAAAAGCTTTCCCCCTCCCATATACTAATGTGCCACAAACAGGAAGTTGATATCACCAACCATTCCCATTTCATTTAGGTGTATCCATATAAATGGCCCCACCCTGTACATCAAAAACTCACTAAAAAGCTCATGTTGCGAATGTAGCCCTACAAGCAATGCTTTCTGGCTAAAATATGTAAATCAGCTCTCCTCCATAAGGAAGGAAATAGTCTCTAGTAACACTTTTAGGTAGAAACGATCAAAAGAGTTTTTGATGCTTCTGGAGCAGAGGTGAAGAGGATGCTATCACATAGCCACAGAATTGGTGATGGCTTATTGATCGGTCAGGGTCTCATTGGTCGGATTCCTACCGATTGATAAGATGGGGAATTTTTATGTGCGTTAGAAAATGAAGCAGCAGTTTGGATGCCTGATTGCTGCACCATTCATTTTGTATGGGGCTGTCGGAAAAAGCAGAGCTCAGAATGAGCGAAGCGGCGGTGGAGCACACTCACGGCTGAAGCTAGTTTCACATTTGCGGTTGAATTTGCAGCGTATCGTCCGCAACCTCAAACACATGCAAAAACACATGCATGCGTTTGCGGTTGTGAACTATTAGCAAGTCCTAGTTTCCCGGCGAATTTTTGAATGTACACAACACAAGCCACGCCCAATAGGTGTCTTATGTAAATTCTTGCGTATGCAAGTGCTTGTGTACGCATGCGTTCCCATAACCTGTAATGCGTTGTTTAGATGCATTCCTTCCGCAAGCGTACGCATGCGTTTGGAGGCGGCAATTTGACGCCTCCAAAATTGCAACATGCTGCGTTTACAGCGCCCAGCCGCAGACGAAGAAACAATGCATGCGTCAAAGCGGCAAAAAGCTTACAAACGCCTGTACCTGCATCCCCAATGTTAAAGATAGGACGCATGCGGATGTATGTGGCAGAAACGCTGTGGACACAACCGCAAATGTGAAACCAACCTAATCCAATCTAACAAGAATAAAAGTGCCCATCTCTGCTGATCAATACAGGTCCCAGCAGTTGGACCTCCACCGATCAACAAGCTATCACCTATCCTATGGATATATAATTTAAGTGTGGGTGCATCCAATTCTCATAATTTCAACAAAAGTGTCAGGACTGGCTGATGCTTCAATTGACTCAACCCAGTGGTTGCTGCTCTAGAGGCGTCCCGGACCCACAATGTAGAGTTAGCATAGCTCTGTGCAATGTGTAGCTCCCAGTGAAGTGAATGGGACATGAGCTGCGGTACCACATAACGGCTGGCTTACAGTGTGCAGAGCTGTGCTGGCCCTGAACACTGTGTGCAACCAGGTGCCTCAAGAGCTGCAATCAGCTAACCAACGGGGGTGATATTTTTTTAGGGGAGTAACGTGTTGGACTGCCACAGAATGGATATTGATGACCTAGTCTTAGGATAGGTAAGTAATTATGAGTCCAAACAACCCCTTTAAATGATACTGGAGCACAACATTTCTGATCCATTGCTCTGGTCGGAGAATAGTGCTGACAGGACTATGTGGCAAGAACTTATCCACTGCTCGCCAAAGAAATATGGGGTGAGTCAAACAAGTTAGCTTACTGAAAGCTCAGCCCTTGTGTATTGGACTGCAGTAGTATCCTCTTGACAATTTAGACAACCTTTGCACTACGTAAAACAGGTTGTCCAGGTAGCAGCAGCTCTTTATTTAACTTTTTATTTGGAGTCGGGTGCTTATCATATCCATCTCCCATCAATGAGAAGAAAAGCATCTATAACCCATTGACCTAATACTGTCAATGCCACACTTTGCCATTTATCAGGTCACAACTTTTGAGTCCAGATACCAGAGCGGTGGTAGACAAGGCACCAGCCATAGTGAGGTCTGGTCTAAAATCACACTGAAATGGAAAGTATGCGGGCCAATCTCTAAAGATGGCAACATCACCACTGATACTTTGATGTGGACGTGGGCAAACTTTTCAAAAAGTTTTCAAAACTTCTAAAGTTTTTGTTTTTCTTTTCAGGCCATCAGGTAGTGACTCCTACAACACAGAGTTCGATCTGCTATCTAAAAGAAACATAAAACCAGACAGACCCAACCATATATGACTCAATATTGGATTTCTTCAGGCCAAACACAGGCAAGGTGAGCGCTAATAGAATAGTGACTGATTGTTTACTACAGAAGGATGTGTCCATGGCACTCATGGATCTGCGTAATTTCCAATCCATAGAGCCGCCTTATAGCTGAGGTGTAAACATCTCCAAATATCTTCTATACAGTCCGCCAAAAGAAGGTAGACCTCCATGACTCATGAACAGTACAGGCCTCCTCTCCAACACCAACATCTGCACTGCCAGTGACTTTTCTCACTCTAGTTGTTAAAGATACTTTACATGTTAATACTTAACATCACCGCCGGTCCACTGGACTAAAACAAAGCAAATTCCCCATTAGATGCTGCAGTCATCATATCAGTGCCATTATATCATAACCCAAAGCACCGTCTCAGAAGAAGCCTGAAGGTGAGAATTTCTAATGACACAATGCAGACATGTTTCCTCTTCACCTAATTTTTGTCAAAGTGAGTTACATTTACTTTGCTTTCTGCCCCTCTGAATATGGGACCCCCCCTCCCCCAAAGAAATAAAAGACCACCACGCACCCACAAACAATTTTGCTGTATACACATCCACTTTACAGATGATGCAAGCACCGTATAATACATGAGTTCAGCGAGTTGCAGCAGCCCGGCCGCCCTCTCCACACTGCAGCGAATGCAATGCCGACCCCAAAATATATACATTTAAGAAGGGGGACCCTCCTCGACCAGCAAGCAGCATGCACAAATCCTGACGGGCCCGCCTGAAGCCCAGGCTGTTTGCAGTGTACCTGACAGCTGCAGGTCACCAGTCCGTTCCGCGCTAACCGCCGATGCAAAAAGGGGGAGGATGCATCTGATGCATGGAACTTAGCTTTTCCCTGGCACGGCAGGGGTTAACAATATAAAGCACCACTACTCCCCCCCTTTTTTCCCCTCTCAGCCACATCCTACAAAACACAGCTAATATCACAACTGAAGAAGGTGGTCTCAGAGAAGCCTATTCCCAGAGACAGAGGCGGCTACTATCAGTGAGGAGGGGGACTGTGTAAAAAAAAAAAAAAAATGGCAGCCCCTTCTATAATTAGATTTCATCAAGGTTGGGGGGGGGAGGGGAATCAAATTTCTTATAGCTTTAACCCCCTCCTTGTGCATTATACCCTTTCCCCCTACATTTTGCAAGGGGATAAATGCTCCATGTGCGCATACAGCGCTATCAATCAGCCTTTTGTAAGTATCACAGATTCCCTGAGCACGGAGCAGAAGGGCACAAATGTTCCCGAGCATGCCTCTGCAGACTCACCTCTAACATTTCCTCTGCTATGGTAACAGGTTCCCTATTGGCTGCCACAAATGCTACTTGCAGCCAATCACGGGAGCGGCTCTGCGGTGATGCATGTTGCTAGGTTATATATGATGCAGTGAATGATTATGCCCAAACAAAGAGAGAAACCGGAGCAGTTCAGGCTCTCTCCAAAAATACCCCCCTCTTTTTCAAAGCCACTGTTCCTTCCAGGAACATGCAGATATAAATAACGCACTGCTGCAGTTACCAATCCCGATCCGTCACCAATCTCCCCAACAAATCAGGTGCACCCCCCCAAACACCTGTCAAAATTTTACACCAACACAAAAATATATATAAAAGTGTTCTCAGATCAAATGCCCTCTCCCACAAAACCAGGTAGAGCACGTGGAGTGGAACTTTGCTGCAAAATGCACTGCAACTACATCTATTTCCAGCAGCAGCAGTCCTCCGCAGCGGCGCTCCCCTCCTTAACTCCTTCACCGCTGCGCTACATCAAAGGCACGCAAACTGCACAGCAGAACTGCTGGCGATTATTCCCTAGTAACAGGGAACGTGTGAGGACTTCCTGCTCTGCCTATAATACAACGTGACAGGCGCTGGGCTCCGGCGTTGCTCCATACAGTACGACACCAATGCTGAACGCTAAACACATGCACCGCGGCGGATGGGGGGCTGCAGCAAAGGAATACTGCCTGGTGGGACAATCAAACGTTTATAGCCCTTCTCTGACACAAGCAGATGGCATGCAAGGGGAGGGGGTCTAGGGTGGTCACTTATGTCCTGACACATGGGGGTTGTTAAAATACTGCAAAGTGGATTCACCATATAGATTGATAAATAATATATATTTTACACATACCATTTGGGGCTGCTTTCAGACTTTACTCCAGGATACATTGTGGTCTCAGTTTTGGAGACTAGGACCCTGGACGATAAAGAATGATGGGAATATAGATCCGATCACCATCAGATAATTATATTAACACCAGTTTCCTAGAGTCCAAAGAAACTAGGGGGCAACCGGCGGCTTCCAGGCAAATGTTAGACATTCCCTCTTAGGCTTGACTCATGCCCCACAGACCAGTGCTCAGGTAAGGATTAGGAAAGTGCTCAAACAGCAATTCCATGACATGATAATATAAAGTACAGTCCTGATCCCACAGGAGACCCCCAGCAGCAGATGTATATAGCTTTTCCATCCCGCATCTTTCACTAATATTTTCAGATAGGTGGCGCCAGGATCAAGTCTTCACTTTAATATTTTGTTCTAAAGACAATCAGCGCTAAAAGATAACTTCCAGTAAATTCTCATCCCCCCACCAGATGAACAGAAGCCATGATCATATCCAGGCCTCCGGCAGACTGGGCGACATATTGGTGAAAGTGATCTAATGGTGACATTGATTTCCTCATGAATCACACTGACCTATTTATTAGGCAGATACTTTACAGGATGTAAATATAAGGATACGACGACAGCACGTACCCCAGCCCAGGGCAGGCGTCAACACACCAACATAACAGGTACACAGCACACACAACAAATGATGCGGGAGTCTGGGAAAAAGTTTACAACCCCAACTTATCCTGGTCTATACTAAAGGGGCTTTTACACATAGCGATATCGCTATAACGTCTAAAATTTTGTGACGTTATAGCAATATCGCTAGGTGTGATACTTACCTCCGACCGGCTCCCCCACTGTCCATCGCTGATCGCGCGAGAATGTCCGGCTCCATTTCTCGTCGGGCGCTTGCTGCTGTGACGACGAGCGACGCATGGACGTGGGCGGGAGGACGTCAGGATCGCTGTGTGTGAAAGGTGAGTATTGTGCGCTGCATCGCTATGAGGTCTGCCTGTGTGACAGCTCACTAGCGATCATTTAGCGATGCACCAGCGATCCTGACCGGGTCGGATCGCTAGTGCATCGCTAAATGTAAAGGGACCTTAAGTGGCAATAACCCTTATGTCTAAGCTACTGCTCCCCATTATCAGCACTTAGCTACCATAATCCATAGTAATATGATCCATATGACAGCACTGCCATGGTGTTCAGAGGCGTCTTCTGGAAATCTCCACTTTAGGGTATGTACACACGTTGCGGATTTTTCCGCAAGGATGTGGCTGAATCCGCAGGTAAAATGACCTACGTTTTACCTGCGGATTTAGTGCTGATTTACTGCGGATTTTCTGCAGATTTTGTGCGGATTCAACCTGCATTTTTACACCTGCGAATTCCTATAATGGAAGAGGTGTAAGGGTATGTGCACACGCTGCGGATCCGCAGCAGTTCCGCAGACAGTGTAGTACCATGTTGTTCAATGGGAATTCAAATCCGCAGTGCACATGCTGCGGATTTTTCCGTGTGGTTTTGCTGCGGTTTCAGGTCCGCAGCATGTCAATTCTTTCTGCGAATTCCGCTGCGGTTTGCCACCTGTTCCATTGTCCAAGTGTCAAACCGTAGAGGAAAACCGCAGGCAAATCCGCAGATAAACCGTCACTTTACCTGCGGTTTTACCTGTGGACCCACACTGAAAAATCCATCCAGTCTGGCCTAAGCTGTTACTAGTGGTTCAGCCGCTCGACCCTTATTCACATTCACGCCACTTGGCAAGTGAAAAGGTTTTAAATACTAGAGTAGGGACTGTCCCACAAGGGTTGCCGTGACGTGGCGGGATGGCTTGTAAAATTATTTTGATCAAAATTATGTTTACTAAATACCCTTATTATTATTATTATTACCTTTATGCATTATTTGCAGTATATTTTTTACTTTTAGCTCAGGATATTTGTGTTTTTTGCTTTCTGTTTTCACTGAAAAATCCGCAGCGTGTGCACGCAGCCTAAAAGCGCTGCGTATAACACACAACGAATCGACATGCTACGGAAAATAAACCGCAGCAAATCTGCGGGGAATTTTCCGCAGCATGTGCACAGCGGATTTGGTTTTCCATAGGGTTACATGGTACTGTACACCACATGGAAAACTACTGCGGATCCGCGGGCAAATCCACAACGTGTGCACATACCCTTACATTGCAGGAGCACCATATTTGATCTCACATCCGTTCTGCACATGGATCAACACAAAATCATGTGGGAACATTATTCAGAGATTCAACATCAATCTGCACAACGTTTAGGAAACAAATATGACCTCCTATAGTATCCGCACTAATCCTCTGACTTCTACGCATTGGATGCAAGAGATAAGATCCAGGCCCATCAGCGTTCTATCCAGAGCCATTTGTAATCCTGCAGTTTTATTGCCCCATCCTAAAAAAAGATGCACATGATGAAAGGATCAATGTCCATAGCAGGTCCCCAGAGTGACTGACATGGACACAGCTATAGGGCAAACATGGCCTCCTCTTATGCCATGGTGCACAATAATTTCTCTCAAAGATGAGTTCAGAGGACTCACTGGGAACCTCAGATGCCAAAACTTTGGTTGAAAAAAGTGAATTGGGCAAATAACTACAATGAGCCAGTAGGAATAAATGCGAAGCAATTTCTACAGGTAAGGAGGAAAGCAGCGCAGGATAGAAGCTTTGTCAATTTATGAGCTAAAGACGACAGCAGCACCCCATATACACAAAGAGCTCACATTCAGCCTATATTACTGAGAGACGCACATGAACCTCACATCCAGCCCATATTTGGCTGGTTTACAGTAAATAATTTTAAGGGGAACGTATACAGACCATAATGCCTAGACTGACTGCGGGTCCACTGACCTGAATTAACAGATTTGTGTGTGCCCACAGAGCTGTAAGGTCATGAAATACACCAGTCAGGAAACCAGCTTTAGGCCACATTCACACATTCAGAATTTGGTCTGAAAGCCAAAATTAGCAGTGGAACAATAAGAGGAAAAAAATTATACTAGGAATACGTCACCACTTACGTACTTTCACTCACTCCTGGTTTTGGCTTACAAATATGGAAGTAAATTACTGACCAAACACTGAACCTGGCCTTAATGGGAAAGCACACACCTCCCCATCAAGCATACATTACTGGTAAGAAAAAAAACCAAAAAAAAAAACCACAGAGCTCACATTCAGCCTATATTACTAAGACGAAACACACACAGACCTCACATCCAGCCTATATTACCAAGAGGAAACACTAAGATCACATCCAGCCTATATTACCAAGAGGAAACACTAAGATCACATCCAGCCTATATTACCAAGAGGAAACACACACAGAGTTCACATCCAGCCTATATTACCAAGAGAACAGAGCTCACATCCAACCTATACTGCCAAAAGGACACATAGAGCTCACATCCAACATATATTACCAGGAGGAAACGCACAGAACTCACATGCAACCTATATTATTAAGATGACGCACAGAGCTCACATCCAGCCTGTGTTACCAAGAGGAAACACAGTGCTGACATCCAACCTATTATTACTAAGAACAGAGCTCACATCCAGCCTATATTGCTAATAGGACACACAGAGCTCACATCCAGCCTATATTGCTAATAGGACACACAGAGCTCACACACAGCCTATATTACCAAAAGAACAGAGCTCACATCCAACCAATACTACCGAAAGGACACATAGAGCTCACATCCAGCCTATATTACTAAGAGGACACACACACAGCGCTCACATTCAGCCTATATTACTAAGAGGACACACAGTGCTCACATCCAGCATATATTAAAAAGAGGACACACATCACTCACATCCAGCCTATATTACATAGAGGACACACACAGCGCTCACATCCAGCCTATATTACTAAGAGGACACACAGTGCTCACATCCAGCATATATTAAAAAGAGGACACACATCACTCACATCCAGCCTATATTACAAAGAGGACACACACACGCAGCGCTCACATTCAGCCTATATTACTAAGAGGAAACACGCAGAGCTCACATCCAACCTATATTACTGGGAGAGACACACAGAGCTCACATTCAGCCTATATTACCAAGAGGAAACAGACAGCTCACATCCAAGAGGAAACACACACTGAACTCACATCCAGCCTATATTATTGGGAAAGACACACTGAGCTCACATCCAGCCTATGTTAGGCTGGTTTCACATTAGCGCTTTTTAAGCGCACGCACGGCCGGGGGTAGCTCCGCCCCCGAGCCGGCTCTCTGCCCGGCGTGCCCGCCCCTTGCTTGTAGCGCCGCCTCCTAGCGGACAGCGGCGCCTGCGATCGGCACACCCTATCTTTAGCATAGGGTGCGCAGATCGTGCGCAGGCCGTGCGCTAGTTGCGCTTTGACCTGCGCTGCGCACTTTTGACTGTGCGCCGTGCGCGCCAAAATCGAACTTTTCGGATTTTGGCGCGCACGGCGCACCGTCAAAAGTGCGCAGTGCAGGTCAAAGCGCAACTAGCGCACGGCCTGCGCACGATCTGCGCACCCTATGCTAAAGATAGGGTGCGCCGATCGCAGGCGCCGCTGTCCGCTAGGAGGCGGCGCTACAAGCAAGGGGCGGGCACGCCGGGCAGAGAGCCGGCTCGGGGGCGGAGCTACCCCCGGCCGTGCGTGCGCTTAAAAAGCGCTAATGTGAAACCAGCCTTACTAAGATGACGCGCAGACCTCACATCCAGCCTACTTTACCAAGAGGAAATACCTACAGACCTCACATCCAGCCTATATTACTGGGAGAGACACACAGAGCTCACATGCAGCCTATATTACTAAGATGACGCACAGACCTCACATCCAGCCTACATTACCAAGAGGAAACACAGCGCTCACATGCAACCTATTATTACTAAGAACACAGAGCTCACATCCAACCTATATTGCTAATAGGACACACAGAGCTCACATCCAGCCTATATTAGGGTGGTTTCACATTAGCGCTTTTTAAGCGCACGCACGGCCGGGGGTAGCTCCGCCCCCGAGCCGGCTCTCTGCCCGGCGTGCCCGCCCCTTGCTTGTAGCGCCGCCTCCTAGCGGACAGCGGCGCCTGCGATCGGCGCACCCTATCTTTAGCATAGGGTGTGCAGATCGTGCGCAGGCCGTGCGCTAGTTGCGCTTTGACCTGCGCTGCGCACTTTTGACGGTGCGCCGTGCGCGCCAAAATCCGAAAAGTTCGATTTTGGCGCGCACGGCGCACCGTCAAGAGTGCGCAGCGCAGGTCAAAGCGCAACTAGCGCACAGCCTGCGCACGATCTGCGCACCCTATGCTAAAGATAGGGTGCGCCGATCGCAGGCGCCGCTGTCCGCTAGGAGGCGGCGCTACAAGCAAGGGGCGGGCACGCCGGGCAGAGCTACCCCCGGCCGTGCGTGCGCTTAAAAAGCGCTAATGTGAAACCACCCTTACCAAGACGAAACACAGAGCTCGCATACAGCCTATATTACCAAGAACAGAGCTCACATCCAACCCATACTACCGAAAGGACACATAGAGCTCACATCCAGCCTATATTACTAGGACGACACACATCACTCACATCCAGCATATATTAAAAAAGAGGACACAGCTCACAACCAGCGTATACTACCACAAGGAAACAGTGCTCACTTCCAATCTATATTACTAAAAGGAAACATCACTCACATCCAGCATATATTACTGTGAGAGACACTCCCACAAGAAAAAGAAAAATCTGAAACTGGGATTATACTGTAAACTACACACTGGGGGGGGGGAAATGAATAAAGTAATGACAATTGCAGTCTGAGTCTGGCTAGTTTTAAAAACTAAAAGGTATCAATTAACATGTAAAAATCACTTTTTCGATTTGAAAGGTGATGGTCAAAAGTTTGTGTGACAATTATCTATCATCCCTCTTTCTGTAATAAGACAGATAATTATCTATCACTGTTTCTGTAGGAATTAAGGATGAGACAAGTAAAATTCCAACCTGTAGAACCCTTTTCTACCCTCTTAGGTCATTGGAGGGATCCACCTGCTAAAATCTATACTGCAGCCATCCAGTCTATGACACTACATCCCTTCATCGCTTAGACCCTAATCCAGTAACTTCCACTCTGCTTATCCGAGAGCTGAGTGAAATGCCGTCCCCACAATCCATCTCCTTCATGTAATCTGATTACCCACAATCCAGCTGCACATCTATGAATGGGCTCACCATCGCTGTGAGCATACAAGATGCCTTAAGCGCCCCTTGTATCACAACCCTGCACATATTTATAGTCGACTCCCCCCCCACAGTGTATCAGGCAGGGTGCTACCCAGACAGGGCCAGGACGTGGGGACCCCATATTAGGAGCAGCCCTTGCTCATGTCATCCCTCATCCTAGAACTGCAGAACCAGACCCCCGGTATTAACTCTTGTCATTGCCAATAAGATTTAATGATGAGAATGTAGGGGGCGCCCAGACCTGACTGCAGCCTCCTATCCCCCATATGAATCAATGGGCATCGGCAAAGCTTCACTTGCCAAAAGCAACATTGGTACCTTACCTACAAAACCACCAGTGGAGGACGAAAAGGAGCTGCCCACATGATCAGTAACAACACCCAGTCCGCTCTGCTGTGTTAATAAATTATTCTATGTAAACCCACAAGCTTTTAGGTTTTTTTTTTATTTATTTGCTTGGTGATGTTCTTCTGTTACTCCTCCTGGAAACCCATGAAATAATGAGCAAATGGATGTTACCGTTTTACACGGGATGACTATCAGTGACAACAGAAAATAGGTTCATAGCTACCAAAAAAAAAAAAACATTCAGATGCGCCTCAAGACAAAATTAATGCTCTTTTGCCTGCAGAGTTCAAACTGAAAGTCAGACTACTTCTATCAATAATAAATTAAAATAAAAATATTCAAAATTTCTCTTTTTCCTGCAGAGATCAAATTAAAATTCCGAACATTTTAATTATTTTAAATTATTATTGATAGAAATATTCCGAATTTCAATTTGAACTCAGAAGGCAAAAGAGTAAATAAATTAAAAAATAATAAATTATATATACACCACACCCTCCTTCCTGCTATTCTGGCACTGAAGCCAGTGACTAGTCTCACATGGTCACATGACAAGGGCCCACGAGGAGTGGACCGGACGCTGCAGCCGAGCCAGGAAACGCGAGACGAAAAGGTTTATTTTTATTTTTTATCACCTTCCATATGAGAATTTAGACTCATTCATCGCTTTGAGAAAAAAAATAGAAAAAAAAATATGGTGGCACCACTTAATTCACACATTTCCAGGAGGAATAATAGAAGCACCGTAGGAGGGGTGGGGAAAACTTAATTTATTAAAACAGCATTTTCTTCGGGGTACACCAAAAGAAAAAAAAGATTGCACCAAAATGCAATGACCCCCCCCAATTAGACGCAATGGTAGGACCTGAAATGTTAACGGTCCATAGGTGACAGGTCCCTGGATGGGCCGTACCACTGCCAGGTTGGGGGGGGGTAATGTAATCGTCACACACCTGCAGCACCCCCTATCCTCCCCGGCAGAATCCGTGCTCCCCCAGAAACAGCGGCGCAGGCAGAATCCGGCCGCCCCTGGATACAGCCACCTCTCCGGACACCGCTTACCTCAGGCGCGGCGGCTGCTGCTTCTCCTCGGGCGGACGCACATCCTGACGAGCTCTCTGCAGGCCGGAGCGGAGCTTCTACAAGCAGCCCCGGCGTCCGCTCCCTGCTCCCTCCCCGGTGGTGGCCAGCAGCTGCAGGTGGAGGCGGGGAGGGGAGGCCGTGACAGCTCGCCGCCTCTGCCCCGCACTCCGGCTCTGACGGGTTTTTTTTTTTTCCCAGTAATGCAACACAAAATGGCTGCGAAAACAAACCGACGCAACAGCCGCTGAAGAGAAGTCACGTGAGTGCGCATGCGCAGAGCCCCGCTGAGCAGCAGCAGCCAGCGGTCTGCCGCCTCCGCCTTGCGTCACTGCGGGAGCCACGCCCTCTACAGTGACAGGCCCCGCCCACCAGGCCCGCAGAGCGCCGGGGCCTACATTGAAAGCGCAAAGTCCCTTTACCTTCCACGTTTTACTCCACAAAATGCCTGGAAGAAAAGGAGGGCATTTTTAGGTTGGTAAAATAAAAAAATGCCCGAAAACGTCAAACGGCACTGAATATTGCTCCAATTTCTGCGTAACATTACATACCTCCCAACTTTCAACCTCCCAACCCTGCAAATTTTAGGCCACGTCCCAACGACACCCATTTCGCAACTAGTCACACCCATGTCCACACCCAAACACATCCATTTAGCACTGCTGATCACACTGACTGGTACTCTGGGCACACTGACTGGTACTAAGGAAAAGAAAGAGAGAAAACAAATAGAAAGAAAACAGAAAGAAAGGAGAGCGAGAGAAAGAAAGAGGGGAAAGAAAGAACAGAGAAAGAAAGGGGAAAGAAAGAACAGAGAAAAATAAAGAGGAGAAATAAAGAAAAAAACAGAAAAAGAAAGAACACAGAGAAAGAAAGAGGAGACAGAAAAAAAGAACAGAGAGAAAGAAAGAACAGAGAGAGAAAGAAAGGGGAAAGCAAGAAAGAAATAGGGGAAATAAAGAACAGATAGAAAGAACAGAAAGAAAGAGGGGAACGAGAGAACAGGTAGAAAGAACAGAGAGAAAGAAAGGGGAAAGAAAGAACAGAGAAAAATAAAGGGTAGGTAAAGAAATAACAAGAAAGAAAGAGAAAGAAAGAACACAGAGAAAGAAAGAGGAGACAGAAAAAAAAGAACAGAGAAAGAACAGAGAGAAAAAGAAATGGGGGAAAGAAAGAACAGAGAGAGCAGATAGAAAGAAAGAACAGAGAGATAGAAAGAGGGGAAAGAAAGAACAGAGAGAGAGAAAAAAGGGAAATAAAAAACAGAAAGAAAGAGAGGGAAAGAAAGACAGAGAAAAAGAAAGAGAGAAAGAAAGAACAGAGAGAAAGAAATAGGGGACAGAAAAAAAGAACAGAGAGAAAGAAAGAGGGGAAAGAAATAGCAGAGAACAGATAGAAAGAACAGAGAGAAAGAGAAAGAAAGAACAGAGAGAAAGAGAAAGGAAGAACAGAGAGAAAGGGGAAAGAAAGAGCAGAGAGAGAAAGAAATGGGAAAGAAAGAGAATAGAGAAAGAGGGGAAAGAAAGGACAGAGAGAGAAAGAAAGAGGGGACAGAAAAAAAGAACAGAGGGAGAGCGAAAGAAAGAGGGGAAAGAAAGGCAGAATAGAGAGAAAGAATGAGGAAAGAAAGAACAGAGAGAGAAAGAAAGAGAAAAGAAAGAACAGAGAGAAAGAAAGGGGATAGCAAGAACAGAGAGAAAGAAATAAGTAAAGAAAGAAAGAACAGAGAGAAAGAAAGAGAGGAAAGAAAAAGAAAGAAAGAGGGGAAAGAAAGAACAGAGAAAGAAAGAACAGAGAGAGAGAAAGAAAAAAGAAAGATTAGAGAGAGACGGAAAGAACATAGAGAGAAAGAAAAAGAGAGGGAAAGACAGAACAGAGAATGAGAAAGAAACAGAGAGAGAAAGAAATAAATATTCTATAAAGATACTATAGCAGCCTGGCTCCCATTGTAGTGCCTACCTGAGCCTCCCGGTGCAGGACATATCATGATCCACTCACATGGCCAGCATCCCCGATTCCAAGGTGATCCTGCTGTCCGCGCTGTCGGAGGAGGACATGGTGATGGATCTGAAGCATTTCTGGTTCCGTCACAATCTCATGAAATTACCTAATTTCTGGTCAGCTTCCAGCACATCACTTCCGGTGGACCGTCATATGCGAGTTTTAAAGTGCTCCTCGGGGCTCCGCCGTGTACTCCTGTGTCCGTGGGAAAAACCGCTTTTTATGCCTCGTACACACTTGGCTCCGCTCCGTACATCCCGTACAGGTATGGCTCCACTACGTACACACACGGCTCTGCTCCGCATACCCCCATACACATGCGGCTCTGCTCCGTACACCAAGTACACACACGACTCCGCTCCGTACACGTCATACACGCACGGCTCCGCTCCATACACCTCGTACATGCGCAGCTCCACTCCGTTCACCTCATACACGCGCGGCTCCGCTCCGTACACCCCGTACAAACGTGACTCTGCTCCATAAGCCCAGTACACGCATGGCTCCGCTCTGTACACTTCATACACACGCGGCTCCGCTCCGTACGCCCCGTAAACACGCGGCTCCGCTCCGTACGCCATGTACACACGTGCATCCGCTCCGTACAGCTTGTACACACGTGGCTCTGCTCCGTACACCTCGTACACACACGGCTCTGCTCCGTACACCTCGTACACACACGACTCCGCTCCGTACACCTCGTACACACACGGCTCTGCTCCGTACACCTCGTATACACGCGGCTCCGCTCCGTACACCTCATACACACACAGCTCTGCTATATCCACACTGTAAACTTCTCCTGACCCCACACAGAAACTTCACCTTATCCAGCACCTTGACAACCAGCACAGCAGAGTCCTCCAGACACGGAGGCCCCTGATCAAGTGACCCCTGACTCCTCCCCTCCTGTGACCTCATCACAGGTCCTGTGCGTGCAGCCACAAAACACCCCAGCGACATCACTGCAGGCTGCGGTGAGTCTCTGGGAGGGCGAGGATGGGGTCGGTGCATGGGGGGGGTGTGGCGGCTCAGTGCAATGCGGGAAAAATAGCGTCCCAGGCGGAACGCGGGTGGGGGGTGTCAAAAACGGGACTGTCCCGCGAGAGTCGGGACGGTTGGGAGCTATGATATACTTAGCAATTTTTGAAAAAAGACATCAGAGAGGTTCCTAAAAATGTTTCCTCTTGCCCCGCCCATTTATATAGGTAACATCCCCACTATATAGCATACTATAAAGCTAAAGACCCATCTATACAAACCCCAGATCATGCTGTACACAGCCCCCCCTATTTATAGCATCCCAGACCAAAGCCTCTAGAGATATAGACCCCATCCAGACCCCATCTATACAGTGCACAGACCACAGACCAGACTGGGCATCCATAACAACCCCACTGGATACAGACCCTCCATTTTAAACATATGTAAGGGGAGGCAGGACTCAGGACTGTAGTCATGACCAGAGATTCCGCAGCATCTATGTCCCGACCTTCCCCTACAGAAAACTGTATTCTTCTTCTCAGCGTACCTGCACCTCCAGTTTTAGGTCCCCCCGGGCATTTCCCAGGCGTTGACAGTCCCTCTTTCAGGCGACCACCAATAATAGCGATACTGTTCGGGATAACTTTAACATTTTCTTTACTCAGTACTTCACATGTCACATCCACAGTTGGCACATCATGATATTCACTTGTTTCCTTATCTTTCCCTCTCTGGCTGTCACTTCTGTGCAGAACACGCCTGGACCGGACCATCCTAGACCGCGCCCCAGTTCATTCCTGACCTGACCTTGCCATGATGACAATTCCTTTTGTCTGTTTTGCCCCAGACTTGAAATCATCAGTCACCAGGTTTGGTTGCCTCTGGTAAAGCATCTGGCCTGTCTATACCGTTCTCATCGAAGCTCCAACTTCCTTGATCTCCTCAGTCCAACCGACTCCTGCCCTAAAGGCATCCGCCCAGGCGATGAGTCGCCACATCTTTCCTTTCCTGTTCTAGCCCACTGCTATGATGCACAGTGGCCATGAATGATGTGGGCTGCAGCAATTTAACGTTACGTGGCTGCCGAGCTGTCCGGGACTATAGCCCATGTGGACACTACGGCACCCTGGCCCTGTCTGACCTAACTTCCTAGAAACTCCTGTCTTACCACCCGGCAGTCCCTCCTACACTTAACCCCCTATAACCATACTATAAACTATACCTACAGTGCACACTAGTATGCGTCCATCTAGTGGCCCACAAAGGAACTACAACTACCCTTATCAAAGGGATGCACTTACTTTCCCTAAACTGTACATGAGCATTAGTACACATCATCACATAAACAGCATTACACTAAAGGTACACAACATCATATAATATAGTTCTACAAAGAATGGTAACACATGTATGAATGTGGCAATACCATAACTGTGAGCGATAATACATATTACTATGTAACAGTACTGCAAAAAAAAACATAGACATTACCAACATTAGCATATGTAAACATCAACAGATGGAAGACAATTAGAGGAAGGGAAGCAAGGAAGTAATTGTATCTCACCCCCTTATACACACTCTAGACCAGACCTCTAAATAAAGATATAGACCCCCAATCTAGACCACCTAGACCTAGAGTGTTGAGCATACCCCTTTGTACCAAACCCCTTTAAAGACGTCCTTTTGTACAGCCCCCATCTATACAGACCCCAGACCAGGCTCCCCATTTATACAGCCCCCACTATTTATACACATCACAGACCCCTTTGAGATATACAGTGGATACAGAAAGTATTCAGACCGCTTTAAATTTTTCACTCTTTGTTTCATTGCTGCCCTTTGGTTATTATTATTATATTCAGGAGAGGGTGAAGCTGGTCGTGCGGCGGTTCAGCAGGCTGAGGATCACTGCAGGTTGTAGGCTTGTCGGAAGAGGTTTGTCTTCAGAGTCCGTTTGAAGGTTTCCATGGTAGTCGAAAGTCTGATGTGTTGTGGTAGAGAGTTCCAGAATATGGGGGAAGCACGGGAAAGTCTTGTATGCGGTTGTGGGAAGAAGAGATAAGAGGGGAGTAGAGAAGGAGATCTTGAGAGGATCGAAGGTTGCGTGTAGGTAAGTCCGGGGAGACCATGTCACAGATGCATGGAGGAGACAAGTTGTGGATGGCTTTGTAGGTCATAGTTAGGGTTTTGAACTGGAGCCTCTGGACAATAGGAAGCCAGTGAAGGACTTGGCAGAGAGGAGAGGCTGGGGAATAACGGGGAGACAGGTGGATTAGTCGGGCAGCAGAGTTTAGAATAAATTGGAGTGGTGCAAAGTGCTAGAGGGGAGGCCAGAGAGTAGGAGGTTGCAATAGACGAGGTGGGAGATGATGAGGGCGTGCACAAGCGTTTTGCAGTCTCTTGGTGAAGGAATGTATGGATCCAGGAAATATTTTTGAGTTGGAGTCGGCAGGAGGAGGCAAGGGCTTGGATATGTGGCTTGAAAAAGAGAGCAGAGTCGAGGATCACCCCGAGGCACCGAGCATGGGGAAAGTGAGCAGCCATTGACATTGATGGTTAGCTCCGGTGGAGGGGTGCAGTGACATGGGGGAAAGATGATGAATTCTGTTTTGTCCATGTTTAGTTTTAGAAAGCGAGCAGAAAAGAAAGATGACATAGTGGACAGACATTGTGGGATTTTGTTCAGCAAGGAGGTGATGTCAGGTCCAGATAGGTAGATCTGAGTGTCATCGGCATAGAGATGATACTGCAAACCATGGGATTCTATGAGCTGTCCCAAGCTGAAGGTGTAGATGGAGAAGAGTAGGGGTCCAAGAACTGAGCCTTGGGGAACACCGACAGACAGGGTGAGGTGAGGAGGTGATGTGGGAGAGGGAGACACTAAATGTTCGGTCTGTTAGGTATGATGAGATCTGGGATTGGGCCAAATCTGTGATGCCAAGAGATGAGAATCTGTAACAAGAGGGAATGGTCCACAGTGTCAAAGGCAGAAGACAGGTCCGGGAGAAGGAGGACAGAGTAGTGTCGCTTGCTCTTGGTGGTCAGTAGGTCATTGGTGATTTTAGTTAGGGCAGTTTCAGTTGAGTGATGAGGTCAGAAGCCAGATTGTAACCGGTCAAAGAGGGAGCAGAAGGAGAGGTGGGAGAACAGTTCAAGAGGGACATGCTGTTCCAGTAGTTTTGAGGCATAGGGGAGAAGTGATATCGGGCGATAGCAAGACACAGAGGATGGGTCGAGGGAGGGCTTTTTGACGATGGGTGTGATCCGAGGCATGTTTGAAGGATGAGGGGAAGACACCGTTTGTAAGTGAAAGTGATAATTAAAAAAAAATCATTTTTTTCTCATTAATGTACACTCTGCACCCCATCTTGACAGAAAAAAAACAGAAATGTAGAAATTTTTGCAAATTTATTAAAAAAGAAAAACTGCAATATCACATGGTCATAAGTATTCAGACCCTCTTCTCAGACACTCATATTTAAGTCACATGCTGTAGAACGATGACCTTCAGCACTCAATAAATCACAAAGAAGTTCATTTGCCAGTAAATTTCCACCATTGCCCCGGTACAAGTCAATGGATACACACTGCAGCGTAGTTTCTGCACATTCCTATTGCAACCCGGCACAGCACTTGGCAGAGCATAACTGCAGCACGGCGACAGACACCCTGCACTGACACCCTTGATAAAGGCGATTGCCCCGAAACGTTGGGAAAGGACCTTTATCTGTGTACCCCATTTTGTCAGCTGTTAATTAAAATTTGAAATTTACTGGCAATTGAACTTCTTTGTGATTTATTGAGTGCCAAAGGTCATCGTTCTATTGTTTGACTTTATTTACCTTAGAGCACCACCTCTCTATGTTTAGAGTGCACCACTTTTGACCGATTTGATGTCATATGCTGTCCATTTCCTTGTGATCCTCCTTGAGATGGTTCTATACAGATCACAGATCAGACCCCCATCTACATTATACAGACCCCAGATCAGACCCCAGATCTATACAGACCCCCATCTATACAGATCCCAGGTCAGACCCCCATCTATACTGACCCCAGATCAGACCCCAACTATACTGATCCCATATCAGACTCCCATCTATACAAATCCCAGATCAGACCCCATCTATACTGACTCCAGATCAGACCCCATCTATACAGACCCCAGATCAAACCCCCATCTATACAGATCGCAGATCAGATCCCCATCTATACAGACCCCAGAACAGACCCCCATCTATACAGATCGGAGATCAGATCCCCATCTATACAGACCCCAGATAAGATCCCATCTACAGAGACCCCAGCTAAGACCCCATCCATTCAGATCCCAGATCAGACCCCTATCTATACCGACCCCCATCTATACAGACCCCCATCTATACAGACACCAGGTCAGACCCCATATATACAGACCCCCCCATCTATACAGACCCCAGATCATACCCCCATCTATACAGACCCCATCTATATAGACCCCGATCAGACCCCCATCTATACAGACCCCAGATAAGATCCCATCTACACAGACCCCAGGTAAGACCCCTTCCATTCAGATCCCAGATCATACCCGTATCTATACAGACCCCTATCTATACAGATGCCAGATCAGTCTCCCATCTATATAGACCCCAGATAAGACCGCATCTATGCAGACCCCATCTATGCAGACCCCAGATCAGATCCCCATCAACACAGACCCCAGATCAGAACTCTATCTAAACAGACTCCAGATCAGACTCCATCTACACAGACTCCAGATCGGACCCCATCTATGCAGAACCCAGATCAAACACCCATCTATACAGACTCCAGATCAGACCTGATCTATACATATCCCAGATCAGACCCCCATCAATACTGACCCCAGATGAGACCCTCATCTCTACTGACCCCAGATGAGACCCTCATCTCTACTGACCCATGATCAGACCTCATTTACACCCACCCCTGACCACTCTCGCTACAGTTCACAGACCAGGACCCCACCCTACCGATGCAGACCCTAGACCAGAGCCAACAGATAGAGCCGTGCAGTTCTGCTCTCTCTGATCCTGCACTTTTGGTCTCTCTCGGTCATCCCCACCTCACAACCCACTGACTCCACAGCCAGCATCGGGGCACTGTGTGTGGCAGCATCAGGGCTGTATTGACCCATGGCTGGGCCCCTAGACTTCTGGAAATTTTATCCCCAGCCTGACCTTGGTGCACAGTACATAGCACTATGTTCTATATCGCCCTATAAGTAATCATTGTATTTGCTCTACCAGTAGCCCGCGGCAGCGTTTGAGCTCACGCCATCAAGATCGCGACTAAACTATGTTATTGACGGAGGTGAAAAAAGGGAGACAACGTAATATCACCAACCTGAAGCTAGACCGCTACGGGGCCGCTCTGTTAGGCTACTTTCACATTAGCGTTTTTTAGCTCTGCGCTTCGTGCGCAATAGAAACGCATGCAAAAAACGCATTATGCGTTTTGCATGCATTTGCGTTTTTTAGGCACATGCGTTTTAACCAGTTTCTAGCCATGTTAACTCTTAAAATCCATGTGTTTTGTAATGCAGGCATGCGCATGTACATGCGCACGCCTGCGTTCCCATAGACTAATGCGTTATTTTGTAGCATTACGTGCGCAAGTGTGCGCATGCGTTTTTTTTATGCCGTTGGACGGACCCAAAAATGCAACAGGTTGCGTCTGGCGCGCCTAGGCGCACACCTTGAAAAAACGCATGCGCACGAAAACGCATACGAACGCGTGCAATCGCTAGACCATGCGCACGCCATGTTAAACATAGGTGCGCATGACGCATATCCATGGACGCGCACGATGCGCTGCGCAAAAAAACGCTAATGTGAAACCAGCCTTAAACATATGAAAGCGTACCGCTATGGCGTAAACCACCATGTGAGTCCTAGGGTGCGGATCACAGTACCTCAGCTGAAAAAATAATTTTGATGGGCCCCTAGTCATAGACTGTCCCTAAAGGCCACATCAGAGGATTTATCAGGTGATTAACAGGTTTTTATTTTATGGCAGTTTTTCCCAATGTCAGTGAGCTGTATGAGCAGTACTAGTTTATGGTGATAAACTAAAAGTATGAAGTAATAAAAATGTTTCCTACGATGGTAAAGCTTTATGATCATAAGACTGAAAGACCCCTCTACACTAGCCCACAACCCCCAGCATGCTCTATCAGTCACTGGACTACAGATCCATAATGCACTACCTTCCTAGAGACTACAGATCTATCAAGTCCTGTCGTCTACTCTGAGGCCATGCTGAGAGCTGCACTCCATGACAGCTGCAAATTGTGCCTTCTGTGATGTAAATTATCACATCTACTGAGTCACCAAACCTTGACTGCGTGTCAAGGAGATAACCAAGCTGCCCGAAGATGGCCCAATGCAGATGCTGCGCAGTCACTGGTACGTGTCTGCAGGTGTCCATACAAAATTATTGATAGAGTGTAGTCGTTGGGTCATTCATACTTGGCAAAAAAAAAGTTCAGATTCTGAGCTATTTTTCTTGATAAATTGATATGTTGTTAGATAGTAGGAACGCGGGATGCGGTGACAAGCATGAGGCAGAGCAAGATTTAACGGGTTTATTACAGGGGATACTCGACGTATGTAGAGAATATAGGGGAGGTAAAGCTTAACCCTTTTACCCCCAAGGGTAGTTTGCATGTTAATGACCAGGCCAATTTTTACAATTCTGACCACTGTCCCCAGAGGCGTATCTAGGCTTCCTGGCACCCGGGGCAAGAATTTGGTTCGGCGCCCCCCCCCACTCCAAATCCCCCACACATTAGTCCCATCCCCACTCATTAACCCCCATCCCCACTCCAAATCCCCCACACATTAAATAACCCCCATCCCCACTCCCAAATCCCCCCCACACATTATGTACCCCCCACTCCAAATCCCCCACATATTAACCCCATCCCTACTCATTAACCCCCCCAAACAATAACCCCCATCCCCACTCATTAATTCCATCCCCACTCATTAACCCCCCGTCCATACTCCCAAATCCCCCAACACATTAAGTACCCCCCCACTCCAAATCCCCCACACATTAACCCCCATCCCCACTCATTAACCCCCCAGACATTAATTCCATCCCCACTCATTAACCCTCCACAAATTAATTCCATCCCCACTCAATAACCCCCATCCCCACACATTAACCCCATCCCCTCATTAACCCCCCACACATTAACCCCCATCCCCACTCATTAACCCCCCACACATTAACCCCATCCCACTCTTTACCCCCACACAGTAACCCCCATCTCCACTCATTAACCCCCATCCATTAACCCCATCCCCACTCTTTAACCCCCCCACACATTAATCCACATCCCCACATTAACCTCATCTCCACTCATTAACCCCCCACACATTAACCCCCATCCCCACTCATTAACCCCCCACACACATTAACCCCCATCCCCACTCATTAACCCCCCACACATTAACCCCCATCCCCACACATTAACCCCCCACACATTAACCCCCATCCCCACTCACTAACCCCCCCACACATTAACCCCATCCCCACTCATTAACCCCCCACATTAACCCCCATCCCCACAAATTAACCCCCCACACATTAACCCCCATCCCCACTCATTAACCCCCCCACACATTAACCCCATCCACACTCATTAACCCCCCACACACACTAACCCCCATCCCCACTCATTAACCCCCCACACATTAACCCCATCCCCACTCTTTACCCCCACACAGTAACCGCCATCTCCACTCATTAACCCCCCCACATTAACCCCATCCCCACTCTTTACCCCCCATCTCCACTCATTAACCCCCCACACTCATTAACCCCCATCCCCACACATTAACCCCCATCCATTACCCCCATCCCCACTCATTAATGCCACTACACATTAACCCCATCGCCACACATTAACACCCCCCATCTTCGGTGGTTTCTTCAGCTCCACATTGGAGCACACTTACCACCAGCACTGAGCGTTCACTCTGGGAGCCAGGGAGTGACGTCAGCAGCGTGATCACATGACATGTCACGCTGCTGACGTCGCTCTGGCCCGGCGGTCAGAGCTGCAATTGTACTGGCGTCTATACAGACGTCAGTACAATTGTTCCCTGGGAGCCGGCACGCACACCTTCTCTGCGCCAGCTGTCAGCTTGACAGCTGACACAGAGAACCGCTGACTCTCAGGCCAGGGGGGCGGCAGAACGCAGCCGCCAGGGAGCACACTGCGGACCGCTGCATTCGGCGGCCCGACTGCGCCCCCCTGCTGGCTGCGCCCGGGGCAATTGCCCCGGTTGCCCCCCCCTAGATACGCCCCTGACTGTCCCTTTATGTGGTAATAACTTTTGAACACTTCCATGATCCCGATGATTCTGACATTGCTTTCTCGTGACATATTGTACTTTATGATAGTGGTAAAATTTCTTTGATATGACTTGCGTTTATTTGTGAAAAAAACGAAAATTTTGCGGAAATTTTGAACATTTTGCAATTTTCCAACTTTGAATTTTCATGCGCTTAAAACAGAGAAATACGTCATATGAAATAGTTAATAAATAACATGTCCCACATGTCTACTTTACATCAGCACAATTTTGGAACCAATTTTTTTTTTGTTAGGACATTATAGGGGTTAAAAGTTGACCAGCGTTTTCTCATTTTTACAACACCATTTTATTTTAAGGGACCACATCACATTTGAAGTCACTTTGAGGGGTCTATAAGATAGAAAATACCCAAAAGTTACACCATTCTAAAAACTGTACCCCTCAAGGTGCTCAAAACCACATTCAAGAAGTTTATAAACCCTTCAGGGGCTTCACAGGAATTTCTGGAATGTTTAAAAAAAATGAACATTTAACTTTT
This sequence comes from Dendrobates tinctorius, assembly GCF_039654945.1. Taxonomy (NCBI): domain Eukaryota; kingdom Metazoa; phylum Chordata; class Amphibia; order Anura; family Dendrobatidae; genus Dendrobates; species Dendrobates tinctorius. The sequence continues at coordinate 33,165,315 of NW_027361696.1, read as the reverse complement.
TTTCACAAAATATTTACTTCAGATCCAATTTGTTTTATTTTACCAAGGGTAACAGGAGAAATTGGACCCCAAAAGTTGTTGTATAATTTATCCTGAGTATGTTGATACCCAATATATGCAGGTAAACCACTGTTTGGGTGAATGGCAGAGCTCGGAAGGGAAGGAGCGCCGTTTGACTTTTCAATGCAAAATTGGCTGGAATTGAGATCGGACGCCATGTCGCGTTTGGAGAGCCCCTGATGTGCCTAAACAGTGGAAACCCCCCACAAGTGAAACTTTGGAAAGTAGACCCCCTAAGGAACTTATCTAGATATGTCGTGAGCAATTTGAACCCCCAAGTGCTTCACAGACGTTTATAATGTAGAGCCGAAAAAAATAAAGAATCTTATTTTTTTCCAAAAAATGATCTTTTCGCCCCAAATTTTTTATTTTCCCAAGGGTAACATGGGAAATTGGACCCCAAAAGTTGTTGTGCAATTTGTCCTAAGTATGCTGATACCCTATATGTGGGGGTAAACCACTGTTTGGGCGCATGGCAGAGCTCAGGAGGGAAGGAGCACCATTTGACTTTTTCAACGTAGAATTGGCTGGAATTGAGATCAAATGCATGTTGCATTTAAAGAGCCCCTGATGTGCCTAAACAGTGCAACCCCCCCAATTCTATCTCCAGCTCTAACCTCAAAACATCCCTAACCCTAATCCCAACACTAACCATAACCCTAACCACAAACCTAACCCGTAACACACCCCTAACCCTAATCTCAACCCTAATCCCAACCCTAACCTTAGCCTCAACCCTAACCCTAACTTTAGCCACAACCCTAACCCTAACCCTAATGGGAAAATGGAAATAAATACATTTTTTTTATTTTACTATTTTTCCCTAACTAAGGGGGTGATGAAGGGGGGTTTGATTTACTATCTATAGCGGTTTATATAGCGGATTTTTATGTTTGGCAGCTGTCACAAACTAAGGCTGGTTTCACATTAGCGTTTTTTAGCGCAGCGCATCGTGCGCACCCTATCGCATGCGCCATGTCCCCCTATGTTTAACATGGCGGGCGCATAGTCTTACAATTGCACGCGTTCATCTGCGTTATCATGCTTATGCGCTTTTTCAAGGTGTGCGCCTAGACGCAACATGTTGCATTTTTTGGTCCGCCCAACGTCATTAAAAAAACGCATGTGATCGTTTGCGCACGGAATGCGCCAAAATAACACATTACAGTCTATGGGAATGCATGCGTTTTCGAACGCATGCGTTTTTTGCGTAAACATGTCTAGACACTGGTTTAAACCACCCCTTACACAAAGAAACATTGTTTGGGGGGTAGTGTATATAAAAGAAGGTGTTGGTACTGGCAGACAACTACTCTATAGACAGCCTTGAAGAGACAAGCAGCGTTTGGAAATTTGGAGAGAAGCAATAATGTGAGTATTCTAAACCTAATGTCTGCCTGTCCTTCTTTCTTAATTTATTATGTGCCAATGTCTCATTTTTTTATTGCAGCATGTCTTCTGGAGAGCAATACAGACCAGCCCGTGGTGAACTGGCCCAAGCAGAGCGTAAAGTGAGTACCATCCTGCCCTACAGTTTGGGTAAGTATTCGCTGTCACATCTACACATGAACCAAATTAATTTTTGTTCTTTTTCAGACCTCATCGTCCACGGCAAGTGAGGAGGAACAGCAGGAGCAGCCAGTCCAAGTGACGGCGGGGAGACAGCCTGTAAGTATAGACTGACTGTGATTGTACTCTTTTTTTTTTTTTTTCCCTGACTTTTTTTCTGGCCTGTTTTTCATCTTCAATCTTGCTTCTTTTCTGTATATTTTTCTATCTTTTTCATTTCCAAATCTTTCCAAGATTATAATTGTTTCTTTCTTTTCTAGGCTTCACAACGGGACGAAGAAATGGCCCTGGACAACGACGCCCTCTTCAACTTAGTCCAGGAGCAAGTCCCGTTGTGGGACAGCCGTGATCCGCAGCACGCGGACACAGTGGTGACCCGGCGGCTCTGGAATGAGGTGCCCGCAGCGATGTTGGATGACTGGGACACCTCTCCCCAGGTCCGCAAGGATTTTTGTAAGTATTTCAATACTGTGTGTTGTGGCAGTGACCTTGGCCGGGATCACACAAGTGTGTGTGATACTAGTAACTCCTGCGAGTTTCTAGCATCACACACATTTGTGTTATCCTGGCCAACAGTGCATTGTCTAATTTTTTTTGCTGTGTGATGCGGCAGTGACCTTGGCCGGGATCACACAAGTGTGTGTGATGCTATTAACTCCTGCGAGGACAATAGAGGATGGTGTTGAGTGCAAGGCATATCTATTGTTACCTGGCCAGGTATCATAAAGAGTGAATTGAGGATGGTGTGTTTTATCCATCATCATTTCACTCTTTGTGACACAAGGCCAGGGGATTCTAGATATACCTAGTAATTAACCACATCATCTATTCAGTCTGTGGTGAATAAACTGAAGAGATGATGGAGGAAATACACATCATATCTACAATACCCAGGCCTGGTATCATAACTATTTATCACACCTGGCCAGGTGACTATACCTATGAGTTGTCATCTGCAGCGTTGCTTCAGTCTGCATTATCTATTGCATGCAGACTGGAGAGATGCTGGAGGTTTACTCATATGTGTATTCACCTGCCCAGGTGTGATAACATTCTGAAGTCAGGATGCGTTTTATTGGGCATCCTCACTTCAGCATGACACCAGGCCTGGGGATTGTAGAAGTTGTATAAACTTTATCATCTCTCCAGTCTGCGTGCATACTGAAGCCACAGTGGAGATCCTACAACTAATATTTATACTCGCACTCACGCTCTGGTTACACATCCACCATGGGTAAGCTCTGCATGAGACAGTGTCTGTGATCATTCACATGCAAATTTTGCACCGTTTGATCATTATCATATGGGAAAATTATGCGGGTCATTGTATTTATTCATTTAGTCTAATGGTGGAGTTGTTTTGACCCTTTGTTATACTGTCCTCTTGGCATTGCTTACACGGACACGTGTTATGTAAATAATATCATTGTTATTTATAATGAATTGCACTATGCACTTTTATTGTAATCTGTTTTACTTCATTATAAGTGGACAATTGATTGGTCCGTTGTGATGGTGTTAACCAGTGCTTGTATGGTTATGTAGCTGCCCGCCTGTTCTTGAATGTGTTATACATTTTATTACTTGTGAATTGTTATTGGTACTTGTGTAATTATGAATAAAGACATTAATTTTTTATCTACATCTGTCTTTAGTTATATTGATCTAGGTGTTACTGATATTTGGACTTAAAAATGACTCTCTGATAGTCCTTTCATGCATCATATAGCATTTTTGAGAGTATCCTTGCAGTAAGGAATATGTATCCTATAACCCAATTCTCTGTTGTGAATTCCTTGGCTCAGACTTCTGAGCCGAAGCTCCCCCTGCTCCCTCCAGTGGTTACTGGAGGTAGTGGAGCTGGCCAGATTGACAGAGGTCTGCCACCTGATGATGATGACGACAATTGGAGGTCTGGGGTTACTGATTGGAGTATTTAAGTCTGCAGACTTCCTTCAATCCCTGCTGGTGATTGCCTTCCTGTGCATTCTGAGGTCTGATGTCTCCTGTCCTGATCCTGCATTGTTCAGCTAAGTGATCATTTGCTAATCCTTTGCATCTGATCTGTTTTTGTCTCTCTCTGCTTGTTGTGCAGGTTCAGCTTGCTCCTTTGGGGGCTGTGCTGGACCACCGCTCCATATGTTACAGCCTGTGTCAGTTTGTTCAGTCCCCCGTTATATTGGTCTCTTTTGCTTTGCTTCTAGTTCATACCAGAGTGCTGATATAGTGGGGGTGAAGTCGTGTGACTTCAGTGTTTTTTGTACATAGACGTGTTGGATTTTTCAGGGTTTTTGCGTGATTGCAGACAGTGTCTTTCATTTCCTATCCTATCTAGTCAGTTTGGGCCCCATCATTTGCGCAGTCTATTTTTCTGCCTGCGTTTGTGTTTCATCTTTTCTCACCGACAATATACAGTGGGGAAAAAAAGTATTTAGTCAGTCAGCAATAGTGCAAGTTCCACCACTTAAAAAGATGAGAGGCGTCTGTAATTTACATCATAGGTAGACCTCAACTATGGGAGACAAACTGAGAAAAAAAAATCCAGAAAATCACATTGTCTGGTTTTTTTTCATTTTATTTGCATATTATGGTGGAAAATAAGTATTTGGTCAGAAACAAGCAATCAAGATTTCTGGCTCTCACAGACCTGTAACTTCTTCTTTAAGAGTCTCCTCTTTCCTCCACTCATTACCTGTAGTAATGGCACCTGTTTAAACTTGTTATCAGTATAAAAAGACACCTGTGCACACCCTCAAACAGTCTGACTCCAAACTCCACTATGGTGAAGACCAAAGAGCTGTCAAAGGACAACAGAAACAAAATTGTAGCCCTGCACCAGGCTGGGAAGACTGAATCTGCAATAGCCAACCAGCTTGGAGTGAAGAAATCAACTGTGGGAGCAATAATTAGAAAATGGAAGACATACAAGACCACTGATAATCTCCCTCGATCTGGTGCTCCACGCAAAATCCCACCCCGTGGGGTCAGAATGATCACAAGAACGGTGAGCAAAAATCCCAGAACCACGCGGGGGGACCTAGTGAATGAACTGCAGAGAGCTGGGACCAATGTAACAAGGCCTACCATAAGTAACACACTACGCCACCATGGACTCAGATCCTGCAGTGCCAGACGTGTCCCACTGCTTAAGCCTGTACATGTCCGGGCCCGTCTCAAGTTTTCTAGAGAGCATTTGGATGATCCAGAGGAGTTTTGGGAGAATGTCCTATGGTCTGATGAAACCAAACTGGAACTGTTTGGTAGAAACACAACTTGTCGTGTTTGGAGGAAAAAGAATACTGAGTTGCATCCATCAAACACCATACCTACTGTAAAGCATGGTGGTGGAAACATCATGCTTTGGGGCTGTTTCTCTGCAAAGGGGCCAGGACGACTGATCCGGGTACATGAAAGAATGAATGGGGCCATGTATCGTGAGATTTTGAGTGCAAACCTCCTTCCATCAGCAAGGGCATTGAAGATGAAACGTGGCTGGGTCTTTCAACATGACAATGATCCAAAGCACACCGCCAGGGCAACGAAGGAGTGGCTTCGTAAGAAGCATTTCAAGGTCCTGGAGTGGCCTAGCCAGTCTCCAGATCTCAACCCTATAGAAAACCTTTGGAGGGAGTTGAAAGTCCGTGTTGCCAAGCGAAAAGCCAAAAACATCACTGCACTAGAGGAGATCTGCATGGAGGAATGGGCCAACATACCAACAACAGTGTGTGGCAACCTTGTGAAGACTTACAGAAAACGTTTGACCTCTGTCATTGCCAACAAAGGATATATCACAAAGTATTGAGATGAAATTTTGTTTCTGACCAAATACTTATTTTCCACCATAATATGCAAATAAAATGAAAAAAAAAAACAGACAATGTGATTTTCTGGATTTTTTTTTCTTAGTTTGTCTCCCATAGTTGAGGTCTACCTATGATGTAAATTACAGACGCCTCTCATCTTTTTAAGTGGTGGAACTTGCACTATTGCTGACTGACTAAATACTTTTTTTCCCCACTGTATGTTTGGGGGCTATCTAGTTCTTTTGGGGTCTGCTCCGGGGCAGTTTAGATTTCACCTTTCTTGCTTTAGGCTTAGTTAGCTCTCCAGCTGTGCCGAGGCATCTATGGCATCGTAGGTACGCTCCACGGCTACTGCCAGTAGTGTGGATAGGATCGGGGTCTGCAATCCGCTTAGTTACCAACCTCTCTGGTTTTCTGGTGGCTTAGCTTGTTCCTGCCATCCTCCTCGGTGACCCATTCTGAACAATTCTCCCTAAATGCATTTCTAATATTTATACTCACATGGTCATGTGTCATAAAGAGTGAAGGATGCTAGTGCATCCCAAAATCACTATTTGTAACATCAGGACACAAAACACAGCATCCTGAATTCACTGGGACACCTGGGCAGGTGATTATTGTATTATATTGGAGTGTATAAAGACAGAGTGCACTCGGTACAGGTATCAAAACAGGTTTTTTATTTACATACACAAAACAATTTTACACCATTTGGTCTTGCCATTCCACACGTCCTACATCAGATATAAAGTAGGCCGCAAATTGGTCCCTCATTTGGCCAACTGAGAGGGTGCTGAGAGAAATCAGGCAATGGGTTGGCAGCTGGTTCATCTAGTTCAAAGTTAGGGTGCTCTTTTGCCATAAGAAAATTGTGAAGAACCACACACTCTTTCACCACCTCATCCACTGTTTCCAGTTTAAGATTAATGGCTGTGCAGAGAATGCGCCATCTGGAGACAAGAATGCCAAAAGCACACTCTACAGTTCTTCGTGCCCTGGTCAGTCTGTAATTAAATATTTTATTTGTGTGGTCCAAGTCCCAGCTGGAGAAGGGTTTCAGCAGGTTTTAGCACATTTGAAAGCCCTCAGCCCCAACCATTACAAATGGCTGTGGCGGACCTTCAGTGTGGGGAAGAGGCCGCGGCATGGGGAAATTAAAATGGTTGCCATACAACCTACGGCCCATGTCCGAGTTCTTAAAAGCCTGTGCGTCATTCCCCCGGCCAAATGCTCCAATGTCCACTGCAACAAACAGACTGTCTGCATCCGCAATGGCCATTGTGACGAGCGTCAGCTTACGCTGAGTCGTTTTCCTTTTGAATGAGTGGACCCTCTGGGCCGTGGCACCCACCTAGGGCGAGCTGACCTAGTGAGAATCCACCCCCTATACAGGGAGTGTCAGGGGCAAGACCAAGGGGGTGAGCCACCACAGCAGCTGGACCAGACGGCCGGCTCAGGGAAACAAGACAAGGCGAGACAAGTCGTTAGTTCAAGGAAACTTCATTAAGGAACACTTCTGGGTACAACAGGTGCAAAACGTGAACACACAAAGTATATAAAGCAAGATGCGTGCAAGGGCACGCCGAGGTCCAAGGCATGAGGAACACTTCAGGGTATAACAGGTACAAAACGTGAACACACAGTACATAGAGCAAGGTGCGTGCAAGAGCACGCTGAGGTCCAAAGCATGGTACGTGCAGATGGTAGACAGAGGCACGAGGACATCGGACTCCAGACAGCAGGCATCGATCAACCGGGACATCAGGTTCTGTAGCTCTGAAGGTGATCGGCAGGTTCCGGACATCCGGTAAGCAAACCAGGGTTCCATGCAAGGAGACAAGACAATGTTAGAAACAGGATGCGTGTCAACGAACACGCCCGGGTCAGGTTCACAGGACAGAGGCCTGCGCATGCCAAGGGGCATGCCAGGGACAGGTACAGGGACGGTGGCCTGCGCGTGCGAAGAGACACGCCAGGGAGAGACACAGGACGGAGGCCTGCGCGTGCAGAGGACACGCCAGGGACCAAGATAGGGTACGGTGGCATCGGAATCCGGGGTGCTGGCATCGACCGACAGGGTCCAGGAATGAGACAGTGGAAATCAGCTCCGGACATCAGGCCGCAGTAATCTAGGTCCGGACCTCTGGCAGCGGTCGGCAGGTTACGGAATCCGGCAGGCAAGACAGGGTTCAGAGCAGAACAAAGTAAGCAAAAGACTTTGTGCAAGAGTAGCACGAAAAGGCACAGTGCGAAAACCAGCGTCCATGCAAGGGAGCACGGAAACCACAGCTGGGGCACCGGCAGGCGGTACCGACGGTGGCATAAGCAGGCGGGCACAACTTAGAGGCGGCACAGCTGCGGCTCACACAGCCGGTAACCACTATAGCACTGGACGGCGGGCACGGCTGAGGCACACAGGCGAGCACGACTAGAGGCGGCACGGCTGAGACACAACAGGCAGGCACAGGGCGACCAGGCGCGTGCACGAGGGCACGGAGCCACAAGGCAGGGCTAGGCAAAGGTACAGGACAGAGACGCGTGCGAAACAGCACGGCAAAGCCTAGTACGAAAAGTGCAAGGGCGCACGAAACATCAGAGACAAGGCATAGGGTAAGAGGCAGAGTCCTGCGCATGCAGAGGGCATGCCAGGGGCAAAGTACAAGACGAGGCCTGCGCGTGTGGAGAGACACGCCAGGGACAGGGACAGAGTCTAGCAGCGGAGCGTAGGCCGAAGCCCAGAGCCGGGCCAAGGGAGAGCCTTGGGACTAGACAGAGGACAGAGCGGAGGCCTGAACGTGTAGAGAGACACGCCAGGGACAGGGTACAGAATGGAGGCCTGCACGTGTAGAGAGACACGTCAGGGACAGGGTACAGAGCGGAGGCCTGCACGTGTAGAGAGACATGTCAGGGACACGGTACAGAACGGTGACCTGCATGTGTAAAGAGACACGTCAGGGACAGGGTACAGAGCGGAGGCCTGCACGTGTAGAGAGACACGTCAGGGACAGGGTACAGAGCGGTGGCCTGCACGTGTAGAATGACACGTCAGGGACAGGGTACAGAACATAGCATAACAAGGAAGCATAGCGAGGACAAACAAAGCACGAAGGACAACACGAGACAAAGCATGAGACAAGAGACGGAATACGAGCTCGGATCGTGTGTAGAGACGCACGACAGAGCAAAGTGCAAGGGCACAAAATAGAGGGAGCAACCCAGCAGACCAAGCAGCCATGCAGGGAAGCAACACAATTCTCAGGCCCTGAGCATAGTAAGGGGCGGTCTGATATAGGGCATAGCACCTCCACTTCCGGGTCAGGACCAGTTCAGATCCTCCAGGATCACAGGGAGCAGTCACATGATCAGGATTCCAGACAGGCAGGGATGATTGCAGAACCAGTGCTGAAACCTAGGCAGGTCACATGATCAGAATTCCAGACATGCAGAGATGATAGCAGAACCAGTGCTGAAACCTAGGCAGGTCACATGATCAGAGTTCCAGACATGCAGCGATGAATGCAGAACCAGCCTCTGCTGGAACATAGAAAGGACACATGATCAGGGGTTCTAGACATGACGAGACGATCACAGAAGGCAGAGCAGAAACGCAGGCATCCCGCAGCTCAACAGTCATGAGGTGAGTGTGCACACTGCTCTAGGGAACATGCAGGATAGCAGACATGAGATGCGCGTGCACACCGCTCCAGGGGTCATGAGGCAAAACAGACATGGCGGACATGACAGACATGGCGAGCATGACAGCCATGAGTACTATAGAAAAGTACTTTTTATAGTTATAGTACTCTGATCCACTTCTTGCGGGTTTGGTTATCCTTATGTGTTTCCCATCAACCGCTCCCAAACAGTTGGGGAAATTGCAGACTGTCCAGAATTTTTCAGCAATATCAATCCACTTTTCCGCTGTGGGCAGGGGCATAAATTCTGGACAGAGAACGTCACACAAAGCCCGGCAGGTGTCCGCAACTATTCCCGACAAGGTGGAGATTCCAAGCCGGGACTGGAAGTGGAGTGAAGATAGGGTCTCTCCAGTAGCCAGGAATCTGCCAGAGAAAGAACAAAAATTAATTTTTATGTCTAGGGTTTTGTAAAACACTGAAATGAAAAAATATTAGTACATGGCATAACAATAATTCTGCAGGCTCTTGTTTACTACATGGCAGAACAATAATTCTGCAGGCTTTGGATTAGTAAAAGGCAGACCAAAAACAATTATGCAGGCATTGGTTTTTAAATATTACGTACCGTAATGTGACCAGGAGCCGTTCCTCAGGAGGAATCACACGACGGAGCTGTGTGTCCTGTCTCCGGGTGGCTCCTTGAACACGAGCAGCGTCGGACTGGCCCACCGGAGAACCGGTGGATTCTCCGGTGGGCCCTGGCATCTGGTGGGCCCTGGCACCTGCTGGCATACAGGGCCAGCAGTTGCCTAGGGCCCCCGCTGCTCCAGGGGCCCCCAGCCAGTGGTGTGTCGCACACCATGCAGCTGCTATGGGGGCCCCCGCCAGTGGAGCAGCAGCGGGTGACAGGAGGCAGAAGTCCCTGTCCCCGCTGCTAAAGAGAAATGAATATTCACTGCGAAGCAGTGAATATCATTTCACAGTCTCCACCCCCAGAGGCCCCGCCCCCAGCCCAGTAAGCCGCTCTGCAGACTACAGCTGTAAATCAGGGCCGGCGCCGCCCTCAGTCCTCTCTGCTCCTGGCTCACAGCCAGTGCGCGATGACGTCACTACATCGCGCACCCGCTGTGTGTCTGGTAGAGGGGGCAGCTCCTGACACTGAAGCCGGGATCAGCGTGGGAGCGAGGAGGAGAGGTTAGTATTGTGTTTTTTTTTTTTTATATCTCTCTCGCTCTCTCTATCTGTCTCTCTATCTATCTATCTCTATATCTCTATATATCTCTCTTATATCTATCTATCTTTCTATCTCTATCTATTATCTATATCTATCTATCTCTATATCTATCTCTATCTATTATCTATATCTATCTATTTCTATATCTATCTCTATCTATCGCTCTATCTTTATATCTATCTTTCTATCTCTACATCTATCTCTATATCTATCTATCTATCTCTATATCTTTCTATATATATATCTCTATATCTATCTATCTATTATGTCTATCTATCTATCTCTATATCTATCTATTATGTCTATCTATCTATCTATCTATCTATCTCTATATCTATCTATCTTACTCTATCTATCTCTATATCTATTATCTCTATATTTATTATCTATCTAGCTACCATCTATATCTATCTATCTTTATCTATATATATCTCTATCTAATATCTATATCTATCTCTATACCTATCTATCTATTTATCTATCCGTTATCTATCTCTATATCTTTTCTCTGTATCTATCTATCTCTATATCTATATCTCTCGCTATCTATCGCTATCTATCGCTCTATCTCTATATCTATATCTATATCTATATATCTATCTCTATCTATCTCTATATCTATCTCTATATCTATATCTCTCTATATCTATCTCTATATCTCTCTCTCTGTATATCTATCTATCGCTCTATCTCTATATCTATCTTTCTATCTCTATATCTATATATCTATCTTTCTCTATCTATTTATCTCTATATCTTTTCTCTCTATCTCTATATCTATCTTTCTATCTCTACATCTATCTCTATATCTATCTTTCTATCTATCTCTATATCTATATCTATATCTATCTATTATGTCTATCTATCTAGCTATCTCTATTATCTATATCTACCTATCTCTATATCTTTCTATCTTACTCTATCTCTATATCTATCTGTTATCTCTATATTTATTATCTATCTTTATCTATCTATCTCTATCTATTATCTATATCTATATCTATCTCTCTATCTATTTATCGATCTCTGTATCTATCTCTCTCTATATCTATCTCTCTCTATCTACCGCTCTCTATCTCTATCTATCTTTATATCTATATCTATCTATCTATTATCTCTATATCTATCTACCTATCTCTATATCTATCTCTATATCTATATCTGTTTCTCTCTATATCTATCTCTATATCTCTCTCTCTATAGCTATCTATATATTATCTCTATATCTATCTATCTATCTATCTATATATTATCTCTATATCTATCTATCTCTATATCTATCTATCTCTATATCTATCTGTTATCTCTATATCCATATCTATCTATCTCTATATCTATCTTTCTATCTAACACTATATCTCTATATCTATCTCTATATCTCATTATCTATCTATCTCTATCTCTCTCTTTATCTATCTATCTATTGATCTATCCATCTATCTCTATATCTATCTATAATATCTATCATCTATATCTTTCTATCCATCTATCTATAATAATAATAATAAATTTTATTTTTATAGCGCCGACATATTCTGCAGCACTTTACATTTCAGAGGGGATTTGTACAGACAATAGACATTACAGCATAACAATAATCACATACAGTAGATTATAGCAAATACCAAGAGGAAAGAGGGCCCTGCTCGCAAGCTTACAGTCTATGAGGAAAGAGGTAGACACGAAAGGTGGGTGGTAACAGTTGCCCTGATTGTATGGACCAGCCATAATGTTAGGTGTGTGACAGTACGGACACAGAGGGCTAATGGATGCATAAAGCATGTGGGAGAATGATGCGGGGAACCTGGTTATGGTAAAACTTTTGGCTCTGCCACACAGGGATAGATTAGGTTAATGTGTTGAGGTGGTAGGCCAGTCTGAATAAATGCGTTTTCAGGACACACTTAAAATTGTGGGGATTGGGGACTAATCGTATTGACCTGGGAAGTGCATTCCAAAGAATTGGCGCGGCACGTGTAAAGTCTTGGAGACGGGAGTGGGAGGTTCTGACTATTGAGGATGCTAACCTCAGGTCATCAGCAGAACGGAGGGCGCGGGTAGGGTGGTATACTGAAACAAGGGAGGAGATGTAGGGTGGTGCTGAGCCATGGAGGGCTTTGTGAGTGAGGGTAATAAGTTTATACTGAATTCTGGAGTGGATGGGTAGCCAGTGTAATGACTGGCACAAGGTAGAGGCATCGGTGTAACGATTGGTGAGGAATATGATCCTGGCTGCAGCATTCAAGACAGATTGGAGAGGGGAGAGTTTGGTAAGAGGGAGACCGATTAGAAGAGAGTTACAATAGTCGAGACGAGAATGAATAAGAGAAACAGTAAGAGTTTTTGCAGAGTCAAAGGTAAGAAAAGGTCGAATTCTAGAAATGTTTTTGAGGTGCAGATGACAAGAGCGAGCCAGTGATCGAATGTGGGGGGCAAAGGAAAGCTCGGAATCAAGTATGACCCCAAGACAGCGGGCCTGTTGCTGGGGAGTAATAGTGGAACCACACACAGAAATGGCAATGTCGGGTATAGGTACATTAGTAGAGGGAGGAAACACCAGGAGTTCAGTCTTTGACAGGTTCAGTTTCAGATATAGTGAGGACATGATATTAGACACAGCGTTTAGACAATCGCCGGTGTTTTCTAGAAAGGCTGGTGTGATGTCAGGAGAAGAAGCGTATAATTGGGTGTCATCAGCATAGAGATGGTACTGGAAACCAAATCTACTGATTGTTTGACCAATAGGGGCAGTGTACAAGGAGAAGAGGAGGGGGCCTAGAACCGATCCTTGGGGGACCCCAACAGTAAGGGGAAGATGAGAGGAGGAGGAACTGGCAAAAGATACAGTAAAGGAGCGGTCGGAGAGATAGGAGGAGAACCAGGAGAGAACGGTATCCTTGAGGCCAATGGAACGGAGCATAGTGAGGAGGAGCTGATGATCCACAGTGTCGAATGCTGCAGAGAGATCCAAGAGAATTAGCATGGAGTAGTGACCATTTGATTTAGCTGTTAGCAGATCATTAGAGACTTTAGTGAGGGCAGTTTCAGTGGAGTGTAAAGAGCGGAAACCGGATTGGAGAGGGTCGAGAAGAGAGTTTTCTGAGAGATAGCGGATAAGACGGAAGTGGACCAGGCATTCCAGGAGTTTAGAGATGAAGGGAAGATTAGAGACAGGTCTATAGTTAGCGGCACAGTTTTGGTCGAGGGATGGTTTTTTAAGTAGTGGATGTATGATGGCATGCTTAAATGAGGAGGGAAAAATACCAGAAGAGAGAGAGAGGTTAAATATTTTAGTTAGGTGAGGGGTGACAGCAGGGGAAAGGGACTGGAGGAGCTGTGACGGAAATGGGTCACTGGTGCAAGTAGTTGGGCGAGAAGATGCAAGGAGCCTGCTTACTTCTTCTTCTGTGACTGGTTCAAAATCAGAGAGTGAGTTAGATGCAGTGGGGGAGGGAGGACAGTGCATGGTATGAGGTGATTGGGAGATAATTTCCTGTCGGATCTGGTCAATTTTTTCTTTGAAGTAATTGGCCAGATCGTCAGCTCGGAGCTCCGTGGTTGGGGCCTGTACTCTTGGATTGAGTAGAGAGTGAAAAGTGTCAAAGAGACGTTTCGGGTTATTGGACAGTGAGGTGATGAGGGTGTTGAAATAGGTTTGTTTTGAGAGGTGAAGGGCAATGTTGTATGTTCTAAGCATAAACTTAAAATGGATGAAATCTTCGGGTAGATTGGATTTTCTCCACAGACGTTCGGCGCACCTGGAGCACCGCTGCAGGAAACGTGTTTGCACCGTGTGCCAGGGTTGTCGCCGTCTGCGTTGTGGTGTTCTATTTATAGGGGGTGCAAATTCATCCAGGGCAGTTTGAAGTGTTTCATTGTAATGCTTCAATGCAGAATCAGGACATGAGAGGGAGGAGATAGGGGCCAATGAAGACTGCAAGTTCTTCATAAGTTTCTGGGTGTTAATGGCCTGTATGTTTCTATAAGTCTGGACAGTGGGGGTGACCTGAGTAGCCTGGCAGTTCTTGATAGAGAATGAAAGAAGATTGTGGTCAGAGAGCGGGAGAGGGGAGTTTGCAAAATCATCCACTGCACAAAGCCGAGAGAAGACCAAGTCGAGGGAGTTTCCGTCTTCATGCGTTGGAGAATTAGTAAGCTGCGAAAGGCCAAATGAGGAGGTTAGAGATAAAAGGTGAGTAGCAGATGGTGAGAGGGGAAGAGCAATGGGGATGTTGAAATCTCCCATGATGAGGGTAGGGATGTCACAGGAGAGAAAATGTGGAAGCCAAGTGGCAAAATGATCCAGGAACTGATGGGAGGGGCCGGGAGGACGATACACCACCGCCACTCGCATGGAGAAGGGGGTGTAGAGTCTGACGGCATGGACCTCAAAAGAAGGGAAGACAAGTGAGGGTACTTGAGGGATAACCTGAAAGGTACATTTTGGTGATAGGAGCAGACCAACGCCTCCACCAGCTCTACTGTCTGATCTTGGGGTATGAGAGAAGTGAAGCCCCCCGTATGAAAGAGCAGCAGCAGCGGTAGTGTCTGACTGCTGAATCCAGGTTTCAGTAAGAGCCAGGAGGTTAAGAGAATTAGAAAGGAAAAAGTCATGAATGAAGGAGAGTTTGTTACACACTGAGCGAGAATTCCAAAGTGCACAATTAAGAGAGACAGATGGCATGCAGGGAATATTAATAAGATTAGAGGGGTTTCTAAGTGTAGCAGTCGGGGGGTTTGACTCTCTATAACATGGGGGACCAGGGTTGGGAGCAATGTCTCCTGCGACTAGGAGAAGGAGGATAGAAAGAGTGAGCAGATGGTTAAGTGATTTGTGAGAGCGTCTCTGATGTTGAATGGTGGGACTGACTGGATCTGTGCAGTTTTAACAATGTGAAAAGAGCATGAGTGCTATACATAGGAGAGGAAAGAAGCGAGGGGCCAATGTGGATGGAGTGTAGAGAGTTAATGCCAGGGCGGTGGATGTGTGTGAATGCAGCGGCCAGGATAAAAATTACACAAATGCATATGGTATATATTTGATGTGCTCCAAATGTACAGGGAGTAGATGTATATAAATGTCTTACCTGTCTCCTGCCCTGTCTAACTGCCATGTTATAACTGCCAGTACTTTGATAAACTGTACTTCGATAAAGTGTGCATAAATGCCCCCTGCATAAATGCTATCCCCAAGCTATGTCTGAATATATAGGAGGATAAGACTTAGAACTTTTTTTTTTTGCCTCTCTCTCTTCTCGTTAATCAATCACACTAAATTGAGACACCAGGACCCAATAAAATGTTGTGGTCAAATAAACACATGTCCAGCACTACATGGATCATAAAGCACTTTGAAAAGTTTCTTGACCTCACAACATAAGGGGACAAGCAGAGTAAGTTGAAAAAAACTATATACCATATATAAGCTTGCAGAGTTGAAAACACAGAGATAGCATTCAGGATTAACTGCTTGCTGACATTGAATGGAGACACAGGAGTGGATTCAGAGCAGAGATTGGAAAAGCTGGTTACCATATATAAGCTTGCAGAGTTGAAAACACAGAGATAGCATTCAGATCTCTATCTCTCTCTCTCTTTATCTATCTATCTATTGATCTATCCATCTATCTCTATATCTATCTCTATATCTATCTATTATATCTATCATCTATATCTATCTATCCATCTATCTATCTAGCTATCTCTATCTATCTCTATATCTCTCTCTATATCTATCTTTCTAACTCTATATCTATCTATCTCTATACATATCTCTATATCTAGCTATTATCTCTATATCTATCTCTCTATATCTATCTGTCTCTATATCTATCTCTATATCTATCTATCTATCTATCTCTATATCTATTATCTCTATATCTATCTATCTCTATATATATCTCTATATCTATTTTTATTTATAGCCATCTATATATATTTATCTCTATATCTATCTATATATGTCTATATTATTATTATTATTATTATTATTATTATTATATCTGTATATCTCTATTATCTATCTCTATTATCTATCTCTATCTATATATCTATCTATCTCTATATCTTTCTATCTATAGCTATCTATCTCTATATCTATCTATCTATCTATCTATCTATCCATTATCTATTTTCTATCTATCTCTATATCTATCTACCTATCGATCTATCTATCTATCTATCTATATTTCTTTCTATATCTATCTTTATATCTATCTCTATCTATCCCTATCTATCTCTATGAATCTTTCTATCTATATCTATCCATTATCTACTTTCTATCCATTATCTACTATCTATCTCTATATCTATTTCTACATCTATCTTTCTATCTATATCTATCTAACTCTATATCTATATATCTATATAGCATTATTCCCTATGAGGGGGGCAGTATTATTCCCTATGAGGGGGTGCATTATTCCCTATGAGGGGGGCAGTATTATACCCTATGAGGGGGGCAGTATTATACCCTATGAGGGGGTGCATTATTCCCTATGAGGGGGGCAGTATTATACCCTATGAGGGGGTGCAGTATTATACCCTATGAGGGGGGCAGTATTATACCCTATGAGGGGGTGCATTATACCCTATGAGGGGGTGCATTATACCCTATGAGGGGAGCAGTATTATATTCTATGAGATGGCTGCATTATATTCTATGAGGGGTCTACATTATATTCTATGAGGGGACTACATTATATTCTATGAGGGGGCTGCTTTATATTCTATGAGGGGGCTACCCCAACTCCTGCTACATAATTAAGACATGTACAACCTTATATTATACCCGGATATTAGCGTGTTTTACCGCACAATTGGTGGTCTGGTATTTAACTCTATGCAGCTACATAGTGGGCCCCAAGAATGATTTTCTCTGGTGGGCCCAAGGTGTTCCAGTCTGACGCTGAACACGAGCAAGCAAATCCATGAAGCTTTCTTGGGACATGCGGGTATAGTCATTAAATTTCGCCGGGTTTCCCTGGAGCTCGCTGTAGAGGGTGTGGTACGCTCCACGGCTCTCGCGGACTTCAATAATCGGATGTATCCACAAACGCCGCCGCTGCCTCTCTCTCCCTTTGTCGCTGGCAAGCAAATGCAAAAGCCTGAGCCAGCGCGATGTCCAGATCCAAGTTGAAGCGAAAACTCTTCCACCGCAGATCCATGTTGACAAAGGAAAAAAGCAACAAAATCTGAAGAATTCAGCTGTAAACAGGGTATATATAAAGAATACCCATGACACACGCCCACTGGTGTCCCATTGGTGGAGTATGTTTCAAGGATTTTCATCCTGTGAAATGTGACAACTAGAGAACGCATGTGCATAAAAAACGCAAAAGCATGCAAAAACGCATTAAAACGCATACAAGCACTGCGTTTTTTTGTCATGCGCACGCTGATGCGTCTAAAAATCGCTGCATTTACATGCGTTTGCAAGCATTTTTTGCTTGCATTTCAAGCGCGCATGAAACACTGCGCAAAAATGCGCAAATGTGAAACTAGCCTTAAAGACGCTTTTTATTGCAAAAAGTAGTTTTTGCATCACCACATTTTGAGAGGTATAATTTTTCCATATTTTGGCCCACAGAGGCATGTGAGGTCTTGTTTCTTGTGGGACGAGTTGATGTTTTTATTGGTACCATTTTCAGGCACATTACATTTTGTGATTGCTTTTTATTCCGATTTTTGGGAGGCAGAATGAACAAAAACCAGCACTTCATGAAGTTCTTTTTTTTTGGGGGGGGGGGGCATATACACCGTTCCGCTTGTGGTAAAATTGATAAAGCAGTTTTATTATTTGGGTCAGTACGATTATAGCGATACCTCATTTCTGTATGTTTTGGCTCTTTTACACAATAAAAAATATTTTATATAAAAAATAATTATTTTTGCATTGCTTTATTCTGAGAGCTGTAACTTTTTAATTTTTTCACTGGTGACACTGTATGGGGGCTTGTTTTTTGCGAGACAAGATGACGTTTTCAGAGGTACTACGTTTATTTATATCCGTCTTTTTGTTCACATGTTATTCCACTTATTGGTCGGCGGTATGATGATAAAGCATTTTTTTTGGCTTTTTTTAATGGTTTTCACTTAAGGGGTTAACTAGTGGGACACTTTTCTAGGTTTGGGTCATTACGGACGCGGGAATACCAAATATGTGTACTTTTATTGTTTGCATTTGTTTTTTTAATTCAAAAATTTATTTATTGCTTGAATAAATACTGATTTTTTTTATTAGTATTTTTAAAAATATTTTTACAATTATTTACAACATTTTTTTTATTTTATTCTTACTTTTACACCTTGTCCCCTTATGGGACACTCATTTTATGCAGGTTGATCGCTTCTATAGCATGCTATAGAAGCTGTCAGTGCTGCATGCATTTTACACTGACCTGTGAGACTTCCTGACATGCACTGCACATGACAGGAAGTCTCTCAGGCCTGGAGACCCGGATGTCGTCATGACGGCATCGGGTCTCCATGGCAGTGTGTCACCCCAGGAGTCCGGTTGCCACAGTGTCATTGCCTCCCTCACAGGGGGGGGTGATGACATGCCTGGAAGCAAGGTGGGGTTCCCTGACCACTTACATCCAACACATTTACTGACTCCAGACCAGAAGGGGGAGCTCTAAACCCGGTTTCAGGGGAGCTTCTCTTATTAGTTCTGGCCTGGAGGCGGGGTCAGTTAATCAGTGTCTGGGACTGAGAGAGACAGAATCTGAGTAAAGACAGGAGAGAGGAGAAGTGAAAGAGAACCTGGGGAGTGGAGCTGTGACCAAGCTCACCCCAGAGTACATTACTAGAAGCCGGAGTCCATGTACTATCCCATCCATGCTAATTAAGTCCCATGGGAATTAAGTCCCAGGGCACATGGACGGGATAGTATGTCATCTGGCAGAAAGGGGTTAATATAATAACAGGATAAGAATACATGTTCATATAACATGTAAACATATCAGTCTGTTTCCGGATGGTGGAGACTTGAATTCCCATGGTGGCAACGCAAGTGACACGTGAAGTCTCTGTCCTCGTCCTGGAGAATAGTGATGCACTGTCTCCTAACGGCAGCGGCGTATCCTGGCTCACTCAGGCGAAGCTTTGCGGTACCGGGGCGTATTCCTTGATGGGAAGTAGTCTGTTGGGCCGCCGGAGAGTGACTAAGTACAGAGGCGGGGGACGGGGCTCTGCTAACTGGCTCTGCGTGTTCCGCTCGGTCAGTACTAGGCCACGCTCCAGCAAAGGTCAGCGGAGCGGTGCGGGACATGCCCTCTGTGTCAGGAGTGATCGGGCACACAGCTACACTTAGCTCACAGTTAGTATGTGCAGGGGCTGGTGAAATGCAGTGCGGGCCTGTACTCTAGCGTCGCTGTACAGAGAGTGAATCAACCTTCTCCTGCTGCACTCTCTGCCTTCCCGCCAAGTCACCTACATTGGTGCGCTCCGTCCCTTTTAAGTCTGTCCCGCCCCCTACAGTCGAGTGCAAAAGTCTGTCCAGGCTAGAAAGCTCTCCCCCAGGCAACAATGGTGACAACCCCGATAGTTCTGGCCCTGACACGAGAGAGGTACCACCAGCCAGGTCCATCTCCCTCCCACTGTCCTTTTGCTCACCATTCCACGGGCGAGGTTCCTTGTGGAACGCGTTTACGATCTTCTTCTTGAACAGTTGCTAAAGAAATTGATCCTGATTATATCGATTGGGGGAGTATTCCGGCTGTTGTTCGTTCAGAGCGCCGTAAGTCAGAAAGAATAGTCGAGTCACCTTGAGTGGTCGAATCGGGATGTATAGGAGAGCGCGGTAGTGCGTCTGTTCCTACTGGGGCAGGCCCTTCACAGACATCTGGTTCTTGTCCTGCTTGAACATCTTCAGGTGGTCGTTCAGGACTTTCTTCCTCTTCACAATCCACTGCAACTGGTGGAGATATTTCAGGAGCATCTTGCACCTCTTCTACTGGAACAGGATCTATTGACAGACAGGGCCGAAGCATATTCCGGTGAACTATCCAAGTGGCGGGGTTCTCGCCTTCAGACTGGACCTAGTATACAGGTCCTTCAGAGTTGACTTGTTGTTTCACCCGATACAGGTTCTTCTCCCACCAGTTTTCCAGTTTGTCTCGAGGACGTCTTTCTCGTACTAGTACACGGTCCCCTACTTTGAGATCTGTTTCCCGCAGCGGAGTCCTTTCCGCATGCCCTAACTCCTGGGATCTGGTCCGCACCAGGTGATGCAAAGTCTGTAAATGATGGCGATGTTCTCGAACTCAGGTGGACACCCCTGTCTGTGGATAGTTCTCCTCTGGATCCAGTTCCAGCTCGGTAATCTCTTTCCCTGAGCGACCAAATAAGGTGTATGGCGTATAACCGGTAGTTCAATGTGTTCGATTATTGTACACCCATACTAATTCAGCTACGTATTTCGGCCACCGGGCTTTCCAGTTCTCAACATTTGAATTAAAGTTCGGTTGAACCGCTCACAGACTCCATTTCCCTGAGGATGATACGGCATGGTACGAGACTTCTCAATCTGGTATATACGGTGTAACTCTTCCATCACTTTCCCTAGGAAGCAGGCTCCCTGATCAGAATGAATACATCTTGGGCAACCGTAGACTTGAAATAAATTTTTACATATGGCATGTGCAGTGGATTCCGCAGTCTGATCTCGTGTTGGGCTCACAACAGCAAACTTAGTGAAGTTGTCTGTCATGTTCGTACCCTTGATGAGCTGGCCCAATGGTCAGAGAGCCTTATCATTAGCACTTCCAGGGGGCAGAAGTCTCGATGGTATGAGTGGGAGCTCTCTGCTCTGGTGGTTTTGCTAAAGCCCCCTTTACATTTAGCGATGCACCAGCGATCCCGACCACAATATGACCCGGTCAGGATCGCTAGTGCATCGCGAAATGGTCGCTAGTGAGCTGCCAAACAGGCAGATCTCACAGCGACGTAGCGACGCAGCAACAGTCGTTACATAGCTTTCAGACGCGGTGATGATGACGTCCTCCGCCCGCGTCCACGCGTCGCTCGTCTGCGCCAGCAGGAAGCATCTGACGAGAAATGGACCTGGACGATCTCGCGCCATCAGCTATAGCCAGCAGGGGAGCCAGTCGGAGGTAAGTATCACATGTAGCGATATCGCTAGCATATCGCTGCTGCGTCACAAAATCAGTGACGCTTTCGTGATATTGCTAGCGATATCGCTATGTGTAAAGCCCCCTTAACTCACAACTCCTGCATAGCCGACAAGTCTCTTCCACTACAGCCTTCAGCCAAGGATGATAAACTAGCCGTTATAACCACTGGAAAGTCTTCTCTTGGCAAAAGTGTGCTCCTCTTTCATGTGCCTCTGTGGCCACCTTGAGTAACAACATCTCTGGGATGACCACTTGTCAGGTGACACCTAGTTCCCGTTGTAACTGGATCTTTCGATACAGCAATACATTTTTCATTTGGAGACATTCCCACTGTCGAAGAATCCGCAGATTCTCTGGAGATAGGGCATTTCTCTCTCCTAGACTGGGAAGTTGCTTTGACATCACCCACTGTCGCAGTTGGGCAAGCTCCTCATCTTCCTGTTGCAACTGTACCCACTCATCTTGGGATCGTCCCAAGACCGGGCCAACACTTGCACCTGCTCCTGTGTAGTTACCACCATCCTGGCAGAGTCTTGGAACTTGGGGAGTTCCTCATCTTCTAACTCCTCATCCCTATTTCGCCCAGGTTTCGCATGTTTCACCCTGAATAAGACGTCAGCATAAGCATTCTCAGCTCCTCTTTTGTATGCGATCTTATATCGTAATTTTGCCATTCTAGCCACCTACCGTTGCTCCAGAGCTCCCAGCTTCGCATTTTCCAGATGAGCCAAGGGATTGTTGTCGGTGCTCACCAGTACTTCAGACCCAGACAAGTCTTCCTCGAACCTCTCCGTCATAGCCCACACCAATGCCAGCAGCTCTAACTTGAAGGAACTGCAATTGTCCAGATTCCGTTTAGAATCGTGAAGGGACCAACTTGCTTAAGCGATCACCTTCTCTCTCCCGTCCTGCATCTGCGACAACACAGCCCCAAGTCCATGCAAACTCCCGTCTGGGTGAAGAATGAACGGTTGAGAAAAGTCTGCATAAGCCAGTACAGGTGCTTCTGTCAATGCCTTCTTTAGATCTTGAACGGCTTTTTCCTGGCGTTCTTCCCAATGAATAGTCTAATTTTTTGCGCCCGAGGGTACTCCCTTTAAAAGTTCCAGCAGTGGATTCATTATGCGGGCAAAATTCTTCACAAAACGCCGATAATACCCGGTCAGTCCTAAGAATGCTCGGACGTCTTTCACCATGCTCGGTGTGGGCCAATCTTGTACTACAGCAATCTTCTCTCGGGAAGGTTTTACCCCTTCAGCAGAAACGACATGACCCAAGTACTCAATTTGAGTGCGGAACAGATGACATTTCTGAGGTTTCACTTTTAGTCCGTGTCTTTGAAGGCGACTTAACACCTGTTCCAGTCTTTGTAGATGATCTTCAAATGAAGAGGCATAAACTATGATGTCGTCTAAATAAATGAGCGTGGCTTCGAAATTTAAATCACCTAAACCCCACTCCATTAACCGTTGGATTGTTCCAGGAGCATTGGCCAAACTGAATGGCATCCGGTTAAATTCATAGAGTCCCATGGGAAGTATAAAGGCTGTCTTCGCCCGGTTCTGCTCCGACATCGGTACTTACCAGTAGCCGCTGGCGAGGTCCAACGATGAAAAGAATTTTACTTTTTCCCAATGCAGACAAGGATTCTTCAATCCTGGATAATGGATATGAATCTCTCACGGTACAGGCATTGATTGAGTTTACGATAGTCCACACAAAAACGCAGTGTGCCGTCCTTCTTCCGCACTAACACTATAGGGGCTGCCCACGGACTTTGGCTCTCCCTTTTGACACCTTTCTGTAGCATACTTTTCACCTCTTGATATAGTTGTGGAGGAATTTGTCGATATTGCTCTCTTATAGGTGCGGTGTTTCCAGTCGGTGTGTGTGATTGCTGTAGTGCAGCCAAAATCATACTCATGATGTGCAAATATGTCCCGATATCGCCGCATTAAAGCTTCCTCCTGCTGAATCTGTAGCGGAGTAAGGTCTGTCAGCCCGGCCCGCATATGTTCCAATATCTGTCGACCTTCCCGGATATGCTGGAGTTTTGGCGTCAGAGAAGTATCTACCGCCACAGTCCAAGGGTCTCCCTGCTTTACCGTCAGCTGCACAGCCTGAGGTGGCATCACTTTTTCTGGCATGCTCATAATCCGGGCTACTTCAATTCAAGGAGATATCATGATGTCTTTTTCTCCCAAATTGACACAGCGTACAGGGACCGTTCCGTCATGTACAATGGCTAACGTACGCGCAACAAGGAGACCTGGGGGTAGTTGTTCCGTAGTAGATGACTCAATTTGGATCTCCACTCCTTCCAGAGGTGCACAAGCCCGGACGGGCAAGGTGAGTACGGTCTGTCCTGGCGGCAAAACGAGTTTAGCAGAGGCTGGAATAATTACTTTTCCCAACGTTCATCCATCACCAGAGGACTCCTGAGCTTGAGCCACACGGATCATCTGTTGGAATGCTCTTCTCTGGGGAGTGTGCGGACTCCACTGCTTCAGAGTTACATCAGAAGGCTCATTGATGAGGAGTCTCCCGAACTCTCTTAGTACGTTCATCCCCAGAGTGACGGCGTATCTGTTACTTACTTCTCCAAGGGTCAGCACCACTCCCTTCCGACCCAGATCCTTGCCTCAGATGGTTATCTGCATCCACACCACTCCTGCAACCTGAATGGGCAAGTGATTGGCAGCTGTCAACTTTATCACCGGGCCCACTCAGGCCACATTGCTTTAGGAAAGTGTCGCCGGAATTAGGTTTCAGGCATCATAGCCACCTGTGAGCCAGTATCCACCAGACAACGTACTGCTCGACCGTCCATTTCGGCCCAGATAAGAGGGCACTTTAAGACTAGATATGTGGGACTTTTACTATTCCTTTGTGACTGTTCAGGCTTCGGGCGGCTACCCCCAGGCTCGGAGCCCTCTAGTTTAACGGGCGATATTGTTGGGGCCTATCCTATCGTGTACACTCCCGAACCAAATGTCCAATCTCTCCACAATTGAAGCAGGTGGGGGGAACATTCTTGATTCGAGATGGAGCTCTGGGCCTTCTCTGCCCCCTGGCAGATTCAAGTTACCTCCTGACTTCTTTTTTACATTAGCCAACTCCCCTTGTTATGGGCTTGCGGACCAAATAATATAAGATGGTATAGAGGTGCGTTCGCAGCCCGGGGTCCACCATGCAGAGATGTTAACGGCTACTTGGTAATGGCGGACACTATATGGTGGTATACTAAATGAACACATGCGGTTTAACATCACGTACAGAGGCGAACTCTGTTGCCTCACAGAGCCACACTACCACAGAACATGGATGCCGTAGCCTGTTAAAGCTCCCAGAGCTCGTCAAAGTGAGCGCTGGAGTATAGTCACAGGACTCTGCCCCAAGACACAGGGTCAGAGTCCCTCTAGACCACCAGCGCTCGGCGCCGCAGCTGCGGTGCCAGCAAGGGGTTAACTAAAAATATAAATGCACTGCACCGCTCTGGCGGACACCACTAACCACCCTGACTAGGGTAGGAAAGCGCACGGCGCCGCACTGGCAGATGCAGCTACTTAATGCAGTCCTAAGGTGCTAGGAGCTGAACTGCACCGTGTGGCGCTAAGTGAGGTGCTGTGACTTGGAAGCACAGTGGCATAGGACAAGCCACTAGTAGGCGCTGACTCAGAACCCCTAAACCCTACAAACATGCGTATCCAAGGGAGGGGTGTTATAATGAGTCAGTCACCAGATACAGTCATCCATCATCACACACACTTATAGCAAAAGTCTATACTAGCGCAGGGCCATGCGACTCTTTTATAGCAGCGTCCTTCCTGGACCTTCCTAGTGGTCCAATGGGAGCAGCAATAGGACCTGAGCATGTGACTTCAGACCTCCAATGAGAGGACTTGCCACGGGCATGCTCAGTGAGCTGAAAGAAGGACTTAGTCCCAAGAGCTGCTCGCTGCTGGCTATTGCAGGTTACTATAGCTGAACCCTGATTAGCAGCAGTAACCAAGCCAACAGTAGTAGACTGAGCAAGACGCCGGGAACGACGTCTTTGGTGAGCAGGCTCCTCTGCGACCGGAGAGGAATGGGAGACCGCAGAAGGCAAGGCTCGAGATTCCTCCTGTGCAGAGGCAGAACCCGACGCCTAACACCCCTCTGATATCTTGGAGTTCCTTCTACAATTCTTCCATACATTGTGGTTCTGTGATCATGTTTACAGATACCTCCTCGCTCCGACCTTCCCTACCGGGACTGTCACCCCCTGCTCTTGTTCTCATGTGCGTGCTTCGCTTCCTATCTCAGAAAAAGTCATACGAGGTTTCACCTGCAAGCGCAGCCGCAAAGCCTGTTTCGTTAGTAGGTCCCGCAAGCCTGTCACCAATTGGTCCCGCAGCAGTACGTCAGTAGTCCCTATGTCGTCTTTCCTAATGATAGCAATATGTATCTCCTGTAGGACGTTCATGTACTGAGTCACAGTCTCCCCCTCCCTTTGCCTACAACTAAATAGACGCATTCTCAGTTCCTCCACGTCCATGGTATCCCCATGGGTCTGCTTCAAAATTTGTAGCACCTTGTTAAAAGTGTCTCGCTTTCTGGGAGGTCGTAGCATAACCGAGTCTCTGGCTTCTCCATCCAAAGCCATCATGGCCACCTCGGCTTCCAATGCAGGGGTCATAGGGTGCATCCTCATCATTCCCCTAATGCGTTCAGTCCAGCTCCATAACTTAGTATTATTTCCTGTATACTTAGGGAGATTGTTCAACATTGCCCCCAGAGAAATACCTGACCTAGGGCCAACCCCAACTGCTTGATCTGCTGCCTCCGTGCTGTTAGACTGCATCCTGCCGACTACGCCAAATGTTAGATAGCAGGAACGCGGGATGCAGTGACGAGTAGGAGGCCGAGCAAGAGTTAAAGAGTTTATTACAGGGTATACTCCACGCAGGGAGAAGATAAGAGATAGGGGAGGCAAAGCTTAGTATAATAACAGGATAAGAATAAATGTTCATATAACAGGTAAACTTATCAGTCTGATGTTTCTGGATGGTGGAGACTTGAATTCCCACGATGGCGCGGCAAGTGACGCGTGAAGTCTCTGGTCTAGTCCTGGAGAAAAGTGAAGCACTGTCTCCTGACGGCAGCAGCATATCCTAGCTCTCTCAGGAGAAGATTTGCGGTACCGGGGCGTATTCCTTGATGAGAAGTAGTTGGGCCGCCGGAGAGTGACTAACTACAGATGCGGGGACGGGGCTCTGCGTATTCCACTCGGTCAGTACTAGGCCGCATGCCAGCAAAGGTCAGCGGAGTGGTGCGGAATTGTGCCCTCCATGTCAGGAGTGAGCCGGCACACAGCTACACTTAGCTCACTGTTAGTATGCGCAGGGGCTGGTGAAATGCAACGTGGGCCTGTACTCTGTACGGAGAGTGAATCAACCTTCTCCTGCTGCGCTCTCTATCTTCCCGACAAGTTTCCCGGATTGGTATGCTCCGTCCCTTTTAAGTCTGACCCGCCCCCTACAGTCGAGTGCAAAAGTCTGTCCAGGCTAGAAAACTCCCTCCCCCCCCCCGCAACAATGGTGACAGCCCCGATAGTTCCGGCCCTGACACGAGAGAGGTACCACCGGCCCGGTCCATCTCCCTACATTGTCATCTACCATAAACAATGTCATGTGACCGCTGAGGACAATCAATGGTCGGTAACTGGCTGCAGCCTTCGCTATTCCGTCTGAGCAGAAGAACCGTGTACACTGAGATCAGGGAAGTGGAGCCACTCCAGGAGGTAAGTGTAAGAGGGGTCCAGGACGGTAGTCGTAGCTGAGAACACCAGGGCTCTGGTGTCCTGACCTCCTCCCACAGAAAAACCATCAGCTTCTACCGACGTATCTGTTCAGGGTGCTGGTCCACCATCAAGGATTCCACTGCAGTGCTACCCAGCTAATGAACACTTGGTTCCAGTGCTCAGGGTTGAAATAACTGACTCAGATACCAGTTCTGATGCCAAATCAACGATTTTACCTTCTTCTTCAACGGTCCCAGCCCACAACAGAACTACGCTTACCCAGTCTATGGAACTATATACTAACAGCGCCCTCCATTATTGAACCCGAAGGATGCACTGGCTTACCCTAATCTAAGCATCAATATACGGCATACAATACAGTATAATATAATATATTACATCATGGTAACACATAATGTGGCAGTACCAATGAACAGGAGGTAATACACCGTAGTGTAGCAGTACCGAAACATCATAAGATCTGTACATTATTTACAATATCTATCACTATGAGAACTCCTTAAAGGGGAGGTAGAATTAAAGGGATTCCTTTAAGTCCAGCCTAGAGCTGAACTTTACGGACCAGACACATCCAGTATTTGCAGTATATGGACTTCTCCATACCCTTTTATCTCAGTTCATCATTTGTACCATGTGCTAGTGTGGTCCGATTTTCAGACAGTCCCTGCACCCGTCCTCTGTGTGGGGCGGGATAACTTTTTAGGTTCACTTTGCGACTGCAGAACGTATCTCTTTTGATGTGATTTTTTAAAATTTGGGCAAAAATTATGCATTTTTGCATCAATTTCATAAAAATTACACCAAGGGTGCAATTTGTGGACCTATTATCACATTGGATGCCAACATTATCTGGGAGTTGACCCCTGACTATGCAGGTCAGGAAATGAGAGAGCCCGCCATCCAGAACGTGCTACAGCTGAATCACTATGTATTTAGTCCTTTATGTTTCTCTTACATACTGCTTTCTACGACATTGGATAAATTACAGCAACTCTTTAGCCCTTCATTCCCTAAAAAAAAAAATTAAAGCTACCACAAATCCGCAAGCCCATCAACAGTTGGATTCAAGAGGAGAGCAATTAAGTCACCCATTCCCCGCTCACAGCGCAGTGCAGGCTGTCAGTGGGGTTACAACAGCGGCTGGGGGCATCGCCAGTTCACCTCCCCAAATAAATGTAATAAAGAGTGAACAAAAAGTTGCATGTGCCCCTACATGGTACCAATGAAAACTACAGCTTGTTCTGCTAAAACGCCATCAATGGCTAATTAAAAAAAGTTAGGAACTGGAGACAAAAGCCAAATAAAAAAAAATGATTATTTAATAGAAATAAATTAAAAAATCCATATATACTGTGTATTGTATGGCTGTAATCCTACTGATCTGGAGATGTAAGTTACCAGTTGTTTTTTTACCATTAATAATAAATGTAATCCTTTGGTAATCTTCAGATTATTATTATTATTATTATTTATTTATATAGCGCCATTAATTCCATGGTGCTGTACATGAGAAGGGGGTTACATACAAAGTTATAGATATCGTTAACAGTAAACAAATTTACAGTGTGACAGACTGGTACAGAGGGGAGAGGACCTTGGGGACTTACATTCTATGGGATAGTGGGGATGTTATGAACGGCGGAACACGCTAAATAAAAATATAAATAAAGCGTGTTCGCCGCTCGGGGTCCACCGTGCGGTAGATGTAGAAACCGCTGCTAGAAGGTAGCAGAGCACTATGGCGGTAAAGTGCACAAGGTTTGATATCACCCAGGTGCAACAAGCCAACTCTCTTAAAGACCCAGAGCTGCTATAACAAATAATAAATATAGTAACGCTGAGCCTGTTAGCACAGGGACTCAGCGGCACACACGCGGTAGATGGTCACCGGAGTAGTTATATATAACGGCACTACATCCGAAAAGACCTACCGTAGTTACCAGTGTGCAGAGCGTCGCAACCGCGGACGCACAAATAGGCTGCAACTGCAGCGCGGCGAGGAAAGTGCCACAGAGAGACACCGCTAAAAACACAGGCGCGATGTCAGGCACTAGCAGGTGTTGCTGTGGAGCAATGGCGCGCTGGCGCAAATACTGGCACTATCTCATTCCCTCACACATTCGTAATATAGGAATGGGGGTTTCAAATGAGTCATTCACCAGATCATGCATCCATCAACAAACACACAGTAGCAAGTATGACTATACTAGTGCATGGCGGAACAGCCATGCGCACTTTTCATAGCGAACGGGACCTTCCGGAAGTCTCCAGAACCCTGAGCTGGACCAATGGAATCAGGAGCAGGACCTGAGCACCTGACTCCTGAACTCCAATGGGAGATCGTCCCACGAGCATGCTCAGAGGATGGGATGAAAGACTTAGCCTCCGGAGAGAGTTGCTGCAAAGCAATCTCCTCTGCAATCTCCTCTGCAGTGGACAGAGAGCAGGAGACTGCATAATGTGAGGGTCTAGATTCCTGCAGTCAGGGCAGAAATCTGACTCCTAACAGGGGAAGAGACAGAAGTTAGATTTCACCTTTCTGTCTTTAGGCTTAGTTAGTTCTCCGGCTGTGAAGAAGCGTCTAGCCTAAAGACAGAAAGGTGAAATCTAAACTGCCCCAGAGCAGATCCCCAAAGGAATAGACAGCCCCCAAACATATATTGTCGGTGAGACAAGATGAGACACAAACAGGCAGAGAACAGACTGAGCAAACGGTGGGGCCCAAGCTGTCTAGACAGGACAGGACAGAAAAGATACTGTCTGCAATCACGCACAAAACCCTAAAAAAGTCCAACACTTCTGATATACAAAAAACCTGAGGCCACACGACCTCACCCCCGCTAGATCAGCACTCTGGTATAAACTGGAAGCAAAGCAAAAAGATACTAACATAACAGGGGACTGAACAAGCTGTAACATATGAAGCAGAGCCCAGTGCTGCCCCCAGCAGGGAGCACGCTGAACCCTAGCAACAAAGCAGAAAGCAAAAAAAAAGGCACAACCAGATTAGATGCAAAGGATTAGCAAAAGAATCACTTAACTGAACCATGCAGATCAGGCAGGGGACAAAAGAACTCCAAATGCACAAGGAGGAAATCACCAGCAACCTCCAAGAGCAGCCAGCTCACTACTCTCCGTAACCACCAGAGGGAGCAGAGGGAGCTTCGGCTCAGAACTCCGAGCAAGGGAATTCACAACAGTGTGTCCTACTAGGAACGGTTAAAGGATCTGGGAATGTTTAGCTGCAAAATAGAAGGCTAAGATGGGCAGACATAACTTGGCCAAATTGTGTGCAAAGCATCTCATTTTTTTCTAGTATTCAGAAGCTGTATAGTTACAGTGGGGCAAAAAAGTATTTAGTCAGTCAGCAATAGTGCAAGTTCCACCACTTAAAAAGATGAGAGGGGTCTGTAATTTACATCATAGGTAGACCTCAACTATGGGAGACAAACTGAGAAAAAAAAATCCTGAAAATCACATTGTCTGTTTTTTTTTCATTTTATTTGCATATTATGGTGGAAAATAAGTATTTGGTCAGAAACAAAATTTCATCTCAATACTTTGTGATATATCCTTTGTTGGCAATGACAGAGGTCAAACGTTTTCTGTAAGTCTTCACAAGGTTGCCACACACTGTTGATGGTATGTTGGCCCATTCCTCCATGCAGATCTCCTCTAGAGCAGTGATGTTTTTGGCTTTTCGCTTGGCAACACGGACTTTCAACTCCCTCCAAAGGTTTTCTATAGGGTTGAGATCTGGAGACTGGCTAGGCCACTCCAGGACCTTGAAATGCTTCTTACGAAGCCACTCCTTCGTTGCCCTGGCGGTGTGCTTTGGATCATTGTCATGTTGAAAGACCCAGCCACGTTTCATCTTCAATGCCCTTGCTGATGGAAGGAGGTTTGCACTCAAAATCTCATGATACATGGCCCCATTCATTCTTTCATGTACCCGGATCAGTCGTCCTGGCCCCTTTGCAGAGAAACAGCCCCAAAGCATGATGTTTCCACCACCATGCTTTACAGTAGGTATGGTGTTTGATGGATGCAATTCAGTATTCTTTTTACTCCAAACACGACAAGTTGTGTTTCTACCAAACAGTTCCAGTTTGGTTTCATCAGACCATAGGACATTCTCCCAAAACTCCTCTGGATCATCCAAATGCTCTCTAGCAAACTTCAGACGGGCCCAGACATGTACAGGCTTAAGCAGTGGGACACGTCTGGCACTGCAGGATCTGAGTCCATGGTGGCGTAGTGTGTTACTTATGGTAGGCCTTGTTACATTGGTCCCAGCTCTCTGCAGTTCATTCACTAGGTCCCCCCGCGTGGTTCTGGGATTTTTGCTCACCGTTCTTGTGATCATTCTGACCCCACGGGGTGGGATTTTGCGTGGAGCACCAGATCGAGGGAGATTATCAGTGGTCTTGTATGTCTTCCATTTTCTAATTATTGCTCCCACAGTTGATTTCTTCACTCCAAGCTGGTTGGCTATTGCAGATTCAGTCTTCCCAGCCTGGTGCAGGGCTACAATTTTGTTTCTGGTGTCCTTTGACAGCTCTTTGGTCTTCACCATAGTGGAGTTTGGAGTCAGACTGTTTGAGGGTGTGCACAGGTGTCTTTTTATACTGATAACAAGTTTAAACAGGTGCCATTACTACAGGTAATGAGTGGAGGAAAGAGGAGACTCTTAAAGAAGAAGTTACAGGTCTGTGAGAGCCAGAAATCTTGATTGCTTGTTTCTGACCAAATACTTATTTTCCACCATAATATACAAATAAAATGAAAAAAAAACAGACAATGTGATTTTCTGGATTTTTTTTTCTCAGTTTGTCTCCCATAGTTGAGGTCTACCTATGATGTAAATTACAGACGCCTCTCATCTTTTTAAGTGGTCGAACTTGCACTATTGCTGACTGACTAAATACTTTTTTGCCCCACTGTATTTATATTTCATATATTTCACATTGACATGCTTTAGCACTATAAAGTGCAACTTTTTTGTATATTGTATATGGAGGTAGCTGCTCCTAAGTTAGCACCTATTCACAGTAGCTTGGATGTACCAGTCAGATTTTACTATTTCAAACAAGGTTGGACATTCATCTGGCTGAGATGGTTTAGTGACTCATGCATTGAGCAGGGGGTTGGACATGATGACTCTGTGGGTCCCTTTCAACTGTAACATTCTAGGATTCTATTGTGTTCTTTTATTTGTAGGCCTCATTCTCTTTTCGGTAAACAGTAGAATGATGTTCTTTACCAAAAACCTCTATCTTGATGTCATCTGTCCACAAGACTCTTTACCAGAAGGATTTTGGCTTACTCACGTACATTTTGGCAAGCTGCAGTCTAGCTTTTTTGTGTCTCGATATCAGCAGTGGGGTCCTCCTGGGTCTCCTGCCACAGAGTTTCATTTCATTCACATGTGGATGGATAGTTCATGCTGACACTGATGCACCCTGAGCCTGCAGGACAGCTTGAATTCTTTGGACCTTGATTGGGACTGCTTATCCACCATCTGGACTGTCCTGCGTTGCAGACTTTCATCAATTTTTTGTTGCTGTCCACGTCCAGGGAGATTAGCTACAGTTCCTTGTGTTGTACACTTCTTGATTATTTTGCACACTGTGGACAACAGAACACCACAATCTTTGGAGATGGACTTGTAACCTTGAGATTGTTGAAAGTGTTCAACAATTTTTCTTCTCAGGTCATCAGACTCTTCTCTTTCTGTTCTCCATGATTATTGTACAACACACAGTCACATAATGCAAAGATTGAGTCAATTTCTCCCTTTTTATCTGGTTTTAGATGTGATTTTCATATTGTCCACACCTGTTACTGGCCACAGGTGAGTTTGAACGAGCATCACATGCTAGAAACAAAGTTGTTTACTCTCAATTTTGGAAAGGTGCATTTGGAAAGGTCGTATTTCATTCTAAGTTTTACACTTTATCCCACTATGGGACACTCATTTGCATGCTATAGAAGCTGTCAGCGCTGCAGCTTTTATTACACTGACCTGAGAGACTTCCTGGTCATCACGCATGACAGGAAGTCTCTCAGGTCTGGAGACCCGGATGTCGTCATGACGACATCGGGTCTCCATGGCAGTGATCAGGACCCCGCGTCATGTCGCGGGGTCTCCGATCCAAAGGAAGAGGGGCTGTCAGCCCCTCTGCCGGCTTCGGAACGCTGCGGTCTTGTTTGATCGCAGTGTTCTGGGGGTTAAAGTGCCGGGAGCGGTCTGTGACTGCTACTGTCACTTAGTGCCGAGTGTCAGCTGTGAAAATCAGCTGACACCTGGCCGTGATCGCCCACTTTGCACTATCCCGTCCATGGGAATTAAGTCCCAGGGCACATGGATGGGATAGTACGTCTAATGGCAGAAAGGGGTTAAGTTGAGGGCGCCAACAATTTTGTCGGGCCCATTTTTGGGGATTTGTGTGAAATTATGTCCAATTTTCCTCTTTTTCTATTTTTTTATGTGTTGTGCCAACACGCACAAAGGAAATAAACATGTGTATAACAAAACATATGTAATTGTAATAGTTTTCTGGGAGAAATACCTCATTTTCTGGAACAATTTCAAGGGTGGCAACAGTTTCGGGCCAAGACTAAGTCATTTCTAGTATCCATTTCTGGGAAAGCTGGATGACGATCAAAATGGACGCCATTGCTACTTGCACCCAGCTTTTCTATCGTCCTGGAATGCTCACTGATTGTACAGAAATTCATCTCTGCTCACAATGTGCAGATCTGCTGTTCGGACGCTCAGGCGAGCTGTAAGGGCGGCCATATTGTACATTACCAGGCAGGGCTTTTTTTGCTATACAAATATAAAGCACAGAACGTATAGAGAGCAAGAAAATATTTGCAAAAAAAATAACACAAAAACCTTGAGTTTCATATTGTGAATTAATATTTCATTTTCCTAACCCTGGTGAACGGCCTTGAGAATAGAATAAGAGAAAAGGGGGTCGTATTGTGCGTGATGTGTCACTGGGGACAGTAATGTAACCATTCATAAGACGAGTATGTATCACTGTTGTTTTGTGAGGAGCACATAATACAGAACCATTTTAATGAATAACTGTCCTGGAGCCATGGCTGCTATCCCCACCAATTACGGTACTCCTGATTGTACTTAAAGGGAACTTGTCATCAGATTCATGCTGCCCAAACCAGGTATGTACAGAGAGACATGCCAATTACTTGGAGTGAGGCAGAAGAAGCCAGTGGAGGACCAGCTGAGAACGAGCCAGTGGAAAACCAGCTGAGGATGAGCCAGAGAAGGACAAGCTGAGGACCAGCTGAGAACGAGCCAACAGAGAACCAGATGAGGATGAACCAGGGAAGGACCAGCTGAGGACGAGACAGCGGAGGACCAGCTGAGAACGAGCCAGCGGAGGACAAATCAGCAAAGGACCAGCTGAGGTAAGCCAGAGGAAAGACCAGCTGAGGACGAGCCAGTGAAGGACCAGCTGAGGATGAGCGAATGGAGGATGAGCTGAAGACTAGCCAGTGGAAAACCAGCTGAGGATGAGCCAGAGAAGGACAAGCTGAGGACCAGCTGAGAACGAGCCAACAGAGAACCAGATGAGGACGAACCAGGGAAGGACCAGCTGAGGATGAGACAGCGGAGGACCAGCTGAGAACGAGCCAGCAGAGGACAAATCAGCAAAGGACCAGCTGAGGTAAGCCAGAGGAAAGACCAGCTGAGGACGAGCCAGTGAAGGACCAGCTGAGGATGAGAGAATGGAGGATGAGCTGAAGACTAGCCAGTGGAGGTCCAGCTGAGGACAAGCCAGCAGAGGACCAGCTGAGGATGATCCAGCGAAGGACTAGCTGAGGATGAGGCAGTGGAGGACCAGCTGAGGAAAAGACAGTAGAGGACTAGCTGAAGATGAGCCAAAGGAGGACAAGCCAGAGGAAGCACTAGTTGAGGACAAGCCAGGAAAGACAAGCTGAGGATGAGCTGAGGACGAGTCAGTGGAGACCCAGCTAAGGACGAACCAGCGAATGACCAGCTGAGGACAAGCCAGCGGAGGACCAGCTGAGGACTAGCCAGCTGAGGACCAGCTGAGGACTAGCCAGCGGAGGACCAGCTGAGGACTAGCCAGCGGAGGACCAGCTGAAGACTAGCCAGAGGAGGACCAGCTGAAGACTAGCCAGCGGAGGACCAACTGAAGACAAGCCAGCAGAGGGCCAGCTGAGACCGAGACAGCGGAGGACCAGCTGAAGACTAACCAGCAGAGGACCAACAGAGGATGAGCTAGCAAAGGACCAGCTGAAGACGAGCCAGCAGAGGACCAGCTGAGGACGAGACAGTGTAGGACCAGCTGAAGACTAGCCAGCAGAGGACCAACTGAAAACTAGCCAGCAGAGGACCAACTGAAAACTAGCCAATTGAGGACCAGTTGAAGACTAGTCAGCGGAAGACGAGCTGAGGACGAGCCAGCGGAGAATGATTCAGCTGAAAAGTAGCAAGCAGACGACCAGCTAAGGACAAGTCAGTGAGACATATAGTTCCTAGTCAGCCTTGCAGCCTTTCAGATTAAAATTTACCTGGCTGAAATCACATAGCCTGAATCTGATGACAGATTCGCTTTAAGAAGACCCTTTAAAACATACACAGAATAGTACCCACCATGGTTTAGGTAATGTAATCCGACCACTTCTTCTAAATATGGTCTTGGAGGGAAAAAAAAAAGACAGTGAACATTGTTTTTTTTATACCACTAAAATAGTGCTGCAGTGTCTCAATTCATAGTGCTGGAAAACAGCATTAATAGTGCTGGAAAGCCCTGATTATTAGTGCTGCAGTATGCCCAGTAATAGTTATGGCGAGACCTGATTTATTAGCACTAGAGTACTTCCATTAGTAGTGCTGAAGAGGCCTGATTATTAGCACTGGAGTACCCCCATTAATAATGCTGGAGAAATCTAATTATTAGTACTTGAGAACCCCAATTAATAGTGCTGGACAGCGATGATTATTAGCACTGGAGTACTATTAATACAGCTGGACAGCCATGATTATGACCATTAATAGAGCTGGAAATCCCTCATTAGAACAATTGAGGACCCCCATTAAAGGGGATTGAAAGCTCTAAATATTAGCACTGGAGTGTTCCCATTAATATAGCTGTAGAGCCCTGTTCATTAGTGCTGAAATACCCCCATTAGTAGACCTGGAGAGCCCTGATTATTAGCCCTGGAGTTACCCCATTAATAGTGCTGGAGAGACCTGATTATTAGTGTCAGGGTACCACCAATAATAGAGCTAGAAGGTCGTCATTAGAATGATGGAGTACCCCCATTAATAGTGCTGGAAAGCCCTAATAGTGGTATAGTACCCCCAGTAACAGTGCTGAGTTCTGATTATTAACACTGCAGTGCTACCATTAATAGTGCTGGAGAGTGCTGACAATACTTTTGAAGTGCCTCCGCTAGTAATGCTGGGTTGCCCGAGTCCTTAGGAGCTTCTATTAACAGTGTAGGCGTTTTCACCTTAGGATCTGTTCACACTGGTCAGACACAGTTCATATTGTAAATTGAGCCATGCTGCAGATATGTGTTATGAATGAGTCACCGTAGGAGGCAAAAACAGAAATGCTAGTTAAGTCCAGAAAACCAGAGAAGTTGGCAGCTATCAGATTGCAGACCCCTGAACCTATCAACAACAACTAGCAGTAGCCGTGGGGGGTTCCTACGGTGCCCTAGACCCCTCGATCACAGCCGGAGAGCTAAATAGCCTAAAGACAGAAAGGGAAATCTAAACTGCCCCAGAGCAGACCCCAAAGCAATAGGCAGCCCCCAACATATAATGACGGTGAAGCAAGAAGAAAAAACACTAACACAGATAGAAAGATAGACTGAGCAAATGATGGGGCCCAAGCTAACTAGATAGGACAGGATAGGAAAGCTGCTGTCTGCAATCCGCGAAAAACCCTATCAAAATAAGAGCCAACAGACTGACAGGGAAAAAGGCCCTGAAGACGCTAGGCTTCAAAAAGACTATGTCAGTACTCAGGTATTTTCTGAAGACAGAGCAAAAAGGCAAAAAGGAATTCAGCTCACCACAGCAGGGAATGGCAGAATCCAGAAAAGCAAGGCAAACTAAAACCAAAACACAAATGCAAAAAGGCAAAGCAGAAAACTTAGCTTTTGAGGAGCAGGAATCAGACTGGTCTCCTAGAATTCCACAGAGAAATCACCAGCGAGGCAGAAGGGCATCAGCTGCCTTATATCCAGTCAGAGATCCCCATCACCCAGCCATCCTCTCCCAGCTCAGGTGCTTGGTAATCAGCCTCACTACCTTCCTTCACCAGAGGAGGGAGTTCATCAGACCTCAATGGTGAAGGGGAAAATGAACTCATAACAGATATGACATCAGTGTCAATTAATGTTACTCTTTTTCATATCAGATTTCACCCTGTGCAATGTAGAAGGTGAAGTTCTATCACTGCAGATTTTCCGCTATGAAACTTAGTTTCAAAATCTGCTCAGTGTGAATTCACCCTTATGGTTGAGAACTGTGGAGATCTTTGTGGGTGAGAGTGATGAGTTTCTATTGTATTCTGTAATGGATGGGTAACCAGTGCAATGACTGGCACAAGATGAAGGCATCGGTGTAGTGGCTGGACAGAAATATGATCATGGCTGCCACATTCAGGACGGATTGCAGAGGAGAGAGTTTGGTTATAGGGAGACCGATCATTAGAGACTGAGGTGCAGTAGACCAGACGAGAATGAATAAGGGCGACAGTAAGCGTATTTGCAGTTTCAAAGGTGAGAAAAGGTCGGATTCTGGAGATGTTAACCCTAATACAGTGAGCGTGCTGCTGGGACTTATGGGGGAACCATCCAAGGAAATTGCAATATTGGATATAAGTCCATCACTAGAGAGAGGAAACACAAGGAGTTCAGATTTTCAGAGATTCAGTGTGTCAGATAGAGTGAGGACATGGTGTTAGAGACACAGGACAATCACTGGTGTTTTGTGTTAAGGTGGTGGTGATGTCAGTATAGATGTATAATTGGGTGTCATCAGCATAGAGATGATACTGGACACCAAATCTACTGATGGTTTGTGCATCAGAGGCAGTATAAAGAGAGAAGAGGATGGGGCCTAGGACTGAGCCCTGAGGGACTCCGACAGTAGGGGGACAAGAAGAGGAAGAGGAGACAGCAAAAGATACAGTGAAGGAGCGGTCAGAGAGATAGGAGAACCAGAAGAGAACGGTGTCTTAGAGGTCGATAGAGCAGAGCATAGTGAGGAGGAGCTGGTGATCCACAATGTTGAATAATAGTGCTGGAGTGCACCCACGTGGAGCACTTTGGGCATGCTCATTAAATATGCTGTACTGCCATCAATAGTAGTGCTGGCGAGGATGTCTTAGTAGTGCTACAGTTCCTCCATTATTAGTGCTGGATAGAATGTCTTAGTAGTGCTAAGTTTCCTTCATTATTAGTGCTGAAGAGAAAGTCTTAATAGTGATAAAGTTCCTCGATTAGTGCTGGAGAGAAAGTCTTAGTAGTGCTAGAGTTTCTCCATCAGTAGTGCTGGAGAGAAAGTCTTAGTAGTCCTAGAGTTCCTCTATTAGTAGCACTGGCGAGGATATCTTAGTACTAAAGATCCTCCACTGGTAGTGCTGGAGAGAATGTCTTCGTAGTGCTAAAGTTCCTTCATTTTTAGTGCTGGCGAGGATGTCTAAGTAGTGCTACACTTCCTCCTTTAGTAGTGCTGGAGAGAATATCTTAGTAGTGCTACACTTCCTCCATTAGTAGTGCTGGAGAGAATGTCTTAGTAGTGCTAAGTTTCCTTCATTATTAGTGCTGAAGAGAAAGTCTTAATAGTGATAAAGTTCCTCGATT
This sequence comes from Dendrobates tinctorius, assembly GCF_039654945.1. Lineage (NCBI taxonomy): Eukaryota > Metazoa > Chordata > Amphibia > Anura > Dendrobatidae > Dendrobates > Dendrobates tinctorius. Next base: position 33,126,190 of record NW_027361696.1, on the reverse strand, counting down.
AGTGCTGGAGAGAAAGTCTTAGTAGTGCTAGAGTTTCTCCATCAGTAGTGCTGGAGAGAAAGTCTTAGTAGTCCTAGAGTTCCTCTATTAGTAGCACTGGCGAGGATATCTTAGTACTAAAGATCCTCCACTGGTAGTGCTGGAGAGAATGTCTTCGTAGTGCTAAAGTTCCTTCATTTTTAGTGCTGGCGAGGATGTCTAAGTAGTGCTACACTTCCTCCTTTAGTAGTGCTGGAGAGAATATCTTAGTAGTGCTACACTTCCTCCATTAGTAGTGCTGGAGAGAATGTCTTAGTAGTGCTAAGGTTCCTCCATTAGTAGTGCTGGATAGAATGTCTTAGTAGTGCTAAGGTTCCTTCATTATTAGTGCTGAAGAGAAAGTCTTAATAGTGATAAAGTTCCTCAATTAGTGCTGGAGAGAAAGTCTTAAGGTACTGTCACACTTAGCGATGTACCAGCAATCCCGACCAGCGATATGACGCGGTCAGGATCGCTGGTACATCGCTAAGTGGTCGCTAGTGAGCTGCCACACAGGCAGATCTCACCAGTGACATCGCAGGGGTCGGGGGTCATTACTTACCTGTCAGACGAGGCGATCCTGACGTCCTCCCGCCCGCGTCCACGTGTCGCTCGTCGTCACAGCAGGAAGCTGACGACGAGAAACGGACGGTTCTCGCGCGATCAGCGATAACCAGCGGGGGAGCCGGTTGGAGGTAAGTATCAGACATAGCGATATCGCTATAACGTCACAAAAACCAGTGACGTTATAGCGATATTGCTAGCGATATCGCTTAGTGTGACAGGCCCTTTAGTAGTGCTAGAGTTTCTCCATTAGTAGTGCTGGAGAGAAAGTTTTAATAGTGCTAGGATTCCTCCATCAGTAGTGCTGGAGAGAAAGTCTTAGTGCTAAGGTTCCTCCATTATTAGTGCTGGAGAGAAAGTCTTAGTAGTGCTAGAGTTCCTCCATTAGTATTTATAGGGCTGGAGTCTGCAGAGCACCTTTTATATAGCAGCCGTTGTGTGTCTATGTGATTTCTCTGAGGCTGTCCACCTTTACAACTATTTGCTTTCTATCGTGTATTGTATGTGTGTCTGATGATTATTCCAGGTTGTAGTATAAGGCTGGAGTCACACTAACCGACGCAAAATACGGTCAGTATTTTACATGCGTAATACGGGTGAATGGCCCCTAAACAGTGCTCCGTATGTCATCCGTAAGCAAGGTGCGGTCGCGTATTTTGCCCATCTAAGCATCTGTATGCAATCCGTATGGCGAGATTTTCTCGCCGCCTTGCAAAGTGGACATATAATGGAGCCCTATGGCAGGGTTTCTAACATAAACGAAATAATAGATATAGACACATAGAATGCATATATATATATATATATATATATATATATATGTATTCTATGTGTATATATCTATTCTTTCGTTTCTTTATTAAAACTGTCAGTGTGAGTTTACTGTATAGCGCACTGAATTGCCGGCTTTGCTAAAAGACACCTGGTGCGTATTTCTCGCATTTCACACATGTAGTCCGTGTGAAATCCGTATTTTTTGCGCACCCATAGACTTGCATTGGCGTACTACGGCCGTAGTACGCTGACAATCGCAGCATGCTGCGATTGGCACGGACTGTAGAATACGGATGAGAAATATACGGCTGGTGCGAGGGACCCCATAGAGAATCATTGGTCCGTGTCTAATGCGTGCTTTTAGCACCTCTCACTCGGCCGTATTCCTCGCCAGTGTGACCCCGGCCTAACACATAAATATGTTAGGCCCCAAGGTAACCAGGGTTGAACACCTACACAAAAAGGAATGCAAAACAGTAGAACTTGCCCAAAATCAGACATTTGTGGTCTGGTTCGCTCCTCTTTTCAGAGCTCCTTGTGAGTTCCTTCTACTCGTTGGCACCATTGGTAAGAAGAGCTGCAGTATGTAAGACTTTGTGCACACTGTGTTTGCAGCTTGTAAAAGCTCCCGACATATGGAGGAGCCCATTGTTGGCGTATACGTGAAGCAATACTCCAAAAGGCGTGAACAGAAGCTAAATACTATGGATACCTGAATACTTGAACAATGGGCTTATGGATGGTCACTAGTATCAGAAATAAGGTTTAACAACCTTTGGGAGTGGTAACGCCCAGGTCCCAGGCAAGGATGTCTGGTCTTAGCAGTTCAAGGTTAGAAGCTTTTGCCATAAATTTTGGGCAGACAATGAGACAATTACAGAACAACTATATACTTACAAGAAACAGAGTACAATGTCCAAAATTGTAGAAACATTTAGACAAGCTTTATTACAGAGGTAATAACAATAATTCACATAAAAAAGTGAAAGGAAATGGCACACTGTGTCAAAAGCTATCCATTGCACAAATCCATCAAAATATCGGGCATGAGATATAAGATGTACAACTAACAACAAGTCCTTGTAATAATACAGTCTACAATGATACCTGGATTATAAAAGATTATTTAACCCCTTAGCGACAGAGCCAGTTTGCAGCTTAATGACCAGGCCAATTTTTACAATTCTGACCACTGTCCCTTTATGAGGTTATAACTCTGGAACGCTTTAATGGATCCCGCTGATTCTGAGACTATTTTTTCGTGACATATTGTACTTCATGTTAGTGGTAAAATTTCTTCGATAAGTCTTGTGTTTATTTATGAAAAAAACGGAAATATGGAGAAAATTTTGAAAATTTTGCAATTTTAAAACTTTAATTTTTTATGCCCTTAAATCAGAGAGATGTGTCACACAAATTTCTTAATAAATAACATTTCCCACATGTCTACTTTACATCAGCACAATTTTGGAAGCAAAGATTTTTTTTTTGTTAGGAAGTTATAAGGGTTAAAAGTTGACCAGTGAGTTCTCATTTTTACAACAAAATTTACAAAACCATTTTTTTAGGGACCACATCATATTTAATGTCATTTTGAGGGGTGTACATGACAGAAAATACCCAAAAGTGGCACCATTCTAAAAACTAGACCCCTCCAGGTGCTCAAAACCACATTCAAGAAGTTTATTAACCCTTTAAGTGCTTCACAGGTACTAAAGCAATGTGGAAGCAAAAATTAACATTTAACTTTTTTTTGCAAAAAATTAACTTCAGAACCAATTTTTTTTATTTTCACAAGTGTTAAAAGAGAAAATCAACCAGAAAATTTGTTGTACAATTTCTCCTGAATACGCCGATACCCCATATGTAGGGGTAAACCACTTTTTCAGCACACGGCAGAGCTCGCAAGGGATGGAGCGCCGTTTGACTTTTTCAACGCAGAATTGGCTGGAATTGAGATCGGATGCCATGTTGCGTTCAGAGAGCCCTTAATATGCCTAAACAGTGGAAAACTCCAACAAGTGACCCCATTTTGGAAACTAGACCCATTAACTAACTTATCTAGATGTGTGGTGAGCACTTTGAACCTTCAAGTGCTTCACAGAAGTTTATAACGTAGAGCCGTGAAAATAAGAAATCCATTTTTTTTCCACAAAAATGATCTTTTCGCCCCCAAATTTTTATTTTTACAAGGGTAACAGGAGAAATCATACCCCCACAGTTATTGTGAGATTTGTCCTGAGTACGCTGATACCCCATATGTGGGGGGGAACCACTGTTTGGGTACATGGCAGAGCTTGGAAGGGAAGGAGTGCCATTTTGGAATGCAGACTTTGATGGAATGGTCTGCGGGCATCATGTTGCGTTTGCAGAGCCCCTGATGGGCCTAAACAGTGGAAACCCCCAACAAATGACCCCATTTTGAAAACTAGACCCATTAAGGAACTTATCTAGATGTGTGGTGAGCACTTTGAACCTTCAAGTGCTTCACAGAAGTTTATAACGTAGAGCCGTGAAAATAAAAAATCAATTTTTTTCCACAAAAATGATCTTTTCGCCCCCAAATTTTTATTTTTACAAGGGTAATATGAGAAATCATACCCCCACACTTGTGCGATTTGTCCTGAGTACGCCGATACCCCATATGTGGGGGGGAACCACTGTTTAGGCGCATGGGAGAGCTCGGAAGGGAAGGAGTGCCATTTTGGAATGCAGACTTTGATGGAATGGTCTGCGGGCATCATGTTGCGTTTGCAGAGCCCCTGATGGGCCTAAACAGTGGAAACCCCGCACAAGTGACCCCATTTTGGAAATTAGACCCCCTAAGGAATTTATCTAGATGTCTGGTGAGCACTTTGAACCCCCAAGTGCTTCACAGAAGTTTATAAACGCAGAGCCGTGAAAATAAAAAGTCTTTTTTATTTCCACAAAAGTGATTTTTTAGACCCCCAAAGTTGGTAAATAGTGGAAACCCCTCAATTCTTGCTCCAACCCTAACCCCAACACACCCCTAACCCTAATCCCAACCCTAACCCCAACCCTAATCCCTAATCCTAACCCTAGTTCGCCCTAACCCTAATTCTAACCCTAGCCCTAACCCGAGCCCTAACCCTAGCCCAACCCTAACCCTAACCCAACCCTAACCCTAGCCCAACCCTAACCCTAGCGGAAAACTGAAAAAAAATATTTTCTTTATTTCATTATATTTGCCTATATAAGGGGGTGATAAACGGGGGGGTTATGTACTATTTTTTTTATTTTGATCACTATGATCGTTTATCATAGTGATCAAAATAATGAATGGAATCTGCTAGCCAGAGCCGGCAGATTCCCGGTGGGCGCACTGCGCATGCGCCCGCCATTTTCAAGATGGCGGCGCCCATCGGAGGATGCCGATGGGATGTGGGACCACCGGGAGGGGATGGAGGACCACGGAGAGGTACCGGGGGGGATCGGGGACCCTATTTCTCTCACCTCTGATATGCGATCACATCAGAGGAAAGAGAAATTTAATGCATAATCGCGGCTTTTTTTTTTGTGGTCGCCGTTATAGGGTTAATAACGGTGATCGCAAAAGCGGGGTCGGTAAAAACCGACTGATTCATGTTCTCTGGGGTCGCGGCTACCCCTGGCAGCTGAGACCCCGGAGAAAATCCGACACTGGGGGGCGCTATGTACTTTCTCCACAGCGCCGTGAATTAACGGTGCTGTGGTTTTAGTACCCTTAACTACCGCCGTTAAAAGGCGTATTGGCGGTCGTTAACGGGATAAGCTGCCAAAGGTCAAAATAATCAAAATATCAAGTACAAACAGAGGGATGTATACAAAGTAAAAATGCAAATCACAGCATATAGTAGGGTACATAGTACCAAAGATACTCTTATAATAGGAAAAGTAGTTACACCCTATGTTAGATGAAGCCTGACCATGGCAAGCATACACAGGTGGAAGGACATCTCACCCATTGTAACCCGTTAGTGGCAGTGCAATAGATAGCAGCCCCAATGCGCGTTTCGCCTGGGCTTCCTCGGGGGGCTGTCAGTCATGGTGGTGAAAAAACTGTGTAGTATACTATGAGCTGCAGATGTGAGCACGCTCCGACGCTTTGACTGACAGCCGATTCTGCAGTGTATCTGTGTCAGCGAGCTGTCAGTCATATTTATGTGGCATATTTACATCTACCGCCTCCATGACTGAAAGCTGGCAGCTCCCAGGAGGAAATACAGGTGCTTCTCACAAAATTAGAATATCTTCAAAAAGTTAACTTATTTCAGTTCTTCAATACAAAAAGTGAAACTCGTATATAGAGTCATTATAGAGTGATCTATTTCAAGTGTTTTTTTCTGTTAATGTTGATGATTATGGCTTACAGCCAATGAAAACTCAAAAGTCATTGTCTCAGTAAATTAGAATAATTAACAAAAAACACCTGCAAAGACTTCCTAAGCGTTTAAAAAGGTCGCTTAGTCTGTTTCAGTAGGCTCCACAATCATGGGGAAGACTGCTGACTTGATAGATGTCCAGAAGGCAGTTGTTGGCACACTCCACAAGGAAGGTAAGCCACGAAAGGTCATTGCTAAAGAAGCTGGCTGTTCACAGAGTGCTGTATCCAAGCATATTAATGGAAAGTTCAGTGGAAATGGTGAGTCACATATGCAAACACATTTGTATACATGCACTGCTTTAGCGCTGATTACTTCGCCCCACACACACAAATGATACACCATTTGAAAGGTAAACTTGCTCTCTTCAGCAAGAAAGGAGCCAAACAAACCACGCATCCACAATTTTATCACTAAATACAGTTTAATCATTAATTTTCATAACCCTGCAGAAAGACACAATGACCTGCAGGTGGCACCTCAACCGGAAGACATTTTTTGGCCTCTAATTATCAAACCAATTTATTGTGTTACCAATCTACATATATAAATACCTGTCTGTGTTCATCATCTCATGAAATACATTTACATTTGACCAGCTTGCTTTTTCTGAAATTGCCTGCGCCCCCGACGACCAATGTGCAAAAATTTTGCACGGGCCACGCTAGTAAAAGTAAATTTTGAATTTCATTTGGAAATCAAGGTCCCAGAGTCCGGAGGAAGAGTGGAGAGGCACGCATTCCAAGCTGCTTGAGGTGTGAAGTTTCCACAATCAGTGTTGGTTTGAGGAGCCATGTCATCTGCTGGTGTAGGTCCACTGTGTGTTATCAAGACCAAGGTCGGCACAGCCGTCTACCAGGAAATTTTAGAGCACTTCATGCCTCTGCCGACAAGCTTATTGGAGATGGAAATTTCATTCTCTAGCAGGACTTTGTCCATACCCAAAAATACCAATACCTGGTTTACAAACAAGAGTATCACTGTGCTTGATTGGCCAGCAAACTTGCTTTACCTTAACCCCATACAGAATATATGGGGTATTGTCAAGAGGAAGATGAGAGAACCCCAAACCCAACAATGCAGACAAGCTGAAGGCTGCTATTAAAGCAACCTGGGCTTCCATAACCCCTCAGCAGTGCTACAGGCTGATCGCCTCCATGCCACGCCGCATTGATGCAGTAATTGATTCAAAAGGAGCCCTGACCAAGTATTGAGTGCATTTACTGAACATACATTTCAGTAGGCCAACATTTCGGATTTTAAAATAATTTTTCCAGCTGGTGTTATATAGTAATCTAATTTACTGAGATAATGACTTTTGGGTTTTCATTGGCTGTAAGCCACAATCACCAACATTAACAGAAATAAACACGTGAAATAGATCACTCTGTAATGACTCTATAATATGAGTTTCACTTTTTGTATTGAAGAACTGAAATAAATTTACTTTTTGATGATATTCTAATTTTGTGAGAAGAACCTGTAAGTTCAATTTTTACCCAGTAGCCACACTTTCAATAAGTTAGTCGGCAAGCATTATCACACTATTTACTTGCAGATTAACCCTATATATAAACAGGTAAGTAGCATTTTCTGAGGTAAAAAGGTTCCCTTTAACAGTGAACTCTTTCTTCTTTAGACGTGACCCAATCTGGAGGGGACACCCGATACACATATAGTATGTAGCTGGTCCAGCCCAAAATAGCAGTTTAGGCCAACATTACTATTGTGAATGGGCGATATCCAGCTAAAGACAACGGCCTGAAGTTCTCATTATGTTTCCATGATAACGGATGTTTTTGGATAGACACACCTTCTTGATGGTTTTTTTCTTTACAATCTGATGCTCATAATAGTAAATACATTATAAATCTATAATATATTCACAATATATGATGTCACAGCTCACCTCCTCCTCCTGTACAATGACTGATAACACCTCTATATACAGTAGATAACACAGGCTCCACCATTCACAATAGATGTCACAGCTCACCTCCTCCTCCTCCTGTACAATGACTGGTAACACCTCTATATACATTAGATAACACAGGAGCCATCATTCACAATAGGTGATGTCACAGCCCACCATTCACAATATGTGACAAACTGATACTGGACAGAAGAGGAAAAAACTTTTTGTCTTCCTGAATCTCCCATCACAATTTGGCCCTGGAGCTGGTGCGTGCGATTCGATGAACCCTGACTCTCACACATATATAGTAGGCAGCACACATTACTTTCAAAGAATTGTGATGATTTTTTTATGTAATATTTTGTTTCCCTTTTTGTTGCCGTGAGTCTCCCCGCTATTACCTTTGATGTTGTGACACCCGATAAACACTTTCACCTGCTGCAGGGTGGTGGCCGCTTGTGACAGATTACTCAATGCTAAAAACTGAAAACTATGTCATTAACCTCTTAATGAATAGGCCATAAAGTAACAGTGACATAGTTATAAACGCCCCCGCACACCCCCTTTTAGTGACCATAAATTACCCTGGTCTTATAAACTTTTTGTTCAGCTGTTCTGCCTCCTTCACAGCCTGGAAGCTCCAAAATAAAAAATTAAAATCAATGCCAAGTATGAGGTCACAAGCTTAAATGGTATCGAAGAAAAATAATAAAAATACTTTTTGGTTTTAAAGGTTTACTTTAAAGTGGTTGTCCGGTCAACCACGGTTCGGATTGGTACAAGATAAAAATCAACACCCTCACCTATTGCCACAGCTCCCTTTAATCCTGTACATAAAGAAGATTAAATCGAGTCTGTTGCCCCACCAAAATGCTAATTAAACCACTTATACAGGAATGTAGGGGATGTGGCCTCAATAAAAACCAGTGGTACGAGTCCGTGCAATTGATTGATTTCAGAAGGCATTCGTTTGAGCTGTCAGTCTCTGACAGCGCCATTTAAAATGCACCAGTCGGAAGTGCGTCACAAGTCCCATCCATATTCGGCCTTGTCACATGATTGCGGGGCGCCGATGGGTTCTCATGACAGCCGGGGGTCTGCAGAAGACCTCTGTGCCTGTCTTTGTGAATCTACAATGAACGCCGGCTCGTGGTTTTTGCTACACATAGCAGTGCTGAAGCACCTCTATGTATGGCATAGATGATCAGACAATCACAGCTTCAAGTCTCCTAAAGAGACTAGTAAAAAGTAAAAAAAAAAAAAAAAAAGTTTTAAAAAATATAAAAAAAACCCAGTAAAGTTCAAATCACCCCGCCTTTGCCCCATTGAAAATAAAACAATTTAAAAGAAATTAAAAATTCACATATTTGGTATTGCTGCAGTCAGAAATGTCCGATTTATCAAAATATAAAGTAAATTAATCCGATCGGTAAACTGTTTAACCAGAAAAAAAAACAGAAGGCCAAAGTTAATTTTTTTTTGGGCCGTAGCAACATTGCAAGAAAATACAATAACGGGCAATCAAAATAACATATCTACTCCAAAATGGTATCAATAAAAACATCAACTCAATGTGCAAAAAATAATCCCTCACCCAGCCCCAGATCACGAAAAATTGAAAAGTTATGGGTCTCGGAAAATGGTGACATAAGCAAATTTTTTTTCTTACCAATTTTGTTTTCTTTTTGTCACCATTTAAATAAAAAATAACATATATATGTCTGGTATCTGCAAATTCGTACTGATCTGGATAATTATCCAATTCAAAACCCTAACCATGACATACAAAGCCATCCACAACCTGTCTCCTCCATACATCTGTGACATGGTCTCTAGGTACCTACCCACACGCAACCTTCGATCATCCCAAGATCTCCTTCTCTACTCCCCCCTTATCTCTTTTTCCCACAACCGCATACAAGACTTCTCCCGTGCTTCCCCCATACTCTGGAACTCCCTACCGCAACACATCAGACTCTCACCATCAAAGGAAACCTTCAAGAAGAACCTGAAGACCCACCTGTTCCGACAAGCCTACAGCCTGCAATGATCCTCGGTGTACTGAACCACTGCACGACCTGCTCTACCCTCTCCTAGTGCATCCTCACCCATCCCTGTAGACTGTCAGTCCTCGCAGGCAGGGTCCCCTCTCCTTATGTACTTGTGCGTCCCTTGTCTTACACTTGTATATTACTCTTGTATATATTACACTTGTCTATATTTCCCCTTTTCACATGTAAAGCGCCATGGAATAAATGGCGCTATATAAATGCATAATAATAATAATAATAATTATAATGACAGGTCAGTTTTAGCATTTAGTGAACAAGGCAAATAAAAAAAATTGTGGAATTGCACTTTTTTTTGCAATTTCACCGCACTTTGATTTTTTTTCCTGTTTTCCTGTACACTATATGGTAAAACCAGCAATGTCATTCAAAAGTACAACTCGTCCTGCAAAAAACAAGCCCTCACACAGCTATAGGGACGGAAAAATGTAAAAGTTATGGCTCTGGGAAGAAGACAAGCAAAAACCGAAAGTGCAAAAACCGAAAATCGCAATGTGCAGAAGGTGTTAAAATAACCAAACTTTTCTGGTTCTAAACCTGATAGTATAGATGGCCACAGTATATTGGGGCCTCGTTCCAGGTTACATATTGCGCCCCTGACAATAGGTCACACAGCGAAGGCATGCCATCCATTAAAGAATGTTCCTAACAAGTTTTGCCATTTTGATTGAACGCGAGGCACCAATTCACAAGCCCAGCGCTGTATTTATATCCCCTCACCTCTGACATCGCCACAAGTCTGTCTCTCTCTGCTGCTAAATTTACCATACTCATAAATGAGTTTCCTTTTTAAACCTTCAGAAGACTCCCATTCAATCAAATACACCTATAGTAACAAGGCAACCCGTGACGGGCTGCAGGACTTGACATTGGCACTAAGGGTCATTTGTAAAAAACAGGACAAAGATGAAGGAAGCGATGTACAATGGGAGTGTAGGACATGCTAAAACTATGGACAGGTCCTCAAAGTAATTCATGGTGGATGGGAGTTGTCTATGCCGTCTTCACCAGCTCTCACATATCAGCACAGCTTCATTCCTGGCCTGATTCCTCTTTCTACAACCTATGAGTTTCTTCTTCCTTCTGATGTCCCACTTAGTAATTCATTCTGGATTGGAGTTGTCTCTGCCGTCCTTACCAGCTCTCACGTATCAGCACAGCTTCATTCCTGGACTGATTCCTCTTTCTACAACCTATGAGTTTCTTCTTCCTTCTGATGTCCCACTTAGTAATTCATTCTAGATTGGAGTTGTCTCTGCCGTCCTTACCAGCACTCACGTATCAGCACAGCTTCATTCCTGGACTGATTCCTCTTTCTACAACCTATGAGTCTCTTCTTCTTTCTATTGTCCCACTTAGTAATTCATGCTGGATGTGAATTGTCTCTGCCGTCTTCACCAGATCTCACGTATCAGCACAGCTTCATTCCTGGACTGATTTCTCTTTCTACAACCTATGAGTTTTTTCTTACTTCTGCTACCAGACACTGATGCTGAGGCAAGATTGATTCCTCCTTCTCCTCTATCCCCAGAGTCTGCCACAGGTATTTTTTTTCTCTCTACCCTCAAACAAAGCCTGTGTGACTCATCCTGTGCTCTCCTCCTTATATTCACTGATACAGCTGATCTGCCCCCCTTGAAGGCTTAGATGCTTTCCCCTCTCCAAATTCTGATCTAACTACAGCAAAAAGAGTTGACAAATTCCAGTAGAAGTGTATGTGCTCAGCCCATATTCCTGTTGAAGAAAACGGCACAAAAAATGTTAAACCAACTAATAATCTGAGTGACCATTTTGTTAAGGGCTATGTCATATAGGGATTGAGCATTAGGAATTTTGTATGCTCTCTACAGACTTTTCTGATGTACTGCACATATGGTAAAACCTAAGAGCGGCAGCATGTGAATACGCAGACTCTGCTGCCCTCTCCTGGACTGTAAGAGATGATATTCACCCAAACGCTGCTTAGTCAGTGGCCCAGATTTATTCTGTGAATTATCTCCTGATCCTCTGCAATGAATGAACATTAAGTTATCCAGATATAAAAGTAAAAGTAACAAAGTGACAAAAGTAAGTGATACCCACCAGTAGTTATATATAGCAGGCTCCGTAGGTTTGTGCAAAGATTGATTGATGTGGTCTTGTAAGGTGACATCTCGATGGATGTGATGTCAATGCCTGGAAGACTGGACTTTTCCAAGTTCCTAACTATAATGTTATGTGGATTTCTGATTTTCTGCTATCAGAATGGGTTTTCTCAAATCTTCCAAAAGGACCAAAAATATATAGGCGAGATAAAGTCACCTGGTAAAGAAGTGCAAAAACCACTGTATATACTTGATATAGGGCAAACTGCTGTTAGACGATCACTCTCCTGCCTGAAATGTCCACACAGTGACTGCACCAACCGAATAGTGATTGCAGCTCTGGAGTATAATACAGGAGGTAACTCAGGATCAGTAATGTAATGTATGTGCACAGTGACTGCACCCGCAGAATAGTGAGTGCAGCTCTGGAGTATAATACAGGAGGTAACTCAGGATCAGTAAGGTAATGTATGTGCACAGTGACTGTGTAAGAAGAGAAGTTCGTTGGATGAAGTGGAGAGCCGGAGACAGAGAAGGGGTTAACAGAGTTTTACTGTACAGGAAGTTAAACAAGGAATACTCCACACAGGGAGACAAGTCTAATAACAGCAACTACGGTAATTAAGCACAACCACCATGCACAATATAAAGACATGCAAAGAAAATGGGGTAACTTATCGCTTGCAGTCCTTGCAGGGGAAAGGCTAGAAAATCTCTCGACGGCTTTGCAGATCGTGAACAAAGTCTCTGGCTCTATTATGGAGGAACGAGAAGCACTGTCTTCCAACGATGCCGATGGGTCCGGTCCTGGCTGGCTTGAGTGCGCGAGGTTGTAGAAACAGTCCTTTGTGTGGATTCCTCAGCGATTGGTGCTTAACACGAATCATGTGCCGCTCACAGACCGCAGTAGCAGGCAGTCCTCTGGGATAGTCTCTAGGAAAGCAGCAAGTCAGCTTATCAGTCACTACAGGCAGGACTGGACTGTCCACAAGAACAGGGTCAGAATATAACTCATTAGCATCAAAGTCAATTGTGGGGTCAGCAATCTGTGGGAAGGGTGGCGTGGAGTTGTCAGCTAGAGCAGTGGAGAGGGAGTCAACCTTCTGTCGCTTTCCCACCAAGTCTGACCCGTTCCCGTGCTCAGTCCTCTTTATATTCGCCGCGCCCCCTGCTGTCCAGCGAAGGTCCTTCCCTCCCAGAAGAACCCTCTCCCAGCAACAGTGGTGACAACCCCGATAGTTCCAGCCTCAAAGGGCACCGGATACCGCTGACTCTGTCTTGGTTCATCCTCTTACAACTGCACAAGCAGAATAGTGAGTGCAGCTCTGGAGTATAATATAGGAGGTAACTAGGATCAGTGCAGGATCAGTAATGTATGTACACAGTGACTGCACCAGCAGAATAGTGAGTGCAGCTCTGGAGTATAATACAGGATGTAACTCAGGATCAGTAGTGTAATATATGTACAGAGTGAATATAAACAGAAAAACAATAATGACTTTGTTGTGCAACCTCAATGAAATGTAACCTATCACTTGAAACACAACATATATAATACAATTCAAATTTTATTAATAAATTATTTCACAAATATTCACATGACTTAAAAGAGAAAAAAGGAAAAAAACAACCAGACATGTACAGACAAAAACATAAAATTAAAATGCATAGGAGGTGGGTCAAAAGTAGGTAGAGGTAAACATTTACAATATGTCATAATTCAAAAAGGTACGTAAAAAAAATATGCATATTTACAACTTGTTGAGAACCTATGATGGTACAGTCCGAATCCATATTTGCTGAACAACCATAAAACTCAAAAGTGAGTCACCTCATCCTCAAAAATCATAATATCATATTCAAAAAGAAGGCCTCTCAAAATATAAGTATAGCAGCGGATCTGGCCGTTATAGATTAAAAATAAATAATTATGAATAGAAATATATAAATATATAAGGAGCTAAGCATTTATAAAACCCATATGTGCTGAATAAGAAAGGTGAACGTAAAATAACAAATGCACACCTATTGCACACTAGCCAAACTTGAATAAGCAGAGATCAACCATTGAATGTAAGTAATGAAGAGAGGGGAGAAGGACTGTGGATAATACTGACCCAGACGTTCACTGCGTGTGCCCAACGCGCGTTTTGCCTTGTGCTTTAACGAGAGAACATGTGTGGTAAGAAAATAGATGTATTTAAAGTCCCAATGACCTATGAGAAGGGAGCCTGATTTCATTCCAAGCCGGAACACGTCTCATTCTTTACCTGCGTTCCGGGTTGGCATGAAAGCACACGTCACTTTATTCATGTCACTTCCTTAGTAACCTTCTGGGCAACCTATTTGCGTTCCAGCCTGCAGTGCATGCACACGCCACTTCCGCCGGGGATGCCGCGTCTCCCGGGCTGGAATTGGCACGTGCGCAAACCATGTATGGTGAATATAACACACAGCAGTCGCGCTCATCCAGGGCTCCCTTCTCATAGGTCATTGGGACTTTAAATACATCCATTTTCTTACCACACATGTTCTCTAGTTAAAGCACAAGGCGAAACGCGCGTTGGGCACACGCAGTGAACGTCTGGGTCAGTATTGTCCATAGTCCTTATCCTTTCTCTTCATTACTTACATTTAATGGTTGATCTCTCCTTATTTAAGTTTGGCTAGTGTGCAGTAGGTGTGCTACATCTATTTTGTACCCACATATGGGTATTATAAATGCTTAGCACCTTATATATTTATACATTTCTATTCATAATTATTTATATTTAATCTATAATGGCTAGATCCGCTGCTATACTTATATTTTGAGACACCTTCTTTTTGAATATCATATTATGATTTTTTGAGGGTGAGGTGACTGACTTTTGTGTTTTATGGTTATATGGATTCGGACTGTACCACCATGTTCTCAACAAGTTGTACATATACATTTTTTTTTTTTTGCTTGCCGTATTTTTCGGACTATAAGATGCACCGAGGTTATAAAGGAGGAAATAAGGAGAAAAAAAACTGAAGCAAAAAATGTAGTCAATTCTGTACTTAATATCCCCTATCCTGGTAAATATGGTCCCCTCGTCCCCATCCTGATATACATGGCCCTCATCTCTATAATGGTATGCATGGCCCTCATCCCTATCCTGGCATGCATGGCCCTCATTCCCATCATGGTATGCATGCCTCCTCATCCCTAGCCTGGTATGCATGGCCCTCTCATCCCTATCCTGGTATGCATGGGTCCCTCATCCCTATCCTGGTATGCATGGCTCCCTCATCCCTATCCTGGTATGCATGGCTCCCTAATCCCTATCCTGGTATGCATGGATCACTCATCCCCATCCTGATACACATGGCCCCTCATCCCCATCCTGGTATGCATGGCCCCCTTATCCCTATCCTGATATGCATGGCCCTCATCCCCATCCTGGTATGCATGCCTCCTCATCCATAGCCTGGTATGCATGGCCCCCTCATCCCTATCCTGGTAGGAATGGTCCCCTCATCCTTATTCTGGCAGGAATGATGGCCCTCATCCCTATACTGGTATGCAGGGTCCCCATCTCATCCAAGTATGCATGGCCCCATCCCTATCCTGATATGCAGGGCCCCATCCTTAACCTGGTATGATTGGCCTCCATCCCAGTCCTGGTATACATGGCCCCATACTTATCCTGGTATGACTGGCCCCATCCCAGTCCTGGTGTGCATGGTCCCATCCTTATCCTGGTGTGATTGGCTCCATGCCAGTCCTGGTATACATGATCCCATCCTTATCCTGGTATGATTAGCCCCATCCAGTTTCTGGTATGCATGAAACCATCAGAAAAGATTAACGTATTTTTCGGACTATGACACACCGGACCATAAGACGCACCTAGGTTTTAGAAGAGGAAATTAGGAAAAAAAATATACTGAAGCAAAAAATGTGGTCAATTCTGTACTTAATATCCCCTATCCTGGTAAATATTGTCCCCTCATTCCCATCCTGATACACATGGCCCCTCATCCCTATCCTGGTATGCATGGCCCTAATCCCCATCCTGGTATGAATGCCTCCTTATCCCTAGCCTGGTATGCATGGCCTCCTCATCCCTAGCCTGGTATGCATGGCCCCCCTCATCCCTAGCCTGGTATGCATGGCCCCCTCATCCCTATCATGGTTGGAATGGTCCCCTTCATCCTTATCCTGGCAGGAATGAGCGCCCTCATTCCTATACTGGTATGCAGGGTCCCCATTTAGTCCAAGTATGCATTGTCCCATCCCTATCCTGGTATGATTGGCCCCATCCCAGTCCTGCTATGCATGGCCCCATCCTTATCCTAGTATGATTGGCCCCATCCCAGTCCTGCTATGTATGGCCCCATCCTTATCCTGGTATGATTGGCCCCATCCCAGTCCTGTTATGTATGGCCCCATCCTTATCCTGGTATGATTGGAAAGGGGAAATATTGTTGATCAAGTAACCAATTCCCACCAAAGCAGGGAAAAAGAAGGGGAAGAATACCCCTCCCCCAGTATCAACAATCCTATAAGAACATGAAATGTCACCTTAATTTATCCAGATGACAATATAACCAGGGTACAGCAATGAAAAAAAATCATCATTCAACATGTATAAGCTTGCTGTGACCCAATTAGCACATATATATAATAAATGAATACAAATGTTGAAAAAACCATTTACAACTATACAAATATAGAAGAATGAGACAAAAAAAATAGATTGGAACAGTCTCACCCATAGTTGTAACATAGACGGGAGTCTTCATGGATCCTATATAATATCATCAAGAGTCCATGGAACCAAGGTTTGGGAGGACAATACCCTGTCAATCCCTATGGGGCTAGCAATCATCTATTCCCCAAAACTCCTGCCCTGACAAGGGCAGTCCACATCTAACCCTATATTGCACATGCCCTGCACTGTCCCTAAACAGATGTCCCTAAACAGATGTCCCAACGCGTTTCATCCAAGCGAACTCCTCAGGGGACTAGCTTGTTACAAAGTGCCATAGTGCTAAAACTAGAGAGACATATGTGTCCTTCTACTCTCAATGCTGGATGTGGACTGCCCTTGTCAGGGCGGGAGTTTTGGGGAATAGATGATTGCTAGCCTCATAGGGATTGACAGGGTATTGTCCTCCCAAACCTTGGTTCCATGGAATCTTGATGATATTATATAGGATCCATTAAGACTCCCGTCTATGTTACAACTATGGGTGAGACTGTTCCAATCTTCTTTTTGTCTCATTCTTCTATATTTGTAAAGTTGTAAATGGTTTTTTCAACATTTGTATTCATTTATTTTATATATGTGCTAATTGGGTCACAGCAAGCTTATACATGTTGAATGATTAATTTTTTTCATTGCTGTACCCTGGTTATATTGTCATCTGGATAAATTAAGGTGACAATCCCTGCTTTGGTGGGGATTGGTTACTTGATCAACAATATTTCCCCTTTTCTTTTGGGTGACACACACTTTAGACTTTTTTTTATCTAACAGAGTAAAAGTTACGTTTTAATTTCACCTTTTGCTGTATGTTGTATACTTTTTTTTGGTGAATCCCATTTATTTATTTTTTTGACAAGTAATTGTTTTTGCTTTATAGTCCTGGTATGATTGGCCCTATCCCGGTCCTGGTATGCATGGCCCCATCCTTATCCTGGTATGATTGGCCCCATCCCAGTCCTGCTATGCATGGCCCCATCCTTATCCTGGTATGATTGGCCCCATCCCAGTCCTGCTATGCATGACCCCATCCTTATCCTGGTATGATTGGCCCTCTCCCAGTCCTGCTATACATGGCCCCATCCTTATCCTGGTATGATTGGCCCCATCCCAGTCATGCTGTGCATGGCCCCATCCTTATCCTGGAATGATTGGCCCTATCCCAGTCCTGGTATGCATGGTCCCATCCTTATCCTTGTATGATTTGCCCCATGCTTTTGCTAGCAGCTGCATATTGCTTGTTAGCAGCGCATGGCAGGGACGTCATGCGCTGCTCACAAGCATAGCACAGCTGCTAGAATACTCACCGGGACTGTTAATACCAGAGAGCAGTGACTATTCATTGCTCTTCAGTAGCACGCAGTGTCAGCCACTGGCTTCATGCTGCCGGCGGTCACGTGTGCTGATACTAAGAGAAATGAATAGCATATTGCTTGTAAGCAGCACATGGCAGCGACGTCATGCACTGCTCACAAGCAGAGCACAGTGTCCGGAATACTCACCGGGACTGTTCATCGCAGTGAGCATGCAGTGTCAGCCTGAGCCTTCCGCTGGCAGCAGCAGGAAGGCTCAGGCTGACACTGCATGCTCACTGCAACGAACAGTCCCGGTGAGTATTCCGGACGCTGTGCTCTGCTTGTGAGCAGTGCATGACGTCGCTGCCATGCGCTACTTACAAGCAATATGCAGCTGCTGGCAACAGAGCAGGACACTGAAAGGGAGCGGAGGAAGGTAAGTGTAATGGTTTGTTTTTTTAATCTTTTCTGATGGGGCCATGCATACCAGGATCGGGATGGGGCCAATCATACCAGGATGCCAAAAAGAAATGAATATTCATTGCCCTCCACCCCCATGGGCGTGGAATGCAGTGAATATTCATTTCATTTCCTGCCTCTGGAACCGTTCATCGCAGAGAGCAGTGAGTATTCATTGCTTTTCAGTAGCACGGAGTGTCAGCCTCCAGCTTCTGGCTGCTTACTGACGGTCACGAGCGCCGATACTTAAGAGAAATGTACATTCAGCATATTCATATCTCTTAAGTATCGGCACATGTGACTGCTGGCAGCAGCAGGAAGGCTCAAAGCTGACACTGCGCGGTACTGAAGAGCAATGAATACTCACTGCTCTCTGCGAAGAACAGTCCCGGTGAGCATTCTGGCAGCTGTGCTCTTCTTATAAGCAGCGCATGACATCCCTGCCATGCACTGCTTACAAGCATTAGACAGCTGCTGGCAATGGAGCAGGACACTGTGAGGGAGCGGAGGAAGGTAAGTGTAATTTTTTTTTTTTAATCTTTTCTGATGGGACCAATCATACAGTACCAGGATGGGACCAATCATACCAGGAACGGGATGGGGCCAATCATACCAGAATAAGGATGGGACCAATCATACCAGGATGCCAAAAAAAAATGAACATTCATTGCCCTCCAAGCCCATTGGCTTGCAATGCAGTGAATATTCATTTCTCTTTAGCAGCGGGCACAGGAGTTAGCTGCAGCCGCCGGCTCCTGCCTCTGTGACCCCTTGCTCCGCCGAAACCGCTTCCCCACTTCCCCACCACAGCAAGAGCCGGTACATCTGGACTATAAGAAGCACTCCTCATTTTCCTCCAGATTTTGAGAGGAAAAAAGTGCATCTTATAGTCCGAAAAATACGGTACCTTGTAGAATTATGACATGTTGTGAATGTTTATCTCTGCCTACTTTTGACCCACCTCCTGTGCATTTTAATTTTATGTTTTTGTCTGTACATGATTGGTTGTTTTATTTTTCCTTTTTTTCTTTTAAATTGTGATTATTTGTGAAATAATTTAGTAAGAAAATTTGAACTGTATTATACTGTATATGTTGTGTGTCATGTTATAGGTTACATATGTACAGAGTGACTGCACCAGCAGAATAGAGAGCGCAGCTCTGGAGCATAATACAGAATGTAACTCATGATCAGTAATGTAAGTACACAGTGACTGCACCAGCAGAATAGTGAGACACATCTATCTGCAGGTTTTTCTCAATATCTGACATAAAAGCAGAATAAACCTTTCCCGTTTTAGGTCAATTAGGATTACCATAATTATTAACCCCTTTCGGCCATGAGACGTACTATACCGTCCATGTACCCTGGGACTTAATTCCCAGGGACGGGATAGTACGTCATAGCGATCAACGGCGCCCGCGTGGTGAGCGCCGCTGATCGCGGCCGGGTGTCAGCTGATTATCACAGCTGACACCCAGCACAATGTGTCAGGGGCAGTCACGGACCGCCCCCGACATGTTAACCCCTTGCACACCGCGATCAAACACGATTGAAGTGTACCGGGGGTTAAAGGGAAGCATCGGCAGGGAGGGGGCTCCCTCCGTGCTTCCCTGAGCCCCCCACGGCAGCGCAATGTCCAGCGCTGCTGCGGGGGACTCCTTCCCTGCAGGTGTTGTGAGTTCATTCTCTGGTTCACCAGTTGTGAATTCTCCTTCCAGACTCCCTCTGGTGGTAACAGGAGGTAGAGAGGCTAATTTTGTTGGTCTATTCAGTTTTTTGGTGTGGTCAGCCTGCCCCTGCTGGGGGCTGTGCTGAATTTGCCACTCTTATTTATCAGTATTTTGCCAATTGGCTTTTTGCCCCTTACTAGTTCGGTCTCTTTTTGCTCTGTCACAGAATATTTCAGAGTGCTGATATAGTGGGAGAAGTCTAGTGACTTCAGGGTTAATTTTGCTATCAGAAGTGTTGGACATGATTTTTGTAGGTTTTTTGCAGGTTGCAGACAGTGTCTTTCCTTTCCTGTCTAGTTAGTTTGGGCCCCATCATTTGTACAGCCTATTTTCCTGCCTGTGTTTGTGCCTTCATCTTGTTTCACCGTAAATAAATGTGTGGGGGCTATCGATCCCTTTGGGGTCTGCTCTGGGGCAGTTAGTTTTCCCTTTTCTTGCTTTAGGCTTATTTAGTTCTCCGGCCGTGACGAGGCGTCTAGGAACATCGTAGGCACGCTCCACGGCTACTGCTAGTTTTGTGGTAAGATCAGGGATCTGCAATCTGCATAGTTACCAACCTCTCTGGTTTTCTGTGACTTAGCTTGTTTTGTTTTTTTTCTCCTCGGTGACCCATTCATAACAGAATCACCAGCCATACCGCAGATACTAGGGTACTCAAAAGAAGGAAAAAGTTGTTAAAAAGAAAAAAAAGTGTCAGAATTTTTTTTTAAATATTTTTTCCTCTTTTTTCTCTGGGGCTGTAGGAGGATTTTTTTTTCATTTTCCTAATGGAGATTAAGCAATTGTCTGATCATGTGGAGCAGCTGGCTGCTGAAGTGCAGGGAATTTCCACCTACCTCATTCAGTCACATGCTGCTGAACCTAAGACCCCTACTCCTGATGTGTTTTCTGGGGATCGGTCTAAATTTCTGAATTTTAAGAATAATTGCAAATTATTTCTGGCCTTGAAGCCTAACTCATTGGGGAGCTTTGTGCAGCAGGTTAAAATTGTCATCTCCTTGCTGCGCGGCGATCCCCAGGATTGGGCTTTTTCTCTGACACCTGAAAATCCTATTCTGACTAATGTGGATGCATTTTTTCAAGCCTTGGGGTTGTTGTATGATGAACCTAATGCTGTTGATCAAGCTGAGAGAACCCTGTTGGCATTAAACAAGGGTCAGGATTCTGCAGAGTTATACTGTCAAAAATTCCGAAAGTGGGCGTTCCTTACTACATGGAATGATAGTGCATTGGCAGCTCTCTTTCGGAAGGGTTTAATAGAGACCGTAAAAGATGTTATGGTGGGATTTCCTGTTCCCTCTGGTCTGGATAATTCTATGTCATTAGCCATTCAAGTTGATCGGCGTTTAAGTGAACGTAAAACTACACGGGTGGTGCTGCCACCTTTTGAACAAACGTCTGAACCTATGCAATGTGATGGGGTTTTGTCTAGGGCGCAACGTCAGGAGATTAGAAGGCGTAATAAGCTGTGTTTTTTCTGTGGAGACGCCTCTCATATTATTTCTGTCTGCCCTAAATGAGAGAAACGTTTTGCACACACATTTGCTGTGGGCAGTATGCAACCTAAGTTTCTTTTGGCAATTACTCTGATCTGCTCCTTATCCACGTTTTCCACAAAGGCTTTTGTGGATTCAGGAGCAGCGTTAAATCTGATGGATTTGGACTTTGCTAAACGTTGTGGTTTTTCCATGACGCCGCTGCGGATGCCTATTCCTTTGAGGGATATTGATGCTACTCCTTTGGCTGAGAATAAACCTCAGTTTTGGACCCAGGTGACAATGCGAGTTGCCCCAGACCACCAAGAAAATTGTAAATTTTTGGTGCTGCATAATCTGCATGATACTATTGTTCTGAGTTTTCCTTGGTTGCAAACTAATAATCCAGTTTTGGATTGGAAATCTGGGTCTGTGGTGAGTTGGGGTTGTCAGTGTGTTCTTAGGGACGCTCTTGTTTTCTCCACCTCTCCTCAGTCTCATGATATTCCTGATTATCTAGCCGATTTTTCTGATGTATTTAGTGAGAGCAAGCCTGCGTCTTTGCCTCCTCATAGGAGTTATGACTGTGCAATTGAGTTGATGCCTGGGTGTAAATTTCCCAAGGGTCGGCTTTTCAACTTATCAGTACCTGAACATGATGCTATGCGATCCTATATTAAGGAGTCATTGGAGAAGGGTCATATTAGACCATCCTCGTCACCTTTAAGTGCTGGGGTTTTTTTTGTGGCCAAGAAAGATGGTTCATTGAGACCGTGTATTGATTATCGTTCCCTTAACAAGATGACGTTTAAATATCAGTACACGTTACCTCTGATGTCTGATTTATTCTCCAGAGTTAAGAGTGCCTGCTGGTCTACTAAGCTTGACCTCAGGGGGGCATATAATCTTATTCGCATCAAGCACGGGGATGAATGGAAGACAGCGTTTAATACTCCGGAGGGACATTTTGAGTACCTGGTGATACCTTTTGGGCTCACTAATGCCCCTTCTGTCTTCCAGTCCTTTATGAATGATATTTTCCGTGACCTTGTGGATAAGTTTTTGATCATCTATCTGGATGATATTTTGATCTTTTCTAGTGATTGGGATTCTCATGTGGAACACGTCTGGACTGTGTTCCGAATTTTGAGGGAGAATTCCCTGTTTGTTAAGGGATCGAAATGCCTCTTTGGTGTACAGAGGATTTCATTTTTAGGATTCATCTTGTCGCCATCGACTATTGAAATGGACCCGGCCAAGGTACATGCCATTTATGATAGGGTTCAGCCTACTTCTTTGAAGGCCCTCCTGAAGTTTTTGGGTTTTGCTAATTTCTATCGTAAATTTATAGGTAATTTTTCTGGTATTGTCAAACCACTGACTGATCTGACCAAGAAGGGCGCTGATGTGCTGAATTGGTCTCCTGAGGCTATCTCAGCATTTCAGGAGCTTAAGCAGAGATTTACTTAAGCTCCAGTTTTACGGCAACCTGATGTCTCACTTCCATTTCAGGTGGAGGTAGATGCTTCTGAGATTGGTGCAGGAGCTGTTTTGTCCCAAAAAGACCCTGTGACTTCTAAGATGAATCCCTGTGCCTTCTTTTCTCGAAAGTTCTCCTCATCTGAACGCAACTATGACTTGGGGAATCGGGAATTGTTGGCCATGAAGTGGGCATTTGAGGAGTGAAGTCATTGGTTGGAGGGAGCTAGACATCAAGTTGTCGTCCTCACCGATCACAAGAATTTGATTTATCTGGAGTCGGCCAAACGCTTGAATCCTAGACAGGCTAGATGGGCCTTGTTTTCCACGTGTTTTAATTTTGTGGTCTCTTTTCTCTTGGGCACTAAGAATGTTAAGGCAGACACCCTTTCTATGAGTTTCTTTGCTGATTCTCTTAGTGTGACCGAGCCTACTACCATCCTAGGTGAGGGGGTAGTTCTTTCTGCCATTTCGCCCGATTTGAGACGCGCCCTGGAGAAATTTCAGGAGGATAAACCTGAGCGTTGCCCTATGGGAAAATTGTATGTTCCTGACCAGTGGAGAAAGAGAGTGATGTCTGAAATTCATTGCTCCGCATTGGCTGGTCATCCAGGTATTTTTGGTACCAGAGATTTGGTGAGTCGGTCCTTTTGGTGGCCTGCCTTATCTCGTGACATCAGGAATTTTGTACAGTCCTGTGAGACTTGTTCTCGGTCTAAACCCTGTTCTCGTTCTAGCGGGTTGCTGATGCCCTTGCCAATGCCCAAGAGGCCATGGACCCATATCTCAATGGATTTTATTTCTGATCTTCCTGTCTCCCAGATAATGACTGTTATCTGGGTGATTTGTGATAGATTTTCGAAGATGGTCCATCTTGTACCACTCCCAAAGTTGACATCTTCCGCTGAGTTGGTGCCCTTGTTTTTACAACAGGTGGTTCAGTTACATGGGATTCCTGAGAATATTGTGTCCGACAGAGGAGTCCAGTTTGTTTCCAGATTCTGGAAAGCCTTTTGTTCCAATCTGGGAATTCAGTTATCCTTCTCCTCCGCGTTTCATCCCCAGACCAATGGACAGAGTGAGAGAACAAACCAGACCTTGGAGTCTTATTTGAGATGTTTTATATCTGCTGATCAGGATGATTGGGTCTCATTTTTGCCCTTGGCCGAATTCGCACTGAACAATAGAGCTCGTTCTGCCACTTTGATGTCACCCTTTTTCTATAATTTTGGGTTTCATCCTCGATTCTCTTCAGGGCAAGTGGAATCTTCGTCCTGCCCAGGTGTGGACACTGTGGTTAAGAGAATGCAGCAGAAATGGGACCAAGTGGTGGATAAGTTGTCACTCTCACAGGAAAAGGCCCAACGATTTTCCAACCGGCATAGGACCATTGGTCACCGGTTTAAAGTGGGTGATATGGTTTGGTTGTCGTCTAAGAATATTCCAATGAAGGTTGCATCTCCTAAATTTAAGCCAAGATTTATTGGTCCTTATAAGATTTTGGAAATTCTTAATCCTGTTTCGTTTCGATTGGCTCTTCGAGTTACGTCCAAGATCCATAACGTATTTCACAAATCTCTGTTGAAGAGGTTTGTTGAGCCAGTGGTTCCTATGGCAGCACCTCCTGACCCTGTGTTGGTTGATGGCAATGTGGAATATGAGGTAGAGAAAATATTGGATTCTCGTTTGGTTAGACAGAGACTCCAGTATTTGGTCAAATGGAAGGGTTATGGTCAGGAGGATAATTCTTGGGTCTCTGCCTCCGATATTCATGCCAATAGATTGGTTCGTGCTTTTCACCGGGCCCATCCTGATCGGCCTGGTGGCGTGGATGAGGGTTCGGTGACCCCTCCTCAAGGGGGGGTACTGTTGTGAGTTCATTCTCGGGTTCACCAGTTGTGAGTTCCCCTTCTGGACTCCCTCTGGTGGTGACGGGAGGAGGTGCGGCTGGTTTGATCGGTGGAGATCTGCCACCTGAGAATGAGGATGACGATTGGATCTCAGGATTCTCAGATTGGATTTAAGACAGCCGACGCCCTATTCAGTTGCTGGTGATTCCTTCTGGCTTGTCAGCTCTTGGTTTTCAGCTCTGTTCCAGTCATCTAAAGCTAAGTTTTTCTGCTAATGTTCTCACTTGATTTTGTTGGTCTATTCAGTTTTTTGGTGTGGTCAGCCTGCCTCTGCTGGGGGCTGTGCTGAATTTCCACTCTTATTTATCAGTATTATGCCAATTGGCTTTTTGTCCCTTACTAGTTCAGTCTCTTTTGCTCTGTCTCAGAATATTTCAGAGTGCTGATATAGTGGGAGAAGTCTAGTGACTTCAGGGTTAATTTTGCTATCAGAAGTGTTGGACATGATTTTTGTAGGGTTTTTTGCAGGTTGCAGACAGTGTCTTTCCTTTCCTGTCTAGTTAGTTTGGGCCCCATCATTTGCTCAGCCTATTTTCCTGCCTGTGTTTGTGCCTTCATCTTGTTTCACCGTCAATAAATGTGTGAGGGCTATCTATTCCTTTGGGGTCTGCTCTGGGGCAGGGCAGTTAGTTTTCCCTTTTCTTGCTTTAGGCTTATGTAGTCCTCCGGCCGTGACGAGGCATCTAGGAACATCGTAGGCACGCTCCACGGCTACTGCTAGTTGTGTGGTAAGATCAGGGCTCTGCAATCTGCATAGTTACCAACCTCTCTGATTTTCTGTGACTTAGCTTGTTTTGTTTTTTTCTCCTCGGTGACCCATTCATAACATGCAGGCCCCCGAATCCAAGATGGCGACGGGGACCTTCGGGGGCCTGCAGGGAGCCGGCTTCCTCAGTGACTGCAAAGCACAGGCATGAGGAAGTCTGCTGCACTGCCTGTGACAGATCGCTGATCAGCGATCTGTCACAGGACAGTGATGTCCCACCTGGGACAATGTAATAAAGTTAATAAAAAAAAAGTGTTAAAATAATTTAAAAAATCGTCAAATAAATTAAAAAAAAAATATTCCCCCAATAAATTCATATAAATATCCATGGTACCGCTGAAAACGTCCTCTTGTCCCGCAAAAAACAAGCCGCCATACAGCATCATCAGCGAAAAAATTAAAAAGTTATAGCTCGCAGAATAAAGTGATGCAAAAATAATTATTTTTTATATAAAATAGTTTTCATTGCATAAAACCGACAAAACATAAAAAAACTACCTAAATGAGGTATCGCTGTAACCGTACTGACCCGAAGAATAAAAAGGCTTTATCAATTTTATCGCACGCGGAATGGTGTAAACGCACCCCCCCAAAAAAAATTCATGAAACGCTGGTTTTTGTTCATTCTGCGTCCCAAAAATCGGAATAAAAAGCGACCAAAAAATGTCACGTGCCCGAAAATGGTACCAATAAAAACATCAACTCGTCCCACTAAAAATAAGACCTCACATGACTCGGTGGGTCAAAATACGGAAAAATTATAGCTCTCAATATGTGGTGATGCAAAAACTATTTTTACAATAAAAAGCGTCTTTTAGCGTGTGACAGCTGCCAAACATAAAAACCGCCATAAATAGTAAATCAAACCCCCCATTATCACCCCCTTAGTTAGGGAAAAATAATAACATTAAAAGAAAATGTATTTATTTCCATTTTCCCATTAGGGTTAGGGCTAGGGCTAGGGTTAGGGCTGAGATTAGGGTTAGGGGTGTGTTGGGGTTCGGGTTGGAGTTAGAATTGGGGGTTTCCACTGTTTGGGCACATCAGGTACTCTCCAAATGCAACATGGCGTCTGATCTCAATTGCAACCAATTCTGAGTTGAAAAAGTCAAATGGTGGTCCTTCCCTTCCAAGCTCTGCCATGCACCCAAACAGTGTTTTACCCCCACATATGGGGTATCAGCCTACTCAGGACAAATTGCAAAACAACTTTTGGGGTCCAATGTCTCCTGTTACCCTTAGGAAAATAAAAAATTGGCAAAAATATCATTTTTGTGGAAAAAAATGATTTTTTTATTTTCACGCCTGGGCGTTATCAACTTCTGTGAAGCACTTGGGGGTTCAAAGTGCTCACCACACATCTAGATAAGTTCCGTGGGGGGTCTAGTTTCCAAAATGGGGTCACTTGTGGGGAGTTTCAATAGTTTAGGTACATCAGGGGCTCTCCAAACGCACATGACACCCGCAGACCATTCCATCAAAGTCTGCATTCCAAAACGTCACTACTTCCCTTCCGAGACCCGACGTGTGCCCTTACAGTAGTTTTCTCCCACATATGGGGTATCAGCGTACTCAGGACAAATTGGACAACAACTTTTGGGGTCCATTTTCTCCTGGGACCCTTGGGAAAATAAAAAAATTGGTGACTAAAAGATCATGTTTGTGGAAAAAATACGATTTTTTTATTTTCACGCCCGGGCGTTATAAACTTCTGTGAAGCACTGGAGGGGTCAAAGTGCTCACCACACATCTAGATAAGTTCCTTGGGGGATCTAGTTTCCAAAATGGTGTCATTTGTGGGGGGTTTCCACTGTTTTGGTACATCAGGGGCTCTCCAAACATGACATGATGTCCGATCTCAATTCCAGCCAAAAACGTCAAATGGCGCTGCTTCCCTTCCGAGCTCTGCCATGCGCCCAAATAGTGGTCTACCCCCACATATGGGGTATCAGCGTACTCAGGACAAATTGTACAATAACTTTTAGGGTCCTGTTACCCTTGGAAAAATAAGAATTGAGGGTGAAAAGATCATTTTTGTGGAAAAAATATGATTTTTTAATTGTACGGCTGTATGTTATAAACTTCTGTGAAGCCCTTGGGGGTTCAAAGTTCTCACCACACATCTAGATAAGTTCCTTGGGGGGTCTAGATTCCAAAATGGTGTCATTTATGGGGGGTTTCCACTGTTTTGGTACATCAGGGGTTTTCCAATCGCGACATGGTGTCCGATCTCAATTCCAGCCAAAAACGTCAAATGGCGCTGCTTCCCTTCCGAGCTCTGCCATGCGCCCAAATAGTGGTTTACCCCCACATGTCGGGTATCAGCGTACTCAGGACAAATTGCACAATAAATTTTATGGTCCTGTTACCCTTGGGAAAATTGGGGGTGAAAAGATCATTTTTGTGGAAAAAATATGATTTTTTAATTGTACCGCTGTACGTTATAAATTTCTGTGAAGTCCTTGTGGGTTCAAAGTTCTCACTACATATCTAGATAAGTTCCTTGGGAGGTCTAGCTTCCAAAATGGGGTCACTTGTGGGGGGGTTTCCACTGTTTAGGTACATCAGGGGCTCTCCAAACGTGACATGGCGTCCGATCTGAATTCCAGCCAATTTTGCATTGAAAAAGTCAAACGGCGCTCCCTCCCTTCTGAGCTCAGCCGTGCGCTGAAACAGTGGCTGCTCCCCACATATCAGGTATCAGCGTACTCAGGAAAAATTGCACAATAAATTTTGCAGTCCATTTTCTCCTGTTACCCTTGGTAAAATAAAAAAAATTGAACCTGAAGTATTTTTTTAGTGAAAAAAAGTTAAATGTTCATTTTTTTTAAAATATTCAGAAAATTCCTGTGAGGCACCTAAAGGGTTAATAAACTTCTTGAATGTGGTTTTGAGCACCTTAAGGGGTGCAATTTTTAGAATAGTGTCACTTTTGGGTATTTTCTATCATATAGACCCCTCAAAGTGGCTTCAAATGTGATGTGGTCCGTAAAAATAAAACGGTGTTGCAAAAATGAGAAATCGCTGGTCAAATTTTAACCCTTATAACTTCCTAACGAAAAAAAATTTTGGTTCCAAAATTGTGCTGATGTAAAGTAAACATGTGGGAAATGTTACTTATCAAGTTTTTTGTGTGCCGTATCTCTGTGATTTAAGGGCATAAAAATTCAAAGTTGGAAAATTGCAAGTTATTTGAGTGAAATTTTACCACTAACATGAAGTACAATATGTCACGAGAAAACTTTGTCAGAATCACAGGGATCCATTGAAGCGTTTCAGAGTTATTACCTCATAAAGGGACAGTGGTCAGAATTGTAAAAATTGGCCCGGTCATGAACGTGCAAACCACCCTTGGGGCTTAAGCTTAAGGGGTTAATATTCGCCAAAAGCCAGAATAATGAGAGAGAATGTTTAAGGTATTTTTATTGCTTACTGCAAAGTCAAAAGTTTCCATACATTTTATTAGGTATTTAGTACCATTGCCCTTAAACTGAATGACTTGGGTGAAACTTTTGAGATATCCTTCCACAAGCTTCTCACAATAGCTGGTCAGAATTTGGGCCTATTCCTCCTGACAAAATTGATGTAACTGATCCAGGTTTGTAGGTCGCCTTTCTTGCACTGGCCTTTTCAGATTTGCCCATAAATATTCAAGAGAATTGAGATCAGGGCTTTGTGATGGCCGCTCCAAAACACTGAATTTATCATCCTGAAGTCACTTTGTTACCATTTTGGCAGCATGCTTCAGGTCATTGTCCATTTGGAAGACCCATTTCTGCCCAAGCTTTAATTTCCTGGCTGCTGTCTTGAGATGTTGCTTCATTATTGCCACATAATCTTCTTTTCTCATGCTGCCATCTATTTTGTGAAGTGCACCAGTCCCTCCTTCAGCAAAACAGCCCCCACAACCTGATGCTGCCACCCCCATGTTTCACAGTTGGGATGGTGTTCTTAGGTTTCCAAGTTTCGCCCTTTTCCTCCAAACGTAACGATGATCATTATCTCCAAAAAAGTTCAATTTTAGTTTCATCAGACCACAGTACAAGTCTCCAAAAATTATGATCTTTGTTCCTGTGTGCATTTGCAAGTATTAATCTTTTTTTATGTTTCCTTTGGAGTAATGTCTTCTTCCTGGCAGAGTGGCATTTCAGCCCATGGTGATACAGTTCTGGTTTCACTGTGGATATTGACACAATCTTACCAGCATCTGCCATCACCTTCACATGGTCTTTTGCTTTTGTCCAGGGTTGATATCCACATGTGTGACCAAATCACGTTCATTTCTAGGACACAGAACCCATCTACTTCCTGAGTGGTATGATGGCCGGACATTCCCATCTTGTCTGTACTTGCGCATAACTGTTTGTATAGATGAACGAGCACTTTTAGGTATCTTGAAATTGTACCCAATCATGAGCCAGACTTGTGCAAGTCCACAATTCTCTTTCTGATATCTTGGCTGATTTCTTGACTTTCCCATGATGCTACACAAAGAAGCATTGTGTCTCAGGTGTGCATTGAAATACATCCACAGGTGTGTCCCTAATTAACTCAGATGTTGCTAAAAACCTATCAGAAGCTTCCAAACACATGACATCTTCATATGGGCACTCCAGAATTGTGTAAAGACATAGTAATCTTAGTGTATGTTAACTTTTGATTTTGCAGTAAGTAATAAAAATGTCTTAAAACATTCTCTCTCATTATTCTGGCATTTGGCAAATATAAATAATTATGGTAATCGTAGTAATTGATCTAAAACGGGAATGGTTTATTCTGATTTCATGTCAGATATTGAGAAAAACATGTACATGTGTCTTTTTTATATAGTGTATGGAAACTTTTGGTTTCAACTGTATAGCGTCACATGGTCTCTCTCTGGTATCACACAATCAACAAAGCTAGCTAGAGATGAGTGACCAGTCCCCAGAACCTTTATTACATGCAAACCAAAAGTTCCATAAACAATACACCAGATAGAAAATAAAATAGTCCAGAAACACAGATACAGTCCAGTAACGGGATAAATGCCCCGGGAGATGAGAGTCACAATGCTCCAGCATTATTTTGCCAAGTTAACCAGGGTTTCTCCAAGTCTCTCTGAAGTGCCAGCCTTAGCACCAGCATCCCACAAAGGATCTATCTTACTGCACTCCATGTCCTTCTCAAGCCTCCTCCTTATATCCAAGTGTAGGCAGACAGGTTGGAGGGTTTTCAGGTGCCCCCGAAACCTAAGACCTGTGCCTCAGAGATCAAGACACTACAGGGGGTGATTTTCGGCTTTTGGAGAGCAGAGAGGTCATGAATGGACTGTCAGGAAATGTCAGCAGGGGATCATCAAGAGGCATGGACACTTTCAGGCTGCATATGGTAACTGAGCTAGTTCAATCAACTGGCCTTTTGTAAGGTAATTAAGACTAGACAAGACTAGGAATACACAGAATGATATAGAGAAACAAGACAACACTCCTAAAAATATGAACATAGACAGAATGATACCGCATATCACACCATCACATATATGCACAGGGATTTTGTTTCTACGAAAAAAGGACTCCAATAGAAAAAACTGAAATGAAGTCCAAACATTCATCCTTTTGTCTTAGTGAGGTAACCTGATGTCAGGTGGCACATCTTAATACATATATAGGGATAAAGATGTAAGTTTTACCCCCCGTGATGAACTGCTCACCACAGAGCACATTAGTAGACCAAAGGTAGCCTAAGACGTGGGCACACGAGGGCAGGGGGTGTCACAGTCACCGAGCATGTGACTGCAGTTATGTACTAGCAGGATCTTTAAATATTCTACATACCAATTTGTGGCTGTAAGAATGCCTTGTCCTCTGACTGACCTCCTGTCACACAGCGGTAGCACCACAAGTGATTGCTGAAAAGTAAAGCAGATAAACCACAGTTATTTCACGTCATGGAAATGTATTCTCGGGACACCTGAAAGAGAAAACTCCAAATATTGCTAATTGCTAACACTGCATCATTGTGTTACTCAACATGTTCTGCCCATAAATATATAGCTTCTTACATTTCTTTAAATATAATAAAGTTGAAGTTGACAAGTGGTGAAACTTATCACAATGATGATGATTTGCCACATCAGTGTAAGATTCCTAGCTATTTATATAAGGAGCAGTATTATACTAGCTATATTGTTGTACATAAGGGGGCAGTATTATAGTAATTATATTCTTGTAAATAAGGGGCAGTATTATAGTAGTTATATTCTTGTACATAGGGGCAGTATTACAGTAGTAATATTCTTGTACATAGGGGTAGTATTATAGTAGTTATATTCTTATACATAGCAGCAGGATTATGGTAATTATATTCCTGTATATGAGTATTATAGTAATTGTATTCTTGTACATAGGGGACAGTATTATAGTAGCTATATTCTTGTACATTGGGGGCAGTATTATAGTAGCTACTGTATATTGTATATAGGGGGCAGTATTATAGTAGTTATATTCTTGTACATAGGGGGCAGTATTATAGTAGTTATATTCTTATACATAGGGGCAGTATTATAGTAGTTATATTCTTGTATATAGGGGCAGTATTATAGTAGTTATATTCTGGTACATGGGGGCAGTATTATAGTAGTTATATTCTTATACATAGGGAGCAGTATTATAGTAGTTATATTCTTGTACATAGGGGGCAGTATTATAGTAGTTATATTCTTATACATAGGGGCAGTATTATAGTAGTTATATTCTTGTATATAGGGGGCAGTATTATAGTAGTTATATTCTGGTACATGGGGGCAGTATTATAGTAGTTATATTCTTATACATAGGAACAGTATTATAGTAGTTATAGTCTTGTACATAGGGACAGTATTATAGTTATATTCTTGTACATAGGGGAAGTATTATAGTAGTTATATTCTTGTACAAAGGGCAGTTTTATAGTAGTTATATTCTTGTTCATGTGGGCAGTATTATTGTAGTATTCTTGTACAAAGGGGAAAGTACCATAGTAGTTATACAGTTGTGGCCAAAAGTATTGACATCCCTGCAATTCTGTCAGATAATACTCAGTTTCTTCCTGAAAATGATTGCAAACACAAATTCTTTGTTATTATTATCTTCATTTAATTTGTCTTAAATCAAAAAACACAAAAAGAATTGTCCTAAAGCCAAATTGGATATAATTCCACACCAAACATAAAAAAGAGGGTGGATAAAAGTATTGGCACTGTTCGAAAAATCATGTGATGCTTCTCTAATTTGTGTAATTAACAGCACCTGTAACTTACCTGTGACACCTAACACGTGTTGGCAATAACTAAATCACACTTGCAGCCAGTTGACATGGATTAAAGTTGACTCAACCTCTGTCCTGTGTCCTTGTGTGTACCACATTGAGCATGGAGAAAAGAAAGAAGACCAAAGAACTGTCTGAGGACTTGAAAACCAAATTGTGAGGAAGCATGAGCAATCTCAAGGCTACAAGTCCATCTCCAAAGACCTGAATGTTCCTGTGTCTACCGTGTGCAGTATCATCAAGAAGTTTAAAGCCCATGGCACTGTGGCTAACCTCCCTAGATGTGGACGTAAAAGAAAAATTGACAAGAGATTTCAACGCAAGATTGTGCGGATGTTGGATAAAGAACCTCGACTAACATCCAAACAAGTTCAAGCTGCCCTGCATTCCGAGGGTACAACAGTGTCAACCCGTACTATCTGTCGGCGTTTGAATGAAAAGGGACTGTATGGTAGGAGACCAAGGAAGACCCCACTTCTTACCCCGAGACATAAAAAAGCCAGGCTGGAGTTTGCCAAAACTTACCTGAAAAAGCCTAAAACGTTTTGGAAGAATGTTCACTGGTCAGATGAGACAAAAGTAGAGCTTTTTGGGCAAAGGCATCAACATAGAGTTTACAGGAGAAAAAAAGAGGCATTCAAAGAAAAGAACACGGTCCCTACAGTCTAACATGGCGGAGGTTCCCTGATGTTTTGCGGTTGCTTTGCTGCCTCTGGCACTGGACTGCTTGACCGTGTGCATGGCATTATGAAGTCTGAAGACTACCAACAAATTTTGCAGCATAATGTAGGGCCCAGTGTGAGAAAGCTGGGTCTCCCTCAGAGGTCTTGGGTCCTCCAGCAGGACAATGACCCAAAACACACTTCAAAAAGCACTAGAAAATGGTTTGAGAGAAAGCACTGGAGACTTCTAAGGTGGCCAGCAATGAGTCCAGACCTGAATCCCATAGAACTCCTGTGGAGAGAACTAAAAATGGCAGTTTGGAGAAGGCACCCTTCAAATATCAGGGACCTGGAGCAGTTTGCCAAAGAAGAATGGTCTAAAATTCCAGCAGAGCATTGTAAGAAACTCATTGATGGTTACCGGAAGCGTTTGGTCGCAGTTATTTTGGCCAAAAGGTTGTGCAAACAAGTATTAGGCAGAGGGTGCCAATACTTTTGTCTACCCCATTTTTGGAGTTTTGTGTGAAATGATCAATGTTTTGCTTTTTGCTTCATTCTCTTTTGTGTTTTTTCATTTAAGACAAATTAAATGAAGATAATAATACCAAAGAATTTGTGTTTGCAATCATTTTCAGGAAGAAACTGAGTATTATCTGACAGAATTGCAGGGGTGTCAATACTTTTGGCCACAACTGTATTCTTGAACATAGGCAGCAGTATAATAGTAGTGTTATTCTTAAGAATCATAGAATCGTAGAGTTGGAAGGGGCCTTCTGGGTCATCTAGTCCAACCCCCTGCTCAAAGCAGGATTCGCTAAATCATCCCAGACAGATGTCTGTCCAGCCTCTGTTTGAAGACTTCTATTGAAGGAGAACTCACCACCTCTTGTGGCAGCCTGTTCCACTCATTGATCACTCTGTCAAAAAGTTTTTTCTAATATCTAATCTGTGTCTCCTCCCATTGTTTCATTCCGTTGCTTCAAGTCTTTCCTGGTGCAAATGAGAATAAAGATGATCCTTCTATAATTTGACAGCCCTTGAGATATTTGTAGACGGCTATTAAGTCTCCTCTCAGTCTTCTCTTTTGCAAGCTAAACATTCCCAAATACTGCAACCTTTCCTCATAAGACAGGGTTTGCAGACCGGTCACCATTCTGGTCGCTCTTTTCTGATCTTGCTCCAGTTTGTTGATGTCTTTTTTAAAATGTGGCACCCTGAACTGGGCACAGTATTACAGATGACGTCTGACCAAAGAGGAGTAGAGGGCAATAATGACTTTACGTGATCTAGACTGTATGCTTCTGTTAATACATCCTAGAATTCTATTTGCCTTTTTTGCTGCTGCATCACACTGTTGACTCATATTCAGTCTGTGATCTATTAGTAACATAGTTATTAAGGTTGAAGGAAGACTTTAAGTCCATCTAGTTCAACCCATATCCTATCCTAACTTGCCCTAACATGTTGATCCAGAGGGAGGCAAAAAAAAACCCCATGTGGCAAACAGTAAGCTTCACATTGGGGAAAAAAAATTCCTTCCCGACTCCACATATGGCAATCAGACTAGCTCCCTGGATCAACACAATATTAAGGAAACTAGTGTATATACCCTGTAATATTATACTTTTCAAGAAAGGCATCCAGTCCCTTCTTAAATTTTATTAGGGAATCACTCATTACAACATCATATGGCAGAGAGTTCCATAGTCTCACTGCTCTTACAGTAAAGAATCCGCATCTGTGAGTATGCTTAAACCTTCTTTCCTCCAGACGTAGAGGATGCCCCCTTGTCCCCGTCACAGGTCTAAGAGTAAAAAGATCATTATAAAGGTCTTTGTATTGTCCCCGCATATATTTATACATTGTAATAAGATCACCCCTAAGCCTTCGATTTTCCAAACTAAATAACCCCAAGTGTAATAACCTGTCTTGGTATTGCAGACCCCCTAGTTCCCTAATAACCTGGGTCCCTCTTCTCTGCACCCGCTCCAGTTCAGCTATGTCTTTCTTATACAGCGGAGACCAGAACTGTACACAGTATTCTAAGTGTGGTCGCACTAGTGACTTATATAGAGGTAAATTTATGTTCTCCTCATGAGCATCTATGCCTCTTTTAATGCATCCCATTATTTTATTTGCCTTTGCAGCAGCTGCCTGACACTGGCCACTAAATGTGAGTTTGTCGTCCACCCATACACCCAGGTCTTTTTCAGTGACTGTTTTGCCCAGTGTTTTACAATTAAGCACATAATTATACATCTTGTTCGTTCTACCCAAGTGCATGACCTTACATTTATCCCCATTAAAGCTCATTTGCCATTTATCAGCCCAAGTTTCTAGTTTACATAAATCCTCCTGGAATATAAAATTATCCTCCTCTGTATTGATTACCCTGCAGAGTTTAGTGTCATCTGCAAATATTGAAATTCTACTCTCTATGCCCCCTATAAGGTCATTAATAAATATGTTAAAAAGAAGCGGGCCCAAAACTGACCCCTGTGGTACCCCACTGCTAACCGTGACCCAGTCCGACTAGCTCCATTAATAACCACCCTTTGTTTCCTATCCCTGAGCCAGCTCAACCCACCTACACATATTTTCCCCTATCCCCATTGTTCTCATTTTATGTATCAACCTTTGGTGTGGCACCATATCAAAAGCTTTTGAAAAGTCCATGTACACCACGTCCACTGCATTCCCTTGGTCCAGTCCGGAACTTACCTCTTCATAAAAGCTTATCAGATTAGTCTGACAGGAACGGTCCCTCGTAAACCTATGTTGATATTGAGTCATAAGGTTATTCTTCTCCAGATACTCCAGTATAGTATCTCTTAGAAAACCCTCCAGGATTTTACCCACAGTTGAGGTTAAACTTACTGGCCTATAATTTCCAAGTTCAGTTTTTGTCCCCTTTTTGAATATTGGCACCACATTTGCTATACGCCAGTCCTGTGGTACAGACCCTGTTATTATGGAATCTTTAAAGATTAAAATTAATGGTCTATCTATGACTCTGCTTAATTCCTGCAGTACTCGGGGGTGTATCCCATCCGGGCCCGGGGATTTGTCAATTTTAGTGATTTTTAGATGCCGCCATACTTCCTGCTGGGTTAAGCAGGTGACATTTAATGGAGAATTTTTATCCCCGATCATGTTATCCGTCATGGGATTTTCTTGTGTAAATACTGTTGAAAAAAAGTCATTTATCATATTGGCTTTTTCCTCATCCTCATCCACCATTTCACCCAGACTATTTTTAAGGGGGCCCAACACTATCATGTTTTAGTTTCTTACTATTTATGTAGTTAAAGAATATTTTGGGATTATTTTTACTTTCTCTGGCAATGAGTCTCTCTGTCTCAATCTTTGCTGTCTTGATTTGCTTTTTACAGAATTTATTTAATTTTCTGTATTTATTTAATGCCTCATCACTACCTACTTGCTTTAATTCTCTAAATGCTTTATTTTTATCTCTTAATGCACCCCTTACAGCTCTATTTAGCCATAGTGGTTTCCTCCTATTTCTAGCATGTTTATTCCCATATGGTATATATTGTGCACAGGTCCTATTCAGGATGCTAATAAACGTCTCCCATTTTCTTTGTGCATTTTTATGTCTCAGGATATCGTCCCAGTTAATTGCACCAAGATCATCTCTCATCCGTTGGAAATTTGCCTTCCTGAAGTTTAGTGTCCTTGTAACCCCTCTACTACACATCTTATTAAAGGATACATGAAAACTTATTAATTTGTGATCACTATTACCCAAGTGACCCCCAACCCTTACATTTGATATGCGGTCTGGCCTGTTGGTTAATATTAGGTCTAGCAGTGCCCCCCCTCTTGTTGGATCCTGAACCAGGTGTGAAAGATAATTGTCTCTCATAGTTGTCAAAAACTTATTACCTTTGCTGGAACTGCAGGTTTCGGTTCCCCAATGTATTTCAGGGTAGTTGAAGTCCCCCATAATAATGACTTCTCCTTGAGTCGCAGCTTCATCTATTTGCTTTATGAGGATATTCTCCATTGCTTCCATTATTTTTGGAGACTTATAACAAATCCCTATCAGTAATTTATTATTTTTCCCCCCTCCCCTTATCTCTACCCACAGGGACTCTACATTTTCATTAGATTCACATATATTATCACGCAGAATGGGTTTTAAGGATGATTTTACATATAAACACACGCCTCCCCCTCGCTTATTTGTTCGGTCATTTCTGATCAGACTATAGCCCTGTAAATTAACCGCCCAGTCATGGGCGTCCAGCCATGTCTCAGATATCCCCACCATGTCATAATTATGCTCCAACAACATTAACTCCAATTCCTCCATTTTGTTGGCGAGGCTTCTGGCATTAGTATACATGAACTTTATGTATCTCTCTGTACCTCTATTCTTTCTTAAATTATTAACTGTTCTAACCCCACCCCCCCATGCCACCCCCACCCCTAATTTCATTATTTGTGCCCAGGTCTCTATCTGCACTGTCTTCCCCTCCTATAAAAGGAATACCCTTCCCCCTGTCTCTAGTTTAAACACTCCTCCAACCTTCTAGCCATTTTCTCACCCAGCACAGCTGCACCCTCCCCATTGAGGTGCAGCCCGTCCCTAGCGAAGAACCTGTAGCCAACTGAGAAGTCAGCCCAGTTCTGCAGGAACCCAAACCCCTCCTTCCTACACCAATTCCTGAGCCACTTATTAACCTCCCTAATCTCCCATTGCCTCTCTGGCGTGGCACGTGGTACAGGAAGTATTTCTGAAAATACCACCTTGGAGGTCCTTGCTTTAAGCTTACAGCCTAATTCCCTTAAATCATCTTTAAGGACCTTCCACCTACCTCTTTGTCATTTGTGCCAATGTGCACCATGACCGCTGGATCCTCACCCGCCCCTCCCAGTAATCTGTCAACCTGATCAGCGATGTGTTGGACTCGAGCGCCAGGTAGGCAGCACACCGTTCAACGATCCCTGTCTTTGTGACAGATTGCCCTATCTGTTCCCCTAATAATTGAGTGTCCCGCTACCAGAACCTGTCTGGCCTGCCCTGCTCTCCTATTTCTCCCCTTACTGGAGCAGACACTCCTCTGGCTTTCAGAGAACATGCCTTGCTGCAGCAGTGTTACTCCTGCACTAACACTCCCCTCATCGGCCAACTTAGCAAACTTATTGGGGTGTGCCAGATCAGGACTAGCCTCCCTGGTGCTCTTCCCTCTACCCCGCCTTCTGTCACCCAGCTAGCTGCTTCATTGTCCTGCAGCTCCAACCTAGCATCCCCCCTCATCTATCCCATTGAGCGTCTGCTCAGTGAGCAGAAGACTCCTTTCCATATTGTCTATGGATCTCAGTGTTGCCAGCTGCACATTTAGATCCAGTATCTGGGCTTCCAAATGCACAATGTGCTCACATCTCGCACAGCAGTATGCACCCTCGACCGGCTGTTCAAGGATTTCATACATGCGTCAAGAGATGCACTGGATGGCATTGGCAATAGTGGAGCGCATCCTAATGGGGATTGCACCAGACAAGAAGATAAGCAAAAATAAATAAAAACTATTAATAAAATATAACAGCAATTCAGTACCTCCCTTGGAAACTCCCTGAATCCAAAGTCACTGAATCACAAGTCACACACCACAGTTCGCAATTACGCTCATGTCACACTCGCTCAGGCAGATTTAAAAGAGATTTTTTTTCCCTTTTACCAGCACACCACCCTGCTGCTCAATGCACTTCCAAAAGGAGTTGAGCCCCAACCAGCTGCCCCTTATAAACCCTTAATTATGAACTCCCACCCTTAATTATGAACTCCCACCCTTAATTAACCCCTTGTAAATATAGTTACACCTCAAGATTTAATTGCAATATAGGAAACCCTTAAAAACACAGCTAGTAAAATAAGAGATTAACCCTGTAGAAAGAAAAAAATAGGTTAAACAAGCCCCCAAGCCCCCCAAAAATTGAACAGGTAGAAAGCACTCAGCAACCTACAATTCAGCAACTCACACAGGTATTTGTTATAGGTTTTCCAAATACCTCTTCACTGAATCACAAGCCACACACTTACCACAGATCGCACTTACGCTCAGGTCACACTCAGCTCGTTCACACTCGCTCAGGCAGAAGATTTAAGAGATTTTTTTTCCCTTTTGCCAGCACACCTCCCTGCTGCTCAATGCACTTCCAAAAGGAAGTCTTTTCCACATGTGCTGTTGCTTAGCCCTATTGCTCCCATTCTGTATATGCTTTTTTCATTTTTATTGCCGAGATGTAGTACTTTGCATTTTTCCCTGTTAAAAACCATTCTCTTAGTTGCTGCCCACTGCTCCAGTTTATTTATATCTTTTTGAATCCTCTCTTGTACATTAGGGAGCAGTATTATAGTAGTTATATTCCTGTACATAGGGGGCAGTATCATAGAGGTTATATTCTTGCACATAGGGTGCAGTATTATAGTAGTTATATTCCTGTACATAGAGGGGCAGTATTATTGAGTGATAAAGAAAGTGCCCCCTGTACTGCCACTGTTTGCGAGACCCCGCTTAGTGCTGTGAGACCCCACTCACTGGTGCTAGTGATTGCCTGTCTGCAACAGATGCAAACATTATAATGGACTCTGAACCCTCCATGTTAGTGAATGGAGACAATGTTGTACATCAGTCAGTGGTAATGAAGTCTATGTCAGTGAATGGAGCCCACACTGCAGTAATAATGAACTCTAATCTGTCAGTGGTAATGGACTCTGAACCCTCCATGTCAGTGAATGGAGACCACATTGTGCAACAATAAGTAGTGGATCTGAGAGTTTTTGCAGCACAAACAGGTGTCAGTAATCATGGGGCTGGGGAAAACTCCAGCACTGATCCTTCTGCGGCGGTGATTTTGAGCACTGACCCACCTGTGGCTGTGGAAAGCTCCCATACTGACCCATCTGCTGAACAACATCAGTTCAGGAGACTGTTCAACAATGTCACAAGACTAGTGAACCCTCCACCTCAGAGGAGGAGCGCAGTCAGGATAAAGTACAGTGTAATCTCCATACGGTATAAGAAATTCAAGAGGTAGAATATCTTAGGCCTGTTTCACACATCCGTTTTTTGACGTCCGTCAAAACCCGCCGTTTTTGAAAAAAAACGGATCCGCCATTTTTTTTGGCGGATCCGTTTTTTTCCCCATAGACTTGCATTAGTGGCTAAAGCGGATCTGTCCAAAAAACAGATCCAGTAGCATCCGTTTGTGGCAAAACGGAAACGGATCTGTTTTTTCACACTATGACGGACGTCAAAAAACGGATGTGTGAAACAGGCCTTAACTGTATTTTATTCTTCTCCTTCTTCCTCCAGCACACAGCATAACATTTTCCTCCTTAGGCTAAACTGAAACTGAAATGCTCCCAACCCACTTCCTGTCTATAACCTTCCAGTCACAAGATTTCCTTTCTTAAAGAGACAGGTCAAATCATTATACATTACATCATCCCTCTCTTTCTTTTTTTTTTTTTTTACATATTAACATCCTCAAACAAAATATTGACAAGACAACAATGCGAGAAGAAAAACATCCAAGAAAAAGACATATGTTTGTATTGTCTTAGTTGTTCATTTCCAAATTAGGCATTTTAATTACATCTCTTCAATAAGTCTCATTGGAGCCCTTCTTTCCCGTGTAGGGTAATGTCTGGGTTCATTGGGGGTGTCCATTGCTGACGGATCAACTACCCCGTTGGCCCTCTCCACCGTCGGGTACCAAATCTTCCAGCGGTGGGAGTTCATTACCATTGTTCGGCGGTATGATTTTAAAATGTGAGGAATTTTGGGTTATGGAGTGTCCATCTCGCTCAGCCATGACCATGTTGCCTCCTCTCAGTAACATTATATTTTGCTGGACTATATACAGCTGAGGTTTTGTTGGTTGATCTTTGACGCACAACAACGACATCACACATGATGAGAGCATTATACTGCCTCTGTACAAATCTCTGGTTAGACCACACATGGAGTACTGTTTACAGTTTTGGGCACCGGTGCTCAGGAAGGATATAATGGAACTAGAGCGGGTACAAAGGAGGGCAACAAAATTAATAAAGGGGATGGGGGAACTGCAATACCTAGAGAGATTAGCAAAATTAGGATTATTTAGTCTAGAAAAAAGACGACTGAGGGGCGACCTAATAACCATGTACAGTGGGGCAAGAAAGTATTTAGTCAGTCAGCAATAGTGCAAGTTCCACCACTTAAAAAGATGAGAGGCGTCTGTAATTTACATCATAGGTAGACCTCAACTATGGGAGACAAACTGAGAAAAAAAAATCCAGAAAATCACATTGTCTATTTTTTTTTCATTTTATTTGCATATTATGGTGGAAAATAAGTATTTGGTCAGAAACAAGCAATCAAGATTTCTGGCTCTCACAGACCTGTAACTTCTTCTTTAAGAGTCTCCTCTTTCCTCCACTCATTACCTGTAGTAATGGCACCTGTTTAAACTTGTTATCAGTATAAAAAGACACCTGTGCACACCCTCAAACAGTCTGACTCCAAACTCCACTATGGTGAAGACCAAAGAGCTGTCAAAGGACACCAGAAACAAAATTGTAGCCCTGCACCAGGCTGGGAAGACTGAATCTGCAATAGCCAACCAGCTTGGAGTGAAGAAATCAACTGTGGGAGCAATAATTAGAAAATGGAAGACATACAAGACCACTGATAATCTCCCTCGATCTGGTGCTCCACGCAAAATCCCACCCCGTGGGGTCAGAATGATCACAAGAACGGTGAGCAAAAATCCCAGAACCACGCTGGGGGACCTAGTGAATGAGCTGCAGAGAGCTGGGACCAATGTAACAAGGCCTACCATAAGTAACACACTATGCCACCATGGACT
Organism: Dendrobates tinctorius; assembly: GCF_039654945.1. Taxonomy (NCBI): domain Eukaryota; kingdom Metazoa; phylum Chordata; class Amphibia; order Anura; family Dendrobatidae; genus Dendrobates; species Dendrobates tinctorius. Next base: position 33,083,699 of record NW_027361696.1, on the reverse strand, counting down.
CTGATCCTGCAGTGCCAGACGTGTCCCACTGCTTAAGCCTGTACATGTCCGGGCCCGTCTGAAGTTTGCTAGAGAGCATTTGAATGATCCAGAGGAGTTTTGGGAGAATGTCCTATGGTCTGATGAAACCAAACTGGAACTGTTTGGTAGAAACACAACTTGTCGTGTTTGGAGGAAAAAGAATACTGAGTTGCATCCATCAAACACCATACCTACTGTAAAGCATGGTGGTGGAAACATCATGCTTTGGGGCTGTTTCTCTGCAAAGGGGCCAGGACGACTGATCCGGGTACATGAAAGAATGAATGGGGCCATGTATCATGAGATTTTGAGTGCAAACCTCCTTCCATCAGCAAGGGCATTGAAGATGAAACGTGGCTGGGTCTTTCAACATGACAATGATCCAAAGCACACCACCAGGGCAACGAAGGAGTGGCTTCGTAAGAAGCATTTCAAGGTCCTGGAGTGGCCTAGCCAGTCTCCAGATCTCAACCCTATAGAAAACCTTTGGAGGGAGTTGAAAGTCAGTGTTGCCAAGCGAAAAGCCGAAAACATCACTGCTCTAGAGGAGATCTGCATGGAGGAATGGGCCAACATACCAACAACAGTGTGTGGCAACCTTGTGAAGACTTACAGAAAACGTTTGACCTCTGTCATTGCCAACAAAGGATATATCACAAAGTATTGAGATGAAATTTTGTTTCTGACCAAATACTTATTTTCCACCATAATATGCAAATAAAATGAAAAAAAAACAGACAATGTGATTTTCTGGATTTTTTTTTCTCCGTTTGTCTCCCATAGTTGAGGTCTACCTATGATGTAAATTACAGACGCCTCTCATCTTTTTAAGTGGTGGAACTTGCACTATTGCTGACTGACTAAATACTTTTTTGCCCCACTGTATAAGTATATAAGGGGACAATACAAATATCTGTCCGAGGATCTGTTTATACCAAGGAAGGTGAAAGTCACAAGGGGGCATTCTCTGCGTCTGGAGAAAAGGTTTTTCCACCAACATAGAAGAGGATTCTTTACAGTTAGGGCAGTGAGAATCTGGAATTCCCTGCCTGAGGAGGTGGTGATGGCGAACTCAGTCAAAGAGTTCAAGAGAGGCCTGGATGTCTTCCTGGAGCGTAACAATATTGTATCTTTGAAAAAGGGGAGTGGAAAACCACTAATGAACGACCACAGATCCGATATAAAAAAAAATATATATATATCTTTATTAGGACACATAAACAGATCCTGGACAAAACAGTGCTTGATAGTGCATTAAAATAATCCACGCACCATGGGAGACATAGCAGACCTCCCTAAGAGACTTGGATAGTATAGTCCAAAAGGACACTAAAGTCTCCTCACCTAGATAGGCATACAAAATTGACACTATGTCATGATATTTTGAATATTCATTTACGAACCTACCAGCCCTACTCACATTATTGCTGTCTCCTAAGACTAATAGTCAGAGAGCCGCTATAGTAATAGACAGAGGGTGTCACTATATATCTGCACCACCAAATGGTTAAACAAATGCCTCAGTGGTTGGTGCTCACTAACAAGCAAACACACATACAGTGAAAAAAGCGGTAATAATTACCAGCAACGGGCGGTAGTGAGGAGTCCCAGGGGGGTCTGCACGTGTGCCCCGACGCGCGTTTCGGAAGCTCGTCCTTCGTCAGGGGGCGTGACGCCCATTGCTGGTAATTATTACCGCTTTTTTCGCTGTATGTGTTTGCTTGTTACTGAGCACCAACCACTGAGGCATTTGTTTAACCATTTGGTGGTGCAGATATATAGTGACACCCTCTGTCTATTACTATAGCGGCTCTCTGACTATTAGTCTTAGGAGAGAGCAATAATGTGAGTAGGGCTGGTAGGTTCGTAAATGAATATTCAAAATATCATGACATAGTGTCAATTTTGTATGCCTATCTAGGTGAGGAGACTTTAGGGTCCTTTTGGACTATACTATCCAAGTCTCTTAGGGAGGTCTGCTATGTCTCCCATGGTGCGTGGATTATTTTAATGCACTATCAAGCACTGTTTTGTCCAGGATCGGTTTATGTGTCCTAATAAAGATATATATATATTTTTTTTTATATCGGATCTGTGGTCGTTCATTAGTGGTTTTCCACTCCCCTTTTTCATAGTTGTCTTTAGCGACGGATCTATATTTAGGTCTTACACAACAGAGGAGGCATCTAGGTATAATTTATTATGCCAGGAATATGTCCTCCTGGTCTGATTGTGTTTATGAGTACTCTATTTTATGAATATTGTATCTTACAGTTATTGTTAGGTTCTTTAGGATGTAGATCTGGGGATTTATTCTGACAGAATTTTATAGGCTGAACTGGATGGACTAATGTCTTTTTTCGGCCTTACTATGTTACTAAGATTCGTTTCCTCATAGTGCGCATGAAACGTTCTACAATTCCATTGGCTTGCGGCCAGCAAGGTGTGATTTTCCTGTGGCTGTACCCTAAGTATTCAGAAAACTGTGTAAATATATGTCCGTTGAATGGAGGTCCATTGTCTGTTTTAACCACGCTTGGAATGCCATATGCAGAGAATATGTCATCCAGTTTTGGTATGACACCATTAGCAGACGCTGAAGAGATGAACGAAATAACAGGGTATCTAGAATATTCATCAATTGTTACTAGAATGTATTGGCCATTTGGTAATGGTCCATATATGTCGACGGCCACTTCCTCCCTGACAGCAGTAGGTAATGGAGACATTTGTTGTGGCTCTAAACTTGATGATGGAGTAATTAATTGACAAGTGGAGCAGTGTCTAATCTTCTCTTCCACCAATTGATCCATATTTGGGAACCACACTTTTTCTCTGAGTAATTTTTTTGTACCAACAATTCCTAGATGGCCTTCGTGTGCTATCTGTATGACTAAGTTGTGCAAGGCCTTAGGTACAACCAGTTTGATACCTCGAAGGATGAGGTGCTCTTCAGTGACTGACAATTCCTCACGTACATTTGAAAACAGTTTTAATTCCTTCAGATCAATCCCAGAATCAGGAAATTTTTCCTTTTGAATTTCATGCCACCTTCAATTTTGGATGATTTGTATTAAGGCAAAGAGTGTCTTGTCACTTGTTGTATTCACAAACTGATCAACAAAAAGTACTTTTGGCACGGCGTGAGCTGCAACAAGTCGTATGTATTCTTCCATAGAGGAATTCCCAGGTATGTCATCATTCACAGGATGTCTTGAGAGATAATCAGCCCGATTGCTGTATTTTCCAGGTTTGTCCCCATCGTTCGATCCGTGCAGGCATTTTAGCTCGGGGATTTCCAAAAATTGTAAGGTGAGCTTGATGATCCGTGACAATGGTGAAAGGAGCTCCATAGAGAAATAAGTGAAAGTGTTCACATCCCCAGGCAACTGCCAAGCTTTCATTTTCAGGTTGTGAATATTTTCTTTCAGTGCTTGTTAGGCTTTTGCTTGTATAAGAAATGATGTGGGGACTTTGGTTGTCATCCTTGTATTGCACTAAAATAGCACCGAGTCCCACAGGACTGGCATCCACAATCAGTTCAGTTTGAAGAGCTGGATCAAAATAGGCCACGGTGGTTGTCGAGCAGAGTTCATTTTTAATTGTTTCAAAAGAGGCCTGACAGTCCTGGGACCATTGAAAGACACAACTTTGTTTTGTAAGTTCCCTTAATGGAGTGCTGATTGTTGAAAAATTTGTAATGTATCTAGCACAGTAGCTGGCCATCCCAAGAAAAGAGCGCACTTCACTGGCATTCTGTGGAATTGAGGCTGCCCTGATGGATTTCATTTTCTTGGGATCAGGTCGTTCTCCTTCCGCCGAGAAGATGTGACCATAGAACTTCAATGAACTTTTATCAAATTCACATTTCTCTTTGTTTAACCCCTTGAGCCCCAAGGGTGGTTTGCACGTTCATGACCGGGCCAATTTTTACAATTCTGACCACTGTCCCTTTATGAGGTAATAACTCTGAAACGCTTCCATGGATCCCGCTGATGCTGACACTGTTTTCTCGCGACATATTGTACTTCATGTTAGTGGTAAAATTTCATTCAAATAACTTGCGTTTATTTGTGAAAAAAACGGAAATTTGGCGAAAATTTCGCAATTTGCCAACTTAGAATTTTTATGCCCTTAAATCACAGATACGGCACACAAAAAACTTGATAAGTAACATTTTCCACATGTTTACTTTACATCAGCCCAATTTTGGAACCAACATTTTTTTTGGTTAGGAAGTAATAAGGGTTAAAAATTGACCAGCGATTTCTCATTTTTGCAACACCACTATTTTTACGGACCACATCACATTTGAAGCCACTTTGCAGGGTCTATATGATAGAAAACACCCAAAAGTGACACCATTCTAAAAACTGCACCCCTTAAGGTGCTCAAAACCACATTCAAGAAGTTTATTAACCCTTTAGGCGCGTCACAGGAATTTTTTGAATATTTAAAAAATGAACATTTAACAAAAAAAATACTTCAGGTTCAATTTTTTTTATTTTACCAAGGGTAACAGGTGAAATTGGACTGCAAAAGTTATTGTGCAATTTGTCCTGAGTATGCTGATACCTGATATGTAGGGGGGGGGGGGGGGACCACTGTTTCGACGCATGGCAGAGCTCAGAAGGGAAGGAGCGCCGTTTGACTTTTTCAATGCAAAATTGGCTAGAATTCAGATCGGACGCCATGTCACGTTTGGAGAGCCCCTGATGTACCTAAACAGTGGAAACCCCCCACAAATGACACCATTTTGGAAACTAGACCCCCAAGGAACTTATCTAGATATGTGGTGAGAATTTTGAACCCACAAGGGCTTCACAGAAGTTTATAACGTACAGCGGTACAATTAAAAAATCATATTTTTTTCCACAAAAATGATCTTTTCACCCCCAATTTTTATTTTCCCAAGGGTAACAGGACCCTAAAAGTTATTGTGCAATTTGTCCAGAGTACGCTGATACCCCACATGAGGGGGTAAACCACTATTTGGGCGCATGGCAGAGCTCAGAAGGGAAGCAGCGCCATTTGACGTTTTTGGCTGGAATTGAGATCGGACACCATGTCGCGATTGGAAAACCCCTGATGTACCAAAACAGTGGAAACCCCCCACAAATGACACCATTTTGGAAACTAGACCCCCCAAGGAACTTATCTAGATGTGTGGTGAGAACTTTGAACCCACAAGGGCTTAACAGAAGTTTATAATATACAGCCATACAATTAAAAAATCATTTTTTCCACAAAAATGATCTTTTCACCCTCAATTCTTATTTTTCCAAGGGTAACAGGACCCTAAAAGTTATTGTTCAATTTGTCCTGAGTACGCTGATACCCCACATGTGGGGGTAAACCACTATTTGGGCGCATGGCAGAGCTCGGAAGGGAAGCAGCGCCATTTGACGTTTTTGGCTGGAATTGAGATCGGACACCATGTCGCATTTGGAAAGCCCCTGATGTACCAAAACAGTGGAAACCCCCCACAAATGACACCATTTTGGAAACTAGACCCCCCAAGGAACTTATCTAGATGTGTGGTGAGAACTTTGAACCCCCCAGTGCTTCACAGAAGTTTATAATGCCTGGGCATGAAAATAAAAAAATCGTATTTTTTCCACAAACATGATCTTTCAGTCACAAATTTTTTTATTTTCCCAAGGGTACCAGGAGAAATTGGACCCCAAAAGTTGTTGTCCAATTTGTCTTGAGTACGCTGATACCTCATATGTGGGAGAAAACTACTGTATGGGTACACGTCAGGGCTCGGAAGGGAAGTAGTGACGTTTTGGAATGCAGACTTTGATGGAATGGTCTGCGGGTGTCATGTTGCTTTTGGAGAGCCCCTGATGTACCTCAACAGTGGAATCCCCCCCACAAGTGACCCCATTTTGGAAACTAGACTCCTTAAGGAACTTATCTAGATGTGTGGTGAGCACTTTGAACCCCCAAGGGCTTCACAGAAGTTTATAATGCTCATGAAAATAAAAAAATCGTATTTTTTCCACAAACATGATCAATTAGTCCCCAATTTTTTTATTTTCCCAAGGGTAACAGGAGAAATTGGACCCCAAAAGTTGTTGTCCAATTTGTCCTGGGTACGCTGATACCTCATATGTGGGAGAAAACTTCTGCATGGGCACACGTCGGGGCTCGGAAGGGAAGTACTGACGTTTTGGAATGCAGACTTTGATGGAATGGTCTGCGGGCGTCATGTGCGTTTGGAGAGCCCCTGATGTACCTAAACTATTGAAACTCCCCACAAGTGACCCCATTTTGGAAACTAGACCCCCCACGGAACTTATCTAGATGTGTGGTGAGCACTTTGAACCCCCAAGTGATTCACAGAAGTTTATAACACCCGGCGTGAAAATAAAAAAATCATTTTTTCCACAAAAATGATATTTTTGCCCCCAATTTTTTATTTTCCTAAGGGTAACGGAGAAATTGGACCCCAAAAGTTGTTTTGCAATTTGTCCTGAGTAGGCTGATACCCTATATGTGGGGGTAAAACACTGTTTGGGCGTATGGCAGAGCTTGGAAGGGTAGGAGCACCATTTGACTTTTTCAACACAGAATTGGCTGGAATTGAGATCCGACGCCATGTTGCATTCGGAGAGCACCTGATGTGCCCAAACAGTGGAAACCCCCAATTCTAACTCCAACCCTAACCCCAACACACCCCTAACCCTAATCTCAGCCTTAACCCTAACCCTAATGGGAAAATGGAAATAAATACATTTTCTTTTAATTTTATTATTTTTCCCTAAGGGGGTGATACCGGGGGGTTAGATTTACTATTTATGGCGGGTTTTTATGTTTGGCAGCTGTCACGCTAAAAGACGCTTTTTATTGTAAAAATAGTTTTTGCATCATCACAGATTGAGAGCTATAATTTTTGCATATTTTGACCCACCGAGTCATGTGAGGTCTTATTTTTTGCGGGACGAGTTGAAGTTTTTATTGGTAACATTTTTGGGCACGTGACATTTTTTGATCGCTTTTTATTCCGATTTTTGAGACGCAGAATGAACAAAAACCAGCGTTTCATGAATTTCTTTTGGGTGGTACGTTTACACCGTTCCGCATGCGGTAAAATTGATAAAGCGTTTATTCTTCGGGTCAGTATGGTTACAGCGATACCTCATTTATGCTGTTTTTTTATGTTTTGGCGGTTTTATGCAATGAAAACTATTTTATATAAAAAATAATTATTTTTGCATCGCTTTATTCTGCGAGCTATAACTTTTCTATATTTTCGCTGATGATGCTGTATGGCGGCTCGTTTTTTGCGGGACAAGATGACGTTTTCAGCGGTACCATGGATATTTATATGCGTCTTTTTGATCGCGCGTTATTGCACTTTTTGGTCGGCGGTATGATAATAAATCATTATTTTTTGCTTCGTTTTTTATTTTTATTTTTTAAGGGGTTCGCTAAAGGGGTTAACTAATGGGACAATTTTATAGCGTAGGTCGTTACAGACGCGGCAATACCAAATATGTGTACTTCTATTTTTTTTCTTTCCAAAAAATGAATTTAATGGGGAATTTTTTTTTTCTAATTTATTTAGCGATTTAAAAAAAATTATTTTTACACTTTTTTTTTTTTACTTTATTAGGTTGTCCCAGGGGGGACATCACTGTCCTGTGACAGATCGCTGATCTGTCACATCACAGATCACTGTGACAGATCAGCGATCTGTCACAGGCATAGACGCAGACTTCCTCATGCCTGCGCTTTGCAGGCACTGAGGAAGTCAGCTCCCTACAGGCCCCCAAAGGTCCCCGTCGCCATCTTGGATCCGGGGACCTGTAGGAAAAGAGACCCCCACAGCAGCGCTTCCCCCTCCCTGCCGATGCTTCCCTTTAAACCCCGGTACACCGCAATCGTGTTTGATCGCGGTGTGCAAGGGGTTAACGTGTCGGGGGCGGTCCGTGACCGCCCCTGACACATTGTGCCGGGCGTCAGCTATGATAATTAGCTGAAACCCGGCTGCGATCAGCGGCGCTCACCACGTGGGCGCTGCTGATCGCTGTGACGTACTATCCCGCCCCTGGGAATTAAGTCCCAGGGCACATGGACGGGATAGTACGTCACATGGGATTAAGGGGTTAAATTAAGACCAGCAGAGAGCAGACATTCGAAGATAGCATATAGAGCATATTTGTGTTCAGCTTGAGTTTTCCCAAAAACCAGTATGTCATCACTATACTTAAAGGCATTTGGAATGTGTTGAATGATGCTCCTTATCGTGTCTTGAAAAATTTCTGCTGCTGGGCAGACCCCAAAAGTCAATCTTTTATATCTTCTGAGACCCACATGGATGGACAATGTTGTCAAGTATCTGGATTCAGGACTCAATTCTAATTGATGATAGCCCTTATTGAGGTCAAGCTTTGAAAAAACGGTTGCTCCATTTAATAAGTGAATGATGTCATCAATTGTAGGTGAGATATGTCTTTCTCTCTGAATAGCGGTGTTGGGCAGGCGCATGTCAACACACAGTCTCACCTGCTCTGGAGTCTTTGGTTTTGGAACTACCACAAGTGGAGAGACCCACGGAGTGGGACCAGTAACAGTTTCAATAACGTCCATATCCATGAGTAATTGGAGTTCCTTTTCTACCTTCTTTCTCAGGTGATATGGAATATGCCTGTGAGCCTGGGCTACTGGACGAACACTGCCATCTACATGAAGATGTACTTGAGAGTGCTTTAGTTTTCCCAAACCACTAAATAGGGAGGGAAAGCTGTTCACCATGGCCTGTGTCACGGTCATGTGTGTCTGGACGCAGCGAGTACCGCAAGGCGAACCCATAAGACACCCGTGACCCTGGATACACCGCCTCCAGTGGGGCGAATTTAAATATTAAGACGTGCAGCTAGAAATGCCACCTCCAACAGGCGAATTTAGGTATTACACGTAAATCTGGAAACCCCGCCTCCAGTAAGGCGAGTTTAAATAATAAAGGGGGAACCTGGGTAACATTAACAATGGTGGGCCCTGCGATAGGGAATAGGGAAGTGGAGACCTCCTGTACTCCCCTGAGCCAGTGTCCCTGCACTCCTAACGTTCCCTGTTATGATTGAGTCACCGTAGGAGGCAAAAACAGAAATGCTAGCTAAGTCCTGAAAACCAGAGAAGTTGGCAACTATTAGATTGCAGACCCCTGAACCTATCAACACAACTAGCAGTAGCCGTGGGGGGTTCCTACGATGACCTAGACCCCTCGATCACAGCCGGAGAGATACATAGGCCTAAAGAAGGAAAGGGGAAATCTAACTGCCCCAGAGCAGACCCCAAAGCAATAGGCAGCCCCCACATATAATGACGGTGAAGCAAGATGAAAACACTTACACAGACAGAAAGACAGGCTGAGCAAAGACGGGGCCCAAAACTACCTAGATAGGAACGGATAGGAAGGCTGCTGTCTGCAATCTGCCAAAACCCTATCAGAGACAAAAGCCAACAAGCTGATATAAAAATGGCCCTGAAGCAACTAAGCTTCAAAAACTAAATCAGCACTCAGGTACCTTCAGAAGACAGAGCTCACGGAACACTGCACACTCCAGCAGGGAGTGGCAGAATCCAAAAAGCAAGAAAAACAAAAACAAATCTTAGAAGCAAAAAGGCAAAACAGAAAACTTAGCTTTAGGAGAGCAGGAATCAGACTGGTGTCCAAGAGTCCACAGAGAAATCACCCGCAGGGCAGAAAGGGCGTAGGCTGCCTTAAATCCAGTCAGTGACTCCACTCAGCCAATCGTCTTCATTAGTCCCAGGTGTCTGATAATCAGGCTCACTACCTTCCTTCACTAGAATAGGGAGTTCACCAGGCCTCAGTGACGGAGGGGAAAATGAACTCACAACAGTTCCCTATGCCGGTTCCGCACCGGGCGACGCACAGGAACCTAAAAACCCTAGCTCGCCCTGAACCTAAACCCTCACTAGGGAATTGGTCGGTGCGGAAACTAATCCCACCACTGCACTAAACACACATGAGGAAATATGACAATACAGGGGAAACACCACTTAGCTTTGCTCTGTTGCGTACGCTCCTAGCAACAGAGCCTACCACCTGTGTGCATCTTCTCCTCCACCTGGATCCATCACAACTGGATCCTTCACCATAGTGCAGCCTTGGAGCAGAGTCCACCATCAGTTGCAGCTGTCCAGTAACAGAGTCCCAAAGATGAGTTCAGATCCTGCCCAAAAAGTCAAGCATGCTTGAGTCCAGCTCTCAGCAACCAAGTCCCGCATGCTGAGTGCAACTCTCTCCATAGTAGTCACTCCACCAAGCCATGCAAGCACTTCCTGCCGACACCATAAACTGTGACTCCACCAAGCCATGCCAGCCCTTCTTGCAGACCACATAGCTGCCACTCATCCCCTCTGGCTGGGCTGCGCAGGACTCATGTTCAGCTCCTTCCTCACCCAGGCTTGCTTCCCAAATGACAAACACAATATCACCAACCGTGATTGAACACACCTGGCTCCCTTTTATAGAGCCTAACACCTGATTTGTAATTAAGTGCACATTAAACCAAAGAAACTAAAGTGCACTACCGCTCACCACCACCAGGGCAACTTAGAATGAACGACACCACGTGTAATAATTCTAATGGCCACCGGGGGCAATCAACCCACTTTGGCACCAAGCCACAGGAAAAAAAGTTCACTTATCCATTTAAACTGTCAGATCCACGCTGGATCATGACAGTACCCCCTCCTTAATGAGGGGCCTCTGGACCCTCAAGACCACTCCCCATTAGGGAAACACCAACAGCGGGGACGCCCAGATCCTGAGTTCACCCCACTACCTGACACTTCAGGTTAATGACAAACGCACCGCTGGTATTGGCAATATGTGTTCTGGAGGCACCACTCATCTCCACAACGAAGACCTGGGGAACGAGTTTATGTATGTGTATGTTTAGTATGCGCAGGTAACACTTCGCAACACACTTCCACTGATTTTTTTTTTTTTTGGTGGCCACCCATACACGCTCGTTCACACACAGGTCCAGACCTGAACGTTTATTGCACACATTCGTTTCTCATATATTTGGTGAACTCCTTCTGGACACGACAACAGAGACGTCCCCCTGCTGTCACCACACTCACACCCCCGCTTTTCACCAAGGGACACCACCCTCCAACCCTTTCACCATGAGGTCTGCGCCTCCCAGGGTTGGTTAATGGCGAGGGGTGAGATTTGTCCCTACTCCCCCGCAGCGCACCTGCTGCACACACCTGGAGGAGAAGGGGACAGGAATATGGAGGAAATATACACTCGCTGGTCGCCTTCCTCCAAACGACCAGGAGGGGGCGGCTTCTTCGGTGGTATTGAAGATTTGGCGTGAGCCCCGCGGACTATCACCAGTCTGCTCACTACAGGGACGTACCCCTTCACCTCGGGGAACCCCAGACAGCACCACGGCGATCACCAACTCCACCCGTCTGGTTACGTCCACCTGTATGAACAAGTCCCGCTCACCAGCAGCGACTCAAGGGGGCTTTTGCCAGACCCGCTATTTGCCAAAGCCTCCATTTTGATTTCCTGGTTGCCTGAGCAGAGGCCCCAGACCCTGATAACTGCTGCTGCAGCGGCTCTAACACACCTTGCCGCTCCCCACTCATCTCAGTGAGGCCCGGCAGCAATTACTCACAGGTCTCCACATGGCCAAAGCTCACCAGAAAAAAAAAAATGTAGGGTTGGTGATAATGTCACGGTCACGTGTCTGGACGCAGCGAGTACCGCAAGGCGAACCCATAAGACACCCGTGACCCTGGATACAGCGCCTCCAGTGGGGCGAATTTAAATAATAAAACATGCAGCTGGATACGCCGCCTCCAACTGGCGAATTTAGGTATTACACGTTATACATACAGTAGTCTGGAAACCCCGCCTCCAGTAAGGCGACTTTAAATAATAAAGGGGAACCTGGGTAACATTAACAATGGTGGGCCCTGCGATAGGGAATAGGGAAGTGGAGACCTCCTGTACTCCCCTGAGCCAGTGTCCCTGCACTCCTAACGTTCCCTATGCCGGTTCCGCACCGGGCGACGCACAGGAACCTAAAAACCCTAGCTCGCCCTGAACCTAAACCCTCACTAGGGAATTGGTCGGTGCAGAAACTAATCCCACCACTGCACTAAACACACATGAGGAAAAATGACAATATAGGGGAAATACCACTTAGCTTTGCTCTGTTGCGTACGCTCCTAGCAACAGAGCCCACCACCTGTGTGCACCTTCTCCTCCACCCGGATCCATCACCATAACTGGATCCTTCACCATAGTGCAGCCTTGGAGCAGAGTACACCACCAATTGCGGAAGTCCAGTAACAGAATCCCAAAGATGAGTTCAGCTCCTGCCCAAAAAGTCAAGCATGCTTGAGTCCAGCTCTCAGCAACCAAGTCCCGCATGCTGAGTGCAACTCTCTCCATCGTCGTCACTCCACCAAGCCATGCAAGCACTTCCTGCCGACACCATAAACTGTGACTCCACCAAGCTATGCCAGCCCTTCTTGCAGACCACATAGCTGCCACTCGTCCCCTCTGGCTGGGCTGCGCAGCGCAGGACTCATGTTCAGCTCCTTCCTCACCCAGGCTTGCTTCCCAAATGACAAACACAATATCACCAACCGTGATTGAACACACCTGGCTCCCTTTTACAGAGCATAACACCTGATTTGTAATTAAGTGCACATTAAACCAAAGAAACTAAAGTGCACTACCGCTCACCACCACCGGGGCAACTTAGAATGAACGACACCACGTGTAATAATTCTAATGGCCACCGGGGGCAATCAACCCACTTTGGCACCAAGCCAAAGGAAAAAAGTTCACTTATCCATTTAAACTGTCAGATCCACGCTGGATCATGACAGCCTGTACAATCAGATCCGCTGGGTTGGTTATAGTATGAATAATCTGGATGAGTCCTAGCTTCAAGGCAGTTTGATAGCTGAGAAGACAGCTTCCCGATCCTTAAAATGTGTGAAAAGTGGTTTTCTGCCTATTTTCTTTATAGCTAAGTTCAGCATCAAATTGTCCCAGTGTAATTAGAGGTGTTTTTGATCCATATTGAAAGATTTTAGCATGCACTTGCAGTAAGATTGGATTTGTTTTCAATTGTTCATATGCATTGCTGTCTAGGATATCCACTGAAGCTCCTGTATCTATTGTAAAGGTGATATCCGTGTCGCAGATGGTGAGCGTGATACAGGGAGACTGCACTGAGCCGGTGACAGAGGTAGTGAACACATAGTTCTCAGCCACAGACATTTCTTCTGTATCCTGATTTACCATTTTTATGTTTGCGGGCTTTGTCTTAGACAGAGGAGACTTGTTGTGCGCTGATTTGCAGACAGCTGCAAAATGGTTCCCTTTTCCACATTTACTGCATGTTTGTCCCATAGCTGGACATTTGTTGAGGTGGTGAGGGAAATCTTGTCCACATCTATAGCATTTCTTCCGTTTCAGGGCTTGCTTGTCTTGTGCACTTTTGTGTTTGAGATTATGCACATGTACGGTAAATTATCCCCATTCTCCATTGCGGCGGCCTGATGATCTGCTATCTCTATAGCACGTGCCATCTTGAGTAAATCATGCAGAGAGAGATCCTGCTGCAGAGCTTTACGCCTTCTGTTATTAGACGAGCAGGTGACAATTACTTGAGTTAGAATTTCATCATCTACATCCGTAAATGCACATCCATGTGCTAGCTCTTTTAGCCTTGTGACATAGGTATCTATGGATTCTTCTGGTAGCTGCTTAGCAATCCTGAACTTGTATCTTTCATATCTGATGTTCTGTTTGGGGTTGAAGTAGTCAGTGAGAGCTTTGGTGCAGTTGCTGTACGTGTCTGTCTCTGCTGCAGGTAATGTGCTGTATATGTCATAGACTCCTGTGCCCGCGCAGTGAGGGAGCACGGCTCTCTTTCTTTTCTCCTCTTTTATGTCCATAGCTTCCGCGAAATTCTCAAACCGGCTTAGCCATTTTCTCCAGTTATGAGAGAGATTAATGGCATCAGTCATATCAAACTGTGGGAACGTGTGCAAGTAGGCAGCCATGATGGCGTCTCTCAGTGGTGCTGGCGTGTGAAGCGGTAAAGCAGTGGTTAGTACTCACAGCAGCAAGTGATTGCATCCCATCTTCATTGCCAGTTGTAATGTCCACACTGAATAAGAAATTCAAGAGAGAACTCTAACTGTATTTTATTCTTCTCCTTCTTGCTCCAGCACACAGCATAACATTTTCCTCCTAAGGCTAAACTGAAACTCTCCCAACCCACTTCCTGTCTATAACCTTCCAGTCACAAGATTTCCTTTGTTAAAGAGACAGGTCAAATCATTATACATTACACACAGGACCAGAGGAGAACATCCCATCCAGAATCTATATTGGAAAAGTTCTTCTGAACGAGTTTATGACGTTTAAGGCCTGTTTCACACATCAGTTTTTTGCTTCAGTTAAAATCCGCTAAAATAGCGGACAACGGATATGTTTTTGGACTGATTGTCACCGGACCGTTAGAAGGAAGAATTTTAAAGGAACCGCTGCCTGGGGAAGAGAGAGAGAGGGAGATTGAGAGAGACAAATCCTCCGGGCATGCGCAATGTCAAATGCGGATCCGGCCGCCGAAAAAACGCTACATGGTCCGTTCAGGCATGTCGGCGGACGCCAAAATTTTGGCGGATCCGCAAAAAACGGATCGAACGGATGGCCATCCGTCAAGATCTGCCGGTAATGCAACTCAATGGGGAAAAAAACGGATCCGCCAAGCAAAATGGCGGATGTTTTTTTTGCACAACGGCGGATTTTGACGGATTTCAAAAAACTGATGTGTGAAACAGGCCTTAGGTGTCTGAGGTCTACGCTCTGATAAATGTCACATCAAACAGGATCTGTGACATCAGCTTTAAGCTCCACTGTGATGTGGATCTGTTCTGGAACATCAATAAGGACACTAGAAAAGATGAGATCTGGGATCATCTCCATTGTATCCATCTGTCTAAACCGCAGGAAATAATGGCCACTGTTCTGTTCCAGTCTGAGGTGGTGATGCTGGTGGATCTGCAGCACTGGCTGAGCCAGCAGTACATGGTGAGAAGTCATCCGGAGAAGAAGTATGATAAGGAGCAAATATAGAACGGAGGATATTCTGTAAAAATCAAGCTTCTAAAAGAGAATGGTGTATCCAGACATCTGCCGCACTCCTACCTGGGCTCAGAAATGGGGATATGCTACTACCCCGGTCAACCACCTCTGTGTCATAGATATGAAAGCAGGCACCTTGCAATGATCTGCTCTCGTATCACGTGCTCATTGTGTGGACAGTTTGGGCATACAAAGGACAAATGCACAGGACCCGTCATCTGTAACCTGTGCTCAGGACCCGGGCATTCCGGAATTGCCCTCATGCAGAACATAATAAATATAATGGCCAGACTTCCTTGGAAATGATGGAAAAAGATGTCCAAGAAGCCGGCACTGACGAGGTGATAAGTTATAGTAGAAGTCAACCTGCTCCAGAGTCTGATGTACTACATCCTGCACTACTAGGACCACCAGCTACTGAAGAAATGCCTAAAGTGCCACGAGCCACTGAAGAACCATATAAAGTACATTCAGCCGCTAAGGAAAGACGTAAACCACCATCATTGGCTACAAAAGTAAGATCTAAGCAATGGTCGGCCACTAAAGTAAGGCCTAAAATGCAGTCACTAAAGAGAGACCTAAGTTGTGCAGAAAACCTGTCACCAAACCGTCCAAACAGCAGCCCAGTACATTTGTAGAATCAGTTAATCTGTCCAGTGTTGATGTGGAAGGTCTTGTGACTGTAAGGCCTCTTTCACACATCAGGTTTTCGCCGTCAGGCGCGATCCGGCGCTTTTGACAGAAACCGGATCCGGCGAAATGCAATGCCGGATCCGGTTTCCCCCCCATTGACTTGCATTTGCGCCGGATCGCGCCGGATGGCCATGCGTTTCATCCGGTTTTCGCCGGATCCGGCAATGTGTCGCGATCCGGCGTCTGGAAAAACGGCTACTGTAACGTTTTTTGTCTCCGGCGAAAAAGCCGGACACGCCGGATCCGGCGCGTCCGGCTTTTTCACACAATGAAAGCCTATGAGCGCCGCAATGCGCCGGATCCGGTTTTTTGGTCTGAGCATGCTCAGTAGCTCTGCCCACAAGACATATATAAAAGCAAGACAGTGGGACCCACAGCCACACCCAACATGCCACCCAAGAAAGCAACCAAGCGAAGCAGGAGAAGGCAGGAGACCACTGCAGCACCATCAGCACCACAACCACCCCAAATGGAGCAGCAAATGCAACATGCTGAGGAGGGGAGGCCAGCAGCAGATGAGAGACGGTAATTATCAAATCCCCCATTCCTCCAAACTAGGGCTATTGAATATCAAGATATTCATTGGCCCTTTGTTTCTCTTTATTCAACAGCCGCCCAATAGATGCAGCAGCAGCAGCAGCAGCAATGGCAGCAGCTGGAACACCACCCACAGGCATGGAGTGTGGCCACCAGGAAGACAGCACATCATCTTCTGGGAGCCCTCCCTCGCATCGTCAGCGTTTGACGGTAAGTTTTTATTTCCAAAATCCATCTTCTCTGTAATATATGTCTATTCATTGCCTTTTATTTCAAAACAGGATTCACAAGATGAAGAGGAGCTCCCAGAAGAAGGAAGGGGTGGACAGACACCTGGAGTGGGCTCACAATTGGTAAGTTTTTTGCATCAAACGCAGAAACACAACATCACACTACACACAACACATAGAAAACAATGTTCTGCAGACCACACACAGCAAACAAATGCCTACATCCAAAGACATAACATTTTTTGTTTTCTTCTCTAGTCTTCCCAATCTGGTGCTCGGCCAAGAGGTCCTCGCAGTGCCTCCCAGGGTCGTCGGCGACAGCAACGCGGCGGTCACCAGCGTGTAAGTATAAATATTTTTGCTTTGTTTTTTTGCACTTTTTATTTCATTTCTTATGTGGAGGCGTTATTTTTGTCTTTTTCTTTAACAGCCTTCACAGCGTGCTCCCGACTCTGACGGTGAGGATGGAGGACTCGATGTGGACCACCTCATCCGAGAAAGGGAGCCGCTCTGGAATATGGCTGACCGCCGCCACGCTGACCTTATCGTTACCCGACGACTCTGGGAGGAAATCTGTTCGCTCCTTGTGGGCCGCTGGGAGGACCTCGATGTTCGGGCCCAGATTACAGAGCGTAAGTATATACAGTACCGGTTGCTTGATGTAAACCAGTGTTTCCCGAACTCCAGTCCTCGTGGTCCCCACGGATCATGTGTTCAGGATTTCTATTTACTATGGAAATCCTGAAAACATGACCCCTGGGGACCATGAGGACTGGAGTTTGGGAAACACTGATGTTGTATACTAACCACTCCTTTCTCGTTTCAGGGAACAGAATTGTGAATCGGTGGCGGTCTGTGAGAGATTGTTTCAAGAGGGAGTTCAATAAAGAGATGCGGGCCCCGAGTGGATCTGGAGGACGCAGGAGCAAGTACAAGTACGCAGAAGCCCTGTCGTTCCTCCGGGAAACAATGGTCACCAGAAGGTAAATATTACACACCACATGTGAAAACAAATGTTAGATGTAAATTTTTTTTTCAGCCAGGGCCATACCATGTCAGTATTTTAATTGTTTTTTTTTCTCTTTATTCCACAGCACGGTGAGCAGCACTCGGGAGCCTGCACGATTGGACCCTTCTGAGGCGATCCCTGAGGAGACCGGCACCGAGGGACACTTCGACCGCCCCGGTACATCTGCACCTTCCCAGCCTTCCCACACATTCGACCCATCTGTCCCATCCACCAGCACAGGAGCATCGTGGCCGCCTACATTACATGAAGCTGCTGGTGAGGAGATCGCTTTCCCTTTACCCCACCCTTCTGCCCCTGCCACCTCTAGTACACCTGCGGGTACTGGGCGGCAGCGGCAGAGGGGTCAGGAAAAGACTTATGCGCCAGAGTTCTTGCATCTGAATGCATCTTTCCAGAACTGTCTAAAAGTCTTGTCAGAGCAAATCTCCGCAGGCTATCAGCAGATCAACTCCAGCATTCTGGAGGTGAAGACACTTCTGCAAACCATGCATTCAGAAGCAAGATCTTCGCCAAACCACACCTTTTTCAGGTCTGTTGTGGAGCGCATGGAAACGCTCTCTCCTGCCCAGCAGATGCATGTAATGCATTCATGCCACGCTGCTCTCCAGCAAGTTACCTCCCAACCTCCTCCTCCCACCACAGTAGTTCCTCCACCTGCACCCCCTCCAGCCATTTTCCATCCTCCCCCTCCTATTACATCTACACCCCCTCCAGCCACTTTCCATCCTCCCCCTCCTATTACATCTACACCCCCTCCAGCCACTTTCCATCCTCCCCCTCCTATTACATACCATCCACCTCCCCAGCACCATCCACCTCCCCAGCACCATCCACCTCCCCAGCACCATCCACCTCCCCAGCATCAGCAACCTCCCCAGCACCAGCAACCTCCCCAGCACCAGCAACCTCCCCAGTACCAGCAACCTCCCCAGTACCAGCAACCTCCCCAGTACCAGCAACCTCCCCAGTACCTGCAAACTCCCCAGTACCAGCAACCTCCCCAGTACCAGACATCTCCCCACTTCCAGCAACCTGCCCCGTACCAGACATCTCCCCACTTCCAGCAACCTGCCCCGTACCAGACATCTCCCCACTTCCAGCAACCTGCCCCGTACCAGACATCTCCCCACTTCCAGCAACCTGCCCCGTACCAAACTCCTTCCCCATACAACTTGCCATCAACATCATCTGCTCCTACAGTCCCTGCCCAACCCTCCACTCCACCACCCACCACCTCTTCTGCTTCCCACATGTCCACCCATTCTGTAGTTTTTTCCACACCTTCACCTCTAACTGTTCCTTCCCCACCACGATCCCAGTCCTCTCTCCACACTCCCAGTGTCGAAGTGTCCCGCAGCCCCTACAGCAGTATTTCCACCACACACTACACAGATTTATAATGTGTGTATTTAAATAAAAATGACCAGTTTTATGGTTTCAGTTTTATAGTTTCAAAGTTTTATTAAACAAGTTTATTAAAATTTTAAAAAAGTTTACTAAAAAAAACATTTTTCAATAAAAGTTAAATTATTTTACACTGGTTGTCTGTCATTTCTTTCTGCGGCGAAAAAGGTTAAATACAGGGTATTTAAAAGGTGAAATGGTATTCAAAACTAGGTATATAACTGTGGGTAAATTTTAGCTTTTTGCCACAGTTGTGTTCCTGGTTGTGTTTGAAGCAAAGTATTTCACCTAAAAAGTTGTGTTTATTGTTGGTGATTTCCTAACAATGTACACAACTTTTGTTAAAAGGTGAAATACTTTGCATAAAACACAACCAGGTACACACCTGTGGCCTAAAGCTAAAAATAGAGACCATGACAAGATAGCCAACTTTGGTTGGCAAAGGTATATACTGTTGGTACAGAAGGTACACAAGTTTGGTTGGGCACAAATCTTTCACACTCTGTCATCCTGCCAGTGTACTCTGCCTTGAGGTGACATAAAGTATAGTGCAAAATTGTCCCTCATTACTGAAACCGTCACAGAACTTCTAGTGGTAATGTCATGGTAATCTTGCAAGGTGGTTTCTTCAGAGGTGTCCTCAATGGAAATGGGTTCCTTGCAGATAACAAAATTGTGGAGTACCACGCACGCTTTGATCACCTCATCCACAGTTTCTGTCTTGAGGTTGATCGCAGTCAATAGGACCCGCCATTTGGCTGTCAGAATACCAAAGGTACATTCAACCATTCTTCTTGCTCTTGTGAGGCGGTAATTAAAAATGCGTTTTGGTCTTGTCAATCCTCTGCTAGAGTACGGTTTCAAAAGGTGTTCTGACAGCTGGAAGGCTTCATCCCCTACACAGACAAATGGCATAGGTGGACCAGATGTTTGCGGCAGCGGTCTAGGTGGTGGGAACTGGAAGGTGTTTCCATACAGTTTACGCCCCATGGCAGACAGTTTGAAAACTTGAGAGTCATTGGAGCGGCCATAGGCCCCAATATCAACCGCAATAAATTTGTATTCCGCGTCAGCGATGGCCATGAGGACAATTGAAAAATATTTCTTGTAATTGAAATATTCCGATCCCGATCCAGCTGGCTTTACAATGCGGATATGTTTCCCGTCCACAGCGCCCAAGCAGTTTGGAAACTGACATATCTGTTGAAACTTGTCAGCAATTTCAATCCACCTCTCTGTTGTGGGCTCTGGTAAAAACTCTTCAGCTAAGGAGTCCCACAGTGCACGGCATGTGTACTTCACAATTCCAGATATGGTGGAAATCCCGAGTCTGTACTGGAAATGCAGTGACGAAAGGGATTCTCCAGTTGCAAGAAATCTGTGGGGAATTAAAAAACAATAAATTAGTTTTAAATCACAGCATTACATACCAAAACTGAGCTATAACACTTGGAGATACAAACTACCACCAACAAGATTGCAGTGAAAGTGTGCTCTGATGCGAGCATATCCAATAAATGTGGCTTACCTTAAAGTCACCATCAGACGCTCTGCGGGTGAAACAGAGAAGCGGCAATAGGTGTCCGCTTTTCTTATGAGGTGTGCAATGCGCTCCACCAAGTAATCAAAATTCTCCATTTTCATCCTAACATATCCAAAAAATTTATCCGGGTTTCGTCGAAGGTCCATGCATAGTGTAGAATAGACCCCACGCGTCATTCTCTTGGCTGTGATGGGGTGGATCCACAAACGTCGTCTACGATGCCTGATGCGCTGCTGTCTCGCTCTCTCCTTCTCCAGAACAATCACCCTCAAACGATTTGCCTCCGCTGTAAAATCCGCCAAATTCTTCAAAATATTTCCAATGACAACATCCATCTTCGCCAGTAACTTGCTCTTCTCTCCAACCTGCACTTTCTCCTCTACAACCTGTCAAAGAAGGGCTGTAGGAACACGCTATATATAGTTTTCCAGTAGCCAATCCCGTTCGGAAGGCCACAAAGGTCAATTTTAAAAACCGGATCCGGCGTAATCCGTCGAAAAACGGATAGAAAAACGGATGAACCGGATGAGACGGATCCGGTTTTGTCTGTCAAGAAAAAGACGGATCCGGCAGAAAACCGGATCCGGCACATCCGGTTTTACGAAACAGTTGCCGGATCCGGCGTTCCGGCACGACGCTGGATCGCGCCTGACGCCGAAAACCTGATGTGTGAAAGTAGCCTAAGGCCTCTTTCACACATCAGGTTTTCGCCGTCAGGCGCGATCCGGCGCTTTTGACAGAAACCGGATCCGGCGAAATGCAATGCCGGATCCGGTTTCCCCCCCATTGACTTGCATTTGCGCCGGATCGCGCCGGATGGCCATGCGTTTCATCCGGTTTTCGCCGGATCCGGCAATGTGTCGCGATCCGGCGTCTGGAAAAAACGGTGACTGTAACGTTTTTTGTCTCCGTCGAAAAAGCCGGACACGCCGGATCCGGCGCGTCCGGCTTTTTCACACAATGAAAGCCTATGAGCGCCGCAATGCGCCGGATCCGGCAAAAGCCAGATCCGTCGGCCGGATCCGGTTTTTTGGTCTGAGCATGCTCAGTAGCTCTGCCCACAAGACATATATAAAAGCAAGACAGTGGGACCCACAGCCACACCCAACATGCCACCCAAGACAGCAACCAGGCGCAGGAGAAGGCAGGAGACCACTGCAGCACCATCCGCACCACCACCACCCCAAATGGAGCAGCAAATAGAACATGCTGAGGAGGGGAGGCCAGCAGCAGATGAGAGACGGTAATTATCAAATAACCCATTCCTCCAAACTAGGGCTATTGAATATCAAGATATTCATTGGCCCTTTGTTTCTCTTTATTCAACAGCCGCCCAATAGATGCAGCAGCAGCAGCAATGGCAGCAGCTGGAACACCACCCACAGGCATGGAGTGTGGCCACCACAGCACATCATCTTCTGGGAGCCCTCCCTCGCATCGTCAGCGTTTGACGGTAAGTTTTTATTTCCAATATCCATCTTCTCTGTAATATATGTCTATTCATTGCCTTTTATTTCAAAACAGGAATCACAAGATGAAGAGGAGCTCCCAGAAGAAGGAAGGGGTGGACAGACACCTGGAGTGGGCTCACAATTCGTAAGTTTTTTGCATCAAACGCAGAAACACAACATCACACTACACACAACACATAGAAAACAATGTTCTGCAGACCACACACAGCAAACAAATGCCTACATCCAAAGACATAACATTTTTTGTTTTCTTCTCTAGTCTTCCCAATCTGGTGCTTGGCCAAGAGGTCCTCGCAGTGCCTCCCAGGGTCGTCGGCGACAGCAACGCGGCGGTCACCAGCGTGTAAGTATAAATATTTTTGCTTTGTTTTTTTGCACTTTTTATTTCATTTCTTTTGTGGAGGCTAATTATGTTATTTTTGTCTTTTTCTTTAACAGCCTTCACAGCATGCTCCCGACTCTGAAGGTGAGGATGGAGGGATTGATGTGGACCGCCTCATCGATCTCGTCAGAGAAAGGGAGCCGCTCTGGAATATGGCTGACCGCCGCCACGCTGACCTGATCGTTACCCGACGACTCTGGGAGGAAATCTGTTCGCTCCTTGTTGGCCGCTGGGAGGACCTCGAAGCTCGGGCCCAGATTAAAGAGCGTAAGTATATACAGTACCGGTTGCTTGATGTAAACCAGTGTTTCCCGAACTCCAGTCCTCGTGGTCCCCACGGATCATGTGTTCAGGATTTCTATTTACTAAGGAAATCATGAAAACATGACCCCTGGGGACCATGAGGACTGGAGTTTGGGAAACACTGATGTTGTATACTAACCACTCCTTTCTCGTTTCAGGGAACAGAATTGTGAATCGGTGGCGGTCTGTGAGAGATCGTTTCAAGAAGGAGTTCAATAAAGAGATGCGGGCCCCGAGTGGATCTGGAGGACGCAGGAGCAAGTACAAGTACGCAGAAGCCCTGTCGTTCCTCCGGGAAACAATGGTCACCAGAAGGTAAATATTACACACCACATGTGAAAAAAAATATATGTAAATTTTTTTTTCAGCCAGGGCCATACCATGTCAGTATTTTAATTGTTTTTTTTTCTCTTTATTCCACAGCACGGTGAGCAGCACTCGGGAGCCGGCACGATTGGACCCTTCTGAGGCGATCCCTGAGGAGACCGGCACCGAGGGACACTTCGACCGCCCCGGTACATCTGCACCTTCCCAGCCTTCCCACACATTCGACCCATCTGTCCCATCCACCAGCACAGGAGCATCGTGGCCGCCTACATTACATGAAGCTGCTGGTGAGGAGATCGCTTTCCCTTTACCCCACCCTTCTGCCCCTGCCACCTCTAGTACACCTGCGGGTACTGGGCGGCAGCGGCAGAGGGGTCAGGAAAAGACTTATGCGCCAGAGTTCTTGCATCTGAATGCATCTTTCCAGAACTGTCTAAAAGTCTTGTCAGAGCAAATATCCGCAGGCTATCAGCAGATCAACTCCAGCATTCTGGAGGTGAAGACACTTCTGCAAACCATGCATTCAGAAGCAAGATCTTCGCCAAACCACACCTTTTTCAGGTCTGTTGTGGAGCGCATGGAAACGCTCTCTCCTGCCCAGCAGATGCATGTAATGCATTCATGCCACGCTGCTCTCCAGCAAGTTACCTCCCAACCTCCTCCTCCTCCCACCACAGTAGTTCCTCCACCTGCACCCCCTCCAGCCACTTTCCATCCTCCCCCTCCTATTACATCTACACCCCCTCCAGCCACTTTCCATCCTCCCCCTCCTATTACATCTACACCCCCTCCAGCCACTTTCCATCCTCCCCCTCCTATTACATACCATCCACCTCCAGCCACTTTCCATCCTCCCCCTCCTATTACATACCATCCACCTCCCCAGCACCATCCACCTCCCCAGCACCATCCACCTCCCCAGCACCATCCACCTCCCCAGCACCAGCAACCTCCCCAGCACCAGCAACCTCCCCAGCACCAGCAACCTCCCCAGCACCAGCAACCTCCACAGTACCTGCAAACTCCCCAGTACCAGACATCTCCCCACTTCCAGCAACCTGCCCCGTACCAGACATCTCCCCACTTCCAGCAACCTGCCCCGTACCAGACATCTCCCCACTTCCAGCAACCTGCCCCGTACCAAACTCCTTCCCCCTTCCAGCAACCTGCCCCGTACCAGACATCTCCCCACTTCCAGCAACCTGCCCCGTACCAAACTCCTTCCCCATACAACTTGCCATCAACATCATCTGCTCCTACAGTCCCTGCCCAACCCTCCACTCCACCACCTCTTCTGCTTCCCACATGTCCACCCATTCTGTAGTTTTTTCCACACCTTCACCTCTAACTGTTCCTTCCCCACCACGATCCCAGTCCTCTCTCCACACTCCCAGTGTCGAAGTGTCCCACAGCCCCTACAGCAGTATTTCCACCACACACTACACAGAATTATAATGTGTGTATTTAAATAAAAATGACCAGTTTTATGGTTTCAGTTTTATAGTTTCAAAGTTTTATTAAACAAGTTTATTAAAATTTTAAAAAAGTTTACTAAAAAAAACATTTTTCAATAAAAGTTAAATTATTTTACACTGGTTGTCTGTCATTTTTTTCTGCGGCGAAAAAGGTTAAATACAGGGTATTTAAAAGGTGAAATGGTATTCAAAACTAGGTATATAACTGTGGGTAAATTTTAGCTTTTTGCCACAGTTGTGTTCCTGGTTGTGTTTGAAGCAAAGTATTTCACCTAAAAAGTTGTGTTTATTGTTGGTGATTTCCTAACAATGTACACAACTTTTGTTAAAAGGTGAAATACTTTGCATAAAACACAACCAGGTACACACCTGTGGCCTAAAGCTAAAAATAGAGACCATGACAAGATAGCCAACTTTGGTTGGCAAAGGTATATACTGTTGGTCCAGAAGGTACACAAGTTTGGTTAGGGCACAAATCTTTCACACTCTGTCATCCTGCCAGTGTACTCTGCCTTGAGGTGACAAAGTATAGTGCAAAATTGTCCCTCATTACTGAAACCGTCACAGAACTTCTAGTGGTAATGTCATGGTAATCTTGCAAGGTGGTTTCTTCAGAGGTGTCCTCAATGGAAATGGGTTCCTTGCAGATAACAAAATTGTGGAGTACCACGCACGCTTTGATCACCTCGTCCACAGTTTCTGTCTTGAGGTTGATCGCAGTCAATAGGACCCGCCATTTGGCTGTCAGAATACCAAAGGTACATTCAACCATTCTTCTTGCTCTTGTGAGGCGGTAATTAAAAATGCGTTTTGGTCTTGTCAATCCTCTGCTAGAGTACGGTTTCAAAAGGTGTTCTGACAGCTGGAATGCTTCATCCCCTACACAGACAAATGGCATAGGTGGACCAGATGTTTGCGGCAGCGGTCTAGGTGGTGGGAACTGGAAGGTGTTTCCATACAGTTTACGCCCCATGGCAGACAGTTTGAAAACTTGAGAGTCATTGGAGCGGCCATAGGCCCCAATATCAACCGCAATAAATTTGTATTCCGCGTCAGCGATGGCCATGAGGACAATTGAAAAATATTTCTTGTAATTGAAATATTCCGATCCCGATCCAGCTGGCTTTACAATGCGGATATGTTTCCCGTCCACAGCGCCCAAGCAGTTTGGAAACTGACATATCTGTTGAAACTTGTCAGCAATTTCAATCCACCTCTCTGTTGTGGGCTCTGGTAAAAACTCTTCAGCTAAGGAGTCCCACAGTGCACGGCATGTGTACTTCACAATTCCAGATATGGTGGAAATCCCGAGTCTGTACTGGAAATGCAGTGACGAAAGGGATTCTCCAGTTGCAAGAAATCTGTGGGGAATTAAAAAACAATGAATTAGTTTTAAATCACAGCATTACATACCAAAACTGAGCTATAACACTTGGAGATACAAACTACCACCAACAAGATTGCAGTGAAAGTGTGCTCTGATGCGAGCATATCCAATAAATGTGGCTTACCTTAAAGTCACCATCAGACGCTCTGCGGGTGAAACAGAGAAGCGGCAATAGGTGTCCGCTTTTCTTATGAGGTGTGCAATGCGCTCCACCAAGTAATCAAAATTCTCCATTTTCATCCTAACATATCCAAAAAATTTATCCGGGTTTCGTCGAAGGTCCATGCATAGTGTAGAATAGACCCCACGCGTCATTCTCTTGGCTGTGATGGGGTGGATCCACAAACGTCGTCTACGATGCCTGATGCGCTGCTGTCTCGCTCTCTCCTTCTCCAGAACAATCACCCTCAAACGATTTGCCTCCGCTGTAAAATCCGCCAAATTCTTCAAAATATTTCCAATGACAACATCCATCTTCGCCAGTAACTTGCTCTTCTCTCCAACCTGCACTTTCTCCTCTACAACCTGTCAAAGAAGGGCTGTAGGAACACGCTATATATAGTTTTCCAGTAGCCAATCCCGTTCGGAAGGCCACAAAGGTCAATTTTAAAAACCGGATCCGGCGTAATCCGTCGAAAAACGGATAGAAAAACGGATGAACCGGATGAGACGGATCCGGTTTTGTCTGTCAAGAAAAAGACGGATCCGGCAGAAAACCGGATCCGTCACATCCGGTTTTACGAAACAGTTGCCGGATCCGGCGTTCCGGCACGACGCTGGATCACGCCTGACGCCGAAAACCTGATGTGTGAAAGTAGCCTAAGGCCTCTTTCACACATCAGGTTTTCGCCGTCAGGCGCGATCCGGCGCTTTTGACAGAAACCGGATCCGGCGAAATGCAATGCCGGATCCGTTTTCCCCCCATTGACTTGCATTTGCGCCGGATCGCGCCGGATGGCCATGCGTTTCATCCGGTTTTCGCCGGATCCGGCAATGTGTCGCGATCCGGCGTCTGGAAAAAACGGTGACTGTAACGTTTTTTGTCTCCGTCGAAAAAGCCGGACACGCCGGATCCGGCGCGTCCGGCTTTTTCACACAATGAAAGCCTATGAGCGCCGCAATGCGCCGGATCCGGCAAAAGCCAGATCCGTCGGCCGGATCCGGTTTTTTGGTCTGAGCATGCTCAGTAGCTCTGCCCACAAGACATATATAAAAGCAAGACAGTGGGACCCACAGCCACACCCAACATGCCACCCAAGACAGCAACCAGGCGCAGGAGAAGGCAGGAGACCACTGCAGCACCATCCGCACCACCACCACCCCAAATGGAGCAGCAAATAGAACATGCTGAGGAGGGGAGGCCAGCAGCAGATGAGAGACGGTAATTATCAAATAACCCATTCCTCCAAACTAGGGCTATTGAATATCAAGATATTCATTGGCCCTTTGTTTCTCTTTATTCAACAGCCGCCCAATAGATGCAGCAGCAGCAGCAATGGCAGCAGCTGGAACACCACCCACAGGCATGGAGTGTGGCCACCACAGCACATCATCTTCTGGGAGCCCTCCCTCGCATCGTCAGCGTTTGACGGTAAGTTTTTATTTCCAATATCCATCTTCTCTGTAATATATGTCTATTCATTGCCTTTTATTTCAAAACAGGAATCACAAGATGAAGAGGAGCTCCCAGAAGAAGAAGGAAGGGGTGGACAGACACCTGGAGTGGGCTCACAATTCGTAAGTTTTTTGCATCAAACGCAGAAACACAACATCACACTACACACAACACATAGAAAACAATGTTCTGCAGACCACACACAGCAAACAAATGCCTACATCCAAAGACATAACATTTTTTGTTTTCTTCTCTAGTCTTCCCAATCTGGTGCTTGGCCAAGAGGTCCTCGCAGTGCCTCCCAGGGTCGTCGGCGACAGCAACGCGGCGGTCACCAGCGTGTAAGTATAAATATTTTTGCTTTGTTTTTTTGCACTTTTTATTTCATTTCTTTTGTGGAGGCTAATTATGTTATTTTTGTCTTTTTCTTTAACAGCCTTCACAGCATGCTCCCGACTCTGAAGGTGAGGATGGAGGGATTGATGTGGACCGCCTCATCGATCTCGTCAGAGAAAGGGAGCCGCTCTGGAATATGGCTGACCGCCGCCACGCTGACCTGATCGTTACCCGACGACTCTGGGAGGAAATCTGTTCGCTCCTTGTTGGCCGCTGGGAGGACCTCGAAGCTCGGGCCCAGATTAAAGAGCGTAAGTATATACAGTACCGGTTGCTTGATGTAAACCAGTGTTTCCCGAACTCCAGTCCTCGTGGTCCCCACGGATCATGTGTTCAGGATTTCTATTTACTAAGGAAATCATGAAAACATGACCCCTGGGGACCATGAGGACTGGAGTTTGGGAAACACTGATGTTGTATACTAACCACTCCTTTCTCGTTTCAGGGAACAGAATTGTGAATCGGTGGCGGTCTGTGAGAGATCGTTTCAAGAAGGAGTTCAATAAAGAGATGCGGGCCCCGAGTGGATCTGGAGGACGCAGGAGCAAGTACAAGTACGCAGAAGCCCTGTCGTTCCTCCGGGAAACAATGGTCACCAGAAGGTAAATATTACACACCACATGTGAAAAAAAATGTTATATGTAAATTTTTTTTTCAGCCAGGGCCATACCATGTCAGTATTTTAATTGTTTTTTTTTCTCTTTATTCCACAGCACGGTGAGCAGCACTCGGGAGCCGGCACGATTGGACCCTTCTGAGGCGATCCCTGAGGAGACCGGCACCGAGGGACACTTCGACCGCCCCGGTACATCTGCACCTTCCCAGCCTTCCCACACATTCGACCCATCTGTCCCATCCACCAGCACAGGAGCATCGTGGCCGCCTACATTACATGAAGCTGCTGGTGAGGAGATCGCTTTCCCTTTACCCCACCCTTCTGCCCCTGCCACCTCTAGTACACCTGCGGGTACTGGGCGGCAGCGGCAGAGGGGTCAGGAAAAGACTTATGCGCCAGAGTTCTTGCATCTGAATGCATCTTTCCAGAACTGTCTAAAAGTCTTGTCAGAGCAAATATCCGCAGGCTATCAGCAGATCAACTCCAGCATTCTGGAGGTGAAGACACTTCTGCAAACCATGCATTCAGAAGCAAGATCTTCGCCAAACCACACCTTTTTCAGGTCTGTTGTGGAGCGCATGGAAACGCTCTCTCCTGCCCAGCAGATGCATGTAATGCATTCATGCCACGCTGCTCTCCAGCAAGTTACCTCCCAACCTCCTCCTCCTCCCACCACAGTAGTTCCTCCACCTGCACCCCCTCCAGCCACTTTCCATCCTCCCCCTCCTATTACATCTACACCCCCTCCAGCCACTTTCCATCCTCCCCCTCCTATTACATACCATCCACCTCCAGCCACTTTCCATCCTCCCCCTCCTATTACATACCATCCACCTCCCCAGCACCATCCAACTCCCCAGCACCATCCACCTCCCCAGCACCAGCAACCTCCCCAGCACCAGCAACCTCCCCAGCACCAGCAACCTCCCCAGCACCAGCAACCTCCACAGTACCTGCAAACTCCCCAGTACCAGCAACCTCCCCAGTACCAGACATCTCCCCACTTCCAGCAACCTGCCCCGTACCAGACATCTCCCCACTTCCAGCAACCTGCCCCGTACCAGACATCTCCCCACTTCCAGCAACCTGCCCCGTACCAAACTCCTTCCCCCTTCCAGCAACCTGCCCCGTACCAGACATCTCCCCACTTCCAGCAACCTGCCCCGTACCAAACTCCTTCCCCATACAACTTGCCATCAACATCATCTGCTCCTACAGTCCCTGCCCAACCCTCCACTCCACCACCCACCACCTCTTCTGCTTCCCACATGTCCACCCATTCTGTAGTTTTTTCCACACCTTCACCTCTAACTGTTCCTTCCCCACCACGATCCCAGTCCTCTCTCCACACTCCCAGTGTCGAAGTGTCCCGCAGCCCCTACAGCAGTATTTCCACCACACACTACACAGAATTATAATGTGTGTATTTAAATAAAAATGACCAGTTTTATGGTTTCAGTTTTATAGTTTCAAAGTTTTATTAAACAAGTTTATTAAAATTTTAAAAAAGTTTACTAAAAAAAACATTTTTCAATAAAAGTTAAATTATTTTACACTGGTTGTCTGTCATTTCTTTCTGCGGCGAAAAAGGTTAAATACAGGGTATTTAAAAGGTGAAATGGTATTCAAAACTAGGTATATAACTGTGGGTAAATTTTAGCTTTTTGCCACAGTTGTGTTCCTGGTTGTGTTTGAAGCAAAGTATTTCACCTAAAAAGTTGTGTTTATTGTTGGTGATTTCCTAACAATGTACACAACTTTTGTTAAAAGGTGAAATACTTTGCATAAAACACAACCAGGTACACACCTGTGGCCTAAAGCTAAAAATAGAGACCATGACAAGATAGCCAACTTTGGTTGGCAAAGGTATATACTGTTGGTCCAGAAGGTACACAAGTTTGGTTAGGGCACAAATCTTTCACACTCTGTCATCCTGCCAGTGTACTCTGCCTTGAGGTGACAAAGTATAGTGCAAAATTGTCCCTCATTACTGAAACCGTCACAGAACTTCTAGTGGTAATGTCATGGTAATCTTGCAAGGTGGTTTCTTCAGAGGTGTCCTCAATGGAAATGGGTTCCTTGCAGATAACAAAATTGTGGAGTACCACGCACGCTTTGATCACCTCGTCCACAGTTTCTGTCTTGAGGTTGATCGCAGTCAATAGGACCCGCCATTTGGCTGTCAGAATACCAAAGGTACATTCAACCATTCTTCTTGCTCTTGTGAGGCGGTAATTAAAAATGCGTTTTGGTCTTGTCAATCCTCTGCTAGAGTACGGTTTCAAAAGGTGTTCTGACAGCTGGAATGCTTCATCCCCTACACAGACAAATGGCATAGGTGGACCAGATGTTTGCGGCAGCGGTCTAGGTGGTGGGAACTGGAAGGTGTTTCCATACAGTTTACGCCCCATGGCAGACAGTTTGAAAACTTGAGAGTCATTGGAGCGGCCATAGGCCCCAATATCAACCGCAATAAATTTGTATTCCGCATCAGCGATGGCCATGAGGACAATTGAAAAATATTTCTTGTAATTGAAATATTCCGATCCCGATCCAGCTGGCTTTACAATGCGGATATGTTTCCCGTCCACAGCGCCCAAGCAGTTTGGAAACTGACATATCTGTTGAAACTTGTCAGCAATTTCAATCCACCTCTCTGTTGTGGGCTCTGGTAAAAACTCTTCAGCTAAGGAGTCCCACAGTGCACGGCATGTGTACTTCACAATTCCAGATATGGTGGAAATCCCGAGTCTGTACTGGAAATGCAGTGACGAAAGGGATTCTCCAGTTGCAAGAAATCTGTGGGGAATTAAAAAACAATAAATTAGTTTTAAATCACAGCATTACATACCAAAACTGACCTATAACACTTGGAGATACAAATTACCACCAACAAGATTGCAGTGAAAGTGTGCTCTGATGCGATCATATCCAATAAATGTGGCTTACCTTAAAGTCACCATCAGACGCTCTGCGGGTGAAACAGAGAAGCGGCAATAGGTGTCCGCTTTTCTTATGAGGTGTGCAATGCGCTCCACCAAGTAATCAAAATTCTCCATTTTCATCCTAACATATCCAAAAAATTTATCCGGGTTTCGTCGAAGGTCCATGCATAGTGTAGAATAGACCCCACGCGTCATTCTCTTGGCTGTGATGGGGTGGATCCACAAACGTCGTCTACGATGCCTGATGCGCTGCTGTCTCGCTCTCTCCTTCTCCAGAACAATCACCCTCAAACGATTTGCCTCCGCTGTAAAATCCGCCAAATTCTTCAAAATATTTCCAATGACAACATCCATCTTCGCCAGTAACTTGCTCTTCTCTCCAACCTGCACTTTCTCCTCTACAACCTGTCAAAGAAGGGCTGTAGGAACACGCTATATATAGTTTTCCAGTAGCCAATCCCGTTCGGAAGGCCACAAGGGTCAATTTTAAAAACCGGATCCGGCGTAATCCGTCGAAAAAACGGATAGAAAAACGGATGAACCGGATGAGACGGATCCGGTTTTGTCTGTCCAGAAAAAGACGGATCCGGCAGAAAACCGGATCCGTCACATCCGGTTTTAAGAAACATTTGCCGGATCTGGCGTTCCGGCACGACGCCGGATCGCGCCTGACGCCGAAAACCTGATGTGTGAAAGTAGCCTAAGAAGGAAAAAAAGTCTTTGTGGATGCCTTCAGGAAAGACTAAGGTCTCTTTCACACATCAGTTTTTTGCCATCAGTCACAATTCGTCGTTTTTTGAAAAAAAGGATCCAGGAAATTATGCTGCTGGATGTTTTTTTCTCATAGACTTGTATTAGCGACAGATTGCGATGGATGGCCACAAGTTTCATCTGTCTTTCGACGGATCCGTCTGAAATTCTGTGTCTGTCGGCTGGATACAACGGACATAGGAACATTTTTTGTGTACATCGAAAAGTCGTTGGCTATAATGGAAGTCTATGGGCGCAGTATACGTCGCTCTCCGTCAGAAGACGGATCTGTCACCGGATTCCGTTTTTTGCAACTGAGCATGCCCGGAATCATTTCTATTCCTTTAATTTAACCCCAAAAA
This sequence comes from Dendrobates tinctorius, assembly GCF_039654945.1. Classification (NCBI taxonomy): domain Eukaryota; kingdom Metazoa; phylum Chordata; class Amphibia; order Anura; family Dendrobatidae; genus Dendrobates; species Dendrobates tinctorius. The sequence goes on along the minus strand of NW_027361696.1, from coordinate 33,051,045 downwards.
CCATTCTGGCACATAAAAAATTCTCTCTCTCTCATTCTGTGCCTTTAAAATTCCTACGGCTGCTGTGACGGACCAGTCAAAAAAACGGATCCAGTGCATCAGTTTTTTTTACAATCTACACAGGATCCGTTTTTTTTAACAAAACGACGGACTGTGACTGATGGCAAAAAACTGATGTGCGAAAGAGGCCTTAGCAGCACAGAAAACCTCTGAGCCTCCAGTGCTGGCGATAAGTCAGGGATGTTACTATGTACTGGGAGAAGACAACTCTGATGAGGTGGATCCTGACCCTCCCATGTCCACGAAGAGATGGGACACTGCAGGTGACAGTAGTGGAAGGAGGAAGAAGACCAGAAAGTCTAAGTGATCAGGATGCGGCTGAGAATGAGCTCCATTAATGGGAACAGTGAGACGTATCTGAAGGGCAATGCCCATGTGAACGCAGCCAAGAGAGACTGGAGATTAGGGTCCGTCATTCTGGTCTTTCTGGCTGGAAATTACGGTGTGGGGATTCCTTGTAATATCATGGATGTTCAGGTGGACAGAGTCCTGGGGGTCTGTCCGGGCCGCTGTCTGATGCTGGACTTTACTTTGGAATTCATCCATTATAGAGAGATAAACATTTATGTTCCACAGATCAGGAAAAGCGGAGGAAACTTGGGATTTGGCAATGTTTTGTAATGCTATTGTGTATGTAACAACGCAATATTTATGTATTTTATTTACTATTTTGTGATTTTAATATAAATATTCTGTAATATATAGATGTGAGTGCTAAATAAAAAGATCATCATAGTAGTTATATTTTTGTACATAGGGGAACTATTATGGTAATTATATTACTGTACATAGAAGTATAATTACAGTAGTTATATTCTTGAACAAAAGGGGCAGTATTGTAGTAGTTATATTCTTGTACATAGGGGCAGTATTAACCTGAAAGTGTCACTGGTAAAGAACTACCCATTTTTTGTGTCTCCGGATATAAAGATGGATTTTGGACTTATGTGCTTTTAATGAAAGTGGAATAACAGTTATTTTTTATCGATATCACCCATGCTGGACTTCTCCTTCACCAGTATTATAGTAGTATATGTTGACGCTATAGAAATAAAATTATTATTATTAGTAGTAGTTATATTCTTGTACATAGGGAGCAGTGTTATACTAGTTATGTTCTTGTACATAGGGGCAGTATTATAGTAGTTATATTCTTGTACATAGGAGGCAGTATTATAGTAATCATATTCTTGTACATAGGGACAGTATTATAGTAGTTATATTCTTGTACATAGGAGCAGTATTATAGTATTTATATTCTTGTACATAGGAGCAGAATTACAAAGCCGATAGTGTACCGGCGCATGTACAGTAATGATTATGTCCCGGAACACAGCGAAATACTTCTGGGACATAGTGTACCGGCGCATGCGCAGTAATGATTATCAGCTTTGCCCGCAGTTGGGCAAAGCATACTGCGCTACTGCCCGTGGGCGAAGCAAGATTGCTATGCCCACGCGCAAACTATGGAGAACTACTCTAATACCGGAGAAGATCGTGGACGGGGGCCACGGATGGGGTGGAGAAAGAAGAACAAACACCGCCCATCGGACAGGATCCAGGCCATTTACATAGGCCTGCAACTTCCGGTGACAGATTCCCTTTAACGGTATATAGCTATTTCAACTTACTCTGCTATTATCTGCTATATAGCTACTGTATTTCAACTTACTCTGCTTGTTCCCTTATGCTGTGAGGTCAAGAAACTTTTTCAAAGTGGTTTATGATCCATGTAGGCCTGGACACTTGTTTATCTGGTCACTACACTTATTGTGTCCTGCTGTGTTAACTTAGTTTGATTGCTAATGAGAGAAAAAAAAAGTAAGATCTTTGAATTCGCCACCTACATATTGAGACATAGTCTGGGGACGCATTTATGAAAGGGTTGCATTTATGTACATTTAATCGAGGTACATTTATCAAAGTACTTGGCAGTTAGGCTGGGTTCACATCGTGTTAGGTGCCATCCGTTTAACGCATCCGTTACTAAGCGGCACTAACGCTATTTAACGGATGCATTAATGCACCCATTGCCAAGCATTATCGTAACGCATATCAAATTCGGCATGCGATAGCGATGATGCGTTACTTTGTGATGCACCCTCAAACGCGGTCTACCGCGTTTTCGGGTGCGTTGGGTCTAACACTAAGCGAACGGACACGTTCGCTGTGCATAGACCTCTATTGCTAACGAATGCTAACGCAATGCTACCGTGCATTAGCGCATGTGATAGCACAATCCGTCCTAAAAAGCAAAAAAGGACATCAGCGGTAGCGCATCCGTTTAACGCATACATTAAATGGATGGCGCACTAACGCGATGAGAACCTAGCCTTAAACATGGCAGTTAGACAGGGCAGGAGACAGGTAAGACAAATAAATCTGTTCCCTATAAATTTGGATTACAACACATATACACCATATGCATTTGTATAATTTATTTCCTGGCTGCTGCATGCACTAATATCCACTGTCCTTGCATTAACTCTTTACACTCCATCCATATCGGCCCCTCTGTCCTTTCCTCTCCTATGTATAGCACTCACGCTCTCTTCACATTGCTAAATAGCACGGATCCAGTCAGTCCCACCATCCAACACATGAGACGCTCTCACAAATCACTTAACCATGTAATCACTCTTTCTATCCTCCTTCTCCTAGTCACAGGAGATATCGCTCCAAACCCCGGCCCCCCATGTTATAGCAAGTCAAACCTCACAACTGCTACACTCAGAAACCCCTCTAAACTTATTAATATTCCCTGCGTGCCTTCTGTCTCTTTCAATTGTGCCATTTGGAATTCTCACTCAATGTGTAATAAACTCTCCTTCATCCATGACTTCTTCCTTTCTAATTCTCTTAACCTTCTGTCTCTTACTGAAACCTGGATCCAGCAGTCAGACACCAGCGCTGCTGCTGTTCTCTCATATGGTGGACTACACTTCTCTCATACCCCAAGATTGGACAATAGAGCAGGTGGAGGCATTGGTCAGCTCCTATCACCCAAATATACCTTCCAGGTTATCCCTCAAGTACCCTCACTTGTCTCCTCTTCTTTTGAGGTCCATGCCGTCAGACTCTAAATCCCCTTCTTCATGCGAGTGGAGGTGGTGTATCGTCCTCCTGGCCCCTCTCATCAGTTCCTGGATCACTTTGCCACCTGACTTCCACATTTTCTCTCCTGTGACATCCCCACCCTCATCATGGGTAATTTCAACATCCCCATTGCTTTTTCCCTCTCCCCATCTGCTACTCACCTTTTATCTCTAACCTCCTCTTTTGGCCTCTAACAGCATACTAACTCCCCCACACATGAAGATGGAAACTCCCTGGACTTGGTCTTCTCCCGACTTTCCTCAGTGGATGATTTCACAAACTCCACTCTCTGACCACACCCTTCTTTCATTCTCTATCACGAACTGCCACCCCGTTCAGGTCACGCCAACTTTCCACACTTATAGAAACATGCAGGCCATTAACAACCAGAATCTCATGAAGAACTTGGAGTCATCATTGGCCCCTATCTCCTTCCTCTCATGTCATGATTCTGCACTGAAGCATTACAATGAAACACTGCAAAGTGGCCTGGATGAAATTGCACCTCCTATACATAGAACAACACGACATAGACGGCGACAACCGTGGCACACGCTGCAAACATGCTTCCTGCAGCGGTGCACCGAACGTCTGTGGAGAAAATCTAATCTACCCGAAGATTTCATCCATTATAAGTTTATGCTTCAAACATATAACTCTTCACCTCTCCAAACAAATCAATTTCAACACCCTCATCACCTCACTCTCCAATAACCCTAAACGTCTCTTTGACACTTTTCATTCCCCACTCAACCCAATAATGCAGGCCCCAACCACAGATCTCCGCGCCGACGAGGTTAGGGCTGGCGGAACGCATCAAATAATAAAATAATAGTAAGGTGCGTTTGCAGCCCGGGGTCCACCGTGCAGCGGTGCTAAACTGCTGCTTAGTAATGGCGGACACTAACTGAGCAGCAGCGGCATAACCGCTGACCCGGTGTGCACAGGAGCGGACGCTGTTACTGCACAGAGCCGCAGAAGCCAACGCCAGAGCCGGTTAACTTCACAGGGCCCGGCAGGGTGAGCGCTAGTAAAGGGACACAGGACTCTGCCCCAAGGACACAGGGCTGGAGTCCCTCTAGTGTCCGACACCGTAACTGCGATGCCAGGACAGAATAAAGAAAGGTAGCACCGCTACTGGTGCATGCAGCGCCGCACTGACGGACGCCAGTAACCAGCTTACGCTTAACTGGAAAGCGCTCTATCAGCGCACGGCGCCGCACTGACAGACGCTGCAGTATGCGGTACAATGTGCCTCGTGCTGGATGGCACACTCTGGCGTTACTTTGTGAGAGGAGCCTGGGACACTGCGGCACTAGACAATGCCACTACTCGGCGCTGACACTAAACACCAACCCTAAACACAAACACAACCAAGGGTAGGGGTTTCTTAATGAGTCAGTCACCAGTCTCAAGCATCCATCATCACACACACAATTAACCATTAGAGTCTATACTAGCGCAAGGCCGAGCGGCCATGTGACTGTTATAGCGGCGTCCTTCCGGGACCTTCACAGTAGTGGACCAATCCGAGCAGGAACGGAACCTGCGCGTGTGACCCCCGACCTCCAATGAGAGGTCGTCCCATGGGCATGCTCAGTACCCAAAAGACAAGACTTAGTCCCAGAAGCGTCTACTTGCTGCTGACTCAAGCATGAAGTTATAGCAGAGCCAGAAGGAGCAACCAGACGCCTAGCATCAGCCTGGGCAAGACGCCTGGAGCGACGTCTCTGCTGAGCATGAATCTCTGCGGCTGCACAGGAATGGGAGGTCACAGAGGACATGGCTTGAGATTCCCCCTGTGCAGTGGGGGAAACTTGACGCGTAACAGATGATCTGGCCAATTATTTCAAAGAAAAAATTTACCATATCCGACTGGAAATTATCTCCTCATACCATGCACTGTCCTCCCTCCCCAACTGCATTTAGCTCACTCTCTGATTTTGAACCAGTCACAGATGAGTAATCGGCTCCTTGCGTCTTCTCGCCCTACCACTTGCACCAGTGACCCCATTCCGTCACATCTCCTCCAGTCCCTTTCCCCTGCTGTCACCTCTCACCTAACAAACATTCAACCTCTCTCTTCCGGTATCTTTCTCTCCTCATTTAAGAAAAATATTCAGAATTGAGAGTCCTCAGTGGTTGATACCTTTTAATGGCTAACTGAAAAGATGGTAACACATTGCAAGCTTTCAAGACTACTCAGATCTCTTCATCAAGCATTGACTAATACAAAATCTGAAGAGTCACATATTTATGCACAACACAGCACAGCATGCCATCATACATCCATTACTTAAAAAAAACATCCCTCAACCAAAATTGTGTCGCTAACTATAGACCTGTCTCTAATCTTCCCTTCATCTCAACTCCTGGAATGCCCGGTTCACGCCCGACTTATCCGCTATCTCTCAGATAGCTGTTTTCTCGACCCTCTTCAATCCGGTTTCCGATCTTTACACTCTACTGAAACTGCCCTCACTGAAGTCTCTAGTGATCTACTAACTGCTAAATCTATGGGTCACTACTCCATGCTAACTCTCTTGGATCTCTCCGCAGCATTCGACACTGTGGATCATCAGCTCCTCCTCACTATGCCCCGCTCCATGGGCTTCAAGGACACCGTTCTCTCCTGGTTCTCCTCCTATCTCTCTGACCTCTCCTTCACTGTTTCTTTTGCTGGTTCCTCCTCCAATCATCTTCCTCTTACTGTTGGGGTTCCTCAAGGATCAGTCCTAGGCCCCTTCCTCTTCTCTTTGTATACCGCCCCTGTTGGACAAACAATCAGTAGATTTGGTTTCCAGTACCATCTCTATGCTGATGACACCCAATTATACTCTTCTTCCGATATCACGCCTGCCTTTTTAGAAAACACCAGTGATTGTCTTACCGCTGTCTCTAACATCATGTTCTTTCTCCATCTGAAACTGAACCTGTCAAAAACTGAACTCGTGTTTCCTCCCTCTACTAACCTACCTATGCCCGACATTGTCATCTCTGTGTGTAGTTCCACCATTACTCCCCAGAAACATGCCTGCTGTTTTAGGGTCATACTTGATTCCGAGCTTTCATTCACCCCCCCACATCGGATCACTGGCTCGCTCTTGTTATCTGCACCTCAAAAAACATTTCTAGAATTCGACCTTTTCTTACTTTCGATTCTGCAAAAACTCTTACTGTTTCTCTTATTCATTCTCGTCTGGACTATTGTAATTCTCTACAAATCAGTCTCCCTCTTACCAAACTCTCCCCTCTCCATTCTGTCCCGAATGCTGCAGCAAGGATCATATTCCTTACCAATCCACCAATCGTTCTACCGATGCCCCTACCTTGTGCCAGTCCTTACACTGGTTACTTATCCACTACAGAATCCAGTACAAACTTATTACCCTCACCCAAAGAGCTCTCCATGGCTCAGCACCACCCTACATCTCCTTCCTTGTCTCAGCCTACCACCCTACCCATGCCCTCCGTTCTGCTAATGACGTGAGGTTAACAACCTCAATAATCAGAACTTCCCACTCCCATCTCCAAGACTTTTCACGTGCTGCGCCAATTCTTTGGAATGCACTACCCAGCTTGATACGATTAATCCCCACAGTTTTAAGCGTTCTCTAAAAACGCATTTGTTCAGACTGGCCTACTGCCTCAACCGAATTATCCCTGTGTGGCCCATTCAAAAATATTTTTTACCATAATCAGGTTCCTCGCATCATGTTCTCACATGCTTTATGCATTTAATAGCCCTCTGTGTCTGTACTGTTACATACTTAGGCTGATAAACGGTTCATGCAGCATTAAGGTATGTGAACACACTGCAGATTCACCTGCGGGTTTTTTCCCGCAGAACCGCAGGTAAAACCGCAGGTAAAGTGACCTGCGGTTTTGCCCTGCTGTGTGACACCTGGACAATGGAATAGGTGGCAAACCGCAGCAGAATCCGCAGAAACAATTGACATGCTGCGGAAAAAAAAGTCCAGCTTTTCCGCAGGTAAAAAACCGCAGCGTGAGCACTGCGGTTTTGAAAACCCATAGGCTAACATGGTAAAGTACCATGTCTGCGGAACTGCTGCAGTTCTGCAGGGCCAAAACCGCAGTGTGTGCACATACCCTTACAGGAACATCCAATTCGTACACTATGGCTGGTCCGAACAATGAAAGCAATTGTTACCATGTACCTCTCGTGTCTCCCTTTTTTCCTCATAGATTGTACGCTTGCAAGCAGAGTACTCATTCCTCTTGGTATCTGTTTTGATCTGTGTTTATTGTTATGCTGTAATGTCTATTGTCTGTACAAGTGCCCTCTATAATGTAATGTGCTGCGGAATATGTTGGCGCTATAGAAATAAAATTATTATTATTATGTTATATTCTTCTACATAGGGAGCAGTATTATTGTAGTTATATTCTTGTACATAGGAGCAGTATTATAGTAATTATATTCTTGTACATAAGGGCAGTATTATAGTAGTTATATTCTTGTACATAGGGGGCAATTTTTATTATAAACCAAACATAAATACAATTATAATAAAACAAAAATCATCCAGTATTACAAAACACAAACCACTTAGGTAATATATACACAGCACTACATAATCAGATCATATTCATAAATAAATTAAAGTGTCCACACCTGGGGATGGAAAAAGAAAGTTAGAAGAAAAAAAAAAAAAAAAAAAAAATTATCATATTTTCTAACTGAATTTTACGTTTCTCCATAACGTTATGTTTCCTGGATTCCTTCCAACTTCCAGTGATTTTATCCACCGGAGTTCTGACATAGCCTGATTGGCGGCAGCGGTGTGATCGAACAGCTCATTGTGCAGTGACACCCGGGTTCTCATGTGCCAGTGATAATATTTGATGACACTGATTATAATGTACATCGTCTCTCTGTTGATGTTACTAACAGTGGAGGGGACACCATAGATTATGTCGGGATACTTTAGGGTCCGCAGTCTGGGGATTTTTAGATTATCTGACACCTCCTCCCAGATCTTCCTCCCTCCCCAGCAATCACATATAAAGTGCTCCATAGTCTCCTCCTGCTGACAACCAAGGGGACAATTCCGATCAGAGACACACAGATGTTTCAGGTTCCCTCTGACAAAGAGCCGACTATGCAGTGAAAGCCAAGTGACATCAAACAGTTTAGGAGGTAGCTGTTTCCCGTTTAGGAACCTAAGGCTTTCCTGCAGGGTGGTGGTGACACAATCTCTCAGGGCCAGTGGGGAGTAGAAGAAAGTCCTACATACACGAGAATACAGGTCTCTTCTGGTATTGCTCTCAATGTAAGACCTCTCCAGTCCCCACCTCCTAACACACTTCAGTCCATAGTCCAGATACTGGGGGAGGTGGTCACCTGTCCATCTCCTCCTCTTGAGACTGCCGCCTCGCACCCAAGATTCTGCAAAAGGCAATATCCAGTACCTGACACTATTTACCCACAGGGAGCTACTGTTTGAGTCCATGTTCACAAAATTCACCTTTAGAAACAAGGAGTCAAAGAAAACCCTTGGATTCAACATATCCAGCCCACCCTCTCTCCGCCGTAGGTACGTTATTCCCCTCTTTATTAGATTCAACCTATTCCCCCACAAGAGCTGGAAGAACAGGCTGAAGAGCCTCGCTGAGAAAGATTCTGGCAAAGGGAAAGCGACAGAGACATACAAAAAAACGGGGACCAGGTACGTCTTCAACATTGTGACCCTTTCTCTGTAGGTCAGCCTCCAGTTCTTCCATCGCTGAACCTTTGCATTTCCGGTTTCCAATTTCTCCTCTCAATTTAGCATAGCATTATCATCCCTCCCAAATTTAACCCCTAGGATCTTAATATGGGTGGAGGCTTTGGAAAACTGTGGCAGATCAAAGCTGGGCTCAGTATCTAATGTCCACAGAGCTTGACTCTTTTCAAGGTTGACAAGAGACCCGGAGGCCTCTGAGTAGCTTCTGATGGACGCAGATAACATCTGCACCTCACGAGGATTGGAGATCACCAGCGTCACATCGTCCGCATAGGCAACAACATTCAGAGGCGGGCAGTGGGGGACCGGCACCCCCTGAAAATCGCACTCCTGCAGTGACCTCAGAAACGGGTCTAGGGCAAAAACATACAGGAGCGGACTCATTGGGCAGCCCTGTCTCACCCCCGCCCCAACTCCAAAAGTGTCACCCTGCCAACCATTAATCAGAGCAAAGCTCACCGCCTCTCTGTACAACGTCTTCAGCCAATCCACAAATTGTCCCGGAATACCGTACTTTGACAAAGTGGCCCACAGATACTCATGATCAACCCTGTCAAAGGCTTTAGCCTGGTCCAGACTAACAACATATCTCCCACACCGCAGAGCTTTACATCTCTCAAACATCTCTCGTATCGAGATGACTGCTCCAGAGATGTTCCGCCCTTTTACTGTGCCAAACTGACAGCCTGCCAACAGTGTCGGGGACAAACAGACTAAAATAGGATCTTTGCTAGAATCTTCCTGTCCACATTCAAGAGGGCAATCGGCCTCCAGTTCTTGATGTCGCTCGGCTCTTTACCTTTAGACAGCAGAATTAACGAGGACACTCTCATGGATGGAGGCATCTGGTGATTTTCTAGACAATTTCTATACACATCCACGAGAATTGGAGCCAGGAGGTCTCTGAATTTCTTATAAAATTCTGCTGTTATACCATCTGGACCTGGTGCCTTCTTCAGATATAACTTATCAATGGCCTCCTTAACTTCCTCCATCGATAATTCTGCCGTCAAAGGAGAAAAGTCCAGATCATTAGTATCAGGCACTGGAGTTGCCTCCAAGAATTGAGTCATCTTATCTTTATCCAAAACTTTCCTCTGAAACAAGTCAGCATAGTAAGATCTCACCACCTCCAGGATACCCTCCCGTGAATCCTGCAATACACCCTGGGAGTCGGTGAGACCCGCGACCATTTTTTTGGCCACCCTCTCCCTGCAATTCTCAAAGGGATCAGGGGCCCCTAAGGACCCATAATCCCGTTCAAGAACCAGGGAGGTATACCTGCTATACTGATACTGCTTTATCTCAGATTTCAGCCGGTCGATCTTCACTTTGTCATCCCCGCCCGCCGAATACAGTGACTCCAATTCTTTGCGCAGCTTTAGGTACTGGCTGTACTTATTCCTCCCTTTATTAACTGACAGTCTCTTTAAGAGGGATCTGATATCCTCCTTGACGTCCTCCCACCAGTCGGTCATGTTGTCATAGAAGTCAACCCTGTCTAGATGAAGCTGGATAAGGGAGTGAACACGACTCTGAACATAGGCATCATCCAGGAGACTGGAATTAAGCTTCCACAACCCACTACCAATGTCCGGACGGTTAGAGGAAACCAAAGAGAAGCACAAGGTGAGGTGATCAGAATAAGGGACAACCTTCTCACTCAGGGCGCCGACAGCCTCAGTAGGACCGACAAAAGCAAAATCTATTCTACTGCTCCTGTTGGAACATGAATATGTGAATTTTGGCTGTCGCTCACCCTGTGTGAAAACGTCAATCAGTCCTGCCTGCATTATGACATTATGCAGGACCTTACCGTCCCTGGTCACTGCCCTGCCTGATGAGCTGTCACCTGATGTCATTATGGCATTAAAGTCCCCCGCCATCACCACTGGAAGAGAAGTGAAGAGGTAAGGCTTGACGTCATTAAACAGCTGGATCCTGTCAGTCACTGTCTGTGGCCCATAGATGTTAATAAGCCGGAGTCGCCTCCCATGGACAGTGACTTCCAGGACCAGACATCTTCCCATGACCACCTCCGTCATCCTATGCACAGTCACATCATTGGTGTTAAACAGGACAGCGACCCCGGCGTAAGGCTGTGAACATTTCTTGCTACATGTTCACAGATTTACCAGTGGAAAAGCCAAACTTCACATGCCACAAATGCAAGCTTGTGTCCCTGTTGGAGGAAAAGTTGCAAAATCTCGAAGAGAGGTTAGCTACGTTGAAGATCATTAAGGAAGGTGAAGAGTTCTTGGACAGAGCAGAATTATCTCTTCATGTTACAGAAAGAGAAGAAATCCGAAGTGCACCTGAAGAAACAGAGGAATGGAGACATGTGACCCAGAGAAGCAGGAGGATCAGGAGGCAGTCAGCACCCATACTGCTCAGGAACCAGTACCAGGCTCTCACGCAGGAAAACGATGAAGAAATACATCAGGATAAGACTTTACCAACAAACAGCAACCTTGTACGCCCTCAGAGTCCTCCTGGATGGAGAAAGAAAAATGTTGTGAAGAAGAAACGGAGAGTGGTGGTCATGGGGGATTCCCTGCTGAGAGGAACAGAGGCCGCTATCTGCAGACCGGATATAACTACAAGAGAAATGTGCTGTCTTCCAGGTGCAAAAATTAAAGATGTGTCTGACAGGATATCAGGACTCTTCAGACCTACAGATGACTACCCATTCCTGCTACTACATGTGGGGACAAATGACACCGCAAGAAACGACCTGGAAATCATCTGCAGAGACTTTGAAGACTTAGGCAAGAAAGTGAAAGAACTGGGAGCGCAGGTGGTCTTCTCTTCCATCCTCCCAGTGGATGGCCATGGAACAAGGAGGTGGAATAAGATTCTGCAGGTGAACAACTGGCTACGTCGATGGTGCCGTCAGCAACGATTTGGATTTCTGGATCACGGAGTGAACTACTTATACGATGGACTACTTGCTAGAGATGGGGTGCACCTTACGAAGACTGGAAAGCATGTATTTGGAAGTCGCCTTGCTACACTTGTAAGGAGAGCTTTAAACTAGAACAACATGGGAAGGGAAGCAAAAGACCAGAAAAAGCCATACACCTGACAAATGCTATTGAGAACTCTGCTATTAGAAGTGGAAAGGAAGAACAAAGACGAAAGAATCTAATTAATAAAAATATTGGAGAAAGAGAAACCAATCACAAACTAAAATGTTTCTATACTAATGCACAAAGCATGGGCAACAAACAAGGAGAATTGGAACTACTAACACAGGAACAGAAATATGATGTAATTGGAATCACTGAAACTTGGTGGGACAATACACATGATTGGAATACAAGACTAGAAGGATACAACTTATTTGCAAGAAACAGACTTGATAAACGAGGAGGGGGTGTCGCATTGTATGTTCGAAACGCGTATATCTGCACAGAGATTGAAGCTTCAGAGACTGGGAGTTCTGTGGAAACTGTTTGGGTAAGAATACAAGGACAGAACAATGGAAAGGACACCATTGTAGGCATTTACTACAGGCCGCCTGTGCAAGCCGAAGATATAGATGAACTCTTTATGCATCAGATGGCCAAGTTCTCCAAAAAATATGACATAGTTGTCATGGGAGATTTCAACTATCCAGACATTTGTTGGGAATCTCTCTCAGGCAAAACTAACAGGTCAAGGAAATTCTTATCCTCTCTTGCTGACAACTTTATCTTCCAAAAGGTAAGGGAGAAAACAAGGGGAACTGCTACCTTGGATCTAATCCTTATAAACAGGGAGGAAATGGTTGAGGAGGTAAAAGTGGCTGGGACCCTAGGAGGTAGCGACCATGCTATTTTAGAATTTTGGATTACTAGAGGTGGAAGACCTGTGAAGACTCAGACGTCAAGGTTAGATTTCAGAAAGGCAGCTTTTAAGGGATTCAGAAAGAGAATTGGAGGGATCCAATGGCTGGATATCCTTAAAGACAAAAATGTCCAGGAAGGATGGGAAATCTTGAAAAATGAAATTCTCAAAGCACAGTTGTTAACAATTCCGAAAAGAGGGAAGAATAGGAAGCATTTAAGGAAACCAGGATGGATGAACACAGAACTTAAGCACATGCTAAAAAGGAAGAAAAAAATGTTTATAAAATGGAAAGAGGGAGGCATATCTAAAGAAGAATATAATGCTGTCTGCAGAACCTGCAGGGCACAAATCAGATTATCTAAAGCTGAAAATGAACTGAGGCTTGCAAGAGATGTCAAAAGCAATAATAAAGGATTTTGGGGATATGTCAAAAGTAAAAGAAAAGTCAAAGATGCTATAGGATTTTTACAGGATGAAAATGATGAAATGGTAAGACAGGATGTTGAGAAGGCTGAACTTTTAAATTCCTATTTTGCATCTGTTTTCTCTCAGAAAGGAAATGCAACATCAACTGTTATTCACTGTCCTATTAAGGGAATAGAAGAATCCAGGATATCTATAAACAGAAAGATAGTGAGGAAACACTTAGCTAACCTAAATGAATTCAAGTCTCCAGGTCCAGATGAATTACACCCCAGAGTACTGAAGGAGATAGCAGAAGAAATTTTTGAACCCATCTCCATAATCTTTGAAAATTCTTGGCGAATAGGAGAAGTGCCAGAAGACTGGAGAAGAGCAAATGTTGTTCCTATCTTCAAAAAGGGGAAGAAGGTGGACCCAGGCAACTATAGGCCGGTGAGTCTGACTTCTATACCAGGAAAGATCTTTGAACAAATTATTAAACAACATGTATGTCAATACCTGGATAAGAATGAAGTGATTAAACAGAGTCAGCATGGGTTTCTAACTAATAAGTCATGTCAGACTAACTTAATTTCCTTCTATGACGGTATCACTGATTGGGTGGATCAAGGAAATGCTGTAGATATAGTATATCTTGACTTCAGCAAAGCATTTGACAAAGTCTCTCATACAATCCTTATTGAAAAAATGACTAAGTATGGAATGGACAAGGCAACTGTTAGGTGGATTCATAACTGGCTTAGTGATCGGACCCAAAGAGTGGTCGTAAATGGCTGCACATCCAGTTGGAAGAATGTCTCAAGTGGGGTACCACAGGGCTCTGTCCTGGGCCCTGTATTGTTCAACATCTTTATCAACGATTTAGATGAAGGAATTGAGGGTAAACTGATTAAATTTGCTGATGACACAAAGCTAGGAGGGATAGCTAATACTAGAGAAGAGAGAGAGAGGATTCAAAAAGATTTAAATAAACTGGAGAAGTGGGCAGCAACTAACAGAATGGTTTTTAACAGGGAGAAATGCAAAGTACTACATCTGGGCAATAAAAATGAAAAAAGCATATATAGAATGGGAGGAATAGGGCTAAGTGACAGCACATGTGAAAAAGACTTGGGTATACTAATAGATCACAGACTGAATATGAGTCAACAGTGTGATGCAGCAGCAAAAAAGGCAAATGCAATTCTAGGATGTATTAACAGAAGCATACAGTCTAGATCACGTGAAGTCATTATTTCCCTCTACTCCTCTTTGGTCAGACCTCATCTGGAATATTGTGTCCAGTTTTGGGCACCACATTTTAAAAAAGACATCAACAAACTGGAGCAAGTTCAGAAAAGAGCGACCAGAATGGTGACCGGTCTGCAAACCCTGTCTTATGAGGAAAGGTTGCAGGATTTGGGAATGTTTAGTTTGCAAAAGAGAAGACTGAGAGGAGACTTAATAGCTGTCTACAAATATCTAAAGGGCTGTCACATTGTAGAAGGATCAACTTTATTCTCATTTGCACAAGGAAAGACTAGAAGCAATGGGATGAAACTGAATGGGAAGAGACACAGATTAGATATTAGAAAAAACTTTTTGACAGTTAGAGTGATCAATGAGTGGAACAGGCTGCCACGAGAAGTGGTGAGTTCTCCTTCAATGGAAGTCTTCAAACAGAGGCTGGACAGACATCTGACTGGGATGATTTAGCGAATCCTGCTTTGAGCAGGGGGTTGGACCAGATGGCCCAGGAGGTCCCTTCCAACTCTACGATTCTATGATTCTATAAGGCTCCACAGCCAGTGACCAGAAAGGACCGGACCGCCATTCCCGCTCAGCCTCTCTCATAAGCCCCAGAGATGTCAGTCGTGTCTCCTGCAGGAAGATGACATCTGTGTCCAGATATTTGAGATGTTCATACACCGCGTGTCTAGTTCTCCTCAGCTTAATGCTATTCACATTACTCGAGGTCAGTCAATGAGAAACCCGCCATCACAATACAATATAGATGGAGCAAAGTAACAGCCATCATCATGAGTCAGAGATGTTCTGTCCACCACTGGTGTCCATGTCAGACTCTACCTGAGGGTCCACAGATAAGGGCTTCTGCTTTGGCGGGGGATGGTCCTCTATGTCCCTGTCACACTCAGCATCAACTTTTCTCAACTCTTCCTCATAATCGTCACCATTGGAGTCAGATAAAACTCCATACTTGTTGGACACGACCATCACTCCTGCAGAATTCTGAACCTTCTTACTAGCAATCTGACCAGCGTCATATTCTGCTTCAGGTTTACGGGAGGATGTGTTCTTTTTCTTCCTTTTATTATTAATGCTCCAGTCATCAGATACAGACAGCGATGCTGAAGGGGGGGCTATCTGAGGCTGCTGGACCTGATGGACGACCTCCATGTTCCCCTCTGCACCCTGCTTCTCTGGTGCTGCCTGAGTGGACTCTTGGTGGACATCTGAGCTGGTCAACATCTCTCCTGACATTAAATCCTTCTCCTCACGTGTCCCTGCCACCACATCCTCATCCTCCTGAGCCTCTGCCCCTGCCATCACTAACTCATCAGGGAAGACTCTGCAGATGTTGTGCCAGGCGTCTGGACAGTCCCTGTGAGGGTGGCCCATCCTACCACAGAGGTTGCACCTGACGTCCCGGCAGTCTGCAGCGACATGGCCGATTGCCCCGCACAGACTGCACTTCACCACAGTACAGGCGTTAGCCAGATGACCTTTCCCACCACATTTGAAGCACTTTCGGGGTTGCCTGGGATAATAACACCTTCCCTTCTCCCTCCCAATGAAGAAGGAGTTGGGTAAGTGGTCAGTGATGTTATTACATTGTCGTAATTTTACCAAGACCCTCCAACCCATTGTCCAGATAGCATCCTCATCTCTGACCTTGGTGCATCCAGAGACGAGGTCACAGTGTCTCCGGAGCCACACCTCGATGTCCTGTGGAGGAACGGCCTCATTCCAGAACGTGATGTTTACTGTGACAGTGTCTGGCCTGGAGATAGGAACCAACACAAACTTATTCCAGCCCTCAGCATCTCTGAACTTGGGGTAATTGGCCCAGAATCTATCCAGGTCAGACATGAGCTTGAAGCTGACCTCGTAGCCCTGCCTGTCCTGAAGATTAGACACTGCCAGTATCTCATTTGCCACAAACCCCATCTGGCCGCAGAGCAGCTCTCTCACCACATACCTGCGTTGTGGCAGATCCTCCTTGGCACCTATGTATTTAAACCACACCACATTAATGCGTTTGAATGTCTGGCCGGTATACCTGGCGCTGGAAGTGAAGGATGGGGCGCCGCGGCTCCAGGCATTCCTGGGGGGCACCTGCCGGGTCACACTGGGCTGACTGACAGGGAGAGGGCCTGCAGCAGGGGGGGCTGTCACACCTTGTGGACTAGATGGCAAAGGGGGATAATCACACATATCATGCACATTATCATGAGCAGCATCATTATCAGACAGTGCGACGTCCATTACAGAATGTGAAACCCCTCCAACCCTCGACCCCATGGGCACAGCATCACCAGCCACAGTCTGTGCTTCAGCCTCACCCTCATCAGCACAAACAGTCTCACAAATACTGTCCTGCGTGGGGCATTCTGGGACCTGTGGTGCCTCTGCTGGAGTCTGCAGTGTGTGCTCCTTTTCACACTCGGCTGCCTCAGCCTCATCAGCACAAACAGTCTCACATATACTGTCCTGCTCCTGTGTGGGGCATTCTGGGACCTGTGGTGCCTCTGCTGCAGTCTGAAGTGCATGCTTCTGTTCACACTGAGCTGCCTGCTGCTGCAGCTGTTTTCACTCCTGGAAGCAGAAGCGGGCAGCCTGTAACACTGGCCGTGTCCGCTGCTGGGGGGTCCCGTCCTGAACATCAGGGGTCCTGGCCTCTACAGCACAGTCCTGCTTATAGGAGGTGAACCGCTCGCGTTTCCTGTAGGTCTCTGCCAGGGGTCCCATGCTCTCCAGCACAGATTCAGTGTCCTGCACAACACTCGCCAGCTGTACACCCAGTGTGTTCAGTCTCAGGTCATACGCGTCATTACTGGCAGGATTAGTGATCTTTAGGCTATAGATGAAGTCTACCTCCATTTGAAGCGCTTTTTTTTGCTGCTGTAACTCACCCAGTTTTCGGACAAGTCCCGGTATCTCATCCGCTAGCTGCAGCTCGGGTGCACGCGCCGGCTCCACAGGTTTAGTTTTGACCACGGGTACAGGGGTTTTGAAGACAGTATTGTGTGGGTCCACCACGGATGGTTTTGTGGCCCCTTGGCTGGATGCAGGCTCCGCAGCAGGTTTATCGCTGCCACCTGACTGTGACCGTGTGCGTCCTGACCGCGCCATACTGCCATGTTGCTGTAGGTTCTCCTGCATTGTCTGCCTTTCCAAAGACGTCCATCTCTGCCTGGAAGCTGGAGAGGTGATCTGCACAGCTGGGGCCGATCTTACCTGTGCACCTGGCAGGAGCTGCTTACCGACTGGGAAGCTACAAGACTTCACATTCTGCTGGTTTACATCACTCACAGAGACTTTTCCTTCTGGCTTCTTTGCTGGAACTGGAGAAGGTTTTCCTCCCAAAACTTTAGTCACAACCTTTTCCTCCTTCACCCAACTGCTGCAGCTGGACTCACAGTGGCTTTGGGATTAACATTCCCATTAGTAGAAGCCTGGGAGGCTAGTCCCAGTGTAGGCTTGGAAGCCTGGGCCTTGCCAGGGGAGCTTCCCCGCCCAGGGTGGCCCCTCCCTGGCCTTGCTCCAGACATCAGGAGAACCACTGACACACAACCTCACAGCTAGGAGGCAGTATTATAGTAGTTATATTCTTGTACACAGGAGCAGTATTATAGTAGTTATATTCTTGTACATAGGGGGCAGTATTATAGTAGTTATTCTTGTACACAGGTGCAGTATTATAGTAGTTATATTCTTGTACATAGGGGGCAGTATTATAGTAATTATAGTCTTGTACATGGGGCAGTATTATAGAAGTTATATTCTTGTACATAGGGGCAGTATTATAGTAGTTATATTCTTGTACATAGGGGGCAGTATTATAGTAGTTATATTCTTGTATAAAGGGGCAGTATTATAGTAGTTATATTCTTGTACATAGGGGCAGTATAATAGTAGTTATATTCTTGTACATAGGGGGCAGTATTATAGTAGTTATATTCTTGTACATAGGGGCAGTATTATAGTAGCTATATTCTTGTACATAGGGGCAGTATTATAGTAGTTATATTCTTGTACATAGGGGGCAGTATTATAGTAGTTATATTCTTGTATAGCATCACGGTACACACTTGCGGCCAGTCATCATCCGGAAAGAATATCCCACATTCTGGAAACATACACGAACACTACGGTTCCTCTTTTGCCACACCGGCCCCTTTCTGGACCACCCTAACTTGGGTCATCACCCCCCTCTGGGACTCCACCCCCTTTTGGGCTACCACCCTGATTTGTGTCACCGGCCCCCTCTGGGACTCCACCTCTTTTTGGGTTACCACCCCAATTTGGGACTCCACCCCCTTTTGGGCTACCACCCCGATTTGGGCAACTGCCCCCTTTCGGGATTTCCCCATGTCCGTTATACCGGTCTTCTCAGACAACAGTTCACACCACAGTTTAGGTCTCTTACGATACCACACAAATCCTTGTTGGCACCACCACAGCTCCTGCTGTCACCGATCTTCGACACCACCGGCTGCCGTTCACACACAGCTGATGGTGTCACCTTCGTAACCCTGCCGAGTTACCGGAAGCCACTTGTCCCCTTCGTAACCCCGCCGAGTTACAGGAAGCCGCTTGTCACCTTCTTGACTTCCACTGAGCCACCGCAGGCTGAGTTGAAAGAAAAAAAAACACACCACACAAAACTCACGTGTCCTGTCTGTGTGCTATTCAGGACGTTCCGTCTTCGCCTGAGACCGTCCAACACACAGGGCGCACCGGATGATATTCAGGGAGCCGACCCTCCTCCCAGGGTTTCCCAACACACCGGCCTCACCAGGTCCAGGGGCTCAGCAGGTGCTCTTCAGGACATCCGCCTCCGCCTGAGACTGCCCAACCCTCACGCCTTACCAGGTCCAAGGTCATACCACGTGCTCCAAGGATCCGATTCTTCTCCCAGAACCTCCCAACACTGACCCTCCAGGACCTTGCTCACTGAACCAGGTCAGTACAACACGAACACCTGTCCGTTACCTGTGTCAGCCACACAGGTCCTCTGGTACCTCTTATCCACAGAGGCACCCTAGCAATCACCAGTCTCTTTCTCTGACCCCAGTCAGCATTTCACACGGCTTTCACGACCGTCACCAGCTGGCCGCGCAGGTTCTCGGACCCCTCTACCGCAGAGGTATCCTATAAGTCTTTTCCACTGACCGGCTCAGCGTTGCAAGCACTGCACCATGTGTCTTTGGAAACCGTTGCCCTTAGCAACTGAAATTTTGCAGTCCTCTTCCGTTGCTCCTAGCAACAAGGCTGCAACACTGCCCATAGCATTCTCCACCAATTGTAAGGTAGCGCTGTTATTCAAGTAGGGGAAACTCGCTTAGCCACCACGAAACCAGATCCGGCACGGGTTTTCCATAAAACAATTATAGTCCATGCGGTTTATTCAGCATGATAAACCCACAGCAGTAACAGTTCATAGAATCAGCATAGCGTCCATGACAGAGTTCAGCTTTGTAATCCCTGTGGTCACACAGGTTATGCATACACAGGCTCTTCAGCCTCAGATATCTCACCCACGTCAGCGTTTCCTCATAGTTCCTTCATCACGCTGCAGACGTCCATTCCCTCAAGGGAATCACCAGGCACGTGCAGCCATTCAACACAGCGTTCCTTGCTGTCACAAAGACAGCCCCATCTCTCCCAGACGGGGACTTCCAAAACGGACCAACCAGGTCCCAGCATTCACCCATGTGACCTACCCTGCCACCTTATATGGTCTGTAGCCACTCCCACCGGGTCACATGGCCATGACCTCATCACAGGTCCTTGAACCATTCTCACACTCTTTACAATATCGTTTTTAACCACACCCCTGGGTGGATTTGTAGGTAACTAGTTCCGCCCAGCTACCTGGAGACTTCTCCCGGACACATTGAAACAGCACCTCAGCAGTATCACTGCTGATCAACACACACACGTCTCCATCTCAAGGCCACCCACCTTGAGAAACACAACGGTCATTCAGTATTCTTCCATTCATCCTATCTCCTAGGACATCCACACAGCGTCCCCTAGCGGACACAGTGGTCACTACACCACAATAGGGGCAGTATTATAGTATTTATATTCTTGTACATAGGGGCAGTATTATAGTAGTTATATTCTTGTATTAGGGGGCAGTATTATAGTATATTCTTGTACATAGGGGCAGTATTATAGTAGGTATATTCTTGCACATGGGGCAGTAATATAGTAGTTATATTCTTGTACATAGGGGCAGTATTATGGTAGTTATATTCTTGTACATAGGGGCAGTATTATAGTTGTATTCTTGTACATAGGGGGCAGTATTATAGTAGTTATATTATTGTACATACAAGCAGTACTATAGTAGTTATATTCTTGTACATAGGGGCAGTATTATAGTAGTTATATTCTTGTACATAGGGGGCAGTATTGTAGTAGATATATTCTTGTACATAGGAGCAGTACTATGGTAGTTATATTCTTGTACATAGGGGGCAGTATTATGGTATATTCTTGTACATAGGAGCAGAATTATAGTAGTTATATTCTTGTACATAGGAGCAGTATTATAGTAGTTATATTCTTGTACATAGGGGCAATATTATAGTAGTTATATTCTTGTACATAGGGGGAAGTATAGTAGTTATATTCTTGTACATAGGGGCAGTATTATAGTATATTCTTGTACATAGGAGCAGTATTATAGTAGTTATATTCTTGTACATAGGGGGCAGTATTATGGCATATTCTTGTACATAGGAGCAGAATTATAGTAGTTATATTCTTGTACATAGGAGCAGTATTATAGTAGTTATATTCTTGTACATAGGGGCAGTATTATAGTAGTTATATTCTTGTACATAGGAGCAGTATTATAGTAGTTATATTCTTGTACATAGGAGCAGTATTATAGTAGTTATATTCTTGTACATAGGGGCAGTATTATAATAGTTATATTCTTGTACATAGGGGGCAGTATTATAGTCGTTATATTCTTGTACATAGGGGCAGTATTATAGTAGTTATATTCTTGTACATAGGGGCAGTATTATAGTAGTTATATTCTTGTACATAGGGGGCAGTATTATAGTAGTTATATTCTTGTATGAGGGGGCAGTATTATAGTAGTCATATTCTTGTATGAGGGGGCAGTATTATAGTAGTTATATTCTTGTACATAGGGGAGAATTATAGTAGTTATATTCTTGTACATACCAGCAGTATTATAGTAGTTATATTCTTGTACATAGGGGCAGTATTATAGTAGTTATATTCTTGTACATAGGGGGCAGTATTATAGTAGTTATATTCTTGTATGAGGGGGCAGTATTATAGTAGTCATATTCTTGTATGAGGGGGCAGTATTATAGTAGTTATATTCTTGTACATAGGGGAGAATTATAGTAGTTATATTCTTGTACATACCAGCAGTATTATAGTAGTTATATTCTTGTACATACCAGCAGTATTATAGTAGTTATATTCTTGTACATAGGAGCAGTATTATAGTATATTCTTGCATATAGGGCCAGTATTATAGTAGTTATATTCTTGTGCAGAGAGGCAGTATTATAGTATATTCTTGCACATAGGGGCAGTATTATAGTAGTTATATTCTTGTTCATAGGAGCAGTATTATAGTAGTTATATTCTTCAATCGTCTCCCTTGTGGCTCACTGACTCTAACCTGGTATTTATTAGGATTTACATGTTTATATCCTTGGAAGTACTATATGGCCACTATGTACATTCTCTAGAGAGTGCTACCTGGGCGACACTATGATTATTATTAATATTTTCTATATATTATGCTACTATATTTGAGGGAATATTTAATGTGAATCATTTAGTCTAAGTGGTGATTTATCACTTTTGGATTGTAAGAAAGACCACTTTGGTGTGTATCACCTTTTACCTGCTGCTATAATTGCAATCAATAAAATATTTATATACCTTGAAACTATTTTTGACTTGATGATCGTTTCTTTCCTCTTTTGGTTGTTGTTCTTAGTTATATTCTTGTACATAGGGGCATTATTATAGTAGTTATATTCTTGTACATAGGGGGCAGTATTATGGTATATTCTTGTACATAGGAGCAGAATTATAGTAGTTATATTCTTGTACATAGGAGCAGTATTATAGTAGTTATATTCTTGTACATAGGGGCAGTATTATAGTAGTTATATTCTTGTACATAGGTGGAAGTATTATAGTAGTTATATTCTTGTACATAAGAGCAGTATTATAGTAGTTATATTCTTGTACATAGGGGCAGTATTATAGTAGTTATATTCTTGTACATAGGGGGCAGTATTATATTAGTTATATCTTGTACGTAGGAACAGTATTATAGAAGTTATATTCTTGTACATAGGGGGCAGTATTATAGTAGTTATATTCTTGTATGAGGGGGCAGTATTATAGTAGTTATATTCTTGTACATAGGGGCAGTATTATAGTAGTTATATTCTTGTACATAGGGGAGAATTATAGTAGTTATATTCTTGTACATACCAGCAGTATTATAGTAGTTATATTCTTGTACATAGGAGCAGTATTATAGTATATTCTTGCATATAGGGCCAGTATTAGTTATATTCTTGTGCAGAGATGCAGTATTATAGTATATTCTTGCACATAGTGGCAGTATTATAGTAGTTATATTCTTGTACATAGAGGCAGTATTATAGTATATTCTTGTACATAGGAGCAGTATTATAGTAGTTATATTCTTGTACATAGGGGCAGTATTATAGTATATTCTTGTACATAGGAGCAGTATTATAGCAGTTATATTCTTGCATATACAAGCAGTATTATAGTAGTTATATTGTTGTACATAGGGGCAGTATTATAGTAGTTATATTCTTGTACATACAAGCAGTGTTATAGTAGTTATATTCTTGTACCTTGTACATAGAGGCAGTATTATAGTATATTCTTGAACATAGGGGCAGTATTATAGTAGTTATATTCTTGTACATAGAGGCAGTATTATAGTATATTCTTGCACATAGGGGCACTATTATAGTAGTTATATTCTTGTACATAGAGGCAGTATTATAGTATATTCTTGTACATAGGAGCAGTATTGTAGTTATATTCTTGTACATAGGGGAAGTATTATAGTATATTCTTGTACATAGGAGCAGTATTATAGTAGTTATATTCTTGCATATACAAGCAGTATTATAGTAGTTATATTCTTGTACATAGGGGCAGTATTATAGTAGTTATATTCTTGTACATACAAGCAGTGTTATAGTAGTTATATTCTTGTACATAGAGGCAGTATTATAGTATATTCTTGCACATAAGGGCAGTATTATAGTAGTTATATTCTTGCACATAGGGGCAGTATTATAGTAGTTATATTCTTGTGCATAGAGGCAGTATTATAGTATATTCTTGTACATAGGAGCAGTATTATAGTAGTTATATTCTTGTACATAGGGGGCAGTATTATAGTAGTTATATTCTTGCACATAGGGGCAGTATTATAGTAGTTATATTCTTGTACATAGGGGACAGTATTATAGTAGCTATATTCTTGCACATAGGGGCAGTATTATAGTAGTTATATTTTTGCACATAGGGGCAGTATTATAGTAGTTATATTCTTGTACATAGGAGCAGTATTATAGTAGTTATATTCTTGTACATAGGGGCAGTATTATAGTAGTTATATTCTTGTATAAGGGGCAGTATTATAGTAGTTATATTCTTGTATAAGGGGCAGTATTATAGTATATTCTTGCACATAGGGGCAGTATTATAGTAGTTATATTCTTGTACATAGGGGCAGTATTATAGTAATTATATTATTGTACATAGGGGCAGTATTATAGTATATTCTTGCACATAGGAGCAGTATTATAGTAGTTATATTCTTGTACATAGGGGCAGTATTATAGTTATATTCTTGCACATAGGGGCAGTATTATAGTAGTTTTATTCTTGCACATAGGGGACAGTATTATAGTAGTTATATTCTTGCACATAGGGGCAGTATTATAGTAGTTATATTCTTGCACATAGGGGCAGTATTATAGTAGTTATATTCTTGTATGAGGGGCAGTATTATAGTAGTTATATTCTTGTACATATGAGCAGTATTATAGTAATTATATTATTGTACATAGGGGCAGTATTATAGTAGCTATATTCTTGCACATAGGAGCAGTATTATAGTAGTTATATTCTTGCACATAGGGGCAGTATTATAGTAGTTATATTCTTGCATATACAAACAGTATTATAGTAGTTATATTCTTGTACATAGGGGCAGTATTATAGTAGTTATATTCTTGTACATACAAGCAGTGTTATAGTAGTTATATTCTTGTACATAGAGGCAGTATTATAGTATATTCTTGCACATAGGGGCAGTATTATAGTAGTTATATTCTTGTACATAGAGGCAGTATTATAGTATATTCTTGTACATAGGAGAAGTATTGTAGTTATATTCTTGTACATAGGGGAAGTATTATAGTATATTCTTGTACATAGGAGCAGTATTATAGTAGTTATATTCTTGCATATACAAGCAGTATTATAGTAGTTATATTCTTGTACATAGGGGCAGTATTATAGTAGTTATATTCTTGTACATACAAGCAGTGTTATAGTAGTTATATTCTTGTACATAGAGGCAGTATTATAGTATATTCTTGCACATAGGGGCAGTATTATAGTAATTATATTCTTGCACATAGGGGCAGTATTATAGTAGTTATATTCTTGTGCATAGAGGCAGTATTATAGTAGTTATATTCTTGTACATAGAGGGCAGTATTATAGTAGATATATTCTTGCACATAGGGGCAGTATTATAGTAGTTATATTCTTGCACATAGGGGGCAGTATTATGGTAGTTATATTCTTGCACATAGGGGCAGTATTATAGTAGTTATATTCTTGTACATAGGGGGCAGTATTATAGTAGCTATATTCTTGCACATAGGGGCAGTATTATAGTAGTTATATTCTTGCACATAGGGGCAGTATTATAGCAGTTATATTCTTGTACATAGGAGCAGTATTATAGTAGTTATATTCTTGTACATAGGGGCAGTATTATAGTAGTTATATTCTTGTATAAGGGGCAGTATTATAGTAGTTATATTCTTGTACATACAAGCAGTGTTATAGTAGTTATATTCTTGTACATAGAGGCAGTATTATAGTATATTCTTGCACATAGTGGCAGTATTATAGTAGTTATATTCTTGCACATAGGGGCAGTATTATAGTAGTTATATTCTTGTGCATAGAGGCAGTATTATAGTAGTTATATTCTTGTACATAGAGGGCAGTATTATAGTAGCTATATTCTTGCACATAGGGGCAGTATTATAGTATATTCTTGCACATAGGGGCAGTATTATAGTAGTTATATTCTTGCACATAGGGGGCAGTATTATAGTAGTTATATTCTTGTGCATAGAGGCAGTATTATAGTATATTCTTGCACATAGGGGCAGTATTATAGTAGTTATATTCTTGTACATAGGGGCAGTATTATAGTAATTATATTATTGTACATAGGGGCAGTATTATAGTATATTCTTGCACATAGGAGCAGTATTATAGTAGTTATATTCTTGTACATAGGGCCAGTATTATAGTTATATTCTTGCACATAGGGGCAGTATTATAGTAGTTATATTCTTGCACATAGGGGGCAGTATTATAGTAGTTATATTCTTGCACATAGGGGCAGTATTATAGTAGTTATATTCTTGCACATAGGGGCAGTATTATAGTAGTTATATTCTTGTACATAGGGGCAGTATTATAGTAGTTATATTCTTGTATAAGGGGCAGTATTATAGTAGTTATATTCTTGTACATATGAGCAGTATTATAGTAATTATATTATTGTACATAGGGGCAGTATTATAGTAGCTATATTCTTGCACATAGGAGCAGTATTATAGTAGTTATATTCTTGCACATAGGGGCAGTATTATAGTAGTTATATTCTTGCACATAGGGGCAGTATTATAGTAGTTATATTCTTGTACATAGGGGGCAGTATTATAGTAGTTATATTCTTGCACATAGGGACAGTATTATAGTAGTTATATTCTTGCACATAGGGGCAGTATTATAGTAGTTATATTCTTGCACATAGGGGCAGTATTATAGTAGTTATATTCTTGTACATAGGGGGCAGTATTATAGAAGTTATATTCTTGGGCATAGAGGCAGTATTATAGTATATTCTTGCACATAGGGGCAGTATTATAGTAGTTATATTCTTGTACATGGGGCAGTATTATAGTATATTCTTGCACATAGGGGCAGTATTATAGTAGTTATATTCTTGTACATAGAGGCAGTATTATAGTATATTCTTGTACATAGGAGCAGTATTGTAGTTATATTCTTGTACATAGGGGAAGTATTATAGTATATTCTTGTACATAGGAGCAGTATTATAGTAGTTATATTCTTGCATATACAAGCAGTATTATAGTAGTTATATTCTTGTACATAGGGGCAGTATTATAGTAGTTATATTCTTGTACATACAAGCAGTGTTATAGTAGTTATATTCTTGTACATAGAGGCAGTATTATAGTATATTCTTGCACATAGGGGCAGTATTATAGTAGTTATATTCTTGCACATAGGAGCAGTATTATAGTAGTTATATTCTTGTACATAGGGGCAGTATTATAGTTATATTCTTGCACATAGGGGCAGTATTATAGTAGTTTTATTCTTGCACATAGGGGGCAGTATTATAGTAGTTATATTCTTGCACATAGGGGCAGTATTATAGTAGTTATATTCTTGCACATAGGGGCAGTATTATAGTAGTTATATTCTTGTACATAGGGGCAGTATTATAGTAGTTGTATTCTTGTATAAGGGGCAGTATTATAGTAGTTATATTCTTGTACATATGAGCAGTATTATAGTAATTATATTATTGTACATAGGGGCAGTATTATAGTAGCTATATTCTTGCACATAGGAGCAGTATTATAGTAGTTATATTCTTGCACATAGGGGCAGTATTATAGTAGTTATATTCTTGCATATACAAACAGTATTATAGTAGTTATAATCTTGTACATAGGGGCAGTATTATAGTAGTTATATTCTTGTACATACAAGCAGTGTTATAGTAGTTATATTCTTGCACATAGAGGCAGTATTATAGTATATTCTTGCACATAGGGGCAGTATTATAGTAGTTATATTCTTGTACATAGAGGCAGTATTATAGTATATTCTTGTACATAGGAGCAGTATTGTAGTTATATTCTTGTACATAGGGGAAGTATTATAGTATATTCTTGTACATAGGAGCAGTATTATAGTAGTTATATTCTTGCATATACAAGCAGTATTATAGTAGTTATATTCTTGTACATAGGGGCAGTATTATAGTAGTTATATTCTTGTACATACAAGCAGTGTTATAGTAGTTATATTCTTGTACATACAGGCAGTATTATAGTAGATTCTTGCACATAGGGGCAGTATTATAGTAGTTATATTCTTGCACATAGGGGCAGTATTATAGTAGTTATATTCTTGTGCATAGAGGCAGTATTATAGTATATTCTTGTACATAGGAGCAGTATTATAGTAGTTATATTCTTGTACATAGGGGGCAGTGTTATAGTAGTTATATTCTTGCACATAGGGGCAGTATTATAGTAGTTATATTCTTGTACATAGGGGGCAGTATTATAGTAGCTATATTCTTGCACATAGGGGCAGTATTATAGTAGTTATATTCTTGCACATAGGGGCAGTATTATAGTAGTTATATTCTTGTACATAGGACCAGTATTATAGTAGTTATATTCTTGTACATAGGGGCAGTATTATAGTAGTTATATTCTTGTATAAGGGGCAGTATTATAGTAGTTATATTCTTGTACATATGAGCAGTATTATAGTAGTTATATTCTTGTACATAGGGGCAGTATTATAGTAGTTATATTCTTGTACATATGAGCAGTATTATAGTAGTTATATTCTTGCACATAGGGGGCAGTATTATAGTAGTTATATTCTTGTGCATAGAGGCAGTATTATAGTATATTCTTGCACATAGGGGCAGTATTATAGTAGTTATATTCTTGTACATAGGGGAAGTATTATAGTAATTATATTATTGTACATAGGGGCAGTATTATAGTATATTCTTGAACATAGGAGCAGTATTCTAGTAGTTATATTCTTGTACATAGGGGCAGTATTATTGTTATATTCTTGCACATAGGGGCAGTATTATATTAGTTATTTTCTTGCACATAGGGGGCAGTATTATAGTAGTTATATTCTTGCACATAGGGGCAGTATTATAGTAGTTATATTCTTGCACATAGGGGCAGTATTATAGTAGTTACATTCTTGTACATAGGGGCAGTATTATAGTAGTTATATTCTTGTATAAGGGGCAGTATTATAGTAGTTATATTCTTGTACATATGAGCAGTATTATAGTAATTATATTATTGTACATAGGGGCAGTATTATAGTAGCTATATTCTTGCACATAGGAGCAGTATTATAGTAGTTATATTCTTGCACATAGGGGCAGTATTATAGTAGTTATATTCTTGCACATAGGGGCAGTATTATAGTAGTTATATTCTTGTACATAGGGGGCAGTATTATAGTAGTTATATTCTTGCACATAGGGGCAGTATTATAGTAGTTATATTCTTGCACATAGGGGCAGTATTATAGTAGTTATATTCTTGCACATAGGGGCAGTATTATAGTAGTTATATTCTTGTACATAGGGGGCAGTATTATAGTAGTTATATTCTTGTGCATAGAGGCAGTATTATAGTATATTCTTGCACACAGGGGCAGTATTATAGTAGTTATATTCTTGTACATAGGGGAAGTATTATAGTAATTATATTATTGTACATAGGGGCAGTATTATAGTATATTCTTGCACATAGGAGCAGTATTATAGTAGTTATATTCTTGTACATAGGGGCAGTATTATAGTATATTCTTGCACATAGGGGCAGAATTATAGTAGTTATATTCTTGTACATAGAGGCAGTATTATAGTATATTCTTGTACATAGGAGCAGTATTGTAGTTATATTCTTGTACATAGGGGAAGTATAGTATATTCTTGTACATAGGAGCAGTATTATAGTAGTTATATTCTTGCATATACAAGCAGTATTTTAGTAGTTATATTCTTGTACATAGGGGCAGTATTATAGTAGTTATATTCTTGTACATACAAGCAGTGTTATAGTAGTTATATTCTTGTGCATAGAGGCAATATTATAGTATATTCTTGTACATAGGAGCAGTATTATAGTAGTTATATTATTGTACATAGGGGGCAGTATTATAGTAGTTATATTCTTGCACATAGGGGCAGTATTATAGTAGTTATATTCTTGGACATAGGAGCAGTATTATAGTAGTTATATTCTTGTACATAGGGGCAGTATTATAGTAGTTATATTCTTGTATAAGGGGCAGTATTATAGTAGTTATATTCTTGTACATATGAGCAGTATTATAGTAGTTATATTCTTGTACATAGGGGGAAGTATTATAGTAGCTATATTCTTGCACATAGGGGCAGTATTATAGTAGTTATATTCTTGCACATAGGGGCAGTATTATAGTAGTTATATTCTTGCACATAGGGGGCAGTATTATAGTAGTTATATTCTTGTACATAGAGGCAGTATTATAGTATATTCTTGCACATAGGGGCAGTATTATAGTAGTTATATTCTTGTACATAGGGGCAGTATTATAGTAATTATATTATTGTACATAGGGGCAGTATTATAGTATATTCTTGCACATAGGAGCAGTATTATAGTAGTTATATTCTTCTACATAGGGGCAGTATTATAGTTATATTCTTGCACATAGGGGCAGTATTATAGTAGTTTTATTCTTGCACATAGGGGGCAGTATTATAGTAGTTATATTCTTGCACATAGGGGCAGTATTATAGTAGTTATATTCTTGCACATAGGGGCAGTATTATAGTAGTTATATTCTTGTACATAGGGGCAGTATTATAGTAGTTATATTCTTGTATAAGGGGCAGTATTATAGTAGTTATATTCTTGTACATATGAGCAGTATTATAGTAATTATATTATTGTACATAGGGGCAGTATTATAGTAGCTATATTCTTGCACATAGGAGCAGTATTATAGTAGTTATATTCTTGCACATAGGGGCAGTATTATAGTAGTTATATTCTTGTATATACAAACAGTATTATAGTAGTTATATTCTTGTACATAGGGGCAGTATTATAGTAGTTATATTCTTGTACATACAAGCAGTGTTATAGTAGTTATATTCTTGTACATAGAGGCAGTATTATAGTATATTCTTGCACATAGGGGCAGTATTATAGTAGTTATATTCTTGTACATAGAGGCAGTATTATAGTATATTCTTGTACATAGGAGCAGTATTGTAGTTATATTCTTGTACATATGGGAAGTATTATAGTATATTCTTGTACATAGGAGCAGTATTATAGTAGTTATATTCTTGCATATACAAGCAGTATTATAGTAGTTATATTCTTGTACATAGAGGCAGTATTATAGTAGTTATATTCTTGTACATACAAGCAGTGTTATAGTAGTTATATTCTTGCACATAGAGGCAGTATTATAGTATATTCTTGCACATAGGGGCAGTATTATAGTAGTTATATTCTTGCACATAGGGGCAGTATTATAGTAGTTATATTCTTGTACATAGGGGCAGTATTATAGTAGTTATATTCTTGTATAAGGGGCAGTATTATAGTAGTTATATTCTTGTACATATGAGCAGTATTATAGTAATTATATTATTGTACATAGGGGCAGTATTATAGTAGCTATATTCTTGCACATAGGAGCAGTATTATAGTAGTTATATTCTTGCACATAGGGGCAGTATTATAGTAGTTATATTCTTGCACATAGGGGCAGTATTATAGTAGTTATATTCTTGTACATAGGGGGCAGTATTATAGTAGTTATATTCTTGCACATAGGGGCAGTATTATAGTAGTTATATTCTTGCACATAGGGGCAGTATTATAGTAGTTATATTCTTGCACATAGGGGCAGTATTATAGTAGTTATATTCTTGTACATAGGGGGCAGTATTATAGTAGTTATATTCTTGTGCATAGAGGCAGTATTATAGTATATTCTTGCACACAGGGGCAGTATTATAGTAGTTATATTCTTGTACATAGGGGAAGTATTATAGTAATTATATTATTGTACATAGGGGCAGTATTATAGTATATTCTTGCACATAGGAGCAGTATTATAGTAGTTATATTCTTGTACATAGGGGCAGTATTATAGTATATTCTTGCACATAGGGGCAGAATTATAGTAGTTATATTCTTGTACATAGAGGCAGTATTATAGTATATTCTTGTACATAGGAGCAGTATTGTAGTTATATTCTTGTACATAGGGGAAGTATAGTATATTCTTGTACATAGGAGCAGTATTATAGTAGTTATATTCTTGCATATACAAGCAGTATTTTAGTAGTTATATTCTTGTACATAGGGGCAGTATTATAGTAGTTATATTCTTGTACATACAAGCAGTGTTATAGTAGTTATATTCTTGTGCATAGAGGCAATATTATAGTATATTCTTGTACATAGGAGCAGTATTATAGTAGTTATATTATTGTACATAGGGGGCAGTATTATAGTAGTTATATTCTTGCACATAGGGGCAGTATTATAGTAGTTATATTCTTGGACATAGGAGCAGTATTATAGTAGTTATATTCTTGTACATAGGGGCAGTATTATAGTAGTTATATTCTTGTATAAGGGGCAGTATTATAGTAGTTATATTCTTGTACATATGAGCAGTATTATAGTAGTTATATTCTTGTACATAGGGGGAAGTATTATAGTAGCTATATTCTTGCACATAGGGGCAGTATTATAGTAGTTATATTCTTGCACATAGGGGCAGTATTATAGTAGTTATATTCTTGCACATAGGGGGCAGTATTATAGTAGTTATATTCTTGTACATAGAGGCAGTATT
Source organism: Dendrobates tinctorius (assembly GCF_039654945.1). Classification (NCBI taxonomy): domain Eukaryota; kingdom Metazoa; phylum Chordata; class Amphibia; order Anura; family Dendrobatidae; genus Dendrobates; species Dendrobates tinctorius. Next base: position 33,018,607 of record NW_027361696.1, on the reverse strand, counting down.
ATAGCATATTCTTGCACATAGGGGCAGTATTATAGTAGTTATATTCTTGTACATAGGGGCAGTATTATAGTAATTATATTATTGTACATAGGGGCAGTATTATAGTATATTCTTGCACATAGGAGCAGTATTATAGTAGTTATATTCTTCTACATAGGGGCAGTATTATAGTTATATTCTTGCACATAGGGGCAGTATTATAGTAGTTTTATTCTTGCACATAGGGGGCAGTATTATAGTAGTTATATTCTTGCACATAGGGGCAGTATTATAGTAGTTATATTCTTGCACATAGGGGCAGTATTATAGTAGTTATATTCTTGTACATAGGGGCAGTATTATAGTAGTTATATTCTTGTATAAGGGGCAGTATTATAGTAGTTATATTCTTGTACATATGAGCAGTATTATAGTAATTATATTATTGTACATAGGGGCAGTATTATAGTAGCTATATTCTTGCACATAGGAGCAGTATTATAGTAGTTATATCCTTGCACATAGGGGCAGTATTATAGTAGTTATATTCTTGCATATACAAACAGTATTATAGTAGTTATATTCTTGTACATAGGGGCAGTATTATAGTAGTTATATTCTTGTACATACAAGCAGTGTTATAGTAGTTATATTCTTGTACATAGAGGCAGTATTATAGTATATTCTTGCACATAGGGGCAGTATTATAGTAGTTATATTCTTGTACATAGAGGCAGTATTATAGTATATTCTTGTACATAGGAGCAGTATTGTAGTTATATTCTTGTACATATGGGAAGTATTATAGTATATTCTTGTACATAGGAGCAGTATTATAGTAGTTATATTCTTGCATATACAAGCAGTATTATAGTAGTTATATTCTTGTACATAGAGGCAGTATTATAGTAGTTATATTCTTGTACATACAAGCAGTGTTATAGTAGTTATATTCTTGCACATAGAGGCAGTATTATAGTATATTCTTGCACATAGGGGCAGTATTATAGTAGTTATATTCTTGCACATAGGGGCAGTATTATAGTAGTTATATTCTTGTGCATAGAGGCAGTATTATAGTATATTCTTGTACATAGGAGCAGTATTATAGTAGTTATATTCTTGTACATAGGGGGCAGTATTATAGTAGTTATATTCTTGCACATAGGGGCAGTATTATAGTAGTTATATTCTTGTACATAGGGGCAGTATTATAGTAGTTATATTCTTGCACATAGGGGCAGTATTATAGTAGTTATATTCTTGTACATAGGAGCAGTATTATAGTAGTTATGTTCTTGTACATAGGGGCAGTATTATAGTAGTTATATTCTTGTATAAGGGGCAGTATTATAGTAGTTATATTCTTGTACATATGAGCAGTATTATAGTAGTTATATTCTTGTACATAGGGGGAAGTATTATAGTAGCTATATTCTTGCACATAGGGGCAGTATTATAGTAGTTATATTCTTGCACATAGGGGCAGTATTATAGTAGTTATATTCTTGCACATAGGGGGCAGTATTATAGTAGTTATATTCTTGTGCATAGAGGCAGTATTATAGTATATTCTTGCACATAGGGGCAGTATTATAGTAGTTATATTCTTGTACATAGGGGCAGTATTATAGTAATTATATTATTGTAAATAGGGGCAGTATTATAGTATATTCTTGCACATAGGAGCAGTATTATAGTAGTTATATTCTTGTACATAGGGGCAGTATTATAGTTATATTCTTGCACATAGGGGCAGTATTATAGTAGTTATAATCTTGCACATAGGGGGCAGTATTATAGTAGTTATATTCTTGCACATAGGGGCAGTATTATAGTAGTTATATTCTTGCACATAGGGGCAGTATTATAGTAGTTATATTCTTGTACATAGGGGCAGTATTATAGTAGTTATATTCTTGTATAAGGGGCAGTATTATAGTAGTTATATTCTTGTACATATGAGCAGTATTATAGTAATTATATTATTGTACATAGGGGCAGTATTATAGTAGTTATATTCTTGCACATAGGAGCAGTATTATAGTAGTTATATTCTTGCACATAGGGGCAGTATTATAGTAGTTATATTCTTGCACATAGGGGCAGTATTATAGTAGTTATATTCTTGTATAAGGGGCAGTATTATAGTAGTTATATTTTTGCACATAGGGGCAGTATTATAGTAGTTATATTCTTGCACATAGGAGCAGTATTGTAGTAGTTATATTCTTGCACATAGGGGCAGTATTATAGTAGTTATATTCTTGCACATAGGGGCAGTATTATAGTAGTTATATTCTTGCACATAGGGGCAGTATTATAGTAGTTATATTCTTGTACATAGGGGCAGTATTATAGTAGTTATATTCTTGTACATAGGGGCAGTATCATAGTATTTATATTATTGTACATAGGGGCAGTATTATAGTATATTCTTGCACATAGGAGCAGTATTATGGTAGTTATATTCTTGTACATAGGGGCAGTATTCTAGTAGTTATATTCTTGCACATAGGGGCAGTATTATAGTAATTATATTCTTGTACATAGGGGCAGTATTATAGTAGTTATATTCTTGTACATAGGAGCAGTATTATAGTAGTTATATTCTTATACATAGGAGCAGTATTATAGTAGTTATATTGTTGTACATAGGGACAGTATTATAGTAGTTATATTCTTGCACATAGGGGCAGTATTATAGTAGTTATATTCTTGTACATAGGAGCAGTGTTATAGTAGTTATATTCTTGTACATAGGGGCAGTATTATAGTAGTTATATTCTTGTACATAGGGGACAGTATTATAGTAGTTATATTCTTGTACATAGGAGCAGTATTATAGTAGTTATATTCTTGTACATAGGAGCAGTATTATAGTAGTTATATTCTTGTACATAGGGGCAGTATTATAGTAGTTATATTTTTGCACATAGGGGCAGTATTATAGTAGTTATATTCTTGTACATAGGAGCAGTATTATAGTAGTTATATTCTTGTACATAGGAGCAGTATTATAGTAGTTATATTCTTGTACATAGGAGCAGTATTATAGTAGTTATATTCTTGTACATAGGAGCAGTATTATAGTAGTTATATTCTTGTACATAGGGGCAGTATTATAGTAGTTATATTCTTGTATTGTACATAGGGAACAGTATTATAGTAGTTATATTCTTGTACATAGGAGCAGTATTATAGTAGTTATATTCTTGTACATAGGGGCAGTATTATAGTAGTTATATTCTTGTATTGTACATAGGGGCAGTATATAGTAGTTATATTCTTGTACATAGGGGGCAGTATTATAGTAGTTACATTCTTCTACATAGGGGGCAGTATTATAGTAGTTATATTCTTGTATATAGGCGCAGTATTATAGTAGTTATATTCTTGCACATAGGAGCAGTATTATAGTATTTATATTCTTGCACATAGGGACAGTATTATAGTAGTTATATTCTTGTACATAGGAGCAGTATTATAGTAGTTATAGTCTTGTACATAGGAGCAGTATTATAGTAGTAATGTTCTTGTACATAGGAGCAGTATTATAGTAGTTATATTCTTGTACATAGAGGCAGTATTATAGTAGTTATATTCTTGTACATAGGGGCAGTATTATAGTAGTTATATTCTTGTACATAGGGGCAGTATTATAGTAGTTATATTCTTGTACATAGGAGCAGTATTATAGTAGTTATATTCTTGTGCATAGAGGCAGTATTATAGTATATTCTTGTACATAGGAGCAGTATTATAGTAGTTATATTCTTGTACATAGGGGGCAGTATTATAGTAGTTATATTCTTGCACATAGGGGCAGTATTATAGTAGTTATATTCTTGTACATAGGGGCAGTATTATAGTAGTTATATTCTTGCACATAGGAGCAGTATTATAGTAGTTATATTCTTGTACATAGGAGCAGTATTATAGTAGTTATATTCTTGTACATAGGGGCAGTATTATAGTAGTTATATTTTTGCACATAGGGGCAGTATTATAGTAGTTATATTCTTGTACATAGGAGCAGTATTATAGTAGTTATATTCTTGTACATAGGAGCAGTATTATAGTAGTTATATTCTTGTACATAGGAGCAGTATTATAGTAGTTATATTCTTGTACATAGGAGCAGTATTATAGTAGTTATATTCTTGTACATAGGGGCAGTATTATAGTAGTTATATTCTTGTATTGTACATAGGGAACAGTATTATAGTAGTTATATTCTTGTACATAGGAGCAGTATTATAGTAGTTATATTCTTGTACATAGGGGCAGTATTATAGTAGTTATATTCTTGTATTGTACATAGGGGCAGTATATAGTAGTTATATTCTTGTACATAGGGGGCAATTTTTATTATAAAACCCAAACATAAATACAATTATAATAAAACAAAAATCATCCAGTATTACAAAACACAAACCACTTAGGTAATATATACACAGCACTAATAATCAGATCATATTCATCAATAAATTAAAGTGTCCACACCTGGGGATGGAAAAAGAAAGTTAGAGGGAAAAAAAAAAAAAAAAAAAAAAAAAAAAAAAAAAAAAAAAAAACAAAAACACACACACAAAAAAAAACATTATCATATTTTCTAACTGAATTTTACGTTTCTCCATAACGTTATGTTTCTTGGACTCCTTCCAACTTCTAGTGATTTTATCCACCGGAGTTCTGACATAACCTGATTGGCGGCAGCGGTGTGATCGAACGGCTCATTGTGCAGTGACACCCGGGTTCTCATGTGCCAGTGATAGTATTTGATGACACTGATTATAATGTACATTGTCTCTCTGTTGATGTTACTAACAGTGGAGGGGACACCATAGATTATGTCAGGATACTTTAGAGTCCGCAGTCTGGGGATTTTTAGATTATCTGACACTTCCTCCCAGATCTTCCTCCCTCCCCAGCAATCACATATAAAGTGCTCCATAGTTTCCTCCTGCTGACAACCAAGGGGACAATTCCGATCAGAGACACACAGATGTTTCAGGTTCCCTCTGACAAAGAGCCGACTATGCAGTGAAAGCCAAGTGACATCAAACAGTTTAGGAGGAAGCCGTTTCCCGTTTAGGAACCTAAGGCTTTCCTGCAGGGTGGTGGTGACACAATCTCTCAGGGCCAGTGGAGAGTAGAAGAAAGTCCTACATACACGAGCATACAGGTCTCTTCTCGTACTGCTCTCAATGTAAGACCTCTCCAGTCCCCACCTCCTAACACACTTCAGACCATAGTCCAGATACTGGGGGAGGTGGTCACCTGTCCATCTCCTCCTCTTGAGACTGCCGCCTCGCACCCAAGATTCTGCAAAAGGCAATATCCAGTACCTGATACTATTTACCCACAGGGAGCTACTGTTTGAGTCCATGTTCCCAAAATTCACCTTTAGAAACAAGGAGTCAAAGAAAACCCTTGGATTCAACATATCCAGCCCACCCTCTCTCCGCCGTAGGTATGTTATTCCCCTCTTTATCAGGTTCATCCTATTCCCCCACAAGAGCTGGAAGAACAGGCTGAAGAGCCTCGCTGAGAAAGATTCTGGTAAAGGGAAAATGACAGAGACATACAAGAAAACGGGGACCAGGTAAGTCTTCAACATTGTGACCCTTTCTCTGTAGGTCAGCCTCCAGTTCTTCCATCGCTGAACCTTTGCATTTCCGGTTTCCAATTTCTCCTCCCAATTTAGCGTGGCATTATCATCCCTCCCAAATTTAACCCCTAGGATCTTAATATGGGTGGAGGCTTTGGAAAACTGCGGCAGATCAAAGCTGGGCTCAGTATCTAATGTCCACAGAGCTTGACTCTTTTCAAGGTTGACCAGAGACCCGGAGGCCTCTGAGTAGCTTCTGATGGACGCAGATAACATCTGCACCTCACGAGGATTGGAGATCACCAGCGTCACATCGTCCGCATAGGCAACAACATTCAGAGGCGGGCAGTGGGGGACCGGCACCCCCTGAAAATCGCACTCCTGCAGTGACCTCAGAAACGGGTCTAGGGCAAAAACATACAGGAGCGGACTCATTGGGCAACCCTGTCTCACCCCCGCCCCAACTCCAAAAGTGTCACCCTGCCAACCATTAATCAGAGGAAAGCTCACCGCCTCTCTGTACAACGTCTTCACCCAATCCACAAATTGTCCCGGAATACCGTACTTTGACAAAGTGGCCCACAGATAGTCATGATCAACCCTGTCAAAGGCTTTAGCCTGGTCCAGACTAACAACATATCTCCCACACCGCAGAGCTTTACATCTCTCAAACATCTCTCGTATCGAGATGACTGCTCCAGAGATGTTCCGCCCTTTTACTGTGCCAAACTGAGAGCCTGCCAACAGTGCCGGGGACAAACAGACTAATCTAGAAAATAGGATCTTTGCTAGAATCTTCCTGTCCACATTCAAGAGGGCAATCGGCCTCCAGTTCTTGATGTCACTCGGCTCTTTACCTTTAGACAGCAGAATTAACGAGGACACTCTCATGGATGGAGGCATCAGGTGATTTTCTAGACAATTTCTATACACATCCACGAGAATTGGAGCCAGGAGGTCTCTGAATTTCTTATAAAATTCTGCTGTTATACCATCTGGACCTGGTGCCTTCTTCAGATGTAACTTATCAATAGCCTCCTTAACTTCTTCCACCGTTAATTCTGCTGTCAAAGGAGAAAAGTCCAGATCATTAGTATCAGGCGCTGGAGTTGCCTCCAAGAATTGAGCCATCTTATCTTTATCCAAAACTTTCCTCTGAAACAAGTCAGCATAGTAAGATCTCACTACCTCCAGGATACCCTCCCGTGAATCCTGCAATACACCCTGGGAGTCAATGAGACCCGTGACCATTTTTTTGGCCACCCTCTCCCTGCAATTCTCAAAGGGATCAGGGGCCCCTAAGGACCCATAATCCCGTTCAAGAACCAGGGAGGTATACCTGCTATACTGATACTGCTTTATCTCAGATTTCAGCCGGTCGATCTTCACTTTGTCATCCCCGCCCGCCGAATACAGTGACTCCAATTCTTTGCGCAGCTTTAGGTACTGGCTGTACTTATTCCTCCCTTTATTAACTGACAGTCTCTTTAAGAGGGATCTGATATCCTCCTTGACGTCCTCCCACCAGTCGGTCATGTTGTCATAGAAGTCAACCCTGTCTAGATGAAGCTGGATAAGGGAGTGAACACGGCTCTGAACATAGGCATCATCCAGGAGACTGGAATTGAGCTTCCACAACCCTCTACCAATGTCCGGACGGTTAGAGGAACCCAAAGAGAAGCACAAGGCGAGGTGATCAGAGTAAGGGACGACCTTCTCACTCAGGGCGCCGACAGCCTCAGTAGGACTGACAAAAGCAAAATCTATCCTACTGCTCCTGTTGGAACATGAATACGTGAATTTTGGCTGTCGCCCACCCTGTGTGAAAACGTCGGTCAGTCCTGCCTGCATTATAACGTTATGTAGGACCTTACCGTCCCTGGTCACTGCCCTGCCCGAGGAGCTGTCACCTGATGTCATTATGGCATTAAAGTCCCCCGCCATCACCACTGGAAGAGAAGTGAAGAGGTAAGGCTTGACGTCATTAAACAGCTGGATCCTGTCCGTCACTGTCTGTGGCCCATAGATGTTAATAAGCCGGAGTCGCCTCCCATGGACAGTGACTTCCAGGACCAGACATCTTCCCATGACCACCTCCGTCATCCTATGCACAGTCACATCATTGGTGTTAAACAGGACAGCGACCCCGGCGTAAGGCTCCACAGCCAGTGACCAGAAAGAAGGACCGGACCGCCATTCCCTCTCAGCCTCTCTCATAAGCCCCAGAGATGTCAGTCGTGTCTCCTGCAGGAAGATGACATCTGTGTCCAGATATTTGAGATGTTCATACACCGTGTGTCTAGTTCTCCTCAGCTTAATGCTATTCACATTGCTCGAGGTCACTGTCAATGAGAACCCCGCCATCACAACACAATATAGAAAGAGCAGAGTAATAGCCATCATCATGAGTCAGAGATGTTCTGTCCACCACTGGTGTCCATGTCAGACTCTACCTGAGGGTCTACAGATAAGGGCTTCCGCTTTGGTGGGGGATGGTCCTCTATGTCCCTGTCACACTCAGCATCAACTTTCCTCAACTCTTCCTCATAATCGTCACCATTGGAGTCAGATAAAACTCCATACTTGTTGGACACGACCATCACTCCTGCAGAATTCTGAACCTTCTTACTAGCACTCTGACCAGTGTCATATTCTGCCTCAGGTTTACGGGAGGATGTGTTCTTTTTCTTCCTTTTATTATTATTAATGTTCCAGTCATCAGATACAGACAGCGATGCTGAAGGGGGGGCTATCTGAGGCTGCTGGACCTGATGGACGACCTCCATGTTCCCCTCTGCACCCTGCTTCTCTGGTGCTGCCTGAGTGGACTCCTGGTGGGCATCTGAGCTGGTCAACATCTCTCCTGACATTAAACACTCCTCCTCATGTGTCCCTGCCACCACATCCTCATCCTCCTGAGCCTCTGCCCCTGCCATCACTAACTCATCAGGGAAGACTCTGCAGATGTTGTGCCAGGCGTCTGGACAGTCCCTGTGAGGGTGGCCCATCTTACCACAGAGGTTGCACCTGACGTCCCGGCAGTCTGCAGCGACATGGCCGATTGCCCCACACAGACTGCACTTCACCACAGTACAGGCGTTAGCCAGATGACCTTTCCCACCACATTTGAAGCACTTTCTGGGTTGCCCGGGATAATAACACCTTCCCTTCTCCCTCCCAATGAAGAAGGAGTTGGGTAAGTGGGCAGTGATGTTATTACATTGCCGCAATTTTACCAAGACCCGCCACCCCATTGTCCAGATACCATCCTCATCTCTGACCTTGGTGAGTCCAGAGACGAGGTCACAGTGTCTCCGGAGCCACACCTCGATGTCCTGTGGAGGAACGGCCTCATTCCAGAAGGTGATATTCACTGTGACAGTGTCTGGCCTGGAGATAGGAACCAACACAAACTTATTCCAGCCCTCAGCATCTCTGAACTTGGGGTAATTGGCCCAGAATCTGTCCAGGTCAGACATGAGCTTGAAGCTGACCTCGTAGCCCTGCCTGTCCTGAAGATTAGACACTGCCAGTATCTCATTTGCCACAAACCCCATCTGGCCGCAGAGCAGCTCTCTCACCACATACCTGCGTTGTGGCAGATCCTCCTTGGCACCTATGTATTTAAACCGCACCACATTAATGCGCTTGAATGTCTGGCCGGTGTACCTGGCGCTGGAAGTGAAGGATGGGGCGCCGCGGCTCCAGGCATTCCTGGGGGGCACCTGCCGGGTAACACTGGGCTGACTGACAGGGAGAGGGCCTGCAGCAGGGGGGGCTGTCACACCTTGTGGACTGGATGGCAAAGGGGGATAATCACACATATCATGCACATTATCATGAGCAGCATCACTATCATCAGACAGTGCGACGTCCAATACAGAATATGAAACCCCTCCAACCCCCGACCCCATGGGCACAGCATCCCCAGCCACAGTCTGTGCCTCAGCCTCAGCCTCGGCCTCATCAGCACAAACAGTCTCACAAACACTGTCCTGCTCCTGTGTGGGGCATTCTGGGACCTGTGGTGCCTCTGCTGCAGTCTGCAGTGTGTGCTCCTGTTCACACTCGGCTGTCTCATCAGCACAAACAGTCTCAGAAATACTGTCCTGCTCCTGTGTGGGGCACTCTGGGACCTGTGGTGCCTCTGCTGCAGTCTGAAGTGTATGCTCCTGTTCACACTGAGCTGCCTGCTGCTGCAGTTGTTTACCCTCCTGGAAGCAGAAGCGGGCAGCCTGTAACACTGGCCGTGTCCGCTGCTGGGGGGTCCCGTCCTGAACATCAGGGGTCCTGGCCTCTACAGCACAGTCCTGCTTATAGGAGGCGAACCGCTCGCGGTTCCTGTAGGTCTCTGCCAGGGGCCCCATGCTCTCCAGCACAGATTCAGTGTCCTGCACAACACTCGCCAGCTGTACACCCAGTGTGTTCAGTCTCAGGTCATAGGCGTCATTACTGGCAGGATTAGCGGTCTTTAGACTATAGATGAAGTCTACCTCCATTTGCAGCGCTTTTTTTTGCTGCTGTAACTCACCCAGTTTTCGGACAAGTCCTGGTATCTCATCCGCTAGCTGCAGCTCGGGTGCACGCGCCGGCCCCACAGGATTAGTATTGACCACGGGTACAGGGGTTTTGAATCCTGTCTTGTGCGGGTCCACCACGGATGGTTTTGTGGCCCCTTGGCTGGATGCAGGCTCCGCAGCAGGTTTATCGCTGCCACCTGACTGTGACCGTGTGCGTCCTGACCGCGCCATACTGCCATGTTGCTGTAGGTTCTCCTGCATTGTCTGCCTTTCCAAAGACGTCCGTCTCTGCCTGGAAGCAGCAGAGGTGATCTGCACAGCTGGGGCCGATCTCACCTGTGCACCTGGCAGGAGCTGCTTACTGACTGGGGAGCTACAAGACTTCATGTTCTGCTGGTTTCCATCACTCACAGAGACTTTTCCTTCTGGCTTCTTTGCTGGAACTGGAGAAAGTTTTCCTCCCAAAACTTTACTCACAACTGTTTCTTTCTTCATAGAACTGCTGCAGCTTTGACTCGCTGCATTCACTGGACTCATAGTGGCTTTGGGATTAACATTCCCATTAGTAGAAGCCTGAGAGGCTAGTCCCAGTGTAGGCCGGGAAGCCTGGGCCTTGCCAGGGGAGCTTCCCCGCCCAGGGTGGCCACTCCCTGGGCTTGCTCCAGACATCAGGAGAACCACTGACACACAACCTCACAGCTAGGAGGCAGTATTATAGTAGTTATATTCTTGTATTGTACATAGGGGGCAGTATTATAGTAGTTATATTCTTGTACATAGGGGGCAGTATTATAGTAGTTATATTCTTGTATATAGGGGCAGTATTATAGTAGTTATATTCTTGCACATAGGAGCAGTATTACAGTATTTATATTCTTGCACATAGGGACAGTATTATAGTAGTTATATTCTTGTACATAGGAGCAGTATTATAGTATTTATAGTCTTGTACATAGGAGCAGTATTATAGTAGTAATGTTCTTGTACATAGGAGCAGTATTATAGTAGTTATATTCTTGTACATAGAGGCAGTATTATAGTAGTTATATTCTTGTACATAGGGGCAGTATTATAGTAGTTATATTCTTGTACATAGGGGCAGTATTATAGTAGTTATATTCTTGTACATAGGAGCAGTATTATAGTAGTTATATTCTTGTGCATAGAGGCAGTATTATAGTATATTCTTGTACATAGGAGCAGTATTATAGTAGTTATATTCTTGTACATAGGGGGCAGTATTATAGTAGTTATATTCTTGCACATAGGGGCAGTATTATAGTAGTTATATTCTTGTACATAGGGGCAGTATTATAGTAGTTATATTCTTGCACATAGGAGCAGTATTATAGTAGTTATATTCTTGTACATAGGAGCAGTATTATAGTAGTTATATTCTTGTACATAGGGGCAGTATTATAGTAGTTATATTTTTGCACATAGGGGCAGTATTATAGTAGTTATATTCTTGTACATAGGAGCAGTATTATAGTAGTTATATTCTTGTACATAGGAGCAGTATTATAGTAGTTATATTCTTGTACATAGGAGCAGTATTATAGTAGTTATATTCTTGTACATAGGAGCAGTATTATAGTAGTTATATTCTTGTACATAGGGGCAGTATTATAGTAGTTATATTCTTGTATTGTACATAGGGAACAGTATTATAGTAGTTATATTCTTGTACATAGGAGCAGTATTATAGTAGTTATATTCTTGTACATAGGGGCAGTATTATAGTAGTTATATTCTTGTATTGTACATAGGGGCAGTATATAGTAGTTATATTCTTGTACATAGGGGGCAGTATTATAGTAGTTATATTCTTGTACATAGGGGGCAGTATTATAGTAGTTATATTCTTGTATATAGGGGCAGTATTATAGTAGTTATATTCTTGCACATAGGAGCAGTATTACAGTATTTATATTCTTGCACATAGGGACAGTATTATAGTAGTTATATTCTTGTACATAGGAGCAGTATTATAGTATTTATAGTCTTGTACATAGGAGCAGTATTATAGTAGTAATGTTCTTGTACATAGGAGCAGTATTATAGTAGTTATATTCTTGTACATAGAGGCAGTATTATAGTAGTTATATTCTTGTACATAGGGGCAGTATTATAGTAGTTATATTCTTGTACATAGGGGCAGTATTATAGTAGTTATATTCTTGTACATAGGAGCAGTATTATAGTAGTTATATTCTTGTACATAGGGGCAGTATTATAGTAGTTATATTTTTGCACATAGGGGCAGTATTATAGTAGTTATATTCTTGTACATAGGAGCAGTATTATAGTAGTTATATTCTTGTACATAGGAGCAGTATTATAGTAGTTATATTCTTGTAAATAGGAGCAGTATTATAGTAGTTATATTCTTGTACATAGGAGCAGTATTATAGTAGTTATATTCTTGTACATAGGGGCAGTATTATAGTAGTTATATTCTTGTATTGTACATAGGGAACAGTATTATAGTAGTTATATTCTTGTACATAGGAGCAGTATTATAGTAGTTATATTCTTGTACATAGGGGCAGTATTATAGTAGTTATATTCTTGTATTGTACATAGGGGCAGTATATAGTAGTTATATTCTTGTACATAGGGGGCAGTATTATAGTAGTTATATTCTTGTACATAGGGGGCAGTATTATAGTAGTTATATTCTTGCACATAGGAGCAGTATTATAGTAGTTATATTCTTGTACATAGGAGCAGTATTATAGTAGTTATATTCTTGTACATAGGGGCAGTATTATAGTAGTTATATTTTTGCACATAGGGGCAGTATTATAGTAGTTATATTCTTGTACATAGGAGCAGTATTATAGTAGTTATATTCTTGTACATAGGAGCAGTATTATAGTAGTTATATTCTTGTAAATAGGAGCAGTATTATAGTAGTTATATTCTTGTACATAGGAGCAGTATTATAGTAGTTATATTCTTGTACATAGGGGCAGTATTATAGTAGTTATATTCTTGTATTGTACATAGGGAACAGTATTATAGTAGTTATATTCTTGTACATAGGAGCAGTATTATAGTAGTTATATTCTTGTACATAGGGGCAGTATTATAGTAGTTATATTCTTGTATTGTACATAGGGGCAGTATATAGTAGTTATATTCTTGTACATAGGGGGCAGTATTATAGTAGTTATATTCTTGCACATAGGAGCAGTATTATAGTATTTATATTCTTGCACATAGGGACAGTATTATAGTAGTTATATTCTTGTACATAGGAGCAGTATTATAGTATTTATAGTCTTGTACATAGGAGCAGTATTATAGTAGTAATGTTCTTGTACAGAGGAGCAGTATTATAGTAGTTATATTCTTGTACATAGAGGCAGTATTATAGTACTTATATTCTTGTACATAGGGGCAGTATTATAGTAGTTATATTCTTGTACATAGGGGCAGTATTATAGTAGTTATATTCTTGTACATAGGAGCAGTATTATAGTAGTTATATTCTTGTACATAGGGGCAGTATTATAGTAGTTATATTTTTGCACATAGGGGCAGTATTATAGTAGTTATATTCTTGTACATAGGAGCAGTATTATAGTAGTTATATTCTTGTACATAGGAGCAGTATTATAGTAGTTATATTCTTGTACATAGGGGCAGTATTATAGTAGTTATATTTTTGCACATAGGGGCAGTATTATAGTAGTTATATTCTTGTACATAGGAGCAGTATTATAGTGGTTATATTCGTGTAAATAGGAGCAGTATTATAGTAGTTATATTCTTGTACATAGGAGCAGTATTATAGTAGTTATAGTCTTGTACATAGGAGCAGTATTATAGTAGTTATATTCTTGTACATAGGAGCAGTATTATAGTAGTTATAGTCTTGTACATAGGAGCAGTATTATAGTAGTAATGTTCTTGTACATAGCAGTATTATAGTAGTTATATTCTTGTACATAGGGGCAGTATTATAGTAGTTATATTCTTGTACATAGGAGCAGTATTATAGTAGTTATATTCTTGTACATAGGGGCAGTATTATAGTAGTTATATTCTTGTATTGTACATAGGGGCAGTATATAGTAGTTATATTCTTGTACATAGGGGGCAGTATTATAGTAGTTATATTCTTGTACATAGGGGGCAGTATTATAGTAGTTATATTCTTGCACATAGGAGCAGTATTATAGTATTTATATTCTTGCACATAGGGACAGTATTATAGTAGTTATATTCTTGTACATAGGAGCAGTATTATAGTATTTATAGTCTTGTACATAGGAGCAGTATTATAGTAGTAATGTTCTTGTACAGAGGAGCAGTATTATAGTAGTTATATTCTTGTACATAGAGGCAGTATTATAGTACTTATATTCTTGTACATAGGGGCAGTATTATAGTAGTTATATTCTTGTACATAGGGGCAGTATTATAGTAGTTATATTCTTGTACATAGGAGCAGTATTATAGTAGTTATATTCTTGTACATAGGGGCAGTATTATAGTAGTTATATTTTTGCACATAGGGGCAGTATTATAGTAGTTATATTCTTGTACATAGGAGCAGTATTATAGTAGTTATATTCCTGTACATAGGAGCAGTATTATAGTAGTTATATTCTTGTACATAGGGGCAGTATTATAGTAGTTATATTTTTGCACATAGGGGCAGTATTATAGTAGTTATATTCTTGTACATAGGAGCAGTATTATAGTAGTTATATTCGTGTAAATAGGAGCAGTATTATAGTAGTTATATTCTTGTACATAGGAGCAGTATTATAGTAGTTATAGTCTTGTACATAGGAGCAGTATTATAGTAGTAATGTTCTTGTACATAGCAGTATTATAGTAGTTATATTCTTGTACATAGGGGCAGTATTATAGTAGTTATATTCTTGTACATAGGGGGCAGTATTATAGTAGTTATATTCTTGTACATAGGGGCAGTATTATAGTAGTTATATTTTTGCACATAGGGGCAGTATTATAGTAGTTATATTCTTGTACATAGGAGCAGTATTATAGTAGTTATATTCCTGTACATAGGAGCAGTATTATAGTAGTTATATTCTTGTACATAGGGGCAGTATTATAGTAGTTATATTTTTGCACATAGGGGCAGTATTATAGTAGTTATATTCTTGTACATAGGAGCAGTATTATAGTAGTTATATTCGTGTAAATAGGAGCAGTATTATAGTAGTTATATTCTTGTCCATAGGAGCAGTATTATAGTAGTTATAGTCTTGTACATAGGAGCAGTATTATAGTAGTAATGTTCTTGTACATAGCAGTATTATAGTAGTTATATTCTTGTACATAGGGGCAGTATTATAGTAGTTATATTCTTGTACATAGGGGGCAGTATTATAACAGTTATATTCTTGTACATAGGGGGCAGTATTATAGTAGTTATATTCTTGTACATAGGGGCAGTATTATAGTAGTTATATTCTTGCACATAGGGGCAGTATTATAGTAGTTATATTCTTGTACATAGGGGCAGTATTATAGCAGCAAGATAATTGTATATAGGGGAGCATTATAATATATTCTTTTCTATTGAGGGGACAGTACTGCAGCTGACATATAGGTTGCTTATATTGCAGTGACAGTCACACATAATACACACACGTCGTTCAGTGTCCCAACCGGCCCAGTATTATCAGTATCTCCTCCCGGTGTCCCGCCCTTTCCGCGTCTATGTGACGTGCTTTACGGACAAAATGGAGCTTGACAATCCGCCCTAGCAACAGCCTCTCACCCAATACCATCGCGATTCGCTACCTAGCTTTTTGTCAGTTTCCCGCTTTCTGAACGCGCCTGTTTATATAGCGCGCAGGTCACGTGGTGTATAGTGTTTCTTACACGCCCAACGTCACCTCGTTGGTGACGTGCGGTCCGCAATGCCCTTCTTTAGTGCCCTCAGATCGCGTGACGTGTTTCCGGTTGAAAGCCCCACTTCCGGTTCCTGTGAGCTGTGACATTGAAGCGGCTGTGTGGACGGAGACTGTGAGGTGAGAGGCCGGAGTTGCAGTGTTGGGGGCCTGGAGTGGAGTTTATGATCTGGCCGGCTATAATGAGTGCAGCTCTGAAGGGAAGCCTGACATTAAAGGGTTGTTTACTAAGGTGGGATACAAAAGGTGACGTGCGGAGTGTGCAGGTGGCTCCTCACAATGGGCTGGCTCATTAACCCTTTATTATAACTACGCCTTGTCACTGACGGTGTTAGACTTTTTTTTTTTTTTTTCTTTTTTTTTGGTCAGTGTGACGTTCTCTCCTGGTCAGTAGGGGTCGAGGTTGCGCCCGCCCGCATGCCGGTAGGGGTCGAGGTTGCGCCCGCATGCCGGTAGGGGTCGAGGTTGCGCCCGCTGGCCGGTAGGGGTCGAGGTTGCGCCCGCTTGCCGGTAGGGGTCGAGGTTGCGCCCGCCCGCTTGCCGGTAGGGGTCGAGGTTGCGCCCGCCCGCTTGCCGGTAGGGGTCGAGGTTGCGCCCGCCCGCTTGCCGGTAGGGGTCGAGGTTGCGCCCGCCCGCATGCCGGTAGGGGTCGAGGTTGCGCCCGCTGGCCGGTAGGGGTCGAGGTTGCGCCCGCTGGCCGGTAGGGGTCGAGGTTGCGCCCGCTGGCCGGTAGGGGTCGAGGTTGCGCCCGCATGCCGGTAGGGGTCGAGGTTGCGCCCGCATGCCGGTAGGGGTCGAGGTTGCGCCCGCTTGCCGGTAGGGGTCGAGGTTGCGCCCGCATGCCGGTAGGGGTCGAGGTTGCGCCCGCATGCCGGTAGGGGTCGAGGTTGCGCCCGCATGCCGGTAGGGGTCGAGGTTGCGCCCGCATGCCGGTAGGGGTCGAGGTTGCGCCCGCATGCCGGTAGGGGTCGAGGTTGCGCCCGCATGCCGGTAGGGGTCGAGGTTGCGCCCGCTGGCCGGTAGGGGTCGAGGTTGTGGCTTGCCGGCCAGTGTGGCACTCCATTCATTCCCTATGGAACTGCTACAAAAAGTGGGGTCAGCCCCATAATGAATGTAGTGAGTGGAGAGGGTCCGGTGAGAACTGGCCAAGTTATTATTATCCATAGGCTTCTGTAAAAGCCTCATACACAGTATACTGACTTCTGCACATATTGCCGACTACGACTGGTGTATTATGTACGGGGACTTAGGTGACTAATGAGCAGGAGATTTTTCGATCACTTATGTCCAATGTTGTAGTCTGTAATAATGATTACTGTGCTGTCTCCTGTGATCACTGGCTGTAAGGGGTGGAGCTGGAGCTGTTGACATATCTTCCCTAGTTACAGGGGGAAGTCTGCTATAATAAAAAAAAAAAGTTAAAATGATCACATCCCTCACCCCTAAGAAAGTTTGTGATTTTACGGGGGTTATATATGTGAGGACATTAAATATAATAAAAAGTTTGATGGAGAATTAAAAAACATAACCTGCTGCCAGTCTTAATTGCTGCCACCAGCCTCGCCTCCATCAGATGAAACGCCTACCTCATAGCTTAAAAGAAAATATTGAAAGGGTTACAAATTTAAAAATATTTTGGTGATCATTCAAAAAAAGATAATTTTCCCACCAGTATAGTCAAGAAAATTGAGCATAACCTATAAATGAAGCCTCGTACCCGAGCATTACAGCTGCCCACCGTCTGGCCTTCAAAGGAGATGGTGACTCCTACGATCTACTGCAATTCTGTCCCTGCAGTAATCTTGAACTCACAACTAAGAAAGTGTAAAAAAAAAAAAAAAAAAAAAAGTTTAGATCTCTTTGCAAAACAAAAAGCCCCTTTTTCTGTTTAAAAGAAATTGTGAAACTGTAAACTTATTTGAGATGGATTTGTTCGATATTTGAAATGATAAAAAAATATATCCTGTACTGTAAGCATCGTAAGAAATAAAAAAAAAAAAAATTGATGCTCTAAAATTACAAAATGTGATCTTTTGTCCAAAATAGTAGCAATTAAAGCAACTCGTCGCACGCCAAAAAGACCTCCCAAAGCTCCTAGGACAGGAAAATTAAGTTATAGATGGTACAAAATTACACAGAGTATTACAAAGTTATTTTTTATTGCCACTTCTGATAAAAATAAAACAAGTTACAATCACCATAATCCCACCGGCATGGGGGTTCGCACTGCCAATCTTTTACGTCACAGTAAGCTCTGAAAAAGATGGCGGAATTCCATATTGTGTTCAGTTGCGTTTGGAAATCTTTGTTTTTATAATTTTATGACTCCTGAATGAAGGAGGGGATAAAAACCAAAGCACAAAAATTAATATTCTCCTCGTGATCGATGAGTTTCAACTGGTGGATCCTATAGATGACAAATTGTGATTGTTGGTTAATTGCCTTTGGTGGTTTAAAGTTGGTTATGAAATTAAACTACGGTACCCATTTTAAGAATGATATTGGATATTTTTCCTCATAGTGTGTGTGTGCGCAAGATTGACTCTGAAGCTTGCATTAATATATCTTTTTTCTCTTCTGTTCTTGCTTCCAGCAAGCAAAATGGCAGACGACGCCATTCGTACTAAGATTGAGAACTACAAAACTGCTCCATTCGACGCCCGCTTTCCAAATCAAAACCAAACAAAACATTGTGTCCAGAATTATCTGGGTAAGAAAAGTGTCATATATGTGCTGACATCATATATAAAAGTTATCTCTGTAACACAATCAAATCACTGTGTACATACATTACTGATCCCGAGTTACTTCCTGTTTTATACCCCAGAGCTGCACTCACTATTCTGCTGGTGCAGTCACTGTGTACATACATTACATTACTGATCCTGTACTGATCCTGAGTTACATCCTGTATTATACCCCAGAGCTGCACTTTCTATTCTGCTGCTGCAGTCACTGTGAACATACAGGATGTAGCTCAGGATCAGTAATGTATTATAAATAAATAAATAAATCTTTATTTTTATATAGCGCTAACTAGAGTTGAGCGACTTTGGTCGGATCGGGTTTCGTGAAACCCGAATGAAACAAAATAAGTTTCAGATGAAACTCGTCCGACTAGAGCAAAACAAATTCGGAGTTTCGTCCGAAACCCGACCCCAATGCAAGTCAATGGGAAATAAAAGTCGGACGAAACTCCGACTTTTTTTGCTCTAGTCGGACGAGTTTCATCTGAAACTTATTTTGTTTCATTCGGGTTTCACGAAACCCGATCCGACCAAAGTCGCTCAACTCTAGTGCTAACATATTCCGCAGCGCTTTACAGTTTGCACACATCATCATCACTGTCCCCGATGGGGCTCACAATCTAAATTCCCTATCAGTATGTCTTTGGAATGTGGGAGGAAACCGGAGTACCCGGAGGAAACCCACGCAAACACGGGGAGAACATACAAACTCCTTGCAGATGTTGTCCTTGGTGGGATTCGAACCCAGGACCCCAGCGCTGCAAGGCTGCAGCGCTAACCACTGAGCCACCGTGCCGCCCACTCCAGAGCAGCACTCACTATTCTGCTGGTGCAGTCACTGTGTACATACATTACATTACTGATCCTGAGTTACATCCTTTATTATACTCCAGAGCTGAACTCACTATTCTGCTGGTGCAGTCACTGTGTACATACATTACATTACTGATCCGGAGTTACATCCTTTATTATACTCCAGAGCTGAACTCACTATTCTGCTGGTGCAGTCACTGTGTACATACATTACATTACTGATCCTGTACTGGTCCTGAGTTACATCCTTTATTATACTCCAGAGCTGAACTCGCTATTCTGCTGGTGCAGTCCCTGTGTACATGCATTACATTACTGATCCTGAGTTACATCCTTTATTATACCCCATAGCTGCACTCACTATTCTGCTGGAGCAGTCACTGTGTACATACATTACAGTACTGATCCTGAGATACATCCTGTATTATACTCCAGAGCTGCACTCACTATTCTGTTGGTGCAGTCACTGTGTATATACACTACATATCTTACCCTTGGCCTTCTGTGTTGTCTCCTCATCACTGATGTATAATTTTCCCCCATATTCCCAGTGACTGGTATATTTCTGTGGATTTTGCTGCTTCCTCTAACAGGTGTCTATAAAGGTTATTTATTAACCCCTGCTGTCCGTGCAGATATGCGTTCACACAATGGCTGCCACTCAGCAGCCAGTTTTGTCTTGTCTACAGTAAATCTCAGGATGTTCTTAGCTCAGAATTGCACGTTATTATATTTCTTCAAGTGTCTCCAGCTCTGGTAAGACTACAACACTCAGTACACCCTGGCAGCTGTAGGGTCA
This sequence comes from Dendrobates tinctorius, assembly GCF_039654945.1. Classification (NCBI taxonomy): domain Eukaryota; kingdom Metazoa; phylum Chordata; class Amphibia; order Anura; family Dendrobatidae; genus Dendrobates; species Dendrobates tinctorius. The sequence goes on along the minus strand of NW_027361696.1, from coordinate 32,998,235 downwards.
TCACAGTGGTTAGCTCTAGGTTACCATCAACCATAAATGTGGCAACAAAGTAGAATGTATCGCTGACTTTTCAATTATCCGGGAGGTGATATCTGCAGCGTTCATTGATTTACTGCTTGAACCACAGATCAAAAAAGTGCTAGTTACAGCAGACATCACATGACTGGTCCTGGCTTGTCAGCAGCTTCAGTAAGGATCACATCACATCACATCTAGAATCGAGTGCTGCTTACTGGCTGAGAGGGATCATGTGTCTGTGGAGTGTGTGAGGTTTGGGTGGGTGATGACTCTGGATGGTGCCTCTTACCTGCTCATTTCTTCTCAGATTATCATCGATGTCAGAAATCTCTGAACGCGAAAGGGAAGGACCCCTACCTATGTGAATGGTACCACCGCGTCTACAAGTCCATGTGCCCCAATTCCTGGGTAGGTGATGATGAGCACTTACATATGTGAGCTCCTTTGTATGGGGCCGGGCAGCATTTCACACATGTCCAGTGACTGGATGATGGGGGGGCTGCAGCACTAGTCTCGTGCCGGGATGCTTTATTTCTAACTGGATCAGAACGCGATGCCGTATCCTGATGGCACACGCTGTCTGAATCATCTTGGGCCATCGTTACATAGTATGGGTAAGCGGTACCTCACTTATGGGGCGAGAGGCGCTGTTATTGGCCTCTTACTATGAGCCCAAGTAATCTTCTTGTCATTATTGGGTGAACCTCCGAAGGTGTTGGTTAAAAAAAAAAAGAGCAATTTACCTTGTATTAAACATCTGATGAACAATGGAATTTTTAACTGCAGACACTAAAGCTTGTTGCCAGGCTTAGTGGCCACCCTGCGCTTTTAAAGGTGGCCGGTCTCCTTGCTGCCTTGAACCTGGGTGGATCCAGTTAGCATCATGGTCCCTGCGCTCCTTCCATGTTGCTTTTGCCCTGCACAATGGTAGAGCGTTCGGCCATTCACCCAGCATAAACTGTCAATCATCATGAGCGCGCAACTCCTCGTCAGCAGTGCATCTCACCTACCTGAAGAGGGCGCTGGCTATTCCCCATATATTTGCCATAGAGGAATGGGTGGGCGTAGCAGCAAAGGCCGCACAATGGACGGCAATCGTACGCTATAGCTATCACTCCTCTCCAAAATGCCGCCTTCTGTCTGTCCTGCGAGCGTCGCTCATGTCTCTTGTCCTATAGGTGGAGAAGTGGGATGAGCAGAGAGAAGCCGGCACCTACCCTGGAAAAATCTAAAGCTGTGTCTTGTGTGAATTGGACTTATATTGATTTCACTAATCCGGAGTCGCCTTCACCTGAATCCTGACCCGTCGGCTGGAAATCGTCCACGTGAATCCTGCGAACCCCACGCTGCTCAACATCTGAGAGCGTCTAGTACATTTATTTCTATGTCAAAAAAATAAAAACCCTGGAAGTATCAGACTGTGTTGGCTAACTTCTGGCTCTATACAGTTGTGGCAGTGTGTGTGTGTGCGCGCATCTGAGGGTGTGTGGAGTGTGCATGTAGCTGATGGGTGGGGGGGTGGAGTGTGTGTGCGCGTAGCTGATGGGGTGAGGTAGTGTGTGTAGCTCATGGGGGGGGGGTGGAGTGTGCGTGTAGGTGATGGGGGGGGTGGAGTGTGTGTGTGTAGCTGATGGGGGTGGGGTGGGGAGTGTGCATGTAGCGATGGGGGGGTGGAGTGTGTAGCTGACGGGGGGGTGGCGTGTGTGTGCGTAGCTGATGGGGGGGGTGGCGTGTGTGTGCGTAGCTGATGGGGGGGGTGGCGTGTGTGTGCGTAGCTGATGGGGGGGGGGTGGCGTGTGTGTGCGTAGCTGATGGGGGGGGGGGGTGGCGTGTGTGTGCGTAGCTGATGGGGGGGGGTGGCGTGTGTGTGCGTAGCTGATGGGGGGGGGGGTGGAGTGTGCGTAGCTGGGGGGGGTGGAGTGTGCGTAGCTGGGGGGGGGTGGAGTGTGCGTAGCTGGGGGGGGGTGGAGTGTGCGTTGCTGGGGGGGGGTGGAGTGTGCGTAGCTGGGGGGGGGTGGAGTGTGCGTAGCTGGGGGGGGTGGAGTGTGCGTAGCTGGGGGGGGTGGAGCGTGCGTGTAGCTGATGATGGGGGGGATTGGGGGGGGGGAGTGTGCATGTAGCGATGGGGGGGTGGAGTGTGCGTGTAGCTGATGGGGGGGGGTGGAGTGTGCGTGTAGCTGATGGGGGGGGGGGGGGTGGAGTGTGCGTGTAGCTGATGGGGGGGGGGGTGGAGTGTGCATGTAGCTGATGGGGGGGGTGGAGAGTATGAAGGGTGTGATGTGTGGGCATTGCTGATGGGGGTGGCGTTGGTGTGTGCACGCGTAGCTGATGGGTTGGGAGCTGGAGTGTGCGTAGCTGATGGGGGTGGAGTGTGCGTAGCTGAGGGGTGTGATTATGTGGGGGAGCGTTGGGATGTGTGCATAGCTGATTGGGGAGGTGGAGTGTGCGTGTAGCTGATGGGGTGAGGTAGTGTGTGTGTGTAGCTCATGGGGGGGTGGAGCGTGCGTGTAGGTGATGGGGGGTGGTGTTTGTGTGTAGCTGATGGGGGGGGGGGGGATTGGGGGGGGAGTGTGCATGTAGCGATGGGGGGGTGGAGTGTGTAGCTGACGGGGGGGGGGGGTGGCGTGTGTGTGCGCGCGCGCAGCTGATGGGTGGGGTGTGCATGTAGCTGGGGGGGTGGAGTGTGCATGTAGCTGATGGGGGGGGGGGTGGAGTGTGCATGTAGCTGATGGGGGGGGGGGGTGGAGAGTATGAAGGGTGTGATGTGTGGGCATTGCTGATGGGGGTGGCGTTGGTGTGTGCACGCGTAGCTGATGGGTTGGGAGCTGGAGTGTGCGTAGCTGATGGGGGTGGAGTGTGCGTAGCTGAGGGGTGTGATTATGTGGGGGAGCGTTGGGATGTGTGCATAGCTGATTGGGGAGGTGGAGTGTGCGTGTAGCTGATGGGGTGAGGTAGTGTGTGTGTGTAGCTCATGGGGGGGTGGAGCGTGCGTGTAGGTGATGGGGGGTGGTGTTTGTGTGTAGCTGATGGGGGGGGGATTGGGGGGGAGTGTGCATGTAGCGATGGGGGGGTGGAGTGTGTAGCTGACGGGGGGGGGGGGGGGGTGGCGTGTGTGTGCGCGCGCGCAGCTGATGGGTGGGGTGTGCATGTAGCTGGGGGGGTGGAGTGTGCATGTAGCTGATGGGGGGGGGGGGGGGGTGGAGTGTGCATGTAGCTGATGGGGGGGGGGGGTGGAGAGTATGAAGGGTGTGATGTGTGGGCATTGCTGATGGGGGTGGCGTTGGTGTGTGCACGCGTAGCTGATGGGTTGGGAGCTGGAGTGTGCGTAGCTGATGGGGGTGGAGTGTGCGTAGCTGAGGGGTGTGATTATGTGGGGGAGCGTTGGGATGTGTGCATAGCTGATTGGGGAGGTGGAGTGTGCGTGTAGCTGATGGGGTGAGGTAGTGTGTGTGTGTAGCTCATGGGGGGGGTGGAGCGTGCGTGTAGGTGATGGGGGGTGGTGTTTGTGTGTAGCTGATGGGGGGGATTGGGGGGGGAGTGTGCATGTAGCGATGGGGGGGTGGAGTGTGTAGCTGACGGGGGGGGGGGTGGCGTGTGCGCGCGCGCAGCTGATGGGTGGGGTGTGCATGTAGCTGGGGGGGTGGAGTGTGCATGTAGCTGATGGGGGGGGGGTGGAGTGTGCATGTAGCTGATGGGGGGGGGGGGTGGAGTGTGCATGTAGCTGATGAAGGGGGGGTGGAGTGTGCATGTAGCTGATGAAGGGGGGGTGGAGTGTGCATGTAGCTGATGAAGGGGGGGTGGAGTGTGCATGTAGCTGATGAAGGGGGGGTGGAGTGTGCATGTAGCTGATGAGGGGGGGTGGAGTGTGCATGTAGCTGATGGGGGGGGGGTGGAGTGTGCATGTAGCTGATTGGGGGGGTGGAGTGTGCATGTAGCTGATTGGGGGGGTGGAGTGTGCATGTAGCTGATTGGGGGGGTGGAGTGTGCATGTAGCTGATTGGGGGGGGAGTGTGCATGTAGCTGATTGGGGGGGGGAGTGTGCATGTAGCTGATGGGGGGGGGGGAGTGTGCATGTAGCTGATGGGGGGGGGGGAGTGTGCATGTAGCTGATGGGGGGGGGGGTGGAGTGTGCATGTAGCTGATGGGGGGGGGGGTGGAGTGTGCATGTAGCTGATGGGGGGGGGGGTGGAGTGTGCATGTAGCTGATGGGGGGGGGGGGTGGAGTGTGCATGTAGCTGATGGGGGGGGGGTGGAGTGTGCATGTAGCTGATGGGGGGGTGGAGTGTGCATGTAGCTGATGGGGGGGGTGGAGTGTGCATGTAGCTGATGGGGGGGGGGTGGAGTGTGCATGTAGCTGATGGGGGGGGGGGTGGAGAGTATGAAGGGTGTGATGTGTGGGAGTGTTGGGGTGTGTGGGCATTGCTGATGGGGGTAGCGGAGTGTGTGCACGCGTAGCTGATGGGTTGGGAGCTGGAGTGTGCGTAGCTGATGGGAGTGGAGTGTGTGTGTAGCTGAGGGGTGTGATTATGTGGGGGAGCGTTGGGGTGTGTGCATAGCCGATTGGGGAGGTGGAGTGTGCGTGTAGCTGATGGGGTGGCATTGGAGTGTGCGCGTGTAGCTGATGGGGTGGAGTGTGCGCGTGTAGCTGATGGGGGGGGGGGGGTGGAGTGTGCGTGTAGCTGATGGGGGGGGGGGTGGAGTGTGCGTGGAGCTGATGGGGGGGGGGGGTGGAGTGTGCGTGTAGCTGATGGGGGTGGGGGGGTGGAGTGTGCGTGTAGCTGATGGGGGGGGGGTGGAGTGTGCATGTAGCTGATGGGGGGGTGGAGAGTATGAAGGGTGTGATGTGTGGGCATTGCTGATGGGGGTGGCGTTGGAGTGTGTGCACGCGTAGCTGATGGGTTGGGAGCTGGAGTGTGCGTAGCTGATGGGGGTGGAGTGTGCGTAGCTGAGGGGTGTGATTATGTGGGGGAGCGTTGGGATGTGTGCATAGCTGATTGGGGAGGTGGAGTGTGCGTGTAGCTGATGGGGTGAGGTAGTGTGTGTGTAGCTCATGGGGTGGAGCGTGCGTGTAGGTGATGGGGGGTGGTGTTTGTGTGTAGCTGATTGGGGGGGGAGTGTGCATGTAGCGATGGGGGGGTGGAGTGTGTAGCTGACGGGGGGGGGGTGGCGTGTGTGTGTGTGCGCGCGCAGCTGATGGGTGGGGTGTGCATGTAGCTGATGGGGGGGGGGGTGGAGTGTGCATGTAGCTGATGGGGGGGGGGTGGAGTGTGCATGTAGCTGATGAAGGGGGGGTGGAGTGTGCATGTAGCTGATGAAGGGGGGGTGGAGTGTGCATGTAGCTGATGAAGGGGGGGTGGAGTGTGCATGTAGCTGATGAGGGGGGGTGGAGTGTGCATGTAGCTGATGAAGGGGGGGTGGAGTGTGCATGTAGCTGATGAGGGGGGGTGGAGTGTGCATGTAGCTGATGGGGGGGGGGTGGAGTGTGCATGTAGCTGATTGGGGGGGTGGAGTGTGCATGTAGCTGATTGGGGGGGTGGAGTGTGCATGTAGCTGATTGGGGGGGTGGAGTGTGCATGTAGCTGATTGGGGGGGGGAGTGTGCATGTAGCTGATTGGGGGGGGGAGTGTGCATGTAGCTGATGGGGGGGGGGGAGTGTGCATGTAGCTGATGGGGGGGGTGGAGTGTGCATGTAGCTGATGGGGGGGGTGGAGTGTGCATGTAGCTGATGGGGGGGTGGAGTGTGCATGTAGCTGATTGGGGGGTGGAGTGTGCATGTAGCTGATGAAGGGGGGGTGGAGTGTGCATGTAGCTGATGGGGGGGGTGGAGTGTGCATGTAGCTGATGGGGGGGGTGGAGTGTGCATGTAGCTGATGGGGGGGGTGGAGTGTGCATGTAGCTGATGGGGGGGTGGAGTGTGCATGTAGCTGATGGGGGGGGTGGAGTGTGCATGTAGCTGATGGGGGGGGTGGAGTGTGCATGTAGCTGATGGGGGGGGTGGAGTGTGCATGTAGCTGATGGGGGGGGTGGAGTGTGCATGTAGCTGATGGGGGGGGTGGAGTGTGCATGTAGCTGATGGGGGGGGTGGAGTGTGCATGTAGCTGATGGGGGGGGGGGGGGTGGAGTGTGCATGTAGCTGATGGGGGGGGGGGGGGTGGAGTGTGCATGTAGCTGATGGGGGGGGGGGTGGAGTGTGCATGTAGCTGATGGGGGGGTGGAGTGTGCATGTAGCTGATGGGGGGGGTGGAGTGTGCATGTAGCTGATGGGGGGGGGGTGGAGTGTGCATGTAGCTGATGGGGGGGTGGAGAGTATGAAGGGTGTGATGTGTGGGAATGTTGGGGTGTGTGGGCATTGCTGATGGGGGTGGCGGAGTGTGTGCACGCGTAGCTGATGGGTTGGGAGCTGGAGTGTGCGTAGCTGATGGGAGTGGAGTGTGTGTGTAGCTGAGGGGTGTGATTATGTGGGGGAGCGTTGGGGTGTGTGCATAGCCGATTGGGGAGGTGGAGTGTGCGTGTAGCTGATGGGGTGGAGTGTGCGCGTGTAGCTGATGGGGGGGGGGGGGTGGAGTGTGCGTGTAGCTGATGGGGGGGGGGGTGGAGTGTGCGTGTAGCTGATGGGGGGGGGGGTGGAGTGTGCGTGTAGCTGATGGGGGGGTGGAGTGTGCGTGTAGCTGATTGGGGGGGGTGGAGTGTGCGTGTAGCTGATTGGGGGGGGGTGGAGTGTGCGTGTAGCTGATTTGGGGGGGGGTGGAGTGTGCGTGTAGCTGATTGGGGGGGGTGGAGTGTGCGTGTAGCTGATTGGGGGGGGGGGGTGGAGTGTGCGTGTAGCTGATTGGGGGGGTGGAGAGTATGAAGGGTGTGATGTGTTGGGGTGTGTGGGCATTGCTGATGGGGGTGGCGGAGTGTGTGCACGCGTAGCTGATGGGTTGGGAGCTGGAGTGTGCGTAGCTGATGGGGGTGGAGTGTGTGCGTAGCTGAGGGGTGTGATTATGTGGGGGAGCGTTGGGGTGTGTGCATAGCTGATTGGGGAGGTGGAGTGTGCGTGTAGCTGATGGGGTGGCATTGGAGTGTGCGCGTGTAGCTGATGGGGGGGTGGAGTGTGCGTGTAGCTGATGGGGGGGGGGGTGGAGTGTGCGTGTAGCTGATGGGGTGGAGTGTGCGTGGGGGGGTGGGGATGGAGTGTGTGCGTGTAGCTGATGGGGTGGAGTGTGCGTGTAGCTGATGGGGGGGTGGAGTGTGTGCGTGTAGCTGATGGGGGGGTGGAGTGTGTGCGTGTAGCTGATGGGGGGGTGGAGTGTGTGCGTGTAGCTGATGGGGGGGTGGAGTGTGTGCGTGTAGCTGATGGGGGGGGTGGAGTGTGTGCGTGTAGCTGATGGGGGGGGTGGAGTGTGTGCGTGTAGCTGATGGGGGGGGGGGTGGAGTGTGTGCGTGTAGCTGATGGGGGGGGGGGTGGAGTGTGTGCGTGTAGCTGATGGGGGGGGGTGTAGTGTGTGCGTGTAGCTGATGGGGGGGTGGAGTGTGTGCGTGTAGCTGATGGGGGGGGGTGGAGTGTGCGTGTAGCTGATGGGGGGGGGGGGTGGAGTGTGCGTGTAGCTGAGGGGGGGGGTGGAGTGTGCGTGTAGCTGAGGGGGGGGCGGAGTGTATGCGTGCATGCAGCTAATGGGGGGTGGAGAGTGCGCGTGTGTAGTTTATGGGGGGTGGAGAGTATGAAGGGTGTGATTATGTGTGGGAGCGTTGGGGTGTGGGCGCATAGCTGATGGGGGGGTGGCGTGTGTGTGTGTGTGTGTGTGTGCGTGCGTGCGTGCGTGCACGTAGCTGATGGGTTGGGTGCTGGAGCGTGCGTAGCTGATGGGTTGGAGTGTGTGCGCAGCTGAGGGGTGTGATTATGTGGGGGAGAGTTGGGGTGTGTGTGCGCATAGCTGATTGGGGAGGTGGAGTGTGCGTGTAGCTGATGAGGCGGCATTGGAGTGTGTGTGTGCGCGCGTAGCTGATGGGGGGGCGCTGGAGTGTGCGTAGCTGATGGGGTGGAATGTGCGTGTAGCTGAGGGGGTGGAGAATGTATGTGCGTGCATACTTGATGGGGGGTGGAGTGTGTGTGTGTGTGTGTAGCTGATATGGGGGTGGAGTGTGTGTGTGTATAGCTGATAGGGGGTGGGGTGGAGAGTGTGCATATCTCCCAACTTTTGAAGAAGGGAAAGAGGGATGAAGGTTGCGACGCGCAGCGGCAAATTTTAGACCACGTCCCTGACCAAACCCATTTCACAACTAGTCACACATGTCCATGCCCCAACCACATCCATTTAGCACTGCTGATCACACTGAATGGTACTGAGGGCACAGTGGCTGGTACTGAGGAAAAGAAAGAACAGAGGGAGAAAAAAGAAAATGGAGGGAAAAGAGAGAACAGAGAAATTAAGAAACAAAGGAAAGACAGAAAAAAAGAACGGAAAGAAAGAAAGAACAGAGGGAAAGTGGGGACAGAAAAAAAGAACAGAAAAAGTGATAACGGAGAGAGAAAGAAAGAGGAAAGAACAAAGAATGAAAGGGGAAAGAAAGGAAGAACAGAGAGAGAACAAAGATTAGAGAGAAAAGGGAAAGAAAAAGAACAGAGCGAAAGAAAACAAAGAGGAGAGAAAGAAGGGGAAAGGAAGAACAGAAAAAAAGGAACGAGAACAGAGAGAAAAAAGGGAAAGAAAGAACAGAAGGAGCGTGAAAGAGGGGAAAATAACAAAGAAAAAAGAAAGAAAGAACAGATGGGAAAGAACAGAGAAAGAAATAAAGATTCTATAAAGATACTATAGCAGCCCGGCTCCCATTGTAATGCTCACCTGAGCCTCCCGATGCAGGACATATGATCCGCTCATATGGCCGGCATCCCCGACTCCAAGGCGATCGCCTTGGACGAAGCGCCTCCATGGTTCTGTCACAATCTTCTCCCGAAATTACCTAATTTCCGGTCAGCTTCTAGCACGTCACTTCCGGTGGAACGTCACGTACGAATTTTAAAGTGCTTCTCGGGGCTCCGCTGTGTACGCCTATGTCCGCCGGAAAAGTAAACTCCCGGCCGGGGCAGTTGGGCAGACTGTTAAAATCGTGATTGTCCTGCTGGATCTGGGATGGTTGGGATGTATGAATGCTTCCCACCATACACCTTGTACACACATGGCTCCGTACACCTAGTACACACACAGCTCCGCTCCGTGCACCTTGTACGCACGTGGCTCCGCACACCTCCTACTTTCTTTGTATGTCAGTATGTGCAGACGGCCTCTACTGACACCGTGTCAGTATGTGACACACACTTGTGTGTAGGTAGCAGCCACATGTATAAATCCCGTCAGCGCAGATGAGATCACTTGGGTGTAAACATGTGGGCAATCACCCAACAAGTAATGAAAATGCTGTTGATTCATCAGGTGATTGGATTGTGTATGGCAGAACATAAATCCTCGTTCTTGGCAGCATATCACCCGGTGAAAACTGCAGATGTGCTGCACATGACATGATACTGTATGGGGACAGACTGATCTATCAGTGAGCATTCTGACCCGGTCATCCTTCCTCAGCCGGTGTAAAGAGGCTGGGATATAAGCACCCAATGACTACAATATTATCGATCACAGTCATAGAACAGACTGAACTCAGCGCCTGTAAATACAGCCAACATGTCTTTGTGATGGAGCAATATGTCAGCATTTGGGGCCTCAGTTTAAACTTTTGCCCAAGGCCCCACTTCATCTAAAACCGGCCTTGCATGCACCTGATAGGGTTACTACGCACAGGTGTCGCACATCCCTGACAATGAGGAATATCCAGAGCAGGTTGTGACGTCAGTAATCAGCACCAAGCAGCAAATGTTATATATTAAATATTTATTATACAGGAATATAGTAGAGTAACAGCAGTGGATGGAATCACAGTGCATGGGTAGAAGCTGCTGTGCAGCTCTGCTGCCATCTTGTGGGCACACTCTAAACTGCAGCACTAATGCAAAATGTATTTCTACTTGTGTGCATTGCCACTATGGTTGTAGTTTTTGATGTTGTATGCAATAACGTCGGCTTAGTTACCATATTAGGCCAGTGTTATTTAGTGTCAAGTTCCAGCCCTCCTATGCACATCCTCTGCATCCTTCTCCCTAGGCCTCGTTCACATGTCCGTTTTCATGTTCTATCCGTGGCTATCGCCTCCCGTACATGTGTGTGGTCTCTGGCCCTGTTTATCTGTCAGATCTGAATCTGCAATTGGAATCTTTGGGTCCGTGGATTTATTGGACGGCACTTGGATGTCAGTGGACTGTTTTATGAACTGGTTGATAGGAGAAACTACAGAAATATATATTTTTTTCTCTCTTTGGAGAAAGACTGATTGAAACTAGGACAATTTTTTTCTGGGACGTGAAAAAAACCTGATGCGTCTGAATAAGTCCTAATATGAATGTGAAAAATAAAAAAAAAAAGTGCAGGTATTGTGCTGTGCTTGATTGTTAGCAGAACTTAAATGGTTGATGCTAGTTGTTACTGCAGGATTTTTTTTCTTTTTGCAAAAAACTTTTTTTTGTCAGTTGGATTTTAATGAAAACTGCACCATTTGGCTCTCACGGTCTCTTATTTTCTCTGCATGTTGCAGCCTGTGAAATCAGTATACTAAGAATCAGTGAGTATGTGGACAGCAAAATGCATCTGGCCTGTGTTTTTTTTTCTCTTCATTTTCTGAGCTCCTCTGTGCTGATTTATATCCAAACAACACATCAAACTGAGCCGATCTTCAGTGTGGTCATATACGAGCCGAGAGAAGCTCAGAAAATGGCGACAAACTCCTCATCGAATTGAGCTTACAGATGGATTCCCAGTTAACTCAGTCTACAGTCGAGAATGTGCAAGGAAACACAGCGGCTCTAATAATCAAACGGTGCAACATTTTTAATTAAAGCTCCCAAATGAGTGCATAAAACAATTATCTCCCCCGACTGTCCACATCCTACAAATATTTGCATATGGGATAAAGGAGAAAATGGTGGTAACGTAAAGCTCCGGGTTCCAGTGTAAAATATGGAGCGGGCCGTCATGTCCATGTAAGTGTTCATAATCCCGCTGCAGACAGGTCCCCAAATGTTAACCTATTAATTACCAATGTGTGCCCTAAAATTGTCATTAAAGTCCTTGAATTTTTTTTGCAAAGTCTGTTCCTGGAAAAGTTGAGTGCCCATTAGTGTCACCATTCTTGTCCTTGGGGGGAGGGGGTAGAACCTGCCGTTGGTTGCTGCCATATTGTTATTCTCTCGGCTTTCTTGGAAATGGATATCAGTAACAAATGGCTTATAGGAGGGAAAGTTTCTTTTTCAGCATCTTTTTAGCTCTCATCTGGGACGATAACCTCTATATTTGGGGTTTTGTAAGCGCCCTGCTGAACAGCAATCCATATGGCAACATGGCCACCTCGGCTGCGCAAAACTCAGCCTAATTTGGCCGCAGGTCATGTTGGCTATTTTCCTCCGTATGTCTATTGCTGGTGAAAATTCCAATCTATTTTGTTAATTGTGACCGTCACTCACAGGCGTCCATCTTTGCTTTACTAACGTCCCCGTTGGAGATGACTGGCGCGCTCTCCACCTCCGCCCCGTTCTGTAAGTCACTGGTGATGGTCTGGTTGCCTTTGCTGTTGGCGGAGGTGAGCTGCAGTGCCTCGCCTTTCTCGTTCAGCTCTGCCAGGTCCTTGGCGCTGGAGGTTGGCGTCGGCGTCTCGTCCGTGTTGTGGAAAGTGTCGTAGTCCACTTCGTAGAAGCCTTCCTCCAGCGTTAGGACTGGCATGAAGCGGTGACCCCACAGCACCTCGCTTTCCACATAGGAGCTGCGTGCTTGACATGTCATTCCTGCAGCACAAAGGAAAAGTAAAGAAGGCAAAGTTAGAAAAATCCTTACTTTTTTAATCTTTCCATAATAGTAAAATCAGTTGGGTTATGGCTTGATATGAAAAAAAAAAGATATTTTTACATTAAAGGTTTATTAATAAAAAAAAAAAAAAAAAAAAAAAAAAAATCTTTGTTTCTAAACAGCGCCACTTGTATCCATAGTTTGTATCTGGTATTGCAATTTTGCTTTATAAAATGGGATGGGAATGAGCTGCAATACCACATGCAACCTGTGGACAGATATGGTGCTGTTTTTGAAAGAAAGCAAATGCTTTTAGAGGAATAAATTTACTATAACCATGATTCCCAACTATTAAAGGGGAACGGTCAGGATTATTTTACTGCTCATTCTAGTGGTACGACAGTTTAGGTCTTACTGTAACGATAAAAATGACACCTGTCTTGTAATCCGAAATTCCAGTGCTGAGAAATCCAGCTTTGAAGCCACATGCAAATTAGCTTAGAAGTTCACTGGAAGGGGCGTGTCAATCTTAGAGTGCACTGACACACCCCCAATGCACTTCCAGGCAAATTTGCAGAATTTCTCAGCACTGGAACATCGGATTGCTGTGGAAGAGGTTTCAATTTTTTTCTTGAGCTTCACCCTATCCAGTCAAAATGTTAGATTTATTTTAAAAAATCGTCCTGATGGGATATTTGTAAGAAACTGCACTGGTGAGCAACTGGGAAATAAAAATCCACAATATGCAAGGAACTTGAAAAAGTGTCTAAGGCTGTGTGCTGCGGATTTTGCTGCGGTTCCGCAGCGGTTTTGGCCGCTGCGGACTCGCAGCAGTTTCTGCTGCGGTGTACAGTACTATGATTCCCTATGGGAATCAAAAACTGCAGTGCAGACGGTGCGGAATTTTCCGCACGGATTATCTGCGGTTTTCAATCCGCAGAAAGAATTGACATGTCAATTCTTTCTGCGGATTCTCCTGCGGTTTGCCATCTCCTCCATTGAGGAGATGAAAAACCGCAGGGCAAAACCGCAGAGCAATCCGCAGGTAAAACCGCAGGTCTTTTGACCTGCGGTTTCACCTGCGGATTTTACAAAATCCGCGCGGATGAATCCGCACATAATCCGCAGCGTGTGCACACAGCCTTACAATCGGTTCAGGATACACAGCTTGTAGCCGGTGTCATCACCTGGGAGGCCAATTCAAGTACACCTGCTGTGATCGGAGCCAACGCTTCTAAAAAAAACAAGCCCTAATGCAACTCAAAGTTGTAAAAAATTAAAGTTTTAGCTCTTGGAAAGCGAGGAGGAAAAAATGAAAATAAAGAAGGGCTTCAGTGGGACTCTGTCACGTAAAGACCCACATAAACATAGAACCTGCCCTGTTTAGAGGGTCCTTTAGTCCCATTTCACACGTCAGTGTCTCCGGTACATGTGGTGACAGTTTTCTCATGTACCAGAGACACTGACACATGTAGACCAATTCAAATGAATATCTATGCACATGTCAGCGTGTTTTCAAAGATCTTGTGTCCGTGTGCAAAACACGCAGAAATGTCCGTTTTCACCCGGACACGCGGTCTGCACACATGCACACGGAGAATAGTGCACACTCTCTTCCGTGTGCACGGACGGCCATCGGGGAAGTAGCGCTACTGTAAACCGCTGTTCCCTGGCAGCAGGTGCTGAATGCAGCTGTCATTCTCTCCTGCCCTGCCGGAGAGCAGAGGAGAATGAATTAATAAAAAACCCGACGTGGGTTCCCCCTATGATTTTAAACCAACCCAGCAAAATTCACAGGTGCGGACTGCTATTCACAGGCTGGTAAGGGGCCATGGATATGGGCCCGCAGCTGCCCAGAAAAGGCGCATCTACTAGGTGCGCCAATTCTGGAGCTTTGTCGGGTTCTTCCCACTTGCCCTGTAGCGGTGGCAAGTGGGGTTAATAGTAACATAGTTATTAAGGTTGAAGGGAGACTTTAAGTCCATCTAGTTCAACCCATATCCTATCCTAACTTGCCCTAACATGTTGATCCAGAGGAAGGCAAAAAAAACCCATGTGGCAAACAGTAAGCTTCACATTGGGGAAAAAAATTCCTTCCCGACTCCACATACGGCAATCAGACTAGCTCCCTGGATCAACGCAATATTAAGGAAACTAGTGTATATACCCTGTAATATTATACTTTTCAAGAAAGGCATCCAGTCCCTTCTTAAATTTTAGTAGGGAATCACTCATTACAACATCATATGGCAGAGAGTTCCATAGTCTCACTGCTCTTACAGTAAAGAATCCGCGTCTGTGAGTATGCTTAAACCTTCTTTCCTCCAGACGTAGAGGATGCCCCCTTGTCCCCGTCACAGGTCTAAGAGTAAAAAGATCATTAGAAAGGTCTTGGTATTGTCCCCGCATATATTTGTACATTGTAATAAGATCACCCCTAAGCCCTCGATTCTCCAAACTAAATAACCCCAAGTGTAATAACCTGTCTTGGTATTGCAGACCCCCTAGTTCCCTAATAACCTTGGTCGCTCTTCTCTGCACCCGCTCCAGTTCAGCTATGTCTTTCTTATACACCGGAGACCAGAACTGTACACAGTATTCTAAGTGTGGTCGCACTAGTGACTTATATAGAGGTAAAATTATGTTCTCCTCATGAGCATCTATGCCTCTTTTAATGCATCCCATTATTTTATTTGCCTTTGCAGCAGCTGCCTGACACTGGCCACTAAATGTGAGTTTGTCGTCCACCCATACACCCAGGTCTTTTTCAGTGACCGTTTTGCCCAGTGTTTTACAATTAAGCACATTATTATACATCTTGTTCGTTCTACCCAAGTGCATGACCTTACATTTATTCCCATTAAAGCTCATGTGCCATTTATCAGCCCAAGCTTCTAGTTTACATAAATCCTCCTGTAATATAAAATTGTCCTCCTCTGTATTGATTACCCTGCAGAGTTTAGTGTCATCTGCAAATATTGAAATTCTACTCTCTATGCCCCCTACAAGGTCATTAATAAATATGTTAAAAAGAAGCGGGCCCAAAACTAACCCCTGTGGTACCCCCACTGCTAACCGTGACCCAGTTTGAGTGTGCTCCATTAATAACCACCCTTTGTTTCCTATCCCTGAGCCAGCTCTTAACCTACCTACACATATTTTCCCCTATCCCCATTGTTCTCATTTTATGTATCAACCTTTTGTGTGGCACCGCATCAAAAGCTTTTGAAAAGTCCATGTACACCACGTCCACTGCATTCCCTTGGTCCAGTCCGGAACTTACCTCTTCATAAAAGCTTATCAGATTAGTCTGACAGGAACGGTCCCTTGTAAACCCATGTTGATATTGGGTCATAAGGTTATTCTTCTCCAGATACTCCAGTATAGTATCTCTTAGGAAACCCTCCAGGATTTTACCCACAGTTGAGGTTAAACTTACTGGCCTATAATTTCCAAGTTCAGTTTTTGACCCCTTTTTGAATATTGGCACCACATTTGCTATACGCCAGTCCTGTGGTACAGACCCTGTTATTATGGGATCTTTAAAGATTAAAATGTTTTTGGGTTAATGACACCTCCCTATTGTCAGGTGATATCAAACTCACGACTTAGTAATGGAGAGGTGTCAATAATACACCTATCCATTACTGATCCTATAGTTGGTAAAGGGTTACATAAACACCACACAGTAAGAATAAAGTATTTTATTGAAATCATACACCCCACAGTTTTGCCATCTTTATTGTACTGCTAATCCAAGCGACGCCTTCGATCTCCTGCAAAAAAAATAAAATAAACCAACAATATACCATACCTGTCTTGGTTTCAGTCCCATACCGTAATCCATATCTGGGGAATGTACAGTTTACAACCGGAGCGGTGCTAATGCGACCGCTCCGGCTGTAAACTACTGATGAATGAATGAGAAGCAGCGGGCACAGGCTCAGTAACTAGCGGTGACGTTACTGAGTCCGTGCTCGCTGCCGGCATTAATTCCTGTGACCTCAGGACCGTGGGAATATCAAAGTAATGAGGTCACGACAGTTCAAGTTCTGTCACAGTGACCTTATCACTTGCATTCTCCCACGGTTCAGAGGTCACAGCAGGGTCAGTTTTTCAGTTATTCTCCTCTGCTCGCTCTGATCGCGGCAGAGCAGGGGAAAATGAAAGAAAGTCGCGTTCAGCACCTGCCGCCGGGGAACAGTGCTTATAGTAACTCTTCTTCCCCGGCGGCTGTCTGTGTGGTACTGATGCGGCAAACGGGTAGCACATGGTTGCCACACGTAGTACACACACGGACACTGATATTTCCGGTGCCGGAAATATCAGAACGTGTGGACGCGGCCTTAATGACATTTATCTCTGTGAAAGGTCCTTTTTCAAATTGATCCTTTAAAGTGCAGTTTTCACTTTGAACACCAGAGGGCAGTGCTGCATAGGTAATATAGTTTTTAGCGCACTTCCAAGAAGCGCCACCAGATGTCACCATTCACTACAAACCATCCCATACTGCTAAACACAGTATATAGCGGATGCAGTGTGTTAATGGCGGTAAATTATTAGAACTCTTCACATGCTATCACACGCTTCAGAGATGGAAGTAAAGTGCAAGGAAAATGCAGATCACATTTCTCACTGCCCATTTAATAGTAAGAGAGCCCCTTTTAATAATTCAGCTGCATGGGGTTCAGCCCCTCTACCTACAGCTGTTTTCAAGACACAGGACAGGAGAAAACTGGAATAAGGCCAGGTTCATACTGCGTTAAGGCAGCCCGTTCAACGCATAGCGATGACGGGCTGCGTTAATCTATTGACTCGCCCCCAGGAGCCGTGGGGTACTCGGTGCCGGGCCCGTTGATTTCAATGGGAGATATCACAGTGGCAGTGACCCGGTCCGTGGCCTCAGGCGGTCAATGTAAAAGGGGTAGAGTGATGGGGATAAAGTTGTTGAGATGATTCGTGACGCCACCTGTGGTTTCTGTTCAGTTTGACCAGCGCTGCAGGGTTGCTTCTCTGGGACAGATGGTGTGGTGCAGCAATGATGTTGAAGCTCCCCACAGGTGGAGCTGTAGTCCCAGGGCAGAGTAGATGAGGTTGGCAAGTGGGGAGATGGTGTAAAGAAGTAGATGTAGCAGAGCCGGGTGTAAGGCGCAAGAATAAGTGGAGGACACAAGGGCATGTAGTTCCAAGGCTTTACTCACAGTCTGGTGCACACAGATGCCCGCTTCGGTGCCGTGTCCTCCAGGTCAGGGGCTCAGCCAACTCCCAGGCAAGGTAAAGTACACCTTTCCAGCACTCCTCCAACATGTGCCTTCTCTGAACGTCTCCACACTAGCGCCTAATCTGAAGTACTTGTAGTTGCGTATTAAACTCAAGTTCCTCCTTCTTGATGTTACTTAGAACTCTACTTGTACGGCAGACAGCTGTAGCCTGCTTCGGGGACTTCTTGCTATCATGTCCCGGCTCACCCACGTTGCTGTTGTGCCCCCAAGTCTTAGATGGGAATAAAGTGGTGACGACTTCTATTTCTCCGGTTTCTGCTGCAGGAACTTCAGTATCCATACAACCACGGGGATCGGACCCCGGCCATGTGCTTCAAACTTGAGGAAGGGCTCTGCTCTGACCCTAGTCCTTAGTTCTCTTCTCCTTATGTTCCGTACTAAACTATCTTCCTTCTGAAGAATCAGGCTTTCTATTGCTCTTTCCTGTGCCAGCAGCTCCAGATCACAGGAGTCTGCTGCAGCACTTCCTCACTCCATCCATCTCAGGGGATCTTCTCTCATAGACTGACCTTTTCCTAATATTCTCCCGTTCTCTTGTGCAGTCTAACCTCCACCCACCTCCCAGCACTCTTCGTGTTCCAAGCAGGGAGCCACAAAGGTTGCTCTGCCACACTACTCGTGTGCGTGTGGGATGTGAGTGTTGACGTGTGGTCAGGTGTCTCCACCTTACCTGGATAGTGGGGTACCACACCTCAGGAGGAGGTGCAGTACCTCTGTGGCGACTGAACCCTCAGGGGCGCCACATACCCCCCCGTTAAACACAGCACGTCTGCGGGCTGCAAGTGAAACAAAGATGTTACATAAGGAACATACAAAATTTTTAAAATGCATTTTAACAGGTGAACAATTTTTAAACTAAACTTCCCAATATGGGAGGCACTGATTCTTAAACATTGCAGAACAAGTTAACAGACTACCTATAATTTAACATTTTACCTAATTTAAAGTGCTATTGGCAGTAACCATTGCTAAGAAGTTCACTACCAGTTCAGGGCCTACTATCCCCGCTGCAACATATTTTCCTTTATCATTCACATTTCCACATTGTGCTATTTCTTCTAGACCAATAGGAGACAACCGCTGACTCCTGGTTCGTCACCTGAATTCAAAATTTTTATTCAAAGCTTCATAATTTTATTAAAGATTACGTCTAAGCTACTTTCTGCAAAACATCCATTTCTAATACTGCAGCTAAACATTGCTACCAACATTTTCAAAAGGCACATTATAAAATACTTCACAGTAAAACAACAGTAATTCTTGCAAGGGCTGGACACCGCTCCCAGAAGGGATTTCTTGCAGTGTCTCTGTAGCTGAAATAGAACTTTGGTCTGAGGTAGTCCTTGTTGAAGACTGTTCATGTAAAACCAAGAGCGAGCACCTTAAGAGGCGCAAACTATTTACAGCAAAGTTTGTGGATCACTCCAAGTTCATGATCGCTCAGTTCAATAAAATGGGTTCCCACTGGGCGAACTGGGAAAACACAGAAAATGAGGGCACAACGATGCCCATACCCTCCTGGGTAACAGTTCAGTTAGTTGCAATCATTTTTAATGCTTTTCTCCTCCTGGGGTGGTGGAAGCGGGCTTCTTCTGCTTCCAGGGAAGACTGTCTGGGTGTCCACCTCCTGGCGGATTGACGAATTGCAGGTACTCTTCCTCCCAAGGAGTTAGATTGGTGGCTGCCCGTGCAGATGAGGTGGCAGCTGGTCTTTGAGCAGTAGCCGCCTGCGAGGGTAGCACAGCAGCTTCAGGTGGTATCTCTGCTGCCCTGGTTTTTGGTCTGACAGCTGGTGGAACTGCTGCCTGTGGCACAGCCGGCATAGCAACTTGTACCTGGGGGTGCTTTACTTCCGTGAATGTGGCCTGCTTGACCTTGGTGGGTACAAATACCACGGTGGGAACGGCCTCTGCCGGTGGAACATAAGCCTTGTCCTTTTTGTATGCCGCTATGAAATCCTCCGGGATGCGACACACATTCAGAGCATACCAGCCGCGTAGCCCCTCGTGACGGGTGAAGGTGACGTAATCTCCCGGGTATAGATCACGAGCGGGGTGTCCCCTCCGGAGGTGGGACTCTACATCTCTGCGGCTGACGAAGAGGTGCGAGATGAAACCAAACCCCCTTTCCAAATTAAAGTTCAGGACTTGACCCCATCCTGCTGAGTCCCGGGGACCATAGTGTCCGTTGCGGGCCTTTTGCTTCCTGTCAAGGTCAGGGCCCATCACCGCTAGTCTCCGTTGCTCCTGCTCCCGCTGCTCGGCGGCAAGCTGGCGGATAGTCTGCTGGCAGCGGGCTTCCTTCTCCTCCCGGGACCGGCCTCTGCCCACAGTGGACAGGGGCACCACTGCCAGGGGTTCGGGTGTTTCCCCCCCAGGGACTAGTATCCTAGTCCCAGACTACGTCCAGCACAACCTGCCCGGTTGTTGGAGCGGACAGGAACTCTGAGGTCTCCCCAGCTGCAGGGGCGGCGGTCATACCTGACACTTCCTGACGGTGTTGTTTTGGCTCCGGTGCAGGCACTGGACGGCAGCCGGTGGTTGCTGGAGCTGGTTCACGGTCTGCTGAGGGGTGGGACCTGCGTGGCCGCGCCAGGTCCGGGCGGGAACACGGTCCCTGCTTCAGCTCCCGGGTCCTCAGGTAACTCCTCCTGGCAGGCAGCATCCAGCGGCGGCGGCATCTTCATGGCGGTGGTAACAGGCGCTGCTGGTGGCATCGCAGCAGTCACTGGTTTCACAGGTGCTGCCTGGGGGAGAACTGGTGCAGCGGCGGGTACCGGTGGTGGAGGTACCGTTTCTGCAGGCCCCTCCTGGGTGCGCTGCCGGTACAAGGTCCGCAGCGCTTCCTGCTTCAGCCTCAGACTGCGGTTCAGCATGACGATTTCTTCCTCCAGCTGCTGACGGTCCATCACAGGAGCAGGGCCGGAGCCTTCAACTACTGCGCCGGGGAAGGCAAGCTCCTCTTCCTTGCGCTCTTCAGGCCTCCATCCTTCTTCCATCATGGCGTTCTCACTTCTCTCTGAACTCCTTTCCTGCCACAGGGCTTTCCTCCTCCTTCCTGGGGCGGGGTCTTCTTCCTCTGTCTTCATACCAAGCCAGTATACGAACAACTCTGGGGGTGGGCCATGTTGCTGTTGCATAGAAGTTCAGGCAGGGGAGGCCCGGGACAGTTCGCGCTCTTTTCTTAGGGCTACCCATGTTGTCACTCCCTTCTTCACCGCGCCGGCGGCCATCTTGAGAGTCCATTTTACAGTCTATCATTTTGGTTATTTTGTACATTTTCAGCAATTTTAAGTCCAATAAATCTTCAGCACACAGGACCCGGTGGTACCGGGCTTCGTCATCCTGTTCGTGACGCCAAAATTGGCTCGCCCCCAGAGGCTGTGGGATACTCAGTGCCGGGCCCGTTGATTTCAATGGGAGATGTCACAGTGGCAGTGACCAGGTCCATGGCCTCAGGCGGTTAATGTAAAAAGGGGTAGAGTGATGGGGATAAAGTTGTTGAGATGATTCGTGACGCCACCTGTGGTTTCTGGTCAGTTTGACCAGCGCTGCAGGGTTGCTTCTCTGGGACAGATGGTGTGGTGCAGCAATGATGTTGAAGCTCCCCACAGGTGGAGCTGTAGTCCCAGGGCAGAGTAGATGAGGTTGGCAAGTGGGGAGATGGTGTAAAGAAGTAGTTGTAGCAGAGCCGGGTGTAAGGCGCAAGAATAAGTGGAGGACAGAAGGGCATGTAGTTCCAAGGCTTTACTCAGTCTGGTGCACACAGATGCCCGCTTCGGTGCCATGTCCTCCAGGTCAGGGGCTCAGCCAACTCCCAGGCAAGGTAAAGTACACCTTTCCAGCACTCCTCCAACATGTGCCTTCTCTGAACGTCTCCACACTAGCACCTCATCTGAAGTACTTGTAATATTAAACTCAGGTTCCTCCTTCTTGATGTTACTTAGAACTCTACTTGTACGGCAGACAGCTGTAGCCTGCTTCGGGGACTTCTTGCTATCATGTCCCGGCTCACCAACGTTGCTGTTGTGCCCCCAAGTCTTAGAGGGGAATAAAGTGGTGACGACTTCTATTCCTCCGGTTTCTGCTGCAGGAACATCAGTATCCATACAACCACGGGGACCGGACCCCGGCCATGTGCTTCTAACTTGAGGAAGGGCTCTGCTCTGACCCTAGTACTTAGATCTCTTCTCCTTTCGTTCTGTACTAAACTATCTTCCTTCTGAAGAATCAGGCTTTCTATTGCTCTTTCCTGTGCCAGCAGCTCCTGGTCACAGGAGTCTGCTGCAGCACTTCCTCACTCCATCCCTCTCATGGGATTTTCTCTCACAGGCTGACCTTTTCCTAATATTCTCCCGCTCTCTTGTGCAGTTTAAGCTCCACCCACCTCCCAGCGCTCTTCGTGTTCCAAGCAGGGAGCCACAAAGGTTGCTCTGCTACACATTACTGGTGTGCGTGTGGGATGTGAGTGTTGGTGTGTGGTCAGGTGTCTCCACCTTAGCTGGATAGTGGGGTACCACACCTCAGGAGGAGGTGCAGTACCTCTGTGGCGACTGAACCCTCAGGGGCGCCACACTATAGCATAACGTGATTGCGTTATGCTATACCGCTAGTGCAGATGCTTCATCTGCGCTAGCGGTGACGGAGCCTCAAACGCTGCAGCCGGTGTCCGAGGCTCTGTCACTGAATGACGACACATTGCTAGAGCATGCCGATTATGGCATGCGTTGGCCATGTGCCCGATAATAGGGGTTAATGGCAGCATTAACGGACTGCGTTACACCGTGTTATGCCGCGGTGTAATGCAGTCCATCTAACGGACTGCCATAACGCAGTATGAACCCAGCCTATAGGAAATAGGGTTTACAGCCAGATTTTATTTTCAGGTATTACATGAGATCAATAAAAAGGAGATAAGTGTGGATAATTAATGGCAATTAAGTTAATGACGGTTCTGTAATCAGAGATCAGCGGCTCGAGCAGCCAGATCCCTCAATTACATCCTGTCTATATAGCTAATGTACCCTGGAGAATACGCACTGCCCACGCCGGATGCTACAAGTGCAGGAAATAAGTGAGGAGCTCCGCGTATAGATAAAATCTCCTAAGTGCCCTCAACATGGGATCAAAAAAAATTGGTGATCTGTGCGAGCGGATAAAAAAAGTCATCCCCAGGGACATATCATCGCTGCCGAGCGCACCGCCAAATGCTGAGCCTGTGCCGCCCAACTAGGTGCGCGGCATGGAAGCTCAGTGGCTACCACTTCTGCTTTGTTGTATAATAGTGGCTATATTATTGTACATAGGGGCAGTATTATTGTAGTTAGGCCAGGTTCACACTTGTGAGCGTGATGCGAGAAACTCGCGCATCAATACCCGACACTCAGGATCGGATTGTGCGGCTGCATGCATTTCTTTGCAGCTGAACACTCCGGTCCCGAGTGCCGGCGGCAGTACCGGGTATTGATGCGCAAGTTTCTCGCATCACACTCGCAAGTGTGACCCTGGCGTTATATTCTTGTACATAGGGGCAGTATTATAGTATTTATATTCTTGTACATAGGGGCAGTATTATAGTAGTTATATTGTGCATAGGAGCAGTATTATAGTAGTCATATTCTTGTGCATAGGGGCAGTATTATAGTAGTTATATTCTTGTGAATTGGAGCAGTATTATAGTAGTTATATTCTTATACATAGAAACAGTATTATAGTAGTTATATTCTTGTATGTAGGGAGCAGTATTATAGTAGTTATATTCTTGTACATAGGAGCAGTATTATAGTAGTTATATTCTTGTACATAGGAGCGGTATTATAGTAGTTATATTCTTGTACATAGGAGCTGTATTACAGTAGTTACTGTATATTCTTGTACATAGGGACAGTATTATAGTAGTTATATTCTTGTACATAGGAGCTGTATTACAGTAGTTATATTGTATGTATGGAGCAGTATTATAGTAGTTATATTCTTGTACACAGGAGGCAGTATTATAGTAGTTATATTATTGCACATAGGGGCAGTATTAGGACGGAGTCACACTATCGTAGAATACGGACGAGTGCTAAGAAAATATCACATAGCACTCGGACCAGTATTAATCTATGGGGCAGCTCACATCAGCGTTTATTTTCTCGGGTGCATTCAGCGTACATATAAAATCGCAGCATGCTGCGATTGTTACTGAGACTCGGCCGAGACTCGCCAATGCAAGCCTATGGGTGCGAGAAGAAAATCGCACTACACTTGGGACCCATTGAAGCGCTCGAGCAGCGCGAAACGGCCGTTGTCAGCCTTTCTTGCACTCCTTATGTCACTCCCCCGACTTGACATGTTCATGATATGTCAATAAATCAGTGAAACTTCCATCTCGATGAGTGCGACCTCTTCTCTTTGCATGGATTCCCAGGATTGACTGTTTCCAGGTCTGGCACCCGAGATTCCCAGCTGCTGGGCTTCTGTATGCCGCACATCATTTGAAGTTACACGGTAACAGCGGTGCCGTCCGCTTTTTATCTTGAGTTTTGTGACACATATATATGTATTTATATTGCAAAGATACATAGAAGAAAAGCCGCAGTTCATCTGCACTGTACTGTAAAATCACTGCAGGAGCCGACAGGAGATGGATTACATACAGTAAATACGAATTGAATAGCTAGATATATAGAGGTCAGTGACAAATACAATTAGTACAGTGTGTGTTCAAATTACTGGACATGTATTTAATTAAAGATTATTTTTCGGAAAAAAATTTGCATGGGCTCCAGCAGAGGGAAAGCCAACGACTGGGGGCAGATGTTTATAGTCTGGAAAGGGTGTAATACCCATGGAGCTTCCCAGGCTATTAATATTAGCTCACAACTATATACTTTAGTCTTTGGACTTACTCATTGGTCCTCCACAGCCACCCACTCAGATGGACATATATTAGACCTCATCTTCACCCCCTCTGTTCCCTATCTAATCTCACAACCTCTCACTTCCCCCTATCTGATCACCATCTACTCACCTCATCCTTGTCCTTCTCACCTGCCTCCCATGTCCAGCCACTAGCACATCCTCGCAGAAACCTCGCACATCTAGACACTCACAGACTCTTTTCGACCTCTGTCCTACATATAGTCACTCCACGACACGGACAGCGCCACTGCTTTCTACAACACTACCGCTTTCTGCAACGCCACCCTCACATCAGCCATAGACTCAGTCGCCCCTCTCATGCATGGCAAAGTGCGAAGAATCAATAGGTAACCCTGGCACAACAACCTCACCAAAAAACTTCGACAAGCATCCAGGGTCGCAGAGCAGCGTTGGAAGAAAACACGCCTGCCAGACGACTTTACTGATTTCAAACAAGCTACACTTCAAATTAGCCCTCACCTCTGCTAAACAGACCTATTTCACAAACCTTGCATCTTCATTATCCCACAACCCAACACAACTGTTCAGCACACTTTACGCTCTCCTCCGCCCACCACTACCACCTCTAACTCCCCTCATCTCTGCCGAGGACTTTGCCACCTACTTAAAAAATAAGATCGACCAAACAAGGCTAACCTTTACTGTTCCACCACCCTTAACCAGACCTCTGCCCTTCCCTAATAACCTCCCTCTCCAACATCACTGAAGAAGAGCTTATCCAAGTTTTGTGACGCAGCAGAGATCTCACCAACGAAATCGCTGTCTGTGACACTTACCAGCGACCGGCCCCCCTTCCGGGTATCGCTGATCGTCCTGGAATAACCAGGACATTTTTTTGATCGCTGGTCTCCCGCTGGCCAGCACGCATCGCTGCGTGTGGCAGGCGGGAGATCAGCGATCAGCGAGCTGGCGCTGGTAACTAAGGTACACATTGGGTTTCTAAGCGGCGTGCAGCGCTTAGAAACCCGATGTGTACCTTAGTTACCAGCGCGCTGGTGCAGGGACCTGGTAACCAAGACATAAGTATCAAAAATGTCCACAAATTACAAGGTTCAATAAATAACATAAGAAAAAACCATCAGTGCACTATTAGACATAAACGTCTCTTGCACCGCAAAGAACCAAAGAAAGCCAATAGGTCCGTTAAAAGTTCATGCTTTATTAATACAAGTTTATTTCCATATATGAAAAAAAGGACCAATTGTTACAAATAATAAACATGGTGCCAATCTAAAAGACCATACAAGCATTGCAAAAAAGCATCAAAAAAATAATAAAAGGGCGTATTGCACTAAACCACTGAAGTCATATTGGACTGAATAGATGTATAAAGGCAAAAACTTTCTTGTTTCAATACAGCATATATACATGGATAAAATATTTTAACCTTAGTAAATTTCCATGCAATTGCCTAACAAAAAAAAGAGCTTAAAATTATCCGTATTACCTTGGTTAAGTATCAGTGGTGTACACGAGTGAATAAAGTGCTGCAGTGCTGGTAAGTTCCTTCAAACCCCACTGCGCGCCACTTAGAAACCCGATGTGTACCTTGGTTACCAGCTCCCTGTACCAGCGTGCTGGTAACTAAGGTACACTGCGGGTATCTAAGCGACGTGTGTCGCTTGTTACCTGCGTGTCGCTGGTTCTGATCGCTGGTGAAGCTGCCTGTTTGGCAGCTCAACAGCGATCATGTAGCGATACACAGCAGCGATCCTGACAAGGTCATATCGTTGTCGGGATCGCTGGTGCGTCGCTATGTGTGACAGGCCCTTACTCAAAGCCAAAGCTAACAGACAGTTCTCCATCCTCCTTCTCGACCTGTCCTTTGCCTTCGACACAGTCGACCACTGCCTACTACTACAGATTCTTTCCACACTTGGCAAAGACCTTGCCCTGTCCTGGATCGCCTCATACCTTTCCGACCGCACATTTAGTGTTTCCTACTCCCACATTACCTCCTCATCCTGCCCTCTCTCTGTTGGAGTCCTCCAAGGCTCTGTCTTGGGGCCCCTTATTTTTTCCATATATACCCTTGGCCTAGGACAACTCATAAAGTCCCATGGCTTCCAGTACCACCTGTATGCAGACGACACTCAGATCTACCTGTTTGGCCCAAATGTCACCTCTCTGCTGTCCAGAATCACTGAGTGTCTATCAGCCATATCCTCCTTCTTCACCTCTCATTTCCTAAAACTCAATGTAGACAAAACCGAACTCATTATCTTTTCTCCATCTTACATATCTTCCCTACCCGATCTATCTATTATGGTAAACGGCATCACGCTCTCTCCCACACCAGAAATCCGCTGCCTCGGAGTAACTCTCGACTCTGCCCTGTCCTTCAAACCGCACAAACTCTTGCCACCTCCTGTCACCTCCCACTCAAAAATATTTCTAGAAACCGTCCCTTCCTCAGCCCTCAATCTGCAAAAACTCTTGTACACGCCCTCATCATCTGCCACCTTGACTACTGCAACACTCTCCTCTGTGGCCTCCCTGCTAACTCTCTCGCACCACTCCAGTCTGTCCTCAACTCTGCTGCCTGACTAATCCACCTCTCTCCTCGTTACTCCCCTGTCTCTCTCCTCTGAAAATCCCTCCACTGGCTACCAATTCCCCAACGAATCCAGTTCAAACTACTAACACTGACCTATAAAGCTATCCACAACCTGTCCCCTCCCTATATCTCTGAACTAATCTCCCAATACCTTCCCTTATGTAATCTTTGATCCTCTCAAGACATCCTACTCTCCTCCACACTTATTCGTTCCCCACACAACGGCCTCCAAGATTTCTCTCGAATATCCACCATCCTCTGGAATTCCATGCCTCAACACGTCCGATTATCCACCACCCTCGGATCCTTCAAACGGAACCTGAAAATCCATCTCTTCAGGAATGCTTACAGCCTGCAATAACCATTCTGCCACCTTACCACCACCTGGACTGCTGTACCCCCAACCGTCTGTCTCTTCCCCATTATCCTGTAGAATGTAAGTCCGCAAGGACAGGGTCCTCTCCCCTTTGTACTAGGCTGTCATTGTAAATTTGTTTACTGTAAACGATATCTATAACTTTGTATGTAACCGCCCTCCCATGTACAGCACCATGGAATTAATGGTGCTATATAAATAATAATAATACTGGCTATTAAAATGGGGGACCCCCCAAAAAAATGATGTGAGGTCCCCCTATAATTAATAAACAGCAAAAGCTATGTAGATAGTGGCGGGCTGATATTAATACCCTAGGAAGGTGCCATGGATTCTGCCCCCCCGGCTAAAAACATCAGCATTCTCCTGCTTGCGGTGCCATATGACAGGTCCTGTGAGTCAATGACGAGGCCAATTACTTTTCTGACGTCAGTGCGAGCACCGTAGGAAAATTTATCTAAAATTTCCCACGGCGCTCACACTGAAGTTACATAGGTTAAGTGAGTTCATTGGCCGTGAACTCGCAGGACCTGTCAAACGGCAGCGTAAGCAGGAGGACTTTCTCACGCTTGCGGTGCCGTCAGACATGAAATAGCAGTTCACAGAGAGACACTGAGCACACGGTGCTCATCCTGCCATCTAGATGTGGCAGAGCTGAACCCGTCCTGGGACTAATGGATTAAAAGAATCTTTGCGGGAAGGTGAGGAATTTTGTTTTTGTTTTTTGTTGTTTTTTACCTCTTTTGCAGATGATGAGGGCATCGGTGGAATGGGCGAGGTCATAGGTATGGTTTAATTAAGAATATTAATGAAGTCTGTGTCTTTCTTTCAATTACAGGACTTTTTCTGAGTGTCTGTGTTTCTTATAGTGTGACTATGGGGTTAGTTACTAACCTCGGGGCTTGATATCACAAGACAATACAAAGGTGACATCAACCCCCCCAACTATTACCCCTCTTGCCACCGCTTCAGGGCAAATGGGAAGAGCGAGGCTTTTTTGGGGCGGCTAAGAGTTGTTTTTAGCCAGGGGGGCAAGTATCCATGGCCCCTTCCTAGGCTAATAATATCAGCCCATAGCTGTCTGCATAGCCTTTGCTGGTTATTAACCCCTTACCGACATCGGGCATAATATGCCAATGTCGGTAACCCCCACTTGGATGTAGGCTCTGGCGGTGAGCCCACATCTTTTCAGGGACATGTCAGCTGTTTTGAACAGCTGACATGTGCCGCAATAGCCGCGGGTGGAATTGCGATCCACCTGCGGCTATTAACCCGTTTAATGCCGCTTTAAACTCTGACAGCAGCATTTAACAAGCGCTTCTAGCCATCAGGTTGGAAATGCGCTCACCGGCACCGGTGACCCGCTTCACGTGATCGCGGGTCACTGATGCGTCTGCTTGACAACCTGAAGTCTCCTGGAGACCTCTATGGGTGTCAGTGCCAAATTGCTATGAGCGTCACCCAGTAGTCGGCGCTCATTGCAAGTCAGTAATTCTGCTACATAGAGGCGATCGAGTTCTACCAGCTTCTAGTCTCCTATGGAGACTATTGAAGCATGGCAAAAGTAAAAAAAAAAAAAAAAAAGTGTTTAAAAATATAAAAAATATAACATTTTAAATCACCCCCCCTTTTTGCCCCATTCAAAATAAAACAATATAAAAAAAATCGCCACGACATTACATTAAAATGCAATAACGGGGGATCAAAAGAACGTATATGCGCCAAAATGGAATCACTAAAAATGTCAGCTCAGCTCAGGGCACAAAAAATACGCCCCCACCCGACCTGAGATCACGAAAAATGGAGACGCTATGGGTCTCGGAAAATGGCTCAATTTTTTTTTTTTTTATCAAAGTTTGGAATTTTTTTTCACCACTTAGATAAAAAAGAACCTAGACATGTTTGGTATCTATGAACTCGTAATGACTTGGAGAATCATAGTGGTAGTTTTAGCATTTAGTGAACCTAGCAAAAAAAGCCAAATAAAAAAACAAGTGTGTGATTGCACTTTTTTTTGCAATTTTACCGCTCTTGTAATTTTTTTTCCCATTTTCTAGTACACGGACATGGTGAAACCAATGGTTTCATTCAAATCTACAACTCGTCCCGCAAAAAACACGTCCTCACATGGCCATGAAGTCTATGAATATTCATTTCTCTTAAGTAGCGGCACACGTGACCGCCAGCAGCAGCAGGAAGCCGGTGTCTGACACTGAGCGCTACTGAAGAGCAATGCATACCAGGATGGGGGTGGGTGCCAATTACAGTGGGGCAAAAAAGTATTTAGTCAGTCAGCAATAGTGCAAGTTCCACCACTTAAAAAGATGAGAGGCGTCTGTAATTTACATCATAGGTAGACCTCAACTATGGGAGACAAACTGAGAAAAAAAAATCCAGAAAATCACATTGTCTGGTTTTTTTTTCATTTTATTTGCATATTATGGTGAAAAATAAGTATTTGGTCAGAAACAAGCAATCAAGATTTCTGGCTCTCACAGACCTGTAACTTCTTCTTTAAGAGTCTCCTCTTTCCTCCACTCTTTACCTGTAGTAATGGCACCTGTTTAAACTTGTTATCAGTATAAAAAGACACCTATGCACACCCTCAAACAGTCTGACTCCAAACTCCACTATGGTGAAGACCAAAGAGCTGTCAAAGGACACCAGAAACAAAATTGTAGCCCTGCACCAGGCTGGGAAGACTGAATCTGCAATAGCCAACCAGCTTGGAGTGAAGAAATCAACTGTGGGAGCAATAATTAGAAAATGGAAGACATACAAGACCACTGATAATCTCCCTCGATCTGGTGCTCCACGCAAAATCCCACCCCGTGGGGTCAGAATGATCACAAGAACGGTGAGCAAAAATCCCAGAACCACGCGGGGGGACCTAGTGAATGAACTGCAGAGAGCTGGGACCAATGTAACAAGGCCTACCATAAGTAACACACTACGCCACCATGGACTCAGATCCTGCAGTGCCAGACGTGTCCCACTGCTTAAGCCTGTACATGTCCGGGCCCGTCTGAAGTTTGCTAGAGAGCATTTGGATGATCCAGAGGAGTTTTGGGAGAATGTCCTATGGTCTGATGAAACCAAACTGGAACTGTTTGGTAGAAACACAACTTGTCGTGTTTGGAGGAAAAAGAATACTGAGTTGCATCCATCAAACACCATACCTACTGTAAAGCATGGTGGTGGAAACATCATGCTTTGGGGCTGTTTCTCTGCAAAGGGGCCAGGACGACTGATCCGGGTACATGAAAGAATGAATGGGGCCATGTATCGTGAGATTTTGAGGGCAAACCTCCTTCCATCAGCAAGGGCATTGAAGATGAAACGTGGCTGGGTCTTTCAACATGACAATGATCCAAAGCACACCGCCAGGGCAACGAAGGAGTGGCTTCGTAAGAAGTATTTCAAGGTCCTGGAGTGGCCTAGCCAGTCTCCAGATCTCAACCCTATAGAAAACCTTTGGAGGGAGTTGAAAGTCCGTGTTGCCAAGCGAAAAGCCAAAAACATCACTGCTCTAGAGGAGATCTGCATGGAGGAATGGGCCAACATACCAACAACAGTGTGTGGCAACCTTGTGAAGACTTACAGAAAACGTTTGACCTCTGTCATTGCCAACAAAGGATATATCACAAAGTATTGAGATGAAATTTTGTTTCTGACCAAATACTTATTTTCCACCATAATATGCAAATAAAATGAAAAAAAAACAGACAATGTGATTTTCTGGATTTTTTTTTCTCAGTTTGTCTCCCATAGTTGAGGTCTACCTATGATGTAAATTACAGACGCCTCTCATCTTTTTAAGTGGTGGAACTTGCACTATTGCTGACTGACTAAATACTTTTTTGCCCCACTGTATAAGGATGGGGCTATGCATACCAGGATAAGGATGGGGGCCATGCATACTAGGATGAGTACGGAGCCCTGCATACCAGGATAGGGATGAGGCCAGGCATACTAGGACGAGATGGGGGTCCTGCATACCAGGATAGGGATGGGGCCATGTATACTAAGGACAAGATGGGCCTGCATATCAGGATAGGGATGGGGCCAACATTCCTGCCAGGATAGGAATGATGGGGATGAGGGGACCATACTGTATATACCAGGATAGGGGATGTTAAGTACAAAATTGACCACACTTTTTGCTTCAAATATTTTTCCTAATTTCCTCCTCTAAAACCTAGGTGCATCTTATAGTCTGAAAAATACGGTATATTCTTCTATATAAGGGGTAGCATTCTAGTGGTTTTGTTTCTTTGTTGTGTTTTTTTTTTTTTTATTTGCTCCCTACTGTCTCACCCAAACTGCCTTCATATGAATTAAAGGGGGTTTTCAAGTTGAAAATGTGCTTCTGCGAATCGGTTGGGGTCCCAGTGGTTAGACTCACACTTATTTAGAAATCATGATGTTTCTTATGGATGAATGATAACATCTTTAATTTGCACTTTTTCCAGTTTCTCTGAAAATGTGAAAAATATCATACAAAATGTCCAGAACTTTGCAAAAGAACCATTAGCTCTTACCAGGTCATGATTTGTGCTCTTACCTGTAGCTTCCACCATTCCTTCCAGAATGACCACAATTTCAAACTCTTCCTTTCCGAGCTGTTCCTTGGAGATTTCCCAGAATGGACTCTGCTCATTAAACTCGTGACAAATAATAAGCGGCGAAACCAGAAACAGTCGGTCATCTCCAGTGTCGAATCCCACATTTAGGTCTGTTTGGTTGAGGGGAATGAACTCTCCCTCTTTAGTTTGTTTGGACTTGATCATCTTGGCTCTGATAGATGCCTCCACAATGTGCGAGTTTCTGAGGTCTCCAACCCTAAACATCAAACATAGCTTCCCATCCCTCACGGAGATGACAGCCATATTGGAGAACATGAGGGTTTCTGCTCGTTTCTTTGGCTGTGAGATCTTTACAAACATGCAGCCCACCATGAAGGCGTTGACTATGGAGCCCAAGATGGCTTGGACCAGCAGTAGAACGATTCCCTCCGGGCACTTGTCCGTTATGACCCTATATCCGTAACCTATGGTAGTTTCTGTCTCTATGGAGAAAAGGAAGGCAGATACAAAACCGTTCAACTTATCCACACATGGTGTCCATGATGCATCCTCAATGTGCTCGAGGTCCCCACGAATGTAGGCGATGAGCCACCAAATGAATCCAAAGAAAATCCACGTGATGGTGTAGACCATGGTAAAGACTAGAAGATTAAACCTCCACTTTAGATCAACCAAAGTGGTGAAGATGTCGGTCAGGTAACGGTAGGTCTCCCGGACGTTTCCATGATGGACATTACATTTCCCATCTTTCTCTACATACCTCTGCCTCCTTCTCTTCTCCGGCTCGGCCATCACCATGGTTCGGTTAGTTGGCACCACCGTAGGGTTCTGTGCTTGTTTGGGCAGTTTGATGCCTCGACCTTCAATGTCATGGTCCATAAACTTGCACGAGTTCATCTTGGCCGAGGGATTTATGGAGCTTGATTACTCCCAGCCTGGGAAGACACAAGGTGACATCAACATTCGAATGTGAGTCAGAATACATTGACCGTAGAGACAACCTTCACTGTGGTCAGAACGTCTTTGGGTCTTGTCGTACATGTTGTCATATTAGTGAATGTAGAATCATTGTGCCTTTGAAATAATGATCTGGGAGTTTATTAATCTTTTCAGGGCCAGAATGAGGCATCTGGGGTTCAGGCAGTTAATCACTTTAATTATTATTTAATGTAAGTAATTTACTGCGAGGATCCATCCTGGCTATGTGAGAGCGCCCGCTAATGCATCACATATTTAAGAAGTGCCGATGTCATCTTTATTAGATTTTCATGCATCATGAACCTGAATACAAAATCCGTGAGTGGAAATTATCGAGATGACGGGGTCCAGATGCCCCAGAGAGGTCTGCAAGGTGCGGACGTCACACGGAGAATTCATGGTGCAAGTGGGAGGAAAACCAACTACACAGTTTAGAGGCTTCCAAATGTCATATGAAGCATGCTGGTATATCCTGGGTATCTCCTGTATATAATTATATATACAGTGCCTTGCGAAAGTATTTGGCCCCCTGGAACTTTTCAACCTTTTCCCACATATCATGCTTCAAACATAACAATACCATATGTAAATTTTTGGTGAAGGATCAACAACAAGTGGGGACACAATGTTGCTAATGTAAGTCTATGGTGGAAAAAAACGAATCCGCCAAAAAGGGGCGGATCCGTTTTATACTAAAAGTGGCGGATTTTGACTGACGTCAAAAAACGGAAATGTGAAACAGGCCTTACAGCAAAAAAAAAACCCCTAAAAAATAACTTTTAATACTTTCTTTAAAAAGTATCAAATTTTCACATAAATTTGATACTTTTTAAATAAATTAATGAAAGTTATTTTTTAGGCTTGTTTTGCTGTAATTGGTTTTCTTCATAATTACGATAAATATGTACAACTGGTATAACCTGGGTATCTCCTGTATATAATTCTATATGTACTGTTAGTATAAGTATAAACTGGGCATCTTCTGCATATGATGATATATGTACAGCTGGTATAACCTGGGCATCTCCTGTATATAATTATATCTGTACAGCTGGTATAACCTGAGCAACTCCTGTATGTAATGATAGATGAACAGATGGTATAACTTGGGCATCTTCTGTATATAATGATATATGTAAATAATAATAATAATAATCTTTATTTTTATATAGCGCTAACATATTCCGCAGCGCTTTACAGTTTGCACACATTTTCATCACTGTCCCCGATGGGGCTCACAATCTAAATTCCCTATCAGTATGTCTTTGGAGTGTGGGAGGAAACCCACGCAAACACGTGGAGAACATACAAACTCCTTGCAGATGTTGTCCTTGGTGGGATTCGAACCCAGGACTCCAGCGCTGCAAGGCTGCAGTGCTAACCACTGAGCCACCGTGTAAAGCTTGTATAACTTGGGCATCTCCTGTGAATAATTATATATGTAGAGCTGGTATAACCTGGGTGTCTCTTGTATATAATTATACATGTACAGCTGATATAACCTGTGCATCTCATGTATATGATGATATATGTACAGCTGGTATAACCTGGGCATCTCCTGTATATAATTATATCTGTACAGCTGGTATAACTTGGGCATCTTCTGTATATGATATATGTACAGCTGGTATAACCTGGGCATCTCCTGTATATAACTATATCTGTACAGCTGGTATAACCTGGGCATCTCCTGTATATAATGATACACGTATAGCTAGTGTAACCTGGGCATCTCCTATATGTAATTAGATTTGTACAGCTGGTATAACCTGGTCATCTTCTGTATATGATGATATATGTACAGCTGGTATAACCTGGGCATCTCCTGTATATAATGATATAGGTACAGCTGGTATAACCTGGGCATCTCCTATATGTAATTAGATTTGTACAGCTGGTATAAGCTAGGCAACTTCTGTATATGATGATATATGTACAGCTGGTATAACCTGGGCATCTCCTGTATAAATTATACCTGTACAGCTGGTATAACCTGGGAATCTCCTGTATATAATGATACAGTTGTGGCCAAAAGTATTGACACCCCTGCAATTTTGTCAGATAATACTCAGTTTCTTCCTGAAAATGATTGCAAACACAAATTCTTTGGTATTATTATCTTCATTTAATTTGTCTTAAATGAAAAAACACAAAAAGAATTGTCCTAAAGCCAAATTGGATATAATTCCACACCAAACATAAAAAAGGGTGGACAAAAGTATTGGCACTGTTCAAAAAATCATGTGATGCTTCTCTAATTTGTGTAATTAACAGCACCTGTAACTTACCAGTGGCACCTAACAGGTGATGGCTAACTAAATCACACTTGCAGCCAGTTGACATGGATTAAAGTTGACTCAACCTCTGTCCTGTGTCCTTGTGTGTACCACATTGAGCATGGAGAAAAGAAAGAAGACCAAAGAACTGTCTGAGGACTTGAGAAACCAACTTGTGAGGAAGCATGAGCAATCTCAAGGCTACAAGTCCATCTCCAAAGACCTGAATGTTCCTGAGTCTACCGTGCGCAGTGTCATCAAGAAGTTTAAAGCCCATGGCACTGTGGCTAACCTCACTAGATGTGTACGGAAAAGAAAAATTGACAAGAGATTTCAACGCAAGATTGTGCGGATGTTGGATAAAGAACCTCGACTAACATCCAAACAAGTTCAAGCTGCCCTGCAGTCCGAGTGTACAACAGTGTCAACCCGTACTGTCCGTCGGCGTCTGAATGAAAAGGGACTGTATGGTAGGAGACACAGGAAGACCCCACTTCTTACCCCGAGACATAAAAAAGCCAGGCTGGAGTTTGCCAAAACTTACCTGAAAAAGCCTAAAACGTTTTGGAATAATGTTCTCTGGTCAGATGAGACAAAAGTAGAGCTTTTTGGGCAAAGGCATCAACATAGAGTTTACAGGAGAAAAAAAGAGGCATTCAAAGAAAAGAACACGGTCCCTACAGTCAAACATGGCGGAGGTCCCTGATGTTTTGGGGTTGCTTTGCTGCCTCTGGCACTGGACTGCTTGACCGTGTGCATGGCATTATGAAGTCTGAAGACTACCAACAAATTTTGCAGCATAATGTAGGGCCCAGTGTGAGAAAGCTGGGTCTCCCTCAGAGGTCATGGGTCTTCCAGCAGGACAATGACCCAAAACACACTTCAAAAAGCACTAGAAAATGGTTTGAGAGAAAGCACTGGAGACTTCTAAGGTGGCCAGCAATGAGTCCAGACCTGAATCCCATAGAACACCTGTGGAGAGATCTAAAAATGGCAGCTTGGAGAAGGCACCCTTCTAATATCAGGGACCTGGAGCAGTTTGCCAAAGAAGAATGGTCTAAAATTCCAGCAGAGCATTGTAAGAAACTTATTGATGGTTACCGGAAGCGGTTGGTCGCAGTTATTTTGGCTAAAGGTTGTGCAACCAAGTATTAGGCTGAGGGTGCCAATACTTTTGTCTGGCACGTTTTTGGAGTTTTGTGTGAAATGATCAATGTTTTGCTTTTTGCTTCATTCTCTTTTGTGTTTTTTCATTTGACAAATTAAATGAAGATAGTAATACCAAAGAATTTGTGTTTGCAATCATTTTCAGGAAGAAACTGAGTATTATCTGACAGAATTGCAGGGGTGTCAATACTTTTGGCCACAACTGTATACGTATAGCTAGTATAGCTTGGGGATCTCCTGTATATAATGATACATGAATATCTGTTATAACCTGGGCTTCTCCTGTATATAATTATTTATGTAGAGCTGGCATAACCTGGGCATCCCCTGTATATAATGATATATGTACAGCTGGTATAACCTGGACATCTCCTGTATATAATTATATCTGTACAGCTGGTATAACCTGGGCATTTCCTGTATATCGTGATACATGTACAGCTGGTATAACATGGGCATCTCCTGTATATAATTGTATATGCACAGCTGGTATAACCTGGGCATCACCTGTATATAATTGTATATGCACAGCTGGTATAACCTGGGCATCACCTGTATATAATGATATATGTACAGCTGGTATAACCTGGACATCTCCTGTATATAATTTTATCTGTACAGCTGGTATAACCTGGGCATTTCCTGTATATCGTTATACCAGCTGTACATGTATCACATGGGCATCTCCTGTATATAATTGTATATGCACAGCTGGTATAACCTGGGCATCACCTGTATATAATGATATATGTACAGCTGGTATAACCTGGACATCTCCTGTATATAATTATATGTGTACAGCTGGTATAACCTGGGCATTTCCTGTATATCATGATACATGTACAGCTGGTATAACCTGGGCATCTCCTGTAAATAATTGTATATGTACAGGTGGTATAACCTGGGCATCTCCTGTAAATAATTGTATATGTACAGGTGGTATAACCTGGGCATCACCTGTGTGATTGTGGGATACAGTATGTGGGTATCATTTTGTTTGTGTTAATAATTTACTGATTTTCATGGTGTTCTTTTGTAGGATGAGTTGTTATTTGCTAATAGATGAATAGCTGCTGTTGCCATCTGAATATCAGCCCGCACAGTCCTGTACTGTTATGTCTCCACAGGGTCAGTGAATAATGCTGTTTGCCAACATGCTAATGACATATTGACCTATCTTCTTGAAACAATAAGGCCAGGTTCATACTGCGTTAAAGCAGCCCATTGAACGCATAGCGTTGACGCGCTGCATTAACGCTATAGCATAACGCGATATGCACTGCAGCCCGCGTCCGAGGCTCCGTCACTGAATGATGGCACATTGCGAACGCGTTCTGCTTTACGACATGCATCGCGATGCGCCCGACAATGGAGGGCAATGGCAGCATTAACAGATAGCGTTACACCACTGTTGCACCCGCCAGCGCTCACCTGGGGTCCTCCTCCTGCCGGTGCCCCCCCTCTCCGCTCTCACGCCGTCCCCTGTCTGGCTTTGCAGGGGTTCGGCGCATAGGAGGTCCGCGCATGCGCGCTCGCCCTTCCTCGGCCTCTGTGCATCCTGGGGGCACATGACCCGGTGGCTCCGCCCCCATCATGGCGGCGCTCACCGGGTATTTCAGCTGGGCGTCTGGACAGGTAAGACGCCTGTTTGTCTTAGCCCGTGGCGCCCGCTATCCTTGCGCAGCGTCACCCTTGGCCATCAGGTCCCCGCACACCCTCTGTGCTGCGCTCTCCTGTATCTCTGCCTTGGTCCCCGTCTGTAGCCTGCTCCCGTGTCTCCCTGTCTCTGCCTACCGTCCTCCTTGGTTCCTCTGTTCCCTCCTCCTGTGTTCCCCTGTGCCGGTCCCTCTCCTGTACCTCTGCCCTATTGTTGCCTGCCTCCTGTATATTACGCTCCTTCCCCTGTCTCGTTCCTTGTCTCATTTCCCAGGCCCAGTCTTTCCTAACCCCATTTCGCTCATCTTCCTTTCAGCTTCTGGTCCCGGTTCCGTCCTGACCCTTCGGGCTTCCTCAGCCTGCCTCCTGTTACTTTGGATCTACTCTGCCCCTCGTATACCTTCCCACACTCTGATCTGCTCTCCTGTATTTACCCTGGGTCGTCCCTTTGGTTCCGGCTGTCGTGGTTCCATCTCCCTTGGGCCTGCCCCTAACACTCCCTGTATAGGGGGTGGTCATCACCTGGTCCGCTCGCCCTCGGGGGCTCTGGAGCCACGACCCAGAGGGTCCACTCCCGGGTTTTCTATCTAGAACCCTAACAACCGCGTTATGCTGCGGTGTAACGCAGTCCATCTAACAGACTGCCTAAACGCAGTGTGACCCCGGCCTAAGCTCCTGTGACCTTCCCCCCCCGACCTGTGAATGAGGAGAGTGACTTTTAAAATATCAGCAAGGAGATACAAGAGATCAGACCCTATGAGAGACGATGATGTGAACACAGCACCGAGTTTATGGACTATTTTATCCTCTGCTGGACTGCTGGACTCTCATTTTCCAGGGCTTTTATCCTGTTATCGAACTGCATTCGG
Organism: Dendrobates tinctorius; assembly: GCF_039654945.1. Taxonomy (NCBI): domain Eukaryota; kingdom Metazoa; phylum Chordata; class Amphibia; order Anura; family Dendrobatidae; genus Dendrobates; species Dendrobates tinctorius. Next base: position 32,959,674 of record NW_027361696.1, on the reverse strand, counting down.
GTTCTGGACTATCTTATCCTTTGTGTGGTGAATTGTATATCGACCTTTTGTATTTTTGCCCAAAATAAAGGTCTTGGGATTGTTTGCTCTTCTCTTGCTCTGTTGATTGTGTAATATCGGAGATGGACCCTGTGACAACCTGTATATAATAATACTAGATGGAGGCTGGTAATGTCACGATGCAGCATTGAGAATCTTCCCCCCCCCCCCAATGTGCTCACTCACCTATCCACTCTCTCTTTCCCCATGTGCTGACTTCTGTCTGTGATCTCTTCTTTGACCTGTCAACCCATTGTGCTATCCCCCTGTCTGCTGTCTCTCTCCTTCCTGTGCAGTGTTCTTCCCTCATGTGTTGTCCCGTTAGAGCTGTCTCCCCCCCTGTGCTCTGTCTCTCTCACCCCTGTGCGCTTTCTCTCTCCCCTATCTGCTGTCTTCTCCTCTCAATGTCTGTGTCTGACCATGTACAAAACCTACCACAGTCCGTGGGCAGTGGAGGAAGCAAAAGACAATACTGACATTTTGTGACGTGAAATATTGTTTAAAAACAAATATTTTACCTCACAAAATGAATCCTCTTTGATCTCCTGCTGTAATGTCAGTATTGTCTTTTGCTTCCTCCCCTGCCCAGGAGATGTGGTATGCTCCGTACATGGTCAGGCACAGACAATTTTTAAAATGAATTTTTGTTTGTGGGAAAACCCCTTAAATGTGACTGACTTCCTCTGCCTGTAGACACGTCGCACATCTGCCACCGGGATCAGCCGAATGATTCACTGCACCTGCGCGGAATTCGTGCAGGCGCAGTAAATCAGACCGCCGTACGGCGTATACAGTGTGTGTGGTGCAACGGTGTTCCGCTGGTGGTACCGCTCAAGAGGCTGGTACCACCAGCAGTTTCCATCAGACATCCATCACTTGGGTATCCCAATATGGCGGTCGTTGAACTTCTGCCACTAGGAATTCTGGGATCCGGACACTTCTGGGTGGAACAGGATGTGAAGACATTACAAAGTAATTATATATATATATATATATATATATATATATATATATATATATATATAAATATATATATATATATATACACAGTGTGTGTGTATGTGTATGTATATATATATATATATATATATATATATATGTGTGTATATATATATATATATATATATATATGTATATGTATGTGTATAGATAGAGAGATAAATAGGTACAGCTGGAATAACCTGGGCATCTTCGGTATATGCAGTGTAGGAAACAATTATTTGATCCCTTGCTGATTTTGTAAGTTTGCCCACTGACAAAGACATGAGCAATCTATAATTTTAAGGGTAGGTTAATTTTAACATTGAGAGATAGAATATCAAAAATAAAATCCAGATAATCACATTATATAATTTATATACATTTCTTTGTATTTTGCAGTGAGAAATAAGTATTTGATCCCTCTGGCAAACAAGACTTAATACTTGGTGGCAAAACCCTTGTTCGCAAGCACAGCAGTCAGACTTTTTTGTAGCTGATGCTGAGGTTTGCGCACATGTCAGGAGGAATTTTGGTCCACTCTTTGAAGATCATCTCTAAATTATTAAGCTTTTGAGGCTGTCACTTGGCAACTCAGAGCTTCAACTCCCTCCATAAGTTTTCTATGGTATTAAGGTCTGGAGACTGGGTAGGCCACTCCATGACCTTAATGTGCTTCTTTTTGAGCCACTCCTTTGTTGCCTTGGCTGTATTTTTTGGGTTACTGTCTTGCTGGAAGGCCCAGCCACGACCCATTTTTAATGTCCTGGCGGAGGGAAGGAGGTTGTCACTCAGGATTTTATGGTACATGACTCCATCCATTCTCCCTTTGATGCATTGAAATAGTCCTGTACCCTTAGAAGAGAAACACCTCCAAAACATAATGTTTCCACCTACATGCTTGACAGTGGGGGCAGTGTTCTTTGGGTCATAGGCAGCATTTCTCTTCCTCCAAACACGACGAGTTGAGTTAATGCCAAAGACCTCAACATTTGTCTCATCTGACCACAGCACCTTCTCCCAGTCACCCACAGAATCATCTAGGTGTTCATTGGCAAACTTCAGACAGGCCTGCACATGTGCCTTCTTGAACAGGGGGACCTTGCGGGCACTGCAGGATTTGAAACCTTTACGGTGTTATGCGTTACCAATGGTTTTCTTGGTAACTGTGATCCCAGCTGCTTTAAGATTATTAACAAGTCCCCCCCCCCCCGTGTAGTTTTAAGCTGATCTCTCACCTTCATCATCATTAAGGATACCTCACGAGGTGAGATTTTGCATGGTGCCCCAGTTCGATGTTGATTGACAGTCATTTTGTATTTCTACCATTTTCTTACTGTTGCACCAACAGTTGTCTCCTTCTCACCCAGCGTCTTACGTATGGTTTTGTAGCCCATTCCAGCTTTGTGCAGGTCTATGATCTTGTCCCTGAGATCCTTATAAAGCTCTTTGTCTTGTCCAAGTTGTAGAGGTTAAGACAGCTGTCTTTAATGAAGGTAACGAGTTGATTAGGAGCGTCTAACTTTTCTGTAGGAGCCAGAACGCTTAATGGTTGGTAGGGGATCAAATACTTATTTCTCACTGCAAAATGCAAATAAATTTATATAATTTATGCAATGTGATTTTCTGGATTTTATTTTTGACATTCTCAATGATAAAATTAACCTACCCTTAAAATTATAGACTGTTAATGTCTTTGTCAGTGGGCAAACTTACAAAATCAGCAAGGGATCAAATACTTATTTATTCGGACTCCCATGACAGCACCACGAGAGAGGGGATCCGCCCTATAGGAACAGGAAACCTACAGATACAAAAGGGCGGCACCTCTCCCACGCATCAGTTGGTTTCCTGTTCCTGAGGGGACGGGATCCTACAGAAGAATTGGATCCCAGGCCGGCCAGCCGACACCGGTAGCGAGGGGGTCTCCTACCTCGGCCTGGTTCGGATCTCCTGGAAGGCGCCACGGTGGCCCAGGATGGGTGTCACGGCGGTGGCGTGGACAGCAGGGAGCGGCGTCCGGAGGATGTCCGTCTCCGGAATTAAGCCGCCGCCGGTAAGTATGCCCCCCCGGGGATTCCCGGCTCCGGCGGCGCAGATATGTTGGCAGCGCTGTGCAGGGGGCTGCGACCGGGCACTGTTCCGGAGCTCCCGGGCGTCCCGCGGGGCTTCCGGCGTTTCCGGGGTAGCGGTGACGTCAGGGGGCGGGCGGAGGAGGCGCTTCCGGGTCAGCGCGCCACTGCGCATGCGCGGCGATTCCAAGATGGCGGCGCCCATCGGAAACACCGATGGCGCGTGGTCGGGCGCCAGCTGGGGTAGGGAGCTCCGTTAAGGGGGGGGGGAGGGGCGCGGCATGGATACTGCTGACCGGAGGAGGGGTATTTAGGTGGGACCCGGGCAGGGTACCTTGCCTTGGCCACATTACTACATGCAGCAGTGTGCAGCAGCAGCAGTGGTAATGGAAAGCGATCGAGAGCAGCAGCAGCAGCGGCAGAAGCAAGGGCAGCAGCGGCAAACATCACTGCCGCCCCTGGATGACCTTCGGCAGGTCAAACAGAAAAAGAAAGGGTCCCGTGACAGTAATGCGGGACGAAGTGACCAGTCCACTCGTAAGAGCTCCTCCAGGCAGACAGGAGCATCGACCGAAAGAAATCCCCCTCGTTCTCCGGTACTTGATTGTGGCACTGGTAAGTGATCTTCGTGAAGGTTCACTCAGTGACGGGACCCCCCTTCTGTGTTTTTCTTTTTCTAGGGAAAAAAAGCTACAAGTAAAAATAAGCATAAGGAATGCGCACTCTGTGCATGCCCATTACCGGACGCGTGCCTCAAAAGATTGTGCCCCCCCTGTATTCAGCAGACGGTGGCAGAAGAGTCGCCCGCAGTAGCGGCGAGTTTGAGAGACATTGTCAGGGTAGAAATGAGGGAAACCCTAAAGTCCTTGTCTCAGCCGCAAAGTCTAAGGGGCGAGGTCCCGGCGGAGTCTGATTCCTCGGTAGAGTGGAGAAAAAGCAGAGACTCCCAGGCTTCATCTCCCTCGTCCTCCTCAGGAGAAGAGGACTCGGGGCGATTTTGTCTGCCTCTTGACCGGGTAGACAAGCTGGTCAAAGCAGTCAGAGGGACAATGGAGGTAGAGGAGCCTAAGCCCCATTTATCCATGCAGGATGTCATGTTTTGTGGGCTGGAACAGAGGAAGCGGAGAGTCTTTCCGTTAAATCAAAAGATACAGGATTTGATCCACAGAGAGTGGAAAAAAACGGACAAAAGAGGGTCGCTACCACCAGCCCTCAAAAGGAGATACCCCTTCGACGATCCGGCAGTAAGTTCTTGGGACAGAGCCCCCAAATTAGACGCTGCCATTGCGAAGGCATCAAAAAAATCCTCGCTCCCCTTTGAGGACATGGGATCCCTTAAAGATCCCTTAGACAGGAAAGCTGATACTTTCCTGAAAAACACCTGGGAGATGGCGGCCGGGTCCTTAAGACCAGCAGTGGCTTCAACGTGCACGGCCAGGTCCATGATGGTCTGGTTGGACCAGTTGGAGTCACAACTAAAACAGGGTACATCAAGACAGACAATTCTTGGGGCCCTACCGACCATCCAAGAGGGAGCAGCCTTCCTGGCAGATGCCTCAGTGGATGCAGTGAGAATGGCCGCCAGAGCAGCAGGTCTCTCTAACGCAGCTCGCAGAGCCCTGTGGCTAAAGTGCTGGCAGGGAGACATCCAGTCCAGAGCAAAGCTCTGTGCGATTCCATGTGAGGGCGAATATTTGTTTGGAACTGTCCTAGACGAGCTGCTTGAAAAGGCGGGGGACGACCAGAAAAGATTCCCAAACCTTTCATCAGCGTCCTACCGTCGCCCATTTGGTAGAAGGAGATTTGGCCAGGGGAGAAGGCGCAACTCTTCGCCTGTTAGAGATCGACCCAGATGGGAAGACAGAAGGAGACGAGGTACGGGCTATATGTTTACACGCTCGTCGAGAGATCAAAAGAAACCAAATCAATGACTAGCGGTTCCCGTGGGGGGTAGACTGTCATCCTTCTTCCCGGCATGGTCACAGATTACGAATAGTGACTGGGCGCGTAAGGTAATATCCACCGGGCTTAGGTTGGAATTTACCCAGATCCCACGGGACACCTTTAAACTGACCCCCTTAAGATCTTCTCATCTCGAACAAGCGGCTTTAGAAGCGGAAGTCTTGAGCCTATGTCAGAAAAATGTCCTGGTAGAGGTTCCAGAGGCTGAAAGGGGAAGAGGGTTTTACTCTCCCCTGTTTCTAATCCAGAAACCTGATAACACATTCAGAACGATTATAAACCTTCGTTCCCTTAACGAGTTTTTGATTAATCATACATTCAAAATGGAGTCCATTAATACAACAATAAAAATATTGTTTAAAGGTTGTTTTAGGGCAGTCATAGATTTGAAAGACGCGTACTATCATGTACCTATCCATACAGACTTCCAGCAGTTCCTGAGGGTGGCAGTTTCAGTAGAGGGCACAGTACGTCATTTTCAGTATAGAGCCCTTCCCTTTGGTCTCTCAGCAGCACCCAGGGTTTTTACAAAGTTAGTGGCCGAAGTTATGGCTCACTTACGAGAGGTTGACGTCTTAATCATTCCATATTTAGACGATTTCTTGATTGTAGGAAAATCAGTGGGTCATTGTAAATCCCAGATAGAAAAAGCTAGATCCAGGTTAGAAAACCTGGGATGGATTTTAAACTACGAGAAATCCCGACTCCAGCCCTTAAAAATACAGAAATTTTTAGGGTTGATACTAAATTCAGACACTCAGCGGTGCCTGCTACCACTAGATAAATTACAAAAGATACAGGAGCAGGTTCTTCGGGCAATGGATAATCCATCTATGACCCTCAGACAGGCCATGTCCCTGTTAGGTTCTCTAACTTCATGCATCCCAGCAGTAAGGTGGGCACAGTTCCATACCAGAACCCTTCAAAATGACGTCTTGATTAATAGCAGGGCCCTTGGAGGCTCCTTACAGGGTCGGATGTGTCTAAGCCCCTCAACTGTTACATCACTGAGATGGTGGCTTGAGAGCGAGAACCTAGCGTCAGGGGTGCCCTGGATAACACAGATAACCCGTATTATAACCACAGACGCAAGTTCCTTCGGTTGGGGAGCCCATATGGGGGACATAGTGGTACAGGGCCAGTGGGATTCTAATTCTGAAATCTCATCCAACCAGAGAGAACTATTGGCGATAGAGCGGGCAGTCAAGAAACTCATTATCTACCTGCAGGGCCATCATGTGAGGATACACTCGGACAACCAGGTAGCGGTAGCATATGTCAACCACCAAGGTGGAACCCGCTCCAGCGCTCTGATGCAGATAACAGAACGGCTCCTCCAGATAGCAGAGAGAAATTGTCTATCTTTGACCGCGCTCCACATCAGCGGAAAGGACAATGTAAGAGCAGACTTTTTAAGCCGCAAGGCTCTAAGACAAGGAGAATGGGCTTTGAACAAAGATATTTACCGCCAGATTGTCCGCACATGGGGCCAGCCAGAGGTAGACCTCTTTGCCACCAGAAAAAACAGAAAAGAAAGATTGTTCTGCTCTCTGAACCCCAGGGAAAATCCCCTGGCGGTGGATGCCCTACTGATAAGATGGGACTTTTCTCTGGCATACGCCTTCCCACCATTGAATCTTCTTCCTCTGGTAGTCAGGAAGATCAGAGAGGATCAGGCAAGAGTCATACTGATTGCCCCCTTTTGGCCCAGGAGGACCTGTTTCGCGTGGTTGAGGACCATGTCGGTAGGCGATCCCTGGGTACTGCCGAACCTTCCGGATCTCCTCTACCAGGGGCCAGTCAGCCACCCACAAGTAGCGGGACTTCATTTGACGGCGTGGTATTTGAAAGGTCACTATTAAAAAATAGAGGGTTCTCCAAGAACTTAATTGACACCCTCCTAAGAAGCAGAAAATTAACCACCACTAATATCTATGCTAGGACCTGGAAACGCTTCCTGTCCACCTTTCACTTTGACATCAGAGATGGAATTCCCACGAAACATATTCTGGAATTTCTCCAGAAAGGGTTCGAATTGGGTCTCTCCACAAGTACGCTAAAAGTACCGTATTTTCCGCTTTGTAAGACGCACTTTTTTTCCCCAAAATTTGGGGGGAAAACAGGGGTGCGTCTTACAAAGCGGACATGCCTTACCTAGGCTGTGATCGGGGGCGTCCGGCGGTTGCTGGCCGCTGCTGCGGGTGTGTCCGGTGCCGCGTTGTGTGCCCGTCGATGCCTGGGGCTCTGCCAACATTGTGCGACAGGCCAGAGCCCCGGCATTTCCTCAGTTCCCTGTGTGCCGGTAAAAAGATGGCCGCCGGCGCGTGCGCAGATGGGATCTCGGGACCCAGTTCTCGAGAGATGAGATTTGAAATCTCATCTCTCGAGAGGTGGGTCCCGAGATCCCATCTGCGCACGCGCCGGCGGCCATTTTCCCTGGGTTCCCTGTGCGCGCGGTGGTGCCTGCAAAAAAATGGCCGCCGCGCGTGCGCAGATGGGATCTCGGGACCCAGCTCTCGAGAGATGAGATTTCAGATCTCATCTCTCGAGAACTGGTCCCGAGATCCCATCTGCGCACGCGCCGGCGGCCATTTTTTTTTACCGGCACTTCAGCACACATATACAGGGAACCGAGGAAATGCTGGGGCTCTGGTCTGTCGAACAATGTCGGCAGAGCCCCGGGCATCGATGGGCACACAACGCCGCACCAGAGCACCCGCAGCACCGGCCTCCAACCGCCGGACAAGTGGAGAAACCTGACACCAGCACAAGACTCTGCAGCAGCAACAGCACACATCGGAGCCCCCCCTCATCCCTGAATGCGGCCTGCAGCATCACTCCACGCCTGCCTCCTCCAGCAGCGAGCCTGGGACCCCTCTACACCGCAGCCACCAACCCCGGTAAGCAATAAGATGCAAGGATTATAAGAGGCACCACCATTTTATTAAAAAATATTTTTTTCTTATTTTTCTCCTCAAAAATTGTGGTGCGTCTTATAATCCGGAGCGTCTTATAAAGCGAAAAATACGGTACAAGTTTCAGCCTTAGGGGCCCTGTTTGCAGCTGATATTGCAAAAGATTATTGGGTAGCAAGGTTCATCAGAGCAGCGGCCAGATCGAGACCTATACACAAAGACAGATGCGTACCGTGGGACTTAAACTTAGTCCTTACAGCCATGACAGAAAGTCCGTTTGAACCTTTAGATTCCGCCTCACTAAAGATTATATCTCTTAAGACAGCATTCCTGGTAGCAATAACATCCGCGCGTAGGGTGAGCGATATACAGGCACTTTCCAGATTGCCTCCTTACACAGAGTTCTTACAGGATAGAGTAATCCTAAGGCCAGATCCAGCATACCTTCCCAAGGTAGCAACACAATTCCACAGGACACAGGAGATAGTTCTGCCTTCATTCCTCCCTAACCCAACCAACCCTAAAGAGCAGAAACTCCAGGCGTTAGATATTAGAAGATGCTTACTGACATATTTAGCAGCCACGGATCCTTGGAAGAAGGAGAACGCATTATTCCTATCCTTCCAAGGCTCCAGGAAAGGATACAGAGTATCAAAACGCACATTAGCAAGGTGGATTAGGGAGGCTATCTCTCTTGCCTACACAGCAGGTGGCGGTCCGGCTCCACAGAACCTGAGGGCACATTCCACTCGGGCCATGGCATCATCCTGGGCGGAGAGATCTGGAGTATCAATTGATCAAATATGTAAGGCGGCCACCTGGTCATCTCCTTCCACCTTTTTTAACCACTATCGGTTAGACATGGGTGCCTCCTCAGACCTCACCTTCGGGCTAAGGGTGCTGCAGGCTGTAGTCCCTCCCTAAGTTAGTTTACATCTCTGTAATTCTCTCGTGGTGCTGTCATGGGAGTCCGAATAAAGTATTAAGTTACGTACCGGTAACGGTATTTTTCGGAGGCCCATGACAGCACCCTTAGTTCCCTCCCTTGTTCACATATAGGGGTGCACTCCTTAGAAGATTGTTCATAGAATCACCTTATGTGGGAGATGGTATGAAATAATTCTGTTAAATAGGGTAGATAGGTTGTATATATCATATGTTGTGTACTAACCATGGTAGCCTCTCAAGCTCTGTAATCCAACTGATGCGTGGGAGAGGTGCCGCCCTTTTGTATCTGTAGGTTTCCTGTTCCTATAGGGCGGATCCCCTCTCTCGTGGTGCTGTCATGGGCCTCCGAAAAATACCGTTACCGGTACGTAACTTAATACTTTCCTACACTATAATTGTATATGTACAGCTGGTATAACCTTGAAATCTTCTGTATATAATTATATATGTACAGCTGGCACAACCTGGGGATCTCCTGTTCATAATTATATATGTACAGCTGGTATAACCTGGGCATCTCCTGTATATAGTTATATATGTACAGCTGGTGTAATCTGGACATCTCCTGTATATAGTTATATATGTACAGCTGGTATAACCTGGGCATCTCCTGTATATAGTTATATATGTACAGCTGGTATAACCTGGGAATCTCCTGTATATGATTATATATGTACAGCCAGTATATTCTGCGCATCTCCTGTATATAATTATATATGTACAGCTGGTATAACCTGGGCATCTCTTGTATATAGTTATATATGTACAGCTGGTATAACCTGGACATCTCCTGTATATGATTATATATGGACAGTTGGTATATCCTGGGCATCTCCTGTATATAATTATATATGTACAGCTGGTATAACCTGGGCATCTCCTGTATATAAATCCATATGTACAGCTGGAATAACCTGGGCATCTCCCGTATATAATTACATATGTACAGCTGGTATAACCTGGGCATCTCCTGTATATGATTATATATGTACAGCCAGTATAACTTGGGTATCTTCTTACTGAGCTGTATTAAACTCCAGAGCTGAAATCTCCTAGCAGCCCCTGCTCGTTTGCTGTCTGCCCTTTCACCATTCTCAGATTTTTTTTTAATATTTTTGTTCTCTATATTGATGGTTTATCAGGTGACTCTTTCTGGACATCACCGCCATGGCTGTGCAGGTACCTGAGCCCGCAGCAGGTTGCACTGCCCTGTAGCACTGGCAGATCTTTCATGTAAGCCTGCAGCCTGGCAACGGAGCCATCACAGATGGTCGTACTTGCCACGTTGGTTCTTTCCAACTGGCTCTTGTGTATTTCAGAACATTTGCCAAAACAATGAGATGCGTCCGGCCATCATTAGGAGCCATTCAGCGCACAACGACTAATGGTGGAGAGAAAAGCGATAAGGAACGATCCTGTCCGTCCGTGCGGAGAGTGCAGGAATCGTCATTCTGTTACTCAAGAAATTAGGTTTATCCTTAAATAGAGTGAAATGTTGATTTTGGTTCTATACGGGAGTATTATATTTGCTTTGTATGGGGGTAATATACAGTTCTGGCAAAAATTAAGAGACCACTTCCAAATGCTCAGTTTGTCTGATTTTTCTCTTTATAGGTATATTTTTGAGTAAAATGTAAATTGTTCGTTTAGTCTACAAACTTCGGACAACATGTCTCCGAATTTCCAAGCAACAAATTTAGATTTTTTTTTTCTGAAAAGGAGAAATGGTCAAAATTGAAAAAAAAAAAAACAGTGCTTGCAGACCTCAAATGATGCAAAGAAAACAAGATCATAATCATTTAGAAACAGCAATACTAATGTTTTAACTCAGGAAGAGTTCTGAAATCAATATTTTGTGGAATAACCATGGTTTTTAAAAACAGCTTTCATGAGTCTTGGTTTGCTTTCCACCAGTTTTTCACACTGCTTCTGGTGCAAAATTTTAAGCAGTTCTTTGTTTGATGGCTTGTGACTATCCATCATCCTCTTGATTACATTCCAGAAGTTTTCAATGGGGTTCAGGTCTGGAGAATGGGCTGCCCATGACAGGGTTTTGATGTGGTGGTCTCTTAATTTTTGTCAGAGCTGTATGTTCTATATGGGGGTATTATATATGTTCTGTATGGGAGTATTATATATGAAAAACAAACAAAAGCCAGCTCACCAGGTATTCGCCGCAGACCTCGGAACTCCGTCTGGACTGACGTGTGATCAATAGGAAAGAGCAATTAGTTCCAGCTGCGTGTAAAAATTTCTTCTTTATTTCAACATTTAAAATATGTCATCTTCATAGTATATGCCATACACACGGACACGGCAACGCGTTTCGATCTGACAAAGATCATACAGATCGAAACGCGTTGCCGTGTCCGTGTGTATGGCATATACTATGAAGATGACATATTTTAAATGTTGAAATAAAGAAGAAATTTTTACACGCAGCTGGAACTAATTGCTCTTTCCTAGTATTATATATGTTCTGTATGGAGATGTTATATATGTTCTCTATTGAGGTTTTATATATGTTTTGTATGGAGGTATTATATATGTCCTGTATGGGAGTATCATATATTTTCTGTATGGGGGTATTATATATGTTCTATATGGAGATATTATATATGTCCTGTTTCGCGGTATCATATATGTTCTGTATGGAGGTTTTATATATGTTCTATATGGAGGTTTTATATATGTTCTGCATGGGGGGTGTTATGTCCTGTATGGGGGTATTTTATACAGTATGTTCTGTGTAACAACCCTGGCGGCATCACTGCATGGCCTCCCATCCCTCACACACCAACTTACTCACTGCTCCAGGCCTTGCTGTGTGTTCTGTCTGTTTCCGGCTCCATGCTGTGTGCCTCTTGCTTCCTGCCTGCTCTCTGCATGCTTCCTGGCTGTGTGCATAGGGGAGCAGTGCCAGAACTCTGGTTCTTATGGCCTCTAGTATTTAGGGCAGCTCCACCCAGTGGAACCTGCCTATGCATTGTCTTAAATCATTTAGTGTCTTGCTGCTGAGTTGCCAGGTCTTGTTCTGTATTTCGCATTCTCTGGAGGCTTTATTCCTAGCTTTGCCTTGTACCTGTCTTTCTGCCCTCCAGGAGGCAGAATATGCTGGTGCTGTGCTATTGCTCCCTGCCTTGTCTCGTACCTATCTTCTCTGCCCACCAGGAGGCAGTATATCCTGGCCCCTGTGTTCTTGGTCCTGTACCTTGTCTCACACCGTTACCTTGTCTGAACTCTGTCCTACCTCTGTCTGTCAGTCTCCTTGTCTGTGGCTCCTTTCCCTGCTGTGTCTTTCCTTGTGTCCTCTCTGTCTGCTTGTGGTCCGCACTCTTGCGGCTCTGCCTGTGCTCCATACTTTACTGATCTGCCTGTGTTCTGTACTCTTGCGGCTCTGCCTGTGTTCTGTACTCTTGCGGCTCTGCCTGTGCTCTGCACTCTTGTGGCTCTGCCTGCTTTGTACTCTTGTGGCTCTGCCTGCTCTGTACTCTTGCGGCTCTGCCTGTGCTCCGCACTCTTGCAGCTCTGCCTGTGCTCCATACTCTTGCGGCTCTGTCTGCTCTGTACTCTTGTGACTCTGCCTATGCTCCGCACTCTTGCGGCACTGCCTGCACTGTACTCTTGCGGCTCTGCCTGTGCTCCGTACTCTTGCGGCTCTGCTTTGTTCTGGTTCTGCTGCTGCATATCCTCTGGCTGCTCTACAGCTCTTTTCCTCAGCCTTGCTGTTCTCCAAGTGTGAACAGGTCCAAACCTGTTCCTTCATACTCCACTCCTTCCTGCCAGTATCCGTACCTGCACCTCCTGTGTGAACAGGTCCAAACCTGTTCCTTCATACCCCATTTCTTCCTGCCAATACCATAACCTGCACCTGCTGTGTGAACAGGACCCAACCTTTTCCATACACCACTCCTTCCTGCCCGTGTCCCTGTGCCTTTCCAGTTGATCCCTGTCCCTGCTTCTCAGCCGTGCCCACCTGCCAGTCTCTCAGCCATGCCCACCTGCCTGTGTCTCAAGCCCCCGTTACACACTGCGATATCGCTAGCAATATCGCTGTAAAGTCATCGATTTTGTGACGTTGCAGCGATATTGCTAGCGACATCGCTGTGTCTGATACTTACCTCCGACCGGCTCCCCTGCTGGTTATCGCTGATCGCGCGAGAAGCTGCTGGACCATTCCTCGTCGTCCACTTCCTGCGGCGCTTCCTGCTGTGACGATGAGCGACGCGTGGAGCCGGGCGGGAGGATGCAGGATCGCCGCGTCTGACAGGTAAGTAGCGATCCCCGTCCCCTGCGATGTCGCTGGTGAGATCTGCCTGAGTGGCAGCTCACTAGCGACCACCTAGCGATTCACCAGCGATCCTGACAGCGTCATATCGCTGGTCGGGATCGCTGGTGGGTCGCTAGGTGTAACGGTACCCTTAGCCATGCCCGCCGTGTTCACCTGCCTGTCTGCTACTCGTGCCTGTCGCCCATACCGTCTCCCCAAGTGAGATCAGCAGCCACAGCCAGACACCACCCTGGAGTGCCACCTGGCAGCTGCCTGCCGCACGAGCCTGACCTCATTATCAGAGGCTCAAGTGAAAACCAAGGCAGCTGTCTTAGTCACGCCCCTTCCAGGGTAGTCTGGTTTGTGGCACAGTGGGGCCACAACCCCCTGACTCATGCCCACCAGTAAAGGCGTGAGCGTGACATTCTGTATGTGGGTATTATATATGTTCTATATACAGATATTATACATGTCCTGTTTGGCGGTATCATATATGTTCTGTATGGGGGTATTATATATGCTCTGTATGGGGGTATTAGATATGTTCTGTATGGGGGTATTAGATATGTTCTGTATGGAGGTTTTAGATATGTTTTGTATGGAGGTTTTATATATGTTCTGTATGGAGGTTTTATATATGTTCTGTTTGGAGGTATTATATATGTCCTGTATGGGAGTATTATATATGTTCTGTATGGGGGTGATATATATGTTCTGTATGGGGGTATTACTGTATATATGTTCTGTATGGGGGTAGTATATATGTTCTGTATGGAGATATTATATATGTCCTGTATGGAGGTATCATATATGTTCTGCATGGAGGTTTTATATATGTTCTGTATGTAGGTATTATATATGTCCTGTATGGGAGTGTTATATGTGTTCTGTATGGGGGTAATATATATGTTCTGTATAGGAGTATTATATAAGTTCTGTATGGGGGTAATATATATGTTCTGTATAGGAGTATTATATAAGTTCTGTATGGGGGTAATATATATGTTATATATGGGGGTATTATATATGTTCTGTATGGTGGTTTTATATATGTCCTGTATGGGGGTATTATATATGTTCTGTATGAGGGTATTAGATATGTTCTGTATGGAGTTATTGCATATGTTCTGTATGGTCGTATTATATATGTTCTGTATGGGCGTATTATATATGTTCTGTATGGGTGTATTATATATGTACTGTATGAGGGTATTATAGGTTCTGTATGAGGGTATTATTTATGTTCTGTATGGAGGTATTATATATGTTCTGTATGGGTTTTTTATATATTCTGTATGGGGATATTATATATGTTCTGTATGGGGGTACTATATATATTCTGTATAAGAGTATTATATATGTTCTTTATGGGGGTATTTTTTATGTTCTGTATGGGGATATTACACACGTGATCAAAATTGTTGGTACCCCTCCTTTAATGACAGAAAAATGCACAATGGTGACAGAAATAACTTGAATCTGACAAAAGTAATAATAAATAAAAAAATCTATGAAAATGAACACATGAAATTCAGACACTGCTTTTCAACCATGCTTCCACAGAATAAAAAAAATTAAAACTCATGAAATAGGCCTGGACAGAAATGATGGTATCCCTGAAAATAATGTGACAAAAGGGACATGTTAAATCAAGGTGTGTCCTGTCCACTAATTAGCATCACAGGTGTCTACAATCTTGGAATCAGTGAGTGGGCCTGTATACAGTAGAGGTCTACAGATACTCACTGTGCTGTTTGGTGACATGGTGTGTATCACACTCAACATGGACCAGAAGAAGCAAAGGAAGGAGTTGTCTCAGGAGATTAGAAAGAAAATTATAGACAAACATGTTAAAGATAAAAGTTATAAGACCATCTCCAAGCAGCTTGATGATCCTGTAACTACAGTTGCACATATTATTCAGAAATTTAAGCTCCATGGGTCTGTAGCCAACCTTCCTGGAGGTGGCCGCAGGAGGAAAATTGATGACAAATCAAAGAGACGAATGGTAACAAAAGAGCCCAGAAAAACTTCTAAACAGATTAAAGGTGAACTGCAAGCTCAAGGAACATCAGTGTCTGATCGCACCATCCGTCATTGTATGAGCCAAAGTTGACTTCATGGGAGATGACCAAGGAGGACACCATTGTTGAAAAAAATCATAAAAAAGCCAGACTGGAATTTGCCAAACTACATGTTGACAAGCGACAAAGCTTCTGGGAGAATGTCCGATGGACAGATAAGACAAAAATTAAATTTTTTGGCAAGGCACATCAGCTATAAGTTCACAGATATAAAAATTAAGCTTATCAAGAAAAGTACACTATCCCTACTGTGAAACATGGAGGAGGCTCTGTTATGTTCTGGGGCTGCTTTGCTGCATCTGGCACAGGGTGTTTAGAATCTGTGCAGGGTACAATGAAATCTCAAGAATATCATGGGATTCTAGAGAGAAATGTGCTGTCCAGTGTCAGAAAGTTTTGTCTCAGTTGCAGGTCATGGGTCTTGCAATGGGATAATGACCCAAAACACACAGCTAAAATCTGTAATGGTTACATGTGACTGGACACACCGCCTCCAGCAGGGCGAGTTTATATGACACACGCGACCCTGGATACACCGCCTCCAGTAAGGAGAATTTAAATAATAAGATGTGCAGCCGGATACACTGCCTCCAGCAGGCGAATTTCAGAAATACACATAAAACCGGATACACCGCCTCCAGCAGGGCGAATTTAAATAATAAGGGGAAACACCAGGGAAACAATTACAATGGTGGGCCCTGCGATAGGGAACGGGGACATGGAGACCTCCTGCACTCCCCTGAGTCAGTGTCACTACACTCCTACCGATCCCTAGGCCGGTTCCGCACCGGGCACCGCTCAGGATACCTTTAAACCCTAGCTCGCCCTGCACCTACCCCTTTCTAGTGAAATGGCCGGTGCAGAGACTAATCTCACCACTGCACTGAAACACACATAAAGGAAGGGCACAAACAGGGCAACACCACTTAGCTTTACTCTGTTGCACTAGCTCCTGGCAACAGAGTCCACCATCAGAATGCAGCTCTCCTCCTGAAACTCTGCCACCAAGCTCTGTCAGAGCTGCAAGGAAATCCCCTCTGACTCCTTCCACACCAGGGCTCTGACAGTGCTGCAAAGAGCTCTCTCCAGCTCCTTCCTCCACCAGGGATGGTTGGAAATGAATACTATCACCAACGCTGATTGCAACACCTGTGACTTTTATAGCAAAGCCAGCAATCACACCAGAATTATAATCATGTGCACTAAACTAAAGAAACAAAGTGCAATGACGCTCACCACCACTGGGGGCAAACTTAGCACAAAGGACACCACAGTGCAATAATCCCAATGGCCACCAGGGGCAAAAACCACACATAAGCACACAGCTTAAAGAAAAAAAAGGTTACATGTGCTTCTAACTGTCATTATCCAACCTGGATCATGACAAAAACACCCAAGAATGGCTAAGAGGAAAACATTGGACTATTCTGAAGTGACCTTCTATGAGCCCTGACCTAAATCCTATTGCGCATCTTTGAAAAGAGCTGAAACATGCCGTCTGGAAAAGGCAACCTTCAATCACGAGACAACTGGAGCATTTTGCTCTTCAGGAGTGGGGCAAAATACCTGCTGAGAGGTGCAGAAGCCTCATTGACACTTACAGGAATCGTTTGATTGCAGTGATTACCTCAAAGGTTGCGCAAAAAAATATTAAGTTAAGGGTACCATCGTTTCTGTCCAGGCCTATTTCATGAGTTATATATTTTTTTTTAAATTCTGTGGAAGCATGGTAGAAAAGCAATGTCTGACTTTCATTTGTTCATTTTCATAGATTTTTTATTTATTATTATTTTTGTCAGATTCAAGTTATTTCTGTCACTACTGTGGGTTTTCTGTCATTAAACGAAGGGTACCAACAATTTTGACCATGTGTGTAGATATGTTCTGTATGGGGTATTATTTATATTCTGTGTGGGGTATTATACATGTTCTGTATGAGGGGTATTATACATGTTTTGTCTTGGGGTATTATATATGTTCTGTATGGAAATATTGTATATGCTTGTAATGGGGTTATTATATATGTTCTGTATGAGGGTATTATATATGTTCTGTATGGATGTATTAATATGCTTTTTATGGGGTTATTATACATGTTCTGTATGAGGGCATTATATATGTTTTGTATGGGTTTATTATATATGTTTTGTATGGGGGTATTGTATATGTTCGTATGGAAGTATTGTATATACTATTTATGGGGTTATTATATATGCTCTGTATGACAGTATTATCTATGTTTTGTATGGGGTTATTATATATATTTTGTAAAGGTGGTATTATATATGTTCTGTATGGGAGTATTATATATGTTTTGTATGGATGTATTGTATATACTTTTAATGGGGTTATTATATATGTTCTGTATGAGGGTATTATACATGTTCTGTATGAGGGTATTATATATGTTTTGTATGGGGTTATTATATGTTTTGTATGGGGGTATTATATATGTTCTGTATGGGGGTATCATATATGTTCTTAATTGCGGTATTATATTTGTTCTGAATGGAGGTATTTTATATGTTCTGTGTGAGGGTATCATGTAGGTTCTGTATAATGGTATTTGGTATTATTTAGTCTGAATTTTGGTATTACGGTATATACATTTTGAATGTTTATATTGTTTAGCTTCAGTATTGTGGCATTATTTAGGTTGTGTATAGTAGTATTACATAATATTATATAGGTTTTGTATGTTAGTATTATTTATTGCCCATACAGTATCATTATATAAGCTTCATAAGGTGGTATTTTGAGGGCTCTCTGTTTAGTAGTATTTTATATCTTCTGTATCGTGGTATTATGTAGGCTGTCTGTATGGTGGTATTATTTATTATCAGTATAGTAGTATTACAGATGTTACATATGGTGGTATTATATATGTTCTGTATGGCGATATTTTTTGGGCATTGTTTGGTAGTATTATGTATTGTATTTTGCATGGTGGTAATGTTATTTAGGCACTGTACGGTAATATTATATTATGTATGGCTGTATTATTTGGTCACTGTATGGTAGTATTTATTATATTATGTATGGTATTATCAATATTTGGGCTCTGTGTGGTAGTATTCAAGATTCAAAGAAGCTTTATTGGCAGGACTAAATACACATTAGTTTTGCCAAAGCAAGTGTACAGAAGGGAATAGGGATAGGGACTGTAGGGATGTTGGATAGGGGCTGTAGGAATGGTGGATGGGGCAGATCCAGGATGGGGCTATAGAAGTCCATGGCATAGGGAAGGTGGATAGGGGCATGGGGGCAGATCCAGGATGAGGCTATAGAAGTCCATGGCATAGGGAAGGTGGATGGGGGGTTGGGGCATATCCAGGGTGGGGGCCATAGAAATCCATGGCATATCATAGTTCTCTTTCTCGCAGTCTATGACATTCGCTCACATATTGCGCTGCTATCTCCACTGCTCTCTCTTCTTCCCCCAGCAGGATATATGTTTTCTCTTCCTCCTTCATGGTGGTGAAATCTGGGAAGAGTTGTGAGAGTCTCCTGAAGTGAGTGTCCCTCACTGCTGAGTACTTGGAGCAGTGTAGCAGGAAGTGGGTCTCATCCTCCTGGGCCTCCTGGTCACAGTGTTGGCACAGTCTTTCCTCCATGGGCTTGTAGCTCTGCCTGTGTCGGCCGGATTCGATGGCCAGACTGTGGGCACTGAGTCTATACCGGCTCAGGATCTTGCGGTCTCTGGGGTCCGGGAGTTTCTCCAGGTATGGAGCCAGTCTGTAGTCTCTCTGTAGACTCTGGTACATGGTCAGTTTCTGTGAGCTGATGATGTCGTTCTTCCAGTCACTTACGTACCTCTACTGGCCTTCGTCTACCATCTTCCTGATTCCGGCTTTTGTCAGGTTGTTGTGATTGGTGTTCTGGTCAGGTTGGGTTTGGGTGGGCTGTTCCGAGGATCCTGGTTTTTCTGTTTCACCTACATGTGTCAGGGCTTTATGGTGATGGGAGCTTGGATTGATCCTACGTAGGTGAGCCCGGAATGACAGTGCCCTCTTTAGAACCGTTAGGTGTAGAGGGAATCTGCCCAGCTCGGCCCGGCAAGCACTGTTGGAGGTGCTCCGATGGACTTGGAGAAGGTGCTTGCAGAATTCCAGGTGGAATATTTCTGTTGGCCTTGAATCCCACCTTGACCAGTCTGGGTAGGTGTGAGGACCCCAGACTTCGCTGCCATACAGGAGGATTGGGGCGATGATAGAGTCGAAGATTTTTAACCAGACCCTCACTGGTGGCTTTAGATGGTAGAGTTTCCTTCGGATGGCATAGAAGGTGCCATGCCTTGTCTTTCAGGGTGTCTATGGCTTGTTTGAAGCTCCCTGATCGGTGAATCTCTAGGCCTAGGTAGGTATATTTGTCTGTTCCTGTAAGGGCGCAGTTGTGGAGGATAAATGAAGGGTGCTGGTCTGATTTTCTCTTTCTCTTCTGGAACACCATGATGTTGGTTTTCTTTAGGTTGACCGGTAGTGCCCAGGTGGAGCTGAATTTCTCTAAGATTTTCAGGTTGTCTTGGAGGCCTTTCTCGGTTGGTGACAGAAGCAGCCGGTCATCTGCATACAGCAGGAATTCCACCTGCGCGTCGTGGAGGGTGAGACCTGGTGCTGTGGAAGATTCCAGAGCGGTAGCCAGCTCGTTAATGTAAATGTTGAAGAGCGTTGGGCTTAGGCTACAGCCTTGTCTGACTCCCCGGCTCTGCTGGAAATAGGCCGTTCTTCTGCCGTTCACACTCACACTGCAGAGGTTCTCGGTGTAGGAGCTTTTGATAACATCATAGGTCTTTCCTCCTATTCCGCTCTCCAGCAGTTTCAGGAATAAGCCTGGGTGCCACACCGAATCAAAGGCCTTTTTAAAGTCCACGAAACAGGCGTATATCTTCCCGTTCTTTGTATTGTGGACTTGGCTCTGAATGAGGCTGTGCAGGGTGTAGATGTGGTCAGTAGTGCGGTGGTTTGGCATTAGTATTATAAATTATATTATCTATGGTGGTATTAATTACTTTTAGTATAGTAGTATTTTATATATGGTGGTATTAGGCTAGTTTCACACTAGCGTTAAAGGGCGCAGCGCAGGTCGCTGCTAAGCTCCGCCCCGGCCGCGCCCCCTCCGGTCAGCTCCTCCTCTGATCGCATGACGCTGCATGCGATCAGGGTACCCTATATTTAGCGTTGGGTATGCTGGCACACTTTTGCCGGAGCATCCACCCTTTTGGCTCGCAACACAGTGCGTTTGGCGCAAGTCGGCGCAGCGCCAAAAGGGCGCATGCGCTGGCAAAAGTGTGCCAGCACTCGACCAGCGTACCCAACTCTAAATATAGGGTACGCTGATCGCATGCAGCGTCATGCGATCAGAGGAGGAGCTGACCGGAGGGGGCGTGGCCAGGGCAGAGCTTATCGGCGGCCATGCGCTGTGCCCTGTAACGCTAGTGTGAAACTAGCCTTATATATCGTATCTTCTGCATTGTGGTATTATTTGGGGACAATATGGTAGCATATATTTTGTATGTATGGTGGTATTATTTGGGCACTGTATGGTAGTATTATATTATGTATGGTGGCATCATTATTTGGGCACTGTATGGTACTATTATATAACGTATGTGGTATCATTATTTGGGCACTGTATCATAGTATTATATATTATTTTATATATGGTGGTATCAATTGGCACTGTATGGTAGTATAAATTCATATTATCTATGGTGGTAATACTTTTAGTATAGTAGTATCATATTTTGTGGTATTATATACCGTATCTTCTGCATGGTGGTATTTTTTGGGGACTATATGGTAGCATATATTTTGTATGTATGGTGGTATCATTATTTGGGCACTGTATCGTAGTATTATATATTATGTATGGTATCATTTGGGCACTGTATGGTAGTATTGTATAATGCATGTGGCATCATTATTATTTATTATTATTACTGTATTACTGTATGGTAGTATACATTATATTATGTGTGGTAGTATACATTATATTATGTATGGTGGTATCATTTGGGCCCTGTATGGTAGTATTATAAATTATATTATCTATGGTGGTATTAATTACTTTTAGTATAGTAGTATTATATATGGTGGCATTATATACCGTATCTTCTGCATGGTGGTATTATTTGGGGACTGTATTGTAGTATTATATATTATGTATGGTGGTATCAATTGGGCACTGTATGTTAGTATTATATAATGTATGTGGTATCATTATTTGGGCACTGTATGGTAGTATGTATTACATTATTTATGGTGGTATCATTATTTGGGCACTGTATGGTAGTATTATATATTATATTATGTATGGTGGTATCATTCGGTCGCTGTATTATAGTATTATATAATGTATGGTGGTATCATTATTTGGGTACTGTATGGTAGTATTATATAATGTTTGTGGTATCATTATTTGGGCACTGTATGGCAGTATATATTATATTATGTATGATGGTATCATTGTTTAGGCACTGTATGGTTGTATATATTATATTATGCATGGTGGTATCATTTGGGCACTGTATAGTAGTATTATATAATGTATGGTGTATCATTATTTTGGCTCTGTATGGTAGTATTATGTACAGTCATATGTAAAAGTTTGGGCACCCCTATTAATGTTAACCTTTTTTCTTTATAACAATTTTGGTTTTTGCAACAGCTATTTCAGTTTCATATATCTAATAACTGATGGACTCAGTTATCTGGATTCAAATGAGGTTTATTGTACTAACAGAAAATGTGCAATCTGCATTTAAACAAAATTTGACCGGTGCAAAAGTATGGGCACCCTTATTATTTTCTTGGTTTGAACACTCCTAACTACTTTTTACTGACTTCCTGAAGCACTAAATTGGTTTTGTAACCTCATTGAGCTTTGAACTTCATAGCCAGGTGTATCAAATCATGAGAAAAGGTATTTAAGGTGGCCACTTGCAAGTAGTTCTCCTATTTTATTCTCCTATGAAGAGTGGCATCATGGGCTCCTCAAAACAACTCTCAAATGATCTGAAAACAAAGATTATTCAACATAGCTTTTCAGGGGAAGGATACAAAAAGTTGTCTCAGAGATTTAACCTGTCAGTTTCCACTGTGAGGAACATAGTAAGGAAATGGAAGAACACAGGTACAGTTCTTGTTAAGCCCAGAAGTGGCAGGCCAAGAAAAATATCAGAAAGGCAGAGAAGAATGGTGAGAACAGTCAAGGACAATCCACAGACCACCTCCAAAGACCTGCAGCATCATCTTGCTGCAGATGGTGTTACTGTGCATCGGTCAACAATACAGTACAGCGCACTTTGCACAAGGAGAAGCTGTATGGGAGAGTGATGCGAAAGAAACCGTTTCTGCAAGCACGCCACAAACAGAGTCGCCTGAGGTATGCAAAAGCACATTTGGACAAGCCAGTTACATTTTGGAAGTAGGTCCTGTGGACTGATGAAACAAAGATTGAGCTGTTTGGTCATACAAAAAGGCGTTATGCATGGAGGTTAAAAAACACAGCATTCCAAGAAAAACACTTGCTACCCACAGTAAAATTTGGTGGAGGTTCCATCATGCTTTGGGGCTGTGTGGCCAATGCCGGCTTGTTAAAGTTGAGGGTCGCATGGATTCAACTCAGTATCAGCAGATTCTTGACAATAATGTGCAAGAATCAGTGACAAAGTTGAAGTTATGCAGGGGAAGGATATTTCAGCAAGACAATGATCCAAAACACCGCTCCAAATCTACTCAGGCATTCATGCAGAGGAACAATTACAATGTTCTGGAATGGCCATCCCAGTCCCCGGACCTGAATATCATTGAACATCTGTAGGATGATTTGAAGCGGGCTGTCCATGCTCGGCGACCATCAAACTTAACTGAACTGGAATTGTTTTGTAAACAGGAATGGTCACAAACACCTTCATCCAGGATCCAGGAACTCATTAATAGCTACAGGAAGCGACTAGAGGCTGTTATTTTTGCAAAAGGAGGATCTACGAAATATTAATGTCACTTTTATGTTGAGGTGCCCATACTTTTGCACCGGTCAAATTTTGTTTAAATGCAGATTGCACATTTTCTGTTAGTACAATAAACCTCATTTGAATCCAGAAATATAACTGAGTCCATCAGTTATTAGATATATGAAACTGAAATCGCTGTTGCAAAAAACAAAATTGTTATAAAGAAAAAAGGTTAACATTAATTGGGGTGCCCAAACTTTAACATATGACTGTATTATATTATGTACGGTGGTATCATTTGGGCCCTGTATGGTAGTATTATAAATTATATTATCTATGGTGGTATTAATTACTTTTAGTATAGTAGTATTATATATGGTGGTATTATATACCATATCTTCTGCATGGTGGTATTATTTGGGGACTATATGGTAGCTTATATTTTCTATGTATGGTGGTATCATTATTTGGGCACTGTATTGTAGTATTATATATTATGTATGGTGGTATCATTTGGGCTCTGTATGTTATATAATGTATGTGGTATCATTATTTGGGCATTGTATGGTAGTATATATTATATTATATATGGTGGTATCATTATTTGGGCACTGTATGGTAGTATTATATATTATACTAGCTGAAGAGCCCGGCGCTGCCCGGGCATAGTAACTAACTGTGGTTAGTTATAGCAAATTATAATTATCCTCCATCCCTTAGTCCCGTGCCCATATACCCATCATACATATCCACGATCCCATAGGCCCGTGCCCATATACCCATCATACATATCCTCCATACCGTAGTCGAGTGCCCATGTACCACTCACACATCCTCCATCCCATAGTGCCATGCCCATATACCCATCACACATCCTCTATCCCATAGTCCCGTGCCCATATACCCATCATACACATCCTCCATCTCATAGTCCCGTGCCCATATACCCATCATACATATCCTCCATCCCATAGTCCCGTGCCCATATACCCATCATACATATCCTCCATCCCATAGTCCCTTGCCCATATACCCATCATACATATCCTCCATCCCATAGTCCTGTGCCCATATACCCATCATACATATCCGCCATCCCATAGTCCCGTGCCCATATACCCATCATAGGGCATCACGGTGGCTCAGTGGATAAGGACAAGGACAACATCTGCAAGGAGTTTGTATGTTCTCCCCGTTTGCATGGGTTTCCTCCGGGCACTCCGGTTTCCTCCCACACTCCAAAGACATACTGATAGGGAATATAGATTGTGAGCCCCATCGGGGACAGTGATGAGAATGTGTGCAAACTGTAAAGCGCTGTGGAATATGTTAGCGCTATATAAAAATAAAGATTATTTATTATTATTATACCCATCACACATCCTTCATCTCATAGTCCCATGCCATATACCCATCACACATCCTCCATCTCATAGTCCCGTGCCCATATACCCATCATACATATCCTCCATCCCATAGTCCCGTGCCCATATACCCATCATACATATCCTCCATCCCATAGTCCCTTGCCCATATACCCATCACACATCCTCCATCCCATAGTCCCGTGCCCATATACCCATCATACACATCCTCCATCCCATAGTCTCGTGCCCATATACCCGTCATACATATCCTCCAGCCCATAGTCCCGTGCCCATATACCCATCATACATATCCACGATCCCATAGGCCCGTGCCCATATACCCATCATAAATATCCTCCATCCCATAGTCGAATGCCCATATACCCATCACACATCCTCCATCCCATAGTCCCATGCACATATACCCATCATACATATTCTCCATCTCATTGTCCCATGCCCATATACCCATCATACATATTCGCCATCCCATAGTCGAGTGCCCATATACCCATCACACATCCTTCATCTCATAGTCCCATGCCCATATACCCATCATACATATCCTCCATCCCATAGTCCCGTGCCCATATACCCATCATACATATCCTCCATCCCATAGTCCAGTGCCCATATACCCATCACACATCCTCCATCCCATAGTCCCGTGCCCATATACCCGTCATACATATCCTCCATCCCATAGTCCAGTGCCAATATGCCCATCACACATCCTCCATCCCATAGTCAACCATTATGACATCATAATGAGCGGCAGGACTTGCAACCTATGATGACATTAGCGTCGCCATGGCAACCATTATGACATCATAATGAGGGGCGGGGCTTGATACACACACTTTTTCCCCATTATGTAGATAGGGGTAAAATTGTTTGGTGAATTGGAACGCGCGGGGTTAAAATTTCGCCTCACAACATAGCCTAGGACACTCTTGGGGACCAGACGTGTGACTGTGCCAAATTTTGTGGCTGTAGCTGCGACGGTGTGGATGCCAATCCCAGACATACACATATACACACACACACATACATACATACACACACTTGAGCTTTATATATTAGATTATGTATGGTGGTATCATTTGGGCGCTGTATGATAGTATTATATAATGCATGGTGGTATCATTATTTGGGCATTGTATGGTAGTATATATTATATTTTATATGGTGGTATCATCATTTGGTCACTGTATGGTAGTATTATATATTATACTAGCTGAAGAGCCCGGCGCTGCCCGGGCATAGTAACTAACTGTGGTTAGTTATAGCAAATTATAATTATCCTCCATCCCATAGGCCCGTTCCCATATACCCATCATACATATCCTCCATCCCATAGTCGAGTGCCCATATACCCCTCACACATCCTCCATCCCATAGTCCCATGCCCATATACCCATCACACATCCTCCATCCCATAGTCCCATGCCCATATACCCATCACACATCCTCCATCCCATAGTCCCGTGTCCATATACCCATCATACACATCCTCCATCCCATAGTCCTGTGCCCATATACCCATAATACGTATCCTCCATCCCATAGTCCCGTGCCCATATACCCATCATACATATCCTCCATCCCATAGTCCAGTGCCAATATACCCATCACACATCCTCCATCCCATAGTCAACCATTATGACATCATAATGAGCGGCGGGGCTTGCAACCTATGATGACATCAGCGTCGCCATGGCAACCATTATGACATCATAATGAGGGGCGGAGCTTGATGCACACACTTTTTCCCCATTATGTAGATAGGGGCAAAATTGTTTGGTGAATTGGAACGCGCAGGGTTAAAATTTCGCCTCACAACATAGCCTAGGACACTCTCGGGATCCGGACGTGTGACTGTGCCAAATTTTGTGGCTGTAGCTGCGACGGTGCGGATGCCAATCCCGGACTTACACACACATACACACACACACTTGAGCTTTATATATTAGACTAGCTGAAGAGTCCGGCGCTGCCCGGGCATAGTAACTAACTGTGGTTAGTTATAACAAATTATAATTATCCTCCATCCCATAGTCCCGTGCCCATATACCCATCATACATATCCACGATCCCATAGGCCCGTGCTCACATACCCATCATACATATCCTCCATCCCATAGTCGAGTGCCCATATACCCATCACACATCCTCCATCCCATAGTCCCATGCCCATATACCCATCATACATATTCTCCATCCCATAGTCCCATGCCCATATACCCATCACACATCCTTCATCTCATAGTCCCATGCCCATATACCCATCATATATACCCTCCATCCCATAGTCCCGTGCCCATATACCCATCATACATATCCGCCATCCCATAGTCCTGTGCCCATATACCCGTCATACATATCCTCCATCCCATAGTCCAGTGCCCATATACCCATCACACATCCTCCATCCCATAGTCCCGTGCCCATATACCCGTCATACATATCCTCCATCCCATAGTCCAGTGCCCATATACCCATCACACATCCTCCATCCCATAGTCAACCATTATGACATAATGAGGGGAGGGGCTTGATACACACACACTTTTTCCCCATTATGTAGATAGGGGCAAAATTGTTTGGTGAATTGGAACGCGCAGGGTTAAAATTTCGCCTCACAACATAGCTTAGGACACTCTCGGGGTCCAGACGTGTGACTGTGCCAAATTTTGTGGCTGTAGCTGCGACGGTGCTGATGCCTATCCTGGACATACACACACACACACACACACACACATACATACATACACACAATTGAGCTTTATATATTAGATTATGTATGGTGGTATCATTATTTGGGCACTGTATGGTAGTATATATTATATTATATTATGTATGGTGGTATCATTATTTGGCCACTGTATGGTAGTATATATTATATTATGTATGGTGGTATTATTTGGGCGCTGTATGATAGTATTATATAATGTATGGGGTATCATTATTTGGGCACTGAGTATTCTATATTATATTATGTATGGTGGTATCATTATTTGGGCACTTTATGGTACTATTATATAATGTATGTGGTATCATTATTTGAGCACTATATCATAGTATTATATATTACTAGATATGAACCCGTTCTATGCCCGGGTGGCGAGCATTTTAATTGGTATATGGTCTCCCATCCTGGTATGTGCTGCCACCCTCCTATCCTGGTACGCATGGCACCCCTCATTCCTATCCTGGTATGCATGGTACCCTCACCCCCCCAATCCTGGTATGCATGGCACCCCATTCTTCATCCTGGTATGCATGGTACCCCTCACCCCTCAATCCTGGTATGCATGGCACTCCCTCATCCCTATCCTGGTATGCATGGTCCCCTCACCCCCAATCCTGGTATGTATGGTCCCCCTCACCCCCTATCCTGGTATGCATAGTCCTCTTATCCCCCAATCCTGGTATGCATGGTCCTCTCACCCCCCCAATCCTGGTATGCATGGTCCCCTCACCCCCTATCCTGGTATGCATGGTACCCTTCATTCCTCAATCCTGGTATGCATGGTACGCCCTCATCCCTATCCTGGTATGTATGGTCCTCTCACCCCCTATCCTGGTATGCATGGTACCCTTCATCCCCCAGTCCTGGTATGCATGGTACCCCTCATCCCCTAATCCTAGTAGGCATGGTACCCCTCATCCCCCAATCCTGGTATGCATGGTACTCCCTCATCCCTATCCTGGTATGTATGACCCCCTATCCTGGTATGCATGGTACCCCTCATCCCCCAATCCTGGTATACATGGTACCCCTCATCCCCCAATCCTGGTATGCATGGTACCCCTCATCCCCCAATCCTGGTATGCATGGTACCCCTCGTCCCCCAATCCTGGTATGCATGGTACCCCTCACCCCCCTATCCTGGTATGCATGTTACCCCTCATCCCCCAATCCTGGTATGCATGGTACTCCCTCATCCACCAATCATGGTATGCATGGTCCTCTCACCCCCCTATCCTGGTATGCATGTTACCCCTCATCCCCCAATCCTGGTATGCATGGTCCTGTCATCCCCCAATCCTGGTATGCATGGTACCCCTCATCCCCCAATCCTGGTATGCATGGTACCCCTCATCCCACAATCCTGGTATGCATGGTCCTCTCACCCTCCCTATCCTGTATACATGGTACCCCTCATCCCCCAATCCTGGTATGCATGGTCCCCTCACACACCCCTATCCTGGTATGAATGGTCCTGTCATCCCCCAATCCTGGTATGCATGGTACCCCTCACCCCCCCTATCCTGGTATGCATGATACCCTCATCCCCCAATCCTGGTATGCATGGTACGCCCTCATCCCCCAATCCTGGTATGCATGGTACCCCTCATCCACCAATCCTGGTATGCATGGTCCTCTCACCCTCCCTATCCTGGTATACATGGTACCCCTCATCCCCCAATCCTGATATGCATGGTCCTGTCATCCTCCAGTCCTGGTATGCATGGTACCCCTCATTCCCCAATCCTGGTATGCATGGTACCCCTCATCCTCCAATCCTGGTATACATGGTCCTCTCACCTGCCCTATCTTGGTATGCATGGTCCTGTCATCCCCCAATCCTGGTATGCATGGTACCCCTCATCCCCCAATCCTGGAATGCATGGTACCCCTCACCCCCCAATCCTGGTATGCATGGTACCCCTCATCCCCCAATCCTGGTATGCATGGTACCCCTCACCCCCCAATCCTGGTATCCATGGTACCCCTCATCCCCCAATCCTGATATGCATGGTCCTCTCACCTCCCCTATCCTGGTATGCATGGTCCCCTCACTCCTATTAAAACTACACACATGCAAACAAACAAAAAAAACCATTTATATTCACCCTTCCTTCCTGTGCTCCAGCGCTGTCACCACGTTCTGCTGGAGGCCGGGGGAGGAGTCTGGCACCGGAGTACGCGCATGCCAATAGCATTGTCCGGCACCATATTGATGAAGTCACACTGCAAGTGTGTCTTCAGTAAAATGGCGGCGGATCGCGCTATGCGCATGCGTGATTCCGGCCACACTCCCGCCCGATCTCCGGCCGAAGAGAATCGCCGCGGCAAAGCTCCTCCCAGTCAGATATGTAAGTATGGCGCCGAACATAGCGGTATGCAGTGTGCACGCGTACCGCTATCTCCGACGCCATACACACTCCTCACCGCGCGGCCTCATTCTGTCTGGAGCCAGACTGCGCAGGTGCGTCGCGCTTGCATTGTCTATAAAGGCTTCGGACAGAGTGACTCTTAGCTGGTTATATTATAGATATTATGTATGGTGGTATCATTTGGGCACTGTATGGTAGTACTATATAATGTATGTGGTATCATTATTTGGGCACTGTATGGTTGTATATATTTTATAATGTATGAGGTATCATTATTTGGGCACTGTATCGTAGTATTATGTATTATATTATGTATGGTGGTATCATTTGGGCACTGTATGGTAGTATTATATAATGTATGTGATATCATAGATCTCATAGACTGTAAGCTTGCGAGCAGGGCCCTCATTCCTCTTGGTATTTGTTATAATCTATGTGATTATTGTTATGTTGTAATGTCTATTCTCTGTAGATGTCCCCTCTGATATGTAAAGTGCTGCGGAATATGTCGGCGCTATAGAAATAAACTTTATTATTATTATATCATTATTTGGGCACTGTATGGTAGTATATATTATATTATGTATGGCGGTATCAATATATTATATTATGTATGGTGGTATCATTTGGCGCTGTATGGTAGTATTATGTAATGTATTGTAGTATTGTATAATATATGTAGTATTATATGGGCACTGTATGGTAGTATTATATATTATATGTATGGTGGTATCATTATTTGGGCACTGTATGATAGTATATATTATATTATGTATGGTGGTATCATTTGGGCATTGTATGGTACTATATAATGTATGGTGGTATCATTGTTTGGGCACTGTATGGTACTATATAATGTATGGTGGTATCATTGTTTGGGCACTGTATGGTAGTATTATATAATGTATGTGGCATCATTAGTTGGGCACTGTGTGGTAGCATTCTATTATGCCTGATGGTATTATTTGCTTTCAGTATAGTAGTATTATATACGTTACTTATGGTCTACATATACATATATTACTGAACATCATGTATCAGAATAGGTGGCAGTAGGACCAATATTTACTGGTGTTTTTCACCCCTAAGATGTTGGCAGCCTCCATTGCCCTCTGGGTTTGATGCCCGGTAAGATCCTTCCTGGGTTAATTTCTTGTTAGTGAGCCAGCCGGTCCAATGAAGGCTTCATCACTATGCAGTAACCAGCGTCCCAACAGCTGCCTCCTCGTCAGCATCGTCCCATCTCCTTCCACAAGCAGATGTTTTCCGACCGTCTGCTCCAATTAGTGGGGTTGAGTGCTGTGTGGCGTATTCATGCACATCTTATAGGAAAACAAGACGGCAGGCCTAGACGAGACTTGTTAAATGTGAGGGCAGCTGACAGCCGCAGTCATAGTCCGTAGGGGAACCTCGTAGCCCAGACATTATGTATTAAGATCAAACCCTGTGTGCAGCATGACGAGGGGAGAGAAGCAGCACTCGGGAACCATTCTGGCAATTACATAACGTAGGACTTGGTGCTGCGTAATGTCATCTGTAGGAGCAGCGCGACCCTCCGAGGGACAACCTTTCCATTTAAAATTCATTTATATTGTTCTACCGATCCGTGCTGAAGTGTAAACACGACAAGTGGATGGCGCAGCAACCAGCACACAAAATGTTCTGTGGTCTCAAAAAGTGTGCCACGTCAGGTTCTACTGGGAACAGGTGAGAGTGGACCGAGCTTCAATGCAAAAGACAAAAAAAGAGCAATAAGGTTCAGTGTTCCTGGAGCAGAGTGGTCATATCTTAGATGTCACGAGTGGGTCACGTCCTCCTGGGAGATCTGGGGTTAGACGATTGCTACGTATTGTGAATCACAGATCTTCCATTTAGCCGGTGTGTTTGTGTCCCACATTAAATGGATTTTGTGTCCTTGGGTGCTGAAGAGGTTAACGTCCCTTTCTATGCTGGTCAGAAGCTTGCAGCTCCATTTTCAGCTGCTTCTGATCTGGTCATTTCCTCTCCCTATAAAACCTGGCCAGACCTTCTTCTATGCCTTGCCAGTGAAAGCTTTGCTTCCTAGGGCCTTGGGATCGCTTTGCTGAGTTGGAGATCGTAGTTACTGCTGGAGATTGTTGCGTGCTGTTTTTGGGTGTATGCTTTCCTTCATTGTTGTGTTCCCATTTAGTTGGTACATTTCAATCCTTTAGTGATGCTTGTTGCTTTCTGTTATTCCTGTCTGTCTTACGTGTTTTACACTAGCATTTCTGTCCCAGGCCTCTAGGGGGTGTACAGGAGAACACTAAGGTTGGTGGCGCAAACCTCCTCACCTTTAGAGGTACCTTTGTGAGCAGGGATAGTTAAGGCCCCCTTCCTAGGGACTGTTAGGGCACCTTTCCCTAATCACAAACAGTCACAGCATGACATATGAGGTTTTTTTTGCCATTATTTGGTGGAAATATTTGGACAATGTATAGGGTTGTTTTTTGGTCACCATATACAGTTATAATTTTGGCTCCATATTGTGGCACTATCTCAGTACTGTTGATGATGGTGTGTGTTCACTATATTGCAGTATTATTTGAGCTCTGTTCAGTAGCACTACTTACAACCTATGGGATGTTGATATGTGCTCACTGGCAATGTTATTTTGTCACTGTATGGTGGTACTATATGGCACAGTATGACTTTACCAATGAGGAACTTGCCTATTATTGTGGTTACTATGTGGAGTTATAACTTAGAAATCACATCGTGGGTTTTTTAGGCACTATATTGGGCAATACAGTGCTACTACTTGAATACTGTTTGAGATGTTTGGTCACGATTTGGCTTTGTTATTTGAGCACTGTATGGCAATGTTATTTTGCTATTGTACGGTGAACTATTTAGGTACTGTGAGACTGTTATTGTAGTTGCTATATAGCAATATAATTTAACGATCCTATTGTGTTATTTGGGGCACATCATTTGAATATGTTTTAGTGTTGTCTGCTCGACATATGGTTATATTGTTTAGGAACTGAATGGCTGTATTATTTGAGCTCTGTAGTGTAGTACTCCTTAGATCGGACAAGATAAAGTTGTGCGTGAAGTGTATGCAATGTTATTCTGCTACTGTATGGCAGTACAATTTTGGTACTGTATGGCTTTTCTTTTTCTTATTCTGATAGTTTACAGCAATGTATCAGTGAAGGTAAATTGTTTCAGTCTACAGTTGATAATTTTAATAACAATGGGGATTGCAATTGTAGCAAACACTCAGCTGTGACAAGTATTGGGTCAAGTCAAGGGCAAACTTTTTGATGTGGTGAAAAATGTTCCTGATGGTGATTTTATTATCACACTAGGAAATGCTGACATCATTAGATTTCCCGGTGACCCCAGTCCTTTATTCTCTACAATCGCTGATATCGGATGAGAATGTAGATCTATGTAAATATCTCACCGACTTGTATAATCCTCTGTTCTCAGAGCTGGGGAAGCAATGCCCGGCTGCTGACAAATACGGATTAACAGAAACGTTTCATTCTATGAAATCTTTCAACACAGATGTATTTCCTGCTGAATACAAATAACACAGAGAATGGAGAATGTCATGCAGATCGCTCTTTATATTTACATATATTTTACTTGTGTTTAAGTCTCTCATCTGCTGGGAAATCACGAGGAACTGAGCAAAAACATGCAGTGTCAGAGGCTAATCACTGCAGAGGAACACAGGCAACAGCCACACAGTGCACCACGGAAGGCGAAAGCGGTATCTGTCTCCACACTGATATCACTCTTCAAGAAACTATATACTGGTCAACGGATAGCAGTATTATATCAGCTATATTCTTGTACATAAGAGCAGCATTACAGTTGTGGCCAAAAGTATTGACACCCCTGCATTTCTGTCAGATAATACTCCGTTTCTTCCTGAAAATGATTGCAAACACAAATTCTTTGGTATTATTATCTTCATTTAATTTGTCTTAAATGAAAAAACAAAAAAAAATTGTCCTAAAGCCAAATTGGATATAATTCCATACCAAACATAAAAAAGAGGGTGGACAAAAATATTGGCACTGTTCGAAAAATCATGTGATGCTTCGCCAATTTGTGTAATTAACAGCACCTGTAACTTACCTGTGGCACCTAACAGGTGTTGGCAATAACTAAATCACACTTGCAGCCAGTTGACATGGATTAAAGTTAACTCAACCTCTGTCCTGTGTCCTTGTGTGTACCACATTGAGCATGGCGAAAAGAAAGAAGACCAAAGAACTGTCTGAGGACTTGAGAAACTAAATTGTGAGGAAGCATGAGCAATCTCAAGGCTACAAGTCCATCTCCAAAGACCAGAATGTTCCTGTGTCTACCGTGCACAGTGTCATCAAGAAGTTTAAAGCCCATGGCACTGTGGCTAACCTCCCTAGATGTGGACGGAAAAGAAAAATTGACAAGAGATTTCAACGCAAGATTGTGCGGATGTTGGATAAAGAACCTCGACTAACATCCAAACAAGTTCAAGCTTCCCTGCAGTCCGAGGGTACAACAGTGTCAACCCGTACTATCCGTCGGCGTCTGAATGAAAAGGGACTGTATGGTAGGAGACCCAGGAAGACCCCACTTTTTACCCCGAGACATAAAAAAGCCAGGCTGGAGTTTGCCAAAACTTACCTGAAAAAGCCAAAAACGTTTTGGAAGAATGTTCTCTGGTCAGATGAGACAAAAGTAGAGCTTTTTGGGCAAAGGCATCAACATAGAGTTTACAGGAGAAAAAAAGAGGCATTCAAAGAAATGAACACGGTCCCTACAGTCAAACATGGCGGAGGTTCCCTGATGTTTTGGGGTTGCTTTGCTGCCTCTGGCACTGGACTGCTTGACCGTGTGCCTGGCATTATGAAGTCTGAAGACTACCAACAAATTTTGCAGCATAATGTAGGGCCCAGTGTGAGAAAGCTGGGTCTCCCTCAGGTCATGGGTCTTCCAGCAGGACAATGACCCAAAACACACTTCAAAAAGCACTAGAAAGTGGTTTTAGAGAAAGCACTGGAGACTTCTAAGGTGGTCAGCAATGAGTCCAGACCTGAATCCCATAGAACACCTGTGGAGAGATCTAAAAATGGAGTTTAGAGAAAGCACCCTTCAAATATCAGGGACCTGGAGCAGTTTGCCAAAGAAGAATGGTCTAAAATTCCAGCAGAGCATTGTAAGAAACTCATTGATGGTTACCGGAAGCGGTTGGTCGCAGTTATTTTGGCTAAAGGTTGTGCAACCAAGTATTAGGCTGAGGGTGCCAAAACTTTTGTTTGGCCCATTTTTGGAGTTTTGTGTGAAATGATCAATGTTTTGCTTTTTGCTTCATTCTCTTTTGTGTTTTTCATTTAAGACAAATTAAATGAAGATAATACCAAAGAATTTGTGTTTGCAATCATTTTCAGGAAGAAAAAATTGAGTATTATCTGACAGAATTGCAGGGGTGTCAATACTTTTGGCCACAACTGTAGGGGCATTATTATATTAGTTATATTCTTGTATATAGGGACAGTATTATAGTAGCTATATTTTTTACATAGAGGGCAGTATTATACCAGTTATATTCTTGTACATAGGAGCAGTATTATAGTAGTTATATTCTTGTACATAGAGGGCAGTATTATACCAGTTATATTCTTGTACATAGGAGCAGTATTATAGTAGTTATATTCTTGTACATAGGAGCAGTATTATAGTAGTTATATTCTTGTACATATGAGCAGTATTATACCAGTTATATTCTTGTACATAGGGGCAGTATTATAGTAGTTATATTCTTGTACATAGGAGCAGTATTATAGTAGTTACATTCTTGTACATAGGGGCAGTATTATAGTAGTTACAGTTAGGTCCATATATATTTTAACAGAGACAACATTTTTCTAATTTTGGTTCTATAAATTACCACAATGAATTTTAAACAAAACAATTCAGATGCAGTTGAAGTTCAGACTTTCAGCTTTCATTTGAGGGTATCCACATTAAAATTGGATGAAGGGTTTAGGAGTTTCAGCTCCTTAACATGTGCCACCCTGTTTTTAAAGGGACCAAAAGTAATTGGACAATTGACTCAAAGGCTATTTCATGGACAGGTGTGGGAAATCCCTTCGTTATGTCATTCTCAATTAAGCAGATAAAAGGCCTGGAGTTGATTTGAGGTGTGGTGCTTGCATTTGGAAGGTTTTGCTGTGAAGGAAACATGCGGTCAAAGAAGCTCTCCATGCAGGTGAAATAAGCCATCCTTAAGCTGTAAAAACAGAAAAAACCCATCCGAGAAATTGCTACAACATTAGGAGTGGCAAAACCTACAGTTTGGTACATCCTGAGAAAGAAAGCAAGCACTGGTGAACTCATCAATGCAAAAAGACCTGGGCGCCCACGGAAGACAACAGTGGTGGATGATCGCAGAATAATCTCCATGGTGAAGAGAAACCCCTTCACAACAGCCAACCAAGAGAACAACCCTCTCCAGGAGGTAGGCGTATCAATATCCAAATCTACCATAAAGAGAAGACTGCAGGAAAGTAAATACAGAGGGTTCACTGCACGGTGCAAGCCACTCATAAGCATCAAGAATCAAAAGGCTAGACTGGACTTTGTTAAAAAACATCTAAAAAAGCCAGCACAGTTCTGGAAGAACATTCTTTGGACAGATGAAACCAAGATCAACCTCTACCAGAATGATGGAAAGAGAAAAGTATGGCGAAGGCGTGGTACAGCTCATGATCCAAAGCATACCACATCATCTGTAAAACACGGCGGAGGCAGTGTGATGGCTTGGGCATGCATGGCTGCCAGTGGCACTGGGTCACTAGTGTTTATTGATGATGTGACACAGGACAGAAGCAGCCGAATGAATTCTGAGGTATTCAGAGCCATACTGTGTGCTCAGATCCAGCCAAATGCAGCCAAACTGATAGGTCGACGTTTCATACTACAGATGGACAATGACCCAAAACATAAAGCCAAAGCAACCCAGGAGTTTATTAAAGCAAAGAAGTGGAATATTCTTGAATGGCCAAGTCAGTCACCTGATCTCAACCCAATTGAGCATGCATTTCACTTGTTAAAGACAAAACTTCAGACAGAAAGGCCCACAAACAAACAGCAACTGAAAGCCACCGCAGTGAAGGCCTGGCAGAGCATCAAAAAGGAGGAAAAACAGCATCTGGTGATGTCCATGAGTTCAAGACTTCAGGCAGTCATTGCCAACAAAGGGTTTTCAACCAAGTACTAGAAATGTACAGTTGTGGCCAAATGTATTGACACCCCTGCAATTCTGTCAGATAATACTCAGTTTCTTCCTGAAAATGATTGCAAACACAAATTCTTTGGTATTATCTTCATTTAATTTGTCTTAAATGAAAAAAAAACAAAAGAGAATGAAGCAAAAAGCAAAACATTGATCATTTCACACAAAACTCCAAAAATGGGCTAGACAAAAGTATTGGCACCCTCAGCCTAATGCTTGGTTGCACAACCTTTAGCCAAAATAACTGCGACCAACCGCTTCCGGTAACCATCAATGAGTTTCTTACAATGCTCTGCTGAAATTTTAGACAATTCTTCTTTGGCAAACTGCTCCAGGTCCCTGATATTTGAAGGGTGCCTTCTCCAAACTGCCATTTTTAGATCTCTCTACAGGTGCTCTATGGGATTCAGGTCTGGACTCATTTCTGGCCACCTTAGACGTCTACAGTGCTTTCTCTCAAACCATTTTCTAGTGCTTTTTGAAGTGTGTTTTGGGTCATTGTCCTGCTGGAAGACCCATGACCTCTGAGGGAGACCCAGCTTTCTCACACTGGGCCCTACATTATGCTGCAAAATTTGTTGGTAGTCTTCAGACTTCATAATGCCATGCACACGGTCAAGCAGTCCAGTGCCAGAGGCAGCAAAGCAACCCCAAAAAATCAGGGAACCTCCGCCATGTTTGACTGTAGGGACCGTGTTCTTTTCTTTGAATGCCTCTTTTTTTCTCCTGTAAACTCTATGTTGATGCCTTTGCCCAAAAAGCTCTACTTTTGTCTCATCTGACCAGAGAACATTCTTCCAAAATGTTTTAGGCTTTTTCAGGTAAGTTTTGGCAAACTCCAGCCTGGCTTTTTTAAGTCTCGGGGTAAGAAGTGGGGTCTTCCTGGGTCTCCTACCATACAGTCCCTTTTCATTCAGACGCCGACGGATAGTACGGGTTGACACTGTTGTACCCTCGGACTGCAAGGCAGCTTGAACTTGTTTGGATGTTAGTCGAGGTTCTTTATCCAACATCCGCACAATCTTGCGTTGAAATCTCTTGTCAATTTTTCTTTTCCGTCCACATCTAGGGAGGTTAGCCACAGTGCCATGGGCTTTAAACTTCTTGATGACTCTGCGCACGGTAGACACAGGAACATTCTGGTCTTTGGAGATGAACTTGTAGCCTTGAGATTGCTCATGCTTCCTCACAATTTGGTTTCTCAAGTCCTCAGACAGTTCTTTGGTCTTCCTTCTTTTCTCCATGCTCAATGTGGTACACACAAGGACACAGGACAGAGGTTGAGTCAACTTTAATCCATGTCAACTGGCTGCAAGTGTGATTTAGTTATTGCCAACACCTGTTAGGTGCCACAGGTAAGTTACAGGTGCTGTTAATTACACAAATTAGAGAAGCATCACATGATTTTTCGAACAGTGCCAATACTTTTGTCCACCCTCTTTTTTATGTTTGGTGTGGAATTATATCCAATTTGGCTTTAGGACAATTCTTTTTGTGTTTTTTCATTTAAGACAAATTAAATGAAGATGATAATACCAAAGAATTTGTGTTTGCAATCATTTTCAGGAAGAAACTGAGTATTATCTGACAGAATTTCAGGGGTGTCAATACTTTTGGCCACAACTGTACATTTTATTTACAATTATTTAATCTGTCCAATTACTTTTGGTCCCTTTAAAAACAGGGTGGCACATGTTAAGGAGCTGAAACTCCTAAACCCTTCATCCAATTTTAATGTGGATACCCTCAAATGAAAGCTGAAAGTCTGAACTTCAGCTGCATCTGAATTGTTTTGTTTAAAAATCATTGTGGTAATGTCTAGAACCAAAATTAGACAAATGTTGTCTCTGTCCAAATATATATGGACCTAACTGTATATTCTTGTTCATAGGGACAGTATTATAGTAGTTATATTTTTATACATAGTGTAAGAGGGTGAAGAGGAAGAAGAGCCAAAAGGGGTTACCTCCCCTGCTCCGTGTCCGCAACCACCTAGCCGGGCAGCAGGGTTGCCGGGGGGAAGACTTTCTGGCTTGGACCGACTGCACCATGTGACTGTAGGGGGCCGTGAGGAAAGGGAAGGGGCAGTGGACCGGAAATTGTGCAGGCAGAGGGCACGAAAGGAGAGCGCGCGGCACGCAGAGCAGAGAGCGCGGGACAGAGGCCAGACTGCAGCACCGCGCTCCTGGAGAACGAGAACCCCCCTTCCAGAGACAGAGACCGAAGGAAGAGGTGTAGAGAGCGCCGTATGTGAGTATGTCGACCCGGTAGCCTCCGTGACTAGAGGAGACTTCCCCCCCTGACAGTGCAGAGACAGTGACCCGAGAGCGCAGTCCCGGACACTGCAGTGACAAGCTGGGGCCCCTGAGTTTGGCAGAGAGACTTCCCAGTGTGCGCAGCATCGTTCCTGTGGAGAGACAGTCGAGGTATCATGCAGGGGAGACTCAGGTTAGCAGCATCTCCTTGCTCCTGGCTTTAACCCCTGAGGTCCAAACTTCATTTAGAGAAGAGACTCTAGAGACTGCAAACGCTGCTGTTGTCGATGCCAACGTGGGAGAAGTAGACCCCTTCAATCAAGCTTTCCCCAGACTGATAAGTTCTATTTTTCTGAGTTTAACCGTTTCAACGCCCGCATAACTGTTTTATTGCTTTCTACAGCTCCATTGTGCTGTTCTACTGGTTTATACTGTCACCTTTAACCCCCTACTGCTCCTCCCTGCATGGAGAGAAAATGCTTGTAAATAAATCTTTAGCTCTTCGTCTGTCTCGGATCAGTGGTGACATCCTCAGTACCTGCAGTTTATTACAAGTGGCGTAGTCGGCAGGATGTCGCACAATGGCGTGGAAGGGGCAGAATAAGCAGTTGGAGGAGGCCCCAGGTCTAGCATCTCTCTGGGAGCCACGTTAAATAATTTGCCAAAATTCTCTGGGAGCAATG
This sequence comes from Dendrobates tinctorius, assembly GCF_039654945.1. Lineage (NCBI taxonomy): Eukaryota > Metazoa > Chordata > Amphibia > Anura > Dendrobatidae > Dendrobates > Dendrobates tinctorius. Next base: position 32,919,765 of record NW_027361696.1, on the reverse strand, counting down.
TTATGTTGTGGAGTTGGACGGACTGCATCTTGGGGATGATGCGGATGCATCCCATGATGCCGGCCCTGGAGGCAGAGATAGCAGTGATGGCCCTAGAAGGGGAGGCATGGGACTCTTTTGCTTAGATTCCCCCAGGCAACAGATACCCTGGACAAAGTTTACCCTAGACAAAGTTCTACGTATACTTAAGGAGACGCATGGGGAACCCACTGACGTAGGGGAGCTGCGCATGCGACTGTTTCACTGGATTCAAAGAGAGGGGGAGACTGTGATGCAGTTTATGAATGCCCTGCAGGAACTCTATACTGCCATTGTTCGGAAGGATGGCATAGGCGTAGGGCCAATTGACGTGGTACTATGAGAACAGCTGGTGACGGGCTTGCATGACGTGATGATGAAGTAGGCCTTGCGAGAGAGCATGCGGGTAAAGCCAGACATGACTTTCTCTGTGGTCGGGAGTGAGGCGCGCACGCGTGAGCAGGAGCAGAGAGTGATAGTGCCGGTGGGGAAGGTACGGAGTGGGGAGGTAATTGCCACCACGGCTGCTGCCCCCCATTGGGTGGAAGACTTGAAGAAGGAGATTGAACAGTTCGGTGAAGAAATGGCTGAATCCAAGAAAATCCCGACTGTAGAGTGCAGCCCACTGGTGCGAAACAGAGAGACCGCCCCCCAACGTAAGTCTAGTGTCACCCGGCGAAGAGGACCACCTGCATGTTACAGCTGCGGAGAACCCGGTCATATCGCTCGGTGGTGCCCTCGGCGGAACCGACCTTCCCAGCGTCATCCGTTAAACTAGACGGCTCCGAGTTTGGGGGACGCCGCCTGGAGCCTGAAAATATGAGGAGTATCAGAAGTCCCACCAGCCTCGTTTCCACGTGTCCCTTGGTCTGGGCCGAGATGAATGGACGAGCAGTACGTTGCCTAGTAGACATTGGCTCTCAGGTTACCACCATGCCTGCAGGATATTTCCGCTGACACTTCACAAAGTTTGTCGTTGTGACACCAACAACACTGCCGAGTCCACAGCTCATGCCATCTGCAAGCAGTATTATAGTAGTTATATTCTTATACATAGATAGGGCAGTATTATAGTAGTTATATTCTTGTACATAAGGGCCGTATTGTAGTAGTTATATTCTTATACATAGGGCAGTATTACAGTAGTTATATTCTTGTACATAGGGTAGTATTATAGTAGTTATATTCTTATACATCGGGGACAGTATTATAGTAAATATATTCTTATACATAGGGCAGTATTATAATAGTTATATTCTTGTACATAGGGGCAGCATTACAGGAGTTATATTCTTGTACATAGGAGCAGTATTATAGTAGTTATATTCTTGTACATAGGGGCAGTATTATGGTAATTATATTCTTGTACATAGGAGCAGCATTAGAGTAGTTATATTCTTGTACATAGGGAGCAGCATTAGAGTAGTTATATTCTTGTACATAGGGAGCAGTATTATAGTAGTTATATTCTTGTACACAGGGGGCAGTATTATAGTAGTTATATTCTTGTACATAGGGGGCAGTATTATAGTAGTTATATTCTTGTACATAGGGGGCAGTATTATAGTAGTTATATTCTTGTACATAGGGGGCAGTATTATAGTAGTTATATTCTTGCACATAGGAGCAGTATTATAGTAGTTATATTCTTGCACATAGGAGGCAGTATTATAGTAGTTATATTCTTGTACATGGGGCAGTATTATAGTAATTATATTTTTGTACATAGGAGCAGCATTATAGTAGTTATATTTTTGGACATAGGGGGCAGTATTACAGTAGTTATATTCTTGTACATAAGGGCCAGTACTATAGTAGTTAAATAGAAAACAGTGCATATGCAGTTATAAAGTTATTTCTATCTGGGCCATTTCTAGCTTACAGCAATTTTCAGAACTCCCATAAAGATGAATAAAAACGTAGAAATAGTAAAGTATTCTGATTGCAAAATGTGGTGGAAAAACATATTCCCAGTTGAAGTTATCCCCTGCTGCCTCTGGTCAGTGTATCAATGAAGATATATGCACTGATATGATGACAGATTTGTATATTTGCTCATCCTTCCTTTAAACTTGTCAGTGCTATCAGGTTTATTTTACGGGAACCTGCCATATCAGCTTTATAAAAGAGCCATGGGGTGCAGATCAGCAGATGTAAGATTTGGTAGTGTTGTCTCTTTCGCAGTTTTGATCTACAGAAGCTTTGGCTCCCGGCAATCACTGAGTAAATCTAAGAAGAAGCCTCGATCATTTCTCTGACTTCAGAGCATAAATTTATTTTACAAGTTGATAATCACCCCCTTGGGGGAGATGTTATTACACAAGAAAGGATTATCAGCCGTTCTCCACAGTCCTGCCTTGTATTTGTATCACTCAAAACCACTTTTACAGCACTCAAGACTCCTGGGTGTTAACGTTAGTGAACCATGGATGTGATGGCATTCATTAGAGGTAAGGACCAAATTTATTATGTGACCTTAGGATCTTGAAGGACAGTAATAGGAGTGTATGTATCTAGGCGGAAGATATGTCTTCTACCAACATTAACAAGCATAGCTTGAGCATAAGTCATGTAATACTGCCCCTATGCACTGTACAAGGATGCTATAAACATGCTACCTCCTATTAAAAAGGCAATGACAAGAATAATACATCCCATATGTACAAGAAGATAACTACTATAATTTCCCCTAAGTATAAGAATATAACTACTACAGTGATATTTGTAATTTGTATGTACAGCACCATAAAATCAAAGGTGCTATATAAATAAATAATAATAATAACTACCATAATATTTCCCCTATGTACAATAATATAACTACTATATAACTACTATAATATTGCCCCCCCATGTACAAGAATATAACTACTATAATACTGTCCCTATGTACAAGAATATAACTGCTATAATACTGCCCCCTATGTACAAGAATATAACTACTATAATACTGTCCCTATGTACAAGAATATAACTGCTATAATACTGCCCCCTATGTAAAAGAATATAACTACTATAATACTGCCCCCATGTACAAGAATATAACTACTATAATACTGTCCCTATGTACAAGAATATAACTGCTATAATACTGCCCCCTATGTAAAAGAATATAACTGCTATAATACTGCCCCCTATGTACAAGAATATAACTGCTATAATACTGCCCCTATGTACAAGAATATAACTGCTATAATACTGCCTCTATGTACAAGAATATACAGTTGTGGCAAAAAGTATTGACACCCATGCAATTCTGTCAGATAATACTTTCTTCCCGAAAATGATTGCAAACACAAATTCTTTGGTATTATTATCTTCATTTAATTTGTCTTAAATGAAAAAACACAAAAAGAATTGTCCTAAAGCCAAATTGGATATAATTCCACACCAAACATAAAAAAGAGGGTGTACAAAAGTATTGGCACTGTTCGAAAAATCATGTGATGCTTCTCTAATTTGTGTAACTAACAGCACCTGTAACTTCCCTGTGGCACCTAACAGGTGTTGGCAATAACTAAATCACACTTGCAGCCAGTTGACATGGATTAAAGTTGACTCAACCTCTGTCCTGTGTCCTTGTGTGTACCACATTGAGCATGGCGAAAAGAAAGAAGACCAAAGAACTGTCTGAGGACTTGAGAAACCAAATTGTGAGGAAGCATGAGCAATCTCAAGGCTACAAGTCCATCTCCAAAGACCTGAATGTTCCTGTGTCTACCGTGCGCAGTGTCATCAAGAAGTTTAAAGCCCATGGCACTGTGGCTAACCTCACTAGATGTGGACGGAAAAGAAAAATTGACAAGAGATTTCAACGCAAGATTGTGCGGATGTTGGATAAAGAACCTCGACTAACATCCAAACAAGTTCAAGCTTCCCTGCAGTCCGAGGGCACAACAGTGTCAACCCGTACTATCCGTCGGCATCTGAATGTCAAACATGGCGGAGGTTCCCTGATGTTTTGGGGTTGCTTTGCTGCCTCTGGCACTGGACTGCTTGACCGTGTGCATGGCATTATGAAGTCTGAAGACTACCAACAAATTTTGCAGCATAATGTAGGGCCCAGTGTGAGAAAGCTGGGTCTCCCTCAGAGGTCATGGGTCTTCCAGCAGGACAATGACCCAAAATACACTTCAAAAAGCACTAGAAAATGGTTTGAGAGAAAACACTGGAGACTTCTAAGGTGGCCAGCAATGAGTCCAGACCTGAATCCCATAGAACACCTGTGGAGAGATCTAAAAATGGCAGTTTGGAGAAGGCACCCTTCAAATATCAGGGACCTGAAGCAGTTTGCCAAAGAAGAATGGTCTAAAATTCCAGCAGAGCATTGTAAGAAACTCATGGATGGTTACCGGAAGCGGTTGGTCGCAGTTATTTTGGCTAAGGTTGTGCAACCAAGTATTAGGCTGAGGGTGCCAATACTTTTGTGTGGCCCATTTTTGGAGTTTTGTGTGAAATGATCAATGTTTTGCTTTTTGCTTCATTCTCTTTTGTGTTTTTTTTTCATTTAAGACAAATTAAATGAAGATAATACCAAAGAATTTGTGTTTGCAATCATTTTCAGGAAGAAACTGAGTATTATCTGACATAATTGCAGGGGTGTCAATACTTTTGGCCACAACTGTAGCTACTATAATACTGCTCCTATGTACAAGAATATAACTACTTTAATACTGCTCCTATGTACAAAAATATAACTTCTATAATACTGCCCCTATGTACAGTACAGTAATATAACTGCTATAATACTGCCACCTATGTACAAGAAAAAACTACTATAATACTGCCACCTATGTACAAGAATAAAACTACTATAATACTGCCACCTATGTACAGGAATAAAACTACTATAATACTGCCTCTGTGTACAAGAATATAATTACTATAATACTGCTCCCTATGTGCAAGAATATAACTACTATAATACTGCCCCCATGTACAAGAATATAACTTTTATAATACTGCTCCTATGTACAGTAATATAACGACTATAATACTGCCACCTATGTACAAGAATATAACTTCTATAATACTGCTCCTATGTACAAGAATATAACTACTATAATACTGCTCCTATGTACAAGAATAAAACTACTATAATACTGCCTCTGTGTACAAGAATATAACTACTATCATGCTGCCCCATGTACAAGAATATAACTACTATAATACTGCTCCTATGTACAAGAATATAACTACTATAATACTGACCCCTATGTACAAGAATATAACTACTATAATACTGACCCCTATGTACAAGAATATAACTACTATAATACTGCTCCTATGTACAAGAATATAACTACTATAATACTGACCCCTATGTACAAGAATATAACTACTATAATACTGCCACCTATGTACAAGAATATAACTACTTTAATGCTGGCCTTATGTATTGGAGTTGCTTATAACCTTATGTGAACTCTTATCTGAGCAATATATTTAGAATTTTACACTTTTTAACCCATTCCTGTCTAGGTGGAACACTTATATAATGATAACTGGTTAGTGTCGTACATTATTGATGCTGTGGTGCTGGAGAATCTCGCTTGATGACTGGGGTAGATGACAGCCATCTGTGAATGTGGCAGAATTGGGCAGAACATGTGGCATCAGATTGCACTTGGGGATTTTAACAACTATAGAGACTAAGTTTGTGGATGGACACAGATGGCGGTGAGAGAATGACCTGAGGAGGCTTCGCCCAGACACTCACAGGCCACGCGGGCCTCGGAGCACGGCCTCAGGTTGTAACATACCTTATAACCATAAAGGTGATAGTGGCAGGAGCATGGGGCTGCAGCAGCACAGAGTATTTTAGGAGAGGAGGGTTTTGATCTTGGGCTGAGAATTAAATGATGGAAGTGGTGGAAATACCAGCAGCGCAGAGTCTTTTATGATTTTGTGTAGATTACAGATTGAGGAAGGACTAGAGCCAGGTTTTCAGTAGCGCAGAATATTTCAGAGGCTGACAGTTTTGTGGTCACATAGTGTAAGGTGCAGCGTTTGAAGTGTTATTTTGTGACTGCAGGGGATGGAGCTTCAGGCGAGAAGTAAATGCAAATTTTAAAGATGTTTTCTTCTACTTTTGTGACAGGTGGGAGATGAGGGGACGCTCCCGATCACGCATTACCCGCGCATGCATTACTGGACGGTGATATTAATACCGGCCCATTGCCCAATCTGAAGCCATAAGCAAAATGACGATTTTCTGATGAAGAATCAAATGGAGGAGAATCCTCTAATGCAAAAGCAAGATGATGAATTGTTGGTGCAGAACAATGCTGCAAAACTGACCTATTTCTTACAGATTCCTGTCAGTGGAGAAGACACAGAAGTAACTAAGGGATGAAATAAATAGCCCGCCTGATCTATGTTTTACCTAGCTATTTTATTCTGCAATTTTTTTTTGCTCTAGTCACATCCCAAGCTGCATTCAAAATAAAGTTAGCTCTAAGGCAGCAAAACTCATTTGCCTGGTGTCCCCTGCTGGCGGTGTTTGATCATCGCACATTCTGGCCTGAAGCCTAATGTCCAGTCCTGTTCTATGCCTCTTACATGTCATTTATAGTTCTTCTGTCCTTTTCATCACATTCCAAACTAGATGGGCATTTCCTGAAGGAAATACATGGTGCTTGAACAGCGCTGCCAGCTTTACAGCAGTGTATCAGGTGTCGACTGTAAGAAAGTAAAGTTAGAATATGAATGTTGTGTATAGCCACTTTGGCACATTCGGTATCTCAGTAGCCACTTTGGCCACTTGGTAGCTACTTTGGCACATTCGGCACCTCTGTAGTCACTTTGGCCACTTGGTAGCCATTTTGGCACATTCGGCCCCTCGGTAGCCACTTTGGCCACTTGGTAGCCACTTTGGCACATTCGGCACCTCGGTAGCCACTTTGGCCACTTGGTAGCCACTTTAGCCATGTTGACACATGCTGCCACTTTGCCTCGGGGGCCACTTTGGCACACTGGGCTTCTAAAGCCACTTTGGCGTCTGACTGCAGTGATGGCGAACCTTGGCACTCCAGCTGTTTGAGAACTACAACTCCCAGCATGCCTCAACTGCTGCAGGTTGCAAGGGCATGCTGGGAGTTGTAGTTTTACAACAGCTGGAGTGCCAAGGTTAGCCATCATTGGGTGGGGCTTTTCAGAAGCCATTGCCGTGCTGCGCCTTTAAGACCTTGAATCAGTGATCTGTCAGCTTCTATTAGCTAATACGGGTCATGTGTGGAAGCTGCATTTGCACAGCTGCCATCTTTGTAAGGTCACTGCACCTGTGCTGTGGCTTCAATCCATGTCAGTTGGGGGTCATGGAAAGGTCACCATTAATTCCTATGGGAAAATTTTTGCTTAAAATGCGATTTTTTTAAAGAAAACTACAAATCGGATCGACTCCAAAAATACATAGCACACCTGTCCCCACCGAGGGCTTCGAAACGCTGCCTGAACAGGGTGTCTGCGCCGAGCGGTTCAGGCCGCATTAATTGCAGAAAATACGGAGAAGAAGTAGAACTAGATGTGTATTTCCTGAAGGAAGTACAGATAGTGGTTTGAAATGCTGCCCCTTTAAGAGAGACTTGCCTGCTGCACCTGCAAGACTTTCAACTCAGGATCCGTTTTAACTGTGGGTGCCTCTCAGGGGCCACTTTGGCCTCAGGGTCCGATTTTGTGGGTGGGGCCCTCAGGGCCCGATTTTGTGGGTGGGGCCCCTCAGGGTCCGATTTTGTGGCGGGGGCACCTCAGGGTCCGATTTGGTGGGTGGGGCCCCTCAGGGTCCGATTTGGTGGCCGGGTCCCCTCAGGGGCTGATTTGGTGGGTGGGGCCCCTCAGGGTCCGATTTTGTGGCCGGAGCCCCCCAGGGTCTGATTTGGTGGTTGGGGCCCCTCAGGGTCCAATCTTGTGGGTGGGGCCCCTCAGGGTCCGATTTTGTGGGTGGGGCCCCTCAGGGTCTGATTTTTTGGCCGGGGCCCCTCAGGGTCCGATTTGGTGGGTGGGGCCCCTCAGGGTACGATTTTGTGGCCGGGGCCCCTCAGGGTCCGATTTGGTGGGTGGGGCCCCTCAGGGTCCGAATTGGTGAGCGGGGCCCCTCAGGGTCCGATTTGGTGACCGGGGCCCCTCAGGGTCCAATTTGGTTGGCGGGGACCCTCGGGGTACGATTTGGTGGGCGGGATCCCTCGGGGTCCAATTTGGTGGGCGGGGCCCGATTTGGTGGGCGGGGCCCCTCGGGGTCCGATTTTGTGGGTGGGGCCCCTCGGGGTCCGATTTGGTGGGCGGGGCCACTCTAGGTCTGATTTGGTGGGCGGGACCACTCTGGGTCCGATTTGGTGGGCGGGGCCCCTCAGAGTTCAATTTGGTCAGCGGGGCCCCTCAGGGTCCGATTTTGTGGTTGGGGCCCCTCAGGGTCCGATTTTGTGGTTGGGCCTTTCAGAATCCGATTTAGTGGGCGGGGCCCCTCAGGGTCCGATTTGGTGGGCGGGGCCCCTCAGGGTCCAATTTGGTGGGCGGGGCCACTCTGGGTCTGATTTGGTGGGCGGGGCCACTCTGGGTCCGATTTGGTGGACGGGGCCCTTCAGGGTCCAATTTGGTGGGCGGGGACACTGAGTCTGATTTTGTGGGTTGGGCTCCTCAGGGTCCGATTTTGCGGCCGGGGCCCCTCAGGGTCCGATTTTGTTTCCGGGGCCCCTCAGGGTCCGATTTTGTTTCTGGGGCCCCTCAGGGTCCGATTTTGTGGCTGGTGCCTCTCAGGGTCCGATTTTGTGGTTGGGTCCCCTCAGGGTCCGATTTTGTGGCTGGAGCCTCTCAGGGTCCGATTTTGTGGTTGGGGCCCCACAGGATCTGATTTTGTGGCCGGGGTACCTCAGGGTCCGATTTTGTGGCCGGGGCCCCTGAGGGTCCAATTTTGTGGGTGGGGCCCCTCAGGGTCCGATTTTGTGGTTGGGGCCCCTCAGGATCCAATTTTGTGGGTGGGGCCCCTCAGGATCCGATTTTGTGGTTGGGGCCCCTCAGGGTTCAATTTTGTAGGTGGGGTCCCTCAGGGTCCGATTTTGTGGCCGGGGCCCCTCAGGGTGCGATTTTGTGGTTGGGGCCCCTCAGGGTCCGATTTTGTGGGTGGGGCCCCTCAGGGTCCGATTTTGTGGGTGGGGCCCCTCAGGGTCCGATTTTGTGGGTGGGGCCCCTCAGGGTCCGATTTTGTGGTTGGGGCCCCTCAGGGTCCGATTTTGTGGGTGGGGCCCCTCAGGGTCCGATTTTGTGAGTGGGGCCCCTCAGGGTCCGATTTTGTGGCCGGGGCCCCTCAGGGTCCGATTTTGTGGGTGGGGCCCCTCAGGGTCCGATTTTGTGGGTGGGGCCCCTCAGGGTCCAATTTGGTGGGCGGGGCCACTCTGGGTCTGATTTGGTGGGCGAGGCCACTCGGTCCGATTTGGTGGGCGGGGCCACTCTGGATCCAATTTGGATGCCAGGGTTGCTCAGCCTCCTTTTTGTAGGCCAGGGTCTATCAGCCTCCGATTTGGAGCCTTGGGTCACTCAGCTTTCGATTTGGCGCGCCGGCCCTTTAAGACTCATTTTGGTGCGCCGGCTTTTTAAGAATCACTTTGGCGCGTCGGCCCTTTAAGAGCCAGGGTGGCTCACTGGGCTTCTAAATCCACTTTGGTGCACACATTCTCTCTCAGGGGCGTGCGTCATGTGATGAAGCTAGATTTGCATTTGTGCTGTGGGATTTGCTTTAAGAGCTGATATTATGTGGCAGAAGCTCTGTTCTGGGGGCGTCATGTGGTGTTCGTAGGCGTTGGCATAGTAACTGGGTGTGCCTGCGCATATCAATGAGCTCAACTGCCATTTCAATCGCCTCGGCATGTTTTAAGCTTCCCATTGAAAAGCATTGGAGACAGTGCATTCCAATGACGGGAAAAAAAATTTTCAAATGCAAATTGCGCAAAAACTACAAATCCGATCGACACGAAAAATACTTAGCACACCTCTCATGGACGCTGGCTTCGAAACGACACCTCAATGGAGTCTGTGCGTGTAGCGGTTTGGGCCGCATTAATTGCGGAAATCAACTGAATAATAAGAAGAACTAGATGTGTATTTCCCGAAGGAAGTACAGATAGTGGTTTGAAATGGTGCCCGGGCTGCCCCTTTAAGAGAGACTTGCCTGCTGCCCCAGCAAGACTTTCAACTCAGGATCCGTTTTAAGTGTGGGTGCCTCTCAGGGGCCACTTTGGCCTCAGGGTCTGATTTGGTGGGTGGGGCCCTCAGGATCCGATTCGGTGGCCTGGGCTGCTTAGGGTTTGAATTGGTGGCCGGGGCCCCTCAGGGTCTGATTTTGTGGCTGGGGCCAATCAGGGTCCGATTTTGTGGGTGGGGCCACTCTGGGTTCGATTTTGTGGTTGGGGCCCCTCAGGGTCCGATTTTATGAGTGGGGCCCCTCAGGGTCCGATTTTGTGTCCGAGGCCTATCAGGGTCCCTCTTTGTGGTTGGGGCCTTTCAGAATCCGATTTGGTGAGTGGGGCCCCTCAGGGTCCGATCTGGTGAGTGGGGCCCCTCAGGGTCTGATTTGGAGGGTGGGGCCCCTCAGGGTCTGATTTTGTGGCCGGGGCCCCTCAGGGTCCGATTTTGTGGTTGGTGCCCCTCAGAGTCCGATTTTGTGGCCGGCGCCCCTCAGGGTCTGATTTTGTGGTTGGTGCCCCTCAGGGTCCGATTTTGTGGCCGGCGCCCCTCAGGGTCCGATTTCGTGGCCGGGGCCCCTCAGGGTCCGATTTTGTGGCTGGGGCCCCTCAGGGTCCGATTTTGTGGCCGGGGCCTCTCAGGGTCCGATTTTGTGGTTGGTCCGCTCAGGGTCCGATTTTGTGGCCGGGGCCCCTCAGGTTCCGATTTTGTGGCCGGGGCCCCTCAGGGTCCGATTTTGTGGCTGGGGCCCCTCAGGGTCTGATTATGTTGGTTGGCCCCCTCAGGATCCGATTTTGAGGGTGGGGCCCCTCAGGGTCTGATTTTGTGGCCGGGGCCCCTCAGGGTCCGATTTTGTGGTTGGGGCCCCTCAGGGTCTGATTTTGTGGCCGGGTCTACTCAGGGTCCGATTTTGAGGGTGGGGCCCCTTAGGGTCCTATTTTGTGGTTGGGGCCCCTCAGGGTCCGATTTGGTGGGCGGGGCCTCTCAGGGTCCGATTTTGAGGGCGGGGCCCCCCAGAGTCTGATTTTGTGGGCGGGGCACCTGAGGGTCCGATTTGGTGGGCGGGGCCCCTCTGGGTTCGATTTTGTGGCCGGGGTCTCTCAGGGTCCAATTTTGTGGCCGGGGCCCCTTAGGGTCCGATTTTGTGGTTGGGGGCCCTCAGGGTCCGATTTTGTGGGTGGGGCCCCTCAGAGTCCGATTTGGTTGGCGGGGCCCCTCAGGGTCCGATTTGGTGGGCGGGGCCTCTCAAGGTCTGATTTTGAGGGCGGGGCCCCTCAGGGTCCGATTTTGTGGGCGGGGCCCCTCAGGGTCCAATTTTGTGGGTGGGGCCCCTCAGGGTCCAATTTTGTGGGTGGGGCCCCTCTGGGTTCGATTTTGTGGCCGGGGTCTCTCAGGGTCCGATTTTGTGGCCGGGGCCCCTCAGGGTCCGATTTTGTGGTTGGTGCCCCTCAGGGTCCGATTTTGTGGCCGGCGCCCCTCAGGGTCTGATTTTGTGGTTGGTGCCCCTCAGGGTCCGATTTTGTGGCCGGCGCCCCTCAGGGTTTGATTTCGTGGCCGGGGCCCCTCAGGGTCCGATTTTGTGGCTGGGGCCTCTCAGGGTCCGATTTTGTGGCTGGGGCCCCTCAGGGTTTGATTTCGTGGCCGGGGCCCCTCAGGGTCCGATTTTGTGGCTGGGGCCTCTCAGGGTCCGATTTTGTGGCTGGGGCCCCTCAGGGTCCGATTTTGTGGCCGGGGCCCCTCAGGTTCCGATTTTGTGGCTGGGGCCCCTCAGGGTCCGATTTTGTGGCTGGGGCCCCTCAGGGTCCGATTTTGTGGCTGGGGCCCCTCAGGATCCGATTTTGAGGGTGGGGCCCCTCAGGGTCCGATTTTGTGGCCGGGGCCCCTCAGGGTCCGATTTTGTGGTTGGGGCCCCTCAGGGTCTGATTTTGTGGCCGGGTCTACTCAGGGTCCGATTTTGAGGGCGGGGCCCCTTAGGGTCCTATTTTGTGGTTGGGGGCCCTCAGGGTCCGATTTTGTGGTTGGGGCCCCTCAGGGTCTGATTTTGTGGGTGGGGCCCCTCAGAGTCCAATTTGGTTGGCGGGGCCCGTCAGTGTCCGATTTTGTGGCCGGGGCCCCTCAGGGTCCGATTTTGTGGCCGGGGCCCCTCAGGGTCCGATTTTGTGGCTGGGGCCCCTTTGCTTCCGATTTGGCGGGCCTTCATGGTCCGATTTGGTGGGCGGGGTCACTCTGGGTCCGATTTGGTGGACGGAGCTCCTCAGGGTCCGATTTGGTGGGCAGGGCCCCTCTGGGTCCGATTTGGTGGGCGGGGCCCTTCAGGGTCCGATTTGGTGGGTGGGGCCACTCAGGGTCTGATTTTGTGGCCGGGGGCCCTCAGGGTCTGATTTTGTGGGTGGGGCCCATCAGGGTTCGATTTTGTGGCCGGGGCCCCTCAGGGTCCGATTTTGTGGGTGGGGCCCCTCAGGGTCCGATTTGGTGGGTGGGGCCCCTCAGGGTCCGATTTTGTGGGCGGGGCCCCTCAGGGTCCAATTTGGTTGGCGGGGACCCTCTGGGTCCGATTTGGTGGGCGGGATCCCTCGGAGTTCAATTTGGTCAGCGGGGCCCCTCAGGGTCCGATTTTGTGGTTGGGGCCTTTCAGAATCCGATTTAGTGGGCGGGGCCCCTCAGGGTCCGATTTGGTGGGCGGGGCACCTCAGGGACCAATTTGGTGGGCGGGGCCCCTCAGGGTCCAATTTGGTGGGCGGGGCCACTCTGGGTCTGATTTGGTGGGCGGGGCCACTTTGGGTCCGATTTGGTGGACGGGGCCCTTCACGGTCCAATTTGGTGGGCGGGGACACTCTGAGTCTGATTTCGTGGGCGGGGGCCCTCAATGTCCGATTTGGTGGGCTGTGCAACTCTGGGTCCGTTTTCGGTGGGCGGGGCCACACTGGGTCCGATTTGGAGGCCAAGGTGGCTCAGCCTCCGATTTTAAGGCCGGGGTGGCTCAGCCTCCGATTTGGAGCCTGGGGTCACTCAGCTTTCGATTTGGCGCGTCGGCCCTTTAAGACTCATTTCGGTGCGGCGGCCCTTTAAGAATCACTTTGGCGCTTCGGCCCTTTAAGAGCCAGTTTGGCTCACTGGGCTTCTAAATACACTTTGGCGCACATTCTCTCTCAGGGGCATGTGTCATGTGATGAAGCTAGATTTGCATTTGTGCTGTGGGTTTCGCTTTAAGAGCTGATATTATGTGGCAGAAGCTCTGTTCTGGAGATGTCATGTGACGTTCGTAGGCGTTGGCATAGTAACTGGTTCTGCCTGCGCATATCAATGAGCTCAACTGCCATTTCAATCGCCTCAGGGCACGTTTTGCCATTTCCCCATTCAAATGCATTGAGACAATTCATTCCAATGATGGGAAAAAAATTTTCTAACGCAAATTGCGCAAAAACTACCAATCTGATTGACACGAAAAATACTTAGCACACCTCTCATGGACGCTGGCTTCGAAACGACACCTCAACGGAGTCTGTGCGTGTAGCGGTTCGGGCCGCATTAATTGCGGAAATCAACTTAATAATAATAATAATAATAAGAAGAAGAACTAGATGTGTATTTCCTGAAGGAAGTACAGATAGTGGCTTGAAATGCTGCCCGGGCTGCCCCTTTAAGAGAGACTTGCCTGCTGCACCTGCAAGACTTTCAACTCAGGATCCGTTTAACTGTGGGTGCCTCTCAGGGGCCACTTTGTCCTCAGGGTCCGATTTTGTGGGCGGGGCCCTCAGGGCCCGATTTTGTGGGTGGGGCACCTCAGGGTCCGAATTGGTGGGTGAGGCCCCTCAGGGTCCGATTTTGTGGCTGGGGCCCCTCAGGGTCTGATTTTGTGGCTGGGGCCCCTCAGGGTCCGATTTTGTGGCTGGGGCCCCTCAGGGTCTGATTTTGTGGCTGGGTCCCCTCAGGGTCCGATTTTGAGGGCGGGGCCCCTCAGGGTCCGATTTTGTGCGCGGGGCCCCTCAGGGTCCGATTTTGTGGGTGGGGCCCCTCAGGGTCCGATTTTGCTGCTGGGGCCCCTCAGGGTCTGATTTTGTGACTGGGGACTCTCAGGGTCTGATTTTGTGGCCGGGGTCTCTCAGGGTCAGATTTTGTGGCCGGGGCCCCTCAGGGTCTGGATTTGTGGGTGGGTCCCCTCAGGGTCCGATTTTGTGGGTGGGGCCCCTCAGGGTCCGATTTTGTGGCTGGGGTCCCTCAGGGTCCGATTTTGTGGGTGGGGCCCCTCAGGATCTGATTTTGTGGCTGGGGCCCCTCAGGGTCTGATTTTGTGGGTGGGGCCCCTCAGGGTCCGATTTTGTGACCGGGGCACCTCAGGGTCTGATTTTGCGGTTGGGGCCCCTCGGGGTCCGATTTTGTGGCTGGGGCCCCTCAGGGTCTGATTTTGTGACCAGGGACCCTCAGGGTCTGATTTTGTGGTTGGGGCCCCTCAGGGTTCGATTTTGTGGCCGGGGTCTCTCAGGGTCCGAGTTTGTGGCCGGGGCCCCTCAGGGTCTGGATTTGTGGGTGGGTTCCCTCAGGGTCCGATTTTGTGGGTGGGGCCCCTCAGGGTCCGATTTTGTGGCTGGGGTCCCCCAGGGTCTGATTTTGTGGGTGGGGCCCCTCAGGGTCCGATTTTGTGACTGTGGCACCTCAGGGTCTGATTTTGTGGTTGGGGCCCCTCAGGGTCCGATTTTGTGTTAGGGCCCCTCAGGGTCTGATTTTGTGGGTGGGGCCCCTCAGGGTCCGATTTTGTGACCGGGGACCCTCAGGGTCTGATTTTGTGGTTGGGGCCCCTCAGGGTCCGATTTTGTGGCCGGGGTCTCTCAGGGTCCGATTTTGTGGCCGGGGCCCCTCAGGGTCCGATTTTGTGACTGGGGCCCCTCAGGGTCTGATTTTGTGACCGGGGCCCCTCTGGGTTCGATTTTGTGGGTGGGGCCCCTCAGGGTCTGATTTTGTGGGTGGGGCCCCTCAGGGTCTGATTTTGTGGGTGAGGCCCCTCAGGGTCTGATTTTGTGGGTGGGGCCCCTCAGGGTCTGATTTTGTGGGTGAGGCCCCTCAGGGTCCGATTTTGTGACCGGGGCACCTCAGGGTCTGATTTTGTGGTTGGGGCCCCTCAGGGTCCTATTTTGTGACTGGGGCCCCTCTAGGTTCGATTTTGTGGCCGGGGTCTCTCAGGGTCCGATTTTGTGGTTGGGGCCCCTCAGGGTCTGATTTTGTGGCCGGGCCCACTCAGGGTCCGATTTTGTGGGTGGGGCCCCTTAGGGTCTGATTTTGTGGGTGGAGCCCCCTGGGTCCATTTTGGTGGGCGGGGCCACTCTGGGTCCCATTTAGTGGGCGGTGCCCCTCATGGTCTGATTTGGTGGGCGGGGCCCCTCTGGGTCCGATTTGGTGGGCGGGGCCCTTCAGGGTCTGATTTTGTGGGTGAGGCCCCTCAGGGTCCGATTTTGTGACCGGGGCACCTCAGGGTCTGATTTTGTGGTTGGGGCCCCTCAGGGTCCTATTTTGTGACTGGGGCCCCTCTAGGTTCGATTTTGTGGCCGGGGTCTCTCAGGGTCCGATTTTGTGGTTGGGGCCCCTCAGGGTCTGATTTTGTGGCCGGGCCCACTCAGGGTCCGATTTTGTGGGTGGGGCCCCTTAGGGTCTGATTTTGTGGGTGGAGCCCCCTGGGTCCATTTTGGTGGGCGGGGCCCCTCAGGGTCTGATTTTGTGGGTGGGGCCCCTCAGGGTCTGATTTTGTGGGTGGGGTCCCTCAGGGTCTGATTTTGTGGGTGGGGCCCCTCAGGGTCTGATTTTGTGGGTGAGGCCCCTCAGGGTCCGATTTTGTGACCGGGCACCTCAGGGTCTGATTTTGTGGTTGGGGCCCCTCAGGGTCCTATTTTGTGACTGGGGCCCCTCTAGGTTCGATTTTGTGGCCGGGGTCTCTCAGGGTCCGATTTTGTGGTTGGGGCCCCTCAGGGTCTGATTTTGTGGCCGGGCCCACTCAGGGTCCGATTTTGTGGGTGGGGCCCCTTAGGGTCTGATTTTGTGGGTGGAGCCCCCTGGGTCCATTTTGGTGGGCGGGGCCACTCTGGGTCCCATTTAGTGGGCGGTGCCCCTCATGGTCTGATTTGGTGGGCGGGGCCCCTCTGGGTCCGATTTGGTGGGCGGGGCCCTTCAGGGTCCGATTTGGTGGGCGGGGTCACTCTGGGTCCGATTTGGTGGGCGGGGCTCCTCAGGGTCCGATTTGATGGGCGGGGCCCCTCTGGGTCCAATTTGGTGGGCGGGGCCACTCTGGGTCTGATTTGGTGGGCGGGGCCCCTTAGGGTCCGATTTGGTGGGCGGGGCCCTTCAGGGTCCTATTTGGTGGGCGGGGTCACTCTGGGTCCGATTTTGTGGGCGGGGCCTCTCTGGGTTCAATTTTGTGGCCGGGGTCTCTCAGGGTCCGATTTTGTGGCCGGGGCCCCTCAGGGTCCGATTTTGTGGCCGGGGCCCCTCAGGGTCCGATTTTGTGGTTGGGGCCCCTCAGGGTCCCATTTCGTGGCCGGGGCCCCTCAGGGTCCGATTTTGTGGCTGGGGCCCCTCTGGGTCCGATTTTGTGGCCGGGGCCCCTCAGGGTCCGATTTTGTGGCCGGGGCCCCTCATGGTCCGATTTTGTGGTTGGGCCGCTCAGGGTTCGATTTTGTGGCCGGGGCCCCTCAGGTTCCGATTTTGTGGCCGGGGCCCCTCAGGGTCCGATCTTGTGGGTGGGGCCCCTCAGGGTCCGATTTTGTGGCCGGGTCCCCTCAGGGTCCGATTTTGTGGCCGTGGCCCCTCAGGGTCCGATTTTGTGGTTGGGGCACCTCAGGGTCTGATTTTGTGGCCGGGTCCACTCAGGGTCCGATTTGGTGGGCGGGGCCCCGCTGGGTCCGATTTGGTGGGCGGGGCCCTTTCATGGTCCGATTTGGTGGGCGGGGTCACTCTGGGTCCGATTTGGTGGACGGAGCTCCTCAGGGTCCGATTCGGTGGGCAGGGCCCCTCTGGGTCCGATTTGGTGGGTGGGGCCCCTCAGTGTCCGATTTGGTGGGCTGTGCCACTCTGGGTCCGTTTTTGGTGGGCGGGGCCACTCTGGGTCCGATTTGGAGGCCAGGGTGGCTCAGCCTCCGATTTGGAGGCCGGGGTGGCTCAGCCTCTGATTTGGAGCTTGGGGTCACTCAGCTTTCGATTTGGCGCGTCGGCCCTTTAAGACTTATTGCGGTGCGCCGGCCCTTTAAGAATCACTTTGGCGCTTCGGCTCACTGGGCTTCTAAATCCACTTTGGCGCACATTCTCTCTCAGGGGCATGTGTCATGTGATGAAGCTAGATTTGCATTTGTGCTGTGGGTTTTCCTTTAAGAGCTGATATTATGTGGCAGAAGCTCTGTCTTGGAGAGGTCATGTGACGTTCGTAGGCGTTGGCATAGTAACTGGGTCTGCCTGCGCACATCAATGAGCTTAACTGCCATTTCAATCGCCTCAGGGCATGTTTTGTCTATAGCAAAATTTCCCCATTCAAATGCATTGAGACAGTGCATTCCAATGACGGGAAAAAAAATTTTCAAACGCAAATTGCGCAAAAACTACCAATCTGATTGACACGAAAAATACTTAGCACACCTCTCATGGACGCTGGCTTCGAAACGACACCTCAACGGAGTCTGTGCGTGTAGCGGTTCGGGCCGCATTAATTGTGGAAATCAACTGGAAAATAAGAAGAAGAATAAGTTAGCAGCGTTCGGATTACAATATAGTGGTTTTTTCAAACCACTATAATAAGTTAGCAGCGTTCGGATTACAATATAGTGGTTTTTTCAAACCACTATAATAAACTAGATGTGTGTTTCCTGAAGGAAGTACAGATAGTGCTTTGAAATGGTGCCCGGGCTGCCCCTTTGAGAGACTTGCAAGACTTTCAACTCAGGATCTGTTTTAACTGTGGGTGCCTCTCAGGGGCCACTTTGGCCTCAGGGTCTGATTTGGTGGGTGGGGCCCCTCAGGATCCGATTCAGTGGCCTGGGCTCCTCAGGGCTTGAATTGGTGGCCGGGATCCCTCAGGGTCCGATTTTGAGGCCGGGGCCCCTCAGGGTCTGATTTTGTGGGTGTGGCCCCTCAGGGTCTGATTTTGTGGGTGGGGCCCCTCAGGGTCCGATTTTGTGGCCGGGGCCCCTCAGGGTCCGATTTTGTGGGTGGGGCCCCTCAGGGTCCGATTTTGTGGCTGGGGCCCCTCAGGGCTTGAATTGGTGACCGGGATCCCTCAGGGTCCGATTTTGTGGGTGGGGCCCCTCAGGGTCCGATTTTGTGGCCGGGGCCCCTCAGGGTCTGATTTTGTGGGTGGGGCCCCTCAGGGTCTGATTTTGTGGGTGGGGCCCCTCAGGGTCCGATTTTGTGGCCGGGGCCCCTCAGGGTCTGATTTTGTGGGTGGGGCCCCTCAGCGTCTGATTTTGTGGGTGGGGCCACTCTGGGTCCGATTTTGTGGGTGGGGCCACTCTGGGTCTAATTTGGTGGGCGGGGCCACTCTGGGTCTAATTTGGTGGGCGGGGCCACTCTGGGTCCAATTTGGTGGGCGGGGCCACTCTTGGTCCGATTTGGTGGGCGGGGCCACTCTGGGTCCGATTTGGAGGCCAGGGTGGCTCAGCCGCCGATTTGTAGGCCAGGGTCGATCAGCCTCCGATTTGGAGGCCGGGGTGGCTCAGCCTCCGACTTGGAGCCTGGGGTCATTCAGCTTTCGATTTGGCACGCCGGCCCTTTAAGACTCATTTATGTGCACCGGCCCTTTAAGAATCACTTTGGCGCGTCGGCCCTTTAAGAGCTAGTTTGTCTCACTGGGCTTCTAAATCCACTTTGGCGCACATTCTCTCTCAGGGGCGTGCGTCATGTGATGAAGCTAGATTTGCATTTGTGCTGTGGGTTTCGCTTTAAGAGCTGAAATTATCTGGCAGAAACTGTGTCCTGGGGGGTCATGTGAAGTTCGTAGGCGTTGGCATAGTAACTGGGTCTGCCTGCGCATATCAATGAGCTTAACTGCCATTTCAATCGCCTCAGGACATGTTTTCCCTGTGGCAACATTTTCCCATTGAAAAGCATTGAGGTAAATGTTTTTTCAAACGCAAATTGCGCAAAAACTACAAATCCGATCGACACGAAAAATACTTAGCACACCTCTCGTGGACACTGGCTTCGAAATGACTCCTCAACGGAGTCTGTGCGTGTAGCGGTTCGGGCCACATTAATTGCGGAAATCAACTGAATAATAATAATAATAAGAAGCAGAAGAAGAAGAATAAGTTAGCAGCGTTCGGATTACAATATAGTGGTTTTTTGAAAAGCACTATAAATATAAGAAATCGAATTACAATATGTTGCTTGATCCTAGAGGTTAAAGCACCATAATTATTACGGCAAAATTATGTTTTCCTATTTTCCTGAAGGGAGACGAGTCGTATGATGTTCAATCATCGGCCGTTACAGGCGAAATCACATTTTATTGCACAAACCTCCCAGTGAGAACAAAACTAAAAAAAAATGAGTTTCTCTCCTTTTATGCCCATAGCAGCCAATGACAGAGCAGATTTCTTTGTAGCATGAGATGATTTTACTATGGACGGCGCGGTTCTTCTTTTTGCACCATGTAAGAAAGTGGTCGTCAGAAACTATAAACTTTGTCAAGGTCATTTTGACACCTTCAGGGACCTTAAAGAGCTACAAGGTATGTCCCCATGATTCCAGCCCAAACATGACTCCACCACCTCATTGCTGACATCACAGCCTTGTTGGAACATGGTGGCCAACCGCAACCACCCACCACGCCACCCATCTGATCCATCCAGAGTTGCACAGATTTATCAGTAAACAAGAATATTTTAATTAGGGTATGTGCACACGCTGCGGATTGGGGTGCGGATTTGGCCGCGTGGATTTTGTAAAATCCGCAGGTAAATCTGCAGGTCAAAAGACCTGCAGTTTTACCTGCGGATTAGCCTGCGGTTTTGCCCTGCGGTTTTTCATCTCCACAATGGAGGAGATGGCAAACCACAGCGGAATCCACAGAAAGAATTCACATGTCAATTCTTTCTGCGGTTTAGAGACCGCAGGAAAACCACACGGAAAATGCCGCATGGTCTGCACTGTGGTTTTTAATATCCATAGGATATTATGGTACTGTACACTGCAGCAAAAACTGCTGCGGATCCGCAGCGGCCAAATCCGCTGCGGAACCGCAGCAGAATCCGCAGCGTGTGCACACACCCTTAGTCTTCATGTATGTTGGGGCCACTGTTGCCAACACTTATTGTGAGCACTATTTAGGTGAGTCCGAATAGTAGGTTTATCCACAACTGCAGCCTCTGAAGATTCCTGCACCTTGAGGTTCATGGGACTCCAGAGGCTACAACAGCTTTACACACTTGTTTGCTGCTTTGCATTGGTATGTTATCAGCTGCTCTCACAATCTTATGAATTTGTCTGGCAGAAACCTTCCTCGTTACTCATTTATCTGCACAAATGTTCCTCATTATGCATTTATCTGCATGAACCTTCCTCATTATGCCTTTATCTGCACAAATACATCTGTGGTCTGTATCAGCCAAAAATGTCTTCACAGTACGATGATCATGCTTACATTTTGGTGAATAATCTAATATTTTCATACCTTGCCCGAGGCATTGTGCTATGTGACACTTTTCAGCAGCAGAGATCCTTTTTCTTTCCCACGTTGCTGGAAATCGGCAGCTGTTTAATAATGTGGAACGTTCTTCTGAAGTAGTTTTCCTTTAATTGAGCACCTGACAAGTAATTATTACAGCGGTCTGAGATTGATGTCAGTGATCCAAAGACCCCGAGACACAAACTGTCCATGAGTTTATGGAAAAAAAATACATCTCTATGACACTTACATCCAATTTGCACAGTCATTTGGATTGCAGTGTACATGGCATAGACATCTTTGTATAGCCAATGGTACGGTAGATGTGGTCCACTATGACTCATTTAAAGGGGTTGTCCAGGATTACAAAAACATGGCTGTTTTGTTTCAAAAAGAGCGCCACCCCTGACTATGGATTGTGCATTGTACTACACCCAATGAAGTGAATGCAGATAAGATGCAGTACCATGCACAACCTATGGTCAGAGATGGTGCTGTTTCTGAAACACAACCATCATGTTTATCTCATCCTGGATATCCTCTTTAAGAGCCGCTGCAGCTCTGGATGTGAGTAGTGTATAATATTTAATCAGGGTCAAATAAAACAATATATTTCATATTGGCAGAACAGATCTGGAATGAGCTATATCCCAACCTGTAAAAAAAACAATATCCCCCCTCCCCATAGTGATTATACCGCTATCCACCTCAGTAACAGTACGAGACATTACACATCTGTATCACACTAAAGCCTTTACCCTTCCGGCATTATATGGACTCCCGACATAGAGATGTACATGGAGAACAAGGTCTGGAGTCTGCCAAGTCTTCGACCCCAAAATGACAGATATTATAAATCAAAGATGAAGGAAAAATCCGGAGGGCAGAGAAATATAGAACTGTAGACGTAGATCAAAATAATTAGGGGGTCTGAGGCATTTATCAATGTCATTGGGAGAGGAGAGGGACGAATAATAGTAATATAAGAAAATGGAAAATAATCATAAAGTAATAAATATTGCAAATAAAAAATAAATACATCTAATATATAAAGCTCAATGTGTGTGTGTATGTCCGGGATTGGCATCTGCACCGTCGCAGCTACGGCCACAAAATTTGGCACAGTCACACGTCTGGACCCCGAGAGTGTCCTAGGCTATGTTGTGAGGCGAAATTTTAACCCAGCACATTCCAATTCACCAAACAATTTTGCCCCTATCTACATAATGGGGAAAAAGTGAAAGGAAAAGTGTTGGAGGCAAATTGACAGCTGTCAGATGTGAACAAGGGGGACTTAAAGAATGAGAGCGATGGCGCCAAAGAGTATATACCGTACAATTGCTAAGGTGGGACCCTGACATGGGATACTCACCACACACGGGGATATGAACACACACAAAATGCGCCACACACTACCACGTGCTTCAACACATATACCACCCTCAGCACACATTTCACCACACATACACCAACCTCGCCACATAAAAGTCGAAACACAAAAGTCGCCACTCAAAACTCGCCACGCTGTCCCAGAGCTGTTTAAAAGATGAAAAATGAGCTGTGATTGGTTGCTATCAGCAACAGTTTTCTTTGTAGACAGTTGTGGTAACTGAGGCCTATTATTCTTATCATTTCTACGGTGTTATCATCCTTCTGTAAATCTGAAATAAAACAATTTATTACCGTGCCAACACAGACCACCCTCTGACACAGACTGCAGGATGAGCCCAGTATCACACAGGATAGGATTAGATACACGGCTCAGCAGTCAGTATCACACAGGATAGGATTAGATACACAGCTCAGCACACATTATCACACAGGATAGGATTAGATACATGGCTCAGCAGTCAGTATCACACAGGATAGGATTAGATACACAGTTCAGCAGTCAGTATCACACAGGATAGGATTAGATACACAGCTCAGCAGTCAGTATCACACAGGATAGGATTAGATACACAGCTCAGCAGTCAGTATCACAAAGGATAGGATTAGATACACGGCTCAGCAGGCAGTATCACACAGGATAGGAATAGATACACGGCTCCGCAGACAGTATCACACAGGATAGGATTAGATACGCAGCTCAGCACACAGTATCACACAGAATAGTATTAGATACACGGCTCAGCAGACAGTATCACGCAGGATAGGATTAGATACACAGCTCAGCAGACAGTATCACACAGGATAGGATTAGATACGCAGCTCAGCACACAGTATCACACAGAATAGTATTAGATACACGGCTCAGCAGACAGTATCACACAGGATAGGATTAGATACACGGCTCAGCAGTCAGTATCACACAGGATAGGATTAGATACGCAGCTCAGCACACAGTATCACACAGGATAGGATTAGATACACGGCTCAGCAGACATTATCACACAGGATAGGATTAGATGCACGGTTTTTATGTGCAATATAATCATTATAATTTGTTATAACTAACCACAGTTTGTTACTATGCCTAGGCAACGCCGGGCTCTTCAGCTAGTCTACTATATAAAGCTCAGTGTGTGTGTGTGTGTGTGTGTGTGTGTGTGTGTGTGTGTGTGTGTATGTCCGGGATTGGCATCTGCACCGTCGCAGCTACAGCCACAAAATATGGCACAGTCACACGTCTGGACCCCGAGAGCGTCATAGGCTCTGTTGTGAGGTGAAATTTTAACCCCACGCGTTCCAATTCACCAAACAATTTTGCCCCTAGGTACATAATGGGGAAAAAGTGAAAGGAAAAGTGTTGGAGGCAAATTGACAGCTGCCAGATGTGAACAAGGGGGACTTAAAGAATGAGAGCGATGGCGCCAAAGAGTATATACCGTACAATTGCTAAGGTGGGGCACTGAAATGGGATACTCACCACACACGGGGATATGAACACACACACAAAATGCGCCACACAATACCACGTGCTTCAACAAATATACCACCCTCAGCACACATTTCACCACACATACACCAACCTCGCCACATAAAAGTCGAAACACAAAAGTCGCCACTCAAAACTCGCCACGCTGTCCCAGAGCTGTTTAAAAGATGAAAAATGAGCTGTGATTGGTTGCTATCAGCAACAGTTTTCTTTGTAGACAGTTGTGGTAACTGAAGCCTATTCTTATCATTTCTATGGTGTTATCGTCCTTCTGTAAAGCTGGAAATAACACAATTTATTACCGAGCCAACACAGACCACCCTCTGACACAGACTGCAGGGGGAGCCCAGTATCACACAGGAGAGGATTAGATACACGGCTCAGCAGTCAGTATCACACAGGATAGGATTAGATACACAGCTCAGCAGTCAGTATCACACAGGATAGGATTAGATATACGGCTCAGCAGTCAGTATCACACAGGATAGGATGAGATACACAGCTCAACAGTCAGTATCACACAGGATAGGATTAGTTACGCAGCTCAGCACACAGTATCACACAGAATAGTATTAGATACATGGCTCAGCAGACAGTATCACACAGGATAGGATTAGATGCACAGTTTTTATGTGCAATATAATCATTATAATTTGTTATAACTAACCATAGTTGGTTACTATGCCCAGGCAACGCCGGGCTCTTCAGCTAGTCTACTATATAAAGCTCAATGTATGCGTGTGTGTTTGTCCAGGATTGGCATCTGCACCGTCGCAGCTACAGCCACAAAATATGGCTCAGTCACACGTCTGGACCCCGAGAGCGTCATAGGCTATGCTGTGAGGTGAAATTTTAACCCCGCGCATTCCAATTCACCAAACAATTTTGCCCTTAGGTACATAATGGGGAAAAAATGTATGTGTGTGTGTATGTCCAGGATTGGCATGTGCACCGTCGCAGCTACAGCCACAAAATTTTGCACAGTCACATGTCTGGACCCCAAGAGCGTCATAGGCTATGTTGTGAGGCGAAATTTTAACCCCGTGTGTTCCAATTCACCAAACAATTTTGCCTATAATTGTTATCATTTCTATGGTGCTATCTTCCTACTGTAAAGCAGGAAATAACACAATTTATTACCGTGCCAACACAGACCACCCTGTGACACAGACTGCAGGGGGACCCCAGTATCACACAGAATAGGATTAGATACATGGCTCAGCAGACAGTATCACACAGGATAGGATTGGATACACAGCTCAGCAGTCAGTTTCACACAAGATAGGAATAGATACACTGCTCAGCAGACAGTATCACACAGGATAGGAATAGATACACTGCTCAGCAGACAGTATCACACAGGATAGGATTAGATGCACGGTTTTTATGTGCAATATAATCATTATAATTTGTTATAACTAACCACAGTTGGTTACTATGCCCAGGCAACACCGGGCTCTTCAGCTAGTCTACTATATAAAGCTCAATGTGTGTGTGTGTATGTCCGGGATTGGCATCTGCACCGTCGCAGCTACAGCCACAAAATATGGCACAGTCACACGTCTGGACCCCGAGAGCGTCATAGGCTATGTTGTGAGGTGAAATTTTAACCCTGCGCATTCCAATTCACCAAACAATTTTGCCCTTAGGTACATAATGGGGAAAAAATGTATGTGTGTGTGTATGTCCGGGATTGGCATGTGCACCGTCGCAGCTACAGCCGCAAAATTTTGCACAGTCACATGTCTGGACCCCAAGAGCATCATAGGCTATGTTGTGAGGTGAAATTTTAACCCCACGTGTTCCAATTCACCAAACAATTTTGCCAATTATTCTTATAATTTCTATGGTGTTATCTTCCTTCTGTAAAGCTGGAAATAACACAATTTATTACCATGCCAACACAGACCACCCTGTGACACAGACTGCAGGGGGACCCCAGTATCACACAGAATAGGATTAGATACACGGCTCAGCAGGCAGTATCACACAGGATAGGAATAGATACACGGCTCAGCAGACAGTATCACACAAGATAAGATTAGATACACAGCTCAGCACACAGTATCACACAGAATAGTATTAGATAGATGGCTCAGCAGACAGTATCACACAGGATAGGATTTGATACACGACTGAGCAGTCAGTAACACACATGATAGGAGTAGGTACACGGCTCAGCAGTCAGTATCACACAGGATAGGGTTAGATACACGGCTCAGCAGTCAGTATCACACAGGATAGGATTAGATACACGTCTCAGCAGACAGTATCACACAGGATAGGATTAGATACAAAGCTCAGCAGTCAGTATCACACAGGATAGGGTTAGATACACGGCTCAGCAGATGGTATCACACAGGATAGGATAAGATATATGGCTGAGCAGTCAGTAACACATGATAGGATTAGATACACAGCTCAGCAGAAAGTATCACACAGGAGAGGATTAGGTACACAGCTCAGCAGACATTATCACAGGATAGGGTTAGATTCACAGCTCAGAAACAGGATGTGCCAAAGGAGAGGACATTTTCATTCCAAGAATTCCACTCATTCCATTTGATTTGTTTTTTGATTTTAAACGCCTCCAGTTTCCAGTTCAACTGCAATTTGCAATGTCCATTAACAATGCTCAGGGACAGTCCTTGAAAGTAGTAGGGATCGATTTGCAATCTCCATGCTTTTCTCATGGTCAACTTTACGTGATCTGTTCAAGAGTTGGAACTGCCAAAAATCTGTTCATCTTTGCAGCGAAAGGAAAAACCAAACATGTTGTTTATCAAAAGGCTCTTGAATAAGTTGAAAATAAAATACTATCAATACTTGGGTAATCGTTTAGTTAATTTGTGTTGCAAATCTGTAGTGTTAAATATATGATGTGAAATGTTTTTATGTGCAATATAATCATTGTAATTTGTTATAACTAACCACAGTTAGTTACTATGCCCAGGCAACGCCGGGCTCTTCAGCTAGTTAACAATAAATTAAAGTAATAATACAAATATGAATACAAATTATAGTTATATAATATAAAATAATAACTATAATTATAGTCAGTTTGTGGACATATTAGACTGGTAGACATGCACTAAAGCAGTTTAAAAAAATATATATATATTAATTAATAAATGATAGTTATAATAATATTATTGATGATAATACATTGTAGTTATATTACTAATAACAATAATAAATTAGTTATAATAATAGTAATAATAACAATAACAATTATATTTATAATAAATGATAAAATAATAGATTATAGTTATAATATTAATAACATAAATATAGTTGTAATAAAATACAAAATGATAACACAATTATTTCTATTACATAAAATAAGTCATTTATTGTTCTTAGAATTTATGTATTACTAGTAACTAACTATGGTTACTATGTTAGTACTAGTAACTAACTGTGGTTAATTATAGAAAATTATAATTATCATCCATCCCATAGTCCCGTGCCCATATACCCATCATACAAATCCTCCATCGCATAGTCGAGTGCCCATATACCCATCACACATCCTCCATCCCATAGTCCCATGCCCATATACCCATCATACATATTCTCCATCCCATAGTCCCATGCCCATATACCCATCATACATATTCTCATCTCATAGTCCCATGCCCAAATACCCATCATACATATTCACCATCATATAGTCGAGTGCCCATATACCCATCACACATCCTTCATCTCATAGTCCCATGCCCATATACCCATCATACATATCCTCCATCCCATAGTCCCGTGCCCATATGCCCATCATACATATCCGCCATCTCATAGTCCCATGCCCATATACCCATCATACATATCCTCCATCCCATAGTCCAGTGCCCATATACCCATCACACATCCTCCATCCCATAGTCCCGTGCCCATATACACATCCGCCATCCCATAGTCCCGTGCCCATATACCCGTCATACATATCCTCCATCCCATAGTCCAGTGCCCATATACCCATCACACATCCTCCATCCCATAGTCCCGTGCCCATATACAAATCCGCCATCCCATAGTCCCGTGCCCATATACCCATCATACATATCCTCCATCCCATAGTCCCGTGCCCATATACATATCCGCCATTCCATAGTCCCATGCCCATATACCCATCATACATATCCGCCATCCCATAGTCCCGTGCCCATATACCCGTAATACATATCCTCCATCCCATAGTCCGGTGAAATAAAACTTAACAATCCCAAGATCTAGATATTTAGCAAAAACCTAAGGAAAGTGAATCCAGAAATAAGAAAACACATGGCGGCACCACAAGGAGAAGATACAATGTATCTCAAGGACTATCACATGGTACTAACACATCTGTCCTGCAGCCATCACATGGGATGAGGTGTATGAGTGGTCTGAGAACCGGACCCCACCATTCCTCTGTTATTTATGGAGCAGGAGCCAGAAGAAACATGACATTATTGCCCAGAATTGGAATCACCCTGGGACCAGTAATGGATGATGAACCAGTGTGGAGGCCTCAGCTATGTGACTCCCAGTGTTCCCATTATTTACTGGGCTGGGATCTGAGATACATTCATTACATACTGGCCTCAGGGTGCATAAAAAATGAACCCTTCATCCCTCACTGATTCTTATCTTGTGTTCTGCTGGATGCTACAATCCCGGCACATTGTTACGGGTGTACTCACTTCTTCCATTACCCCTGCATTGTGTGGTCGTGCTCTGTACCTCGCAGTCTATACTACATACTATCTGCACCTTCTCACACCTTGTACTGATGTTAAAGTATCTATTAATATTTGTAAACAAATAGAAACAAAAGTACAATGTGATTTCTGACAGGCCTCATTCTGGTCACTCAGACGCCGACTTTGACGATACAAATTATTCTAAATTCTTTGCCACATTCTAGTTTGGTTTCTCTCAATTTTTCCAAGATCTCTGCTTGCTGTCACTGAGTACAAAGCTGCCGGACAATCAGAGGTCGTCAGGCGGCACATGGCAGTGATGTTATATGTCGCCCATAGCCTCTGTGTCGCCACAGAAGAGGACGACAAGCGGAGGAGGGAGAGTAGAATTTTTTAGAAATATGCATTTGAGAACAGCAGCAGAATGGGGGACATATATACCAGGATGGAGGGCATATATTCCAGGAAGAGGCACAGGATGGGGGCATATATACCAGGATGGGAGGCATCATATATGCCAAGAAGGGGCACAGGCTGGGAGGCATAAATACCAGGAAGGGGGACAGGATGGGGGGCATATGTACCTGAATGGGGGGAATATATACCAGGATGGGGCACAGCATGGGGGCATATATACCAGGATGAGGCACAGGATTTGGGGCATATGTACCTGAATAGGGGGCATATATACCAGAATGGAAGGCATATATGCCAAGAAGGGGCCCTGGCTGGGAGGCATAAATACCAGGAAGCGGGACAGGATGGGGGGCATATATACCTGAATGGGGGGAATATATACCAGGATGGGGCACAGCATGGGGGCATATATACCAGGAAGAGGCACAGGATTTGGGGCATATGTACCTGAATAGGGGGCATATATACCAGAATGGAAGGCATATATGCCAAGAAGGGGCCCTGGCTGGGAGGCATAAATACCAGGAAGCGGGACAGGATGGGGGGCATATATACCAGAATGTGGGGAATATATACCAGGATGGGAGCATATAAACCAGGAAGGGGCACAGCATGGGGGCACATATACCTGATGGGGGGCATATATACCAAGAAGAGGCACAGGATGGGCGGGCATATGTACCAGAATGGAGGACATGATGGGGGACATATATACCAGAATGAACGATTTATATTACCTGTAAGGCGCCCAGGATGGGGGTTATTAACATATAATGGTGGGAATGTCCTTATCGGA
Organism: Dendrobates tinctorius; assembly: GCF_039654945.1. Lineage (NCBI taxonomy): Eukaryota > Metazoa > Chordata > Amphibia > Anura > Dendrobatidae > Dendrobates > Dendrobates tinctorius. The sequence continues at coordinate 32,890,159 of NW_027361696.1, read as the reverse complement.
TTTAAAACGCTACAAGGGCCCATACATCTGACCAACATGCAGGGCCCAGCACACTATAGTTACACCACTGTATCTATCCATCTATCTACTTGACAATAATATTTGTACACTAGAATAATACACATGATGTTACTCATTAGAATAGTTTTGTGACTGATCTTGTCCCTTCTGTTCACATTGGGAGGACATCCCTCAGATCCGTCATTGATCTCAACGCCTTCCGATTGCAGAAGTTACACATAAGGCTAGTTTCACACTAGCGTTTATGAGCGCAGCGACGGCCTGCGCACGGCCGCCGCTAAGCCCCGCCCCCTGCCGCGCCCGCCGGTAGCTCCGCCCACCGGCGCATGACGCTGCATGCGCCCTGCGTCCCCTATCTTTATCACAGGGGGCGCAGGCCGTGCGCAGTATGCGTTTGGCGGCGCATGCGTCCTTTTGACGGTGCGCCGACCTGCACCAAACGCAACCTGCTGCAGTTTGGTTGCGTCGGCGCACCGTCAAAAAGGCGCATGCGCCGCCAAACGCATACTGCACACGGCCTGTGCCCCCTGTGATAAAGATAGGGGACGCAGGGCGCATGCAGCGTCATGCGCCGGTGGGCGGAGCTACCGGCGGGGCGCGGCAGGGGGCGGGGCTTAGCGGCGGCCGTGCGCAGGCCGTCGCTGCGCTCATAAACGCTAGTGTGAAACTAGCCTAAGAGAAGCGTTTAATCTCCAGCTGTAGAAATATTGATCTGTGAGTAAGAGGGGAAGTGATTGTCATTGTGGATCTGCAGCGGTTACCGGGTGATCGCAATGATTTCCTGCTGGGCAGTCAGACAGCTCTGCAGATGGTAAAGTGGCAGAAATCTGTGACCCTGAGATAATGGGAAGTCATTGTATCATTCACCAGTGAGGACATCGTCTGAGTTATATCTGTTTTACTAAAACTTGTGTGACAGTCAGTACAACTGCTGCTAAGGCTGCATTCACATGCCTGATCACAGCCGCCAAGTGATTACAGGAAGAGGTGAGCTGTGACATCACCTATTGTGAATGGTGGATCCTGTGTTATCTACTGTATATAGAGGTGTTATCAGTCATTGCACAGGAGAAGAAGGAGGTGAGCTGTGATATCACAGGATTCATCATTCACAATAGGTAATATTAGTCATTTTACAGCAGGAGGACGAGGTGAGCTGTGATATCACCTATTGTGAATGGTGGATCCTGTGTTATCTACTGTAAATAGAGGTGTTATCAGTCATTGCGCAGGAGAAGAAGCAGGTGAGCTGTAATATCACAGGATTCATCATTCACAATAGGTGATATTAGTCATTTTACAGGAGGAAGATGAGGTGAGCTGTGATATCACCTATTGTGAATGGTGGGTCCTGTGTTATCTATAATAATAATAATTTTATTTCTATAGCGCCAACATATTCTGCAGCACTTTACATTTCAGAGGGCACTTGTACAGACAATAGACATTACAGCATAACAATAAACACAGATCAAAACAGATACCATGAGGAATAGGGACCCTGCTCGCAAGCTTACAATCTATGAAGAAAAAGGGGAGACACGAAAGGTAGATGGTAACAATTGCTTTCATTGTTCGGACGAGCTATAATGTAAGAATCGGGTGTTCCTGTGATGCTGCATGAACCAGTTAACAGCCTAAGTATATAATAGTACAGACACAGAGGGCTATTAAATGCATCAAGCATGTGAGAGCATGATGCGGGGGAACCTGGTTATGGCAAAAACTTTTGGCTGTGCCACACAGGGATAGATTAGGTTAATGTGTTGAGGCGGTAGGCCAGTCTGAACAAATGCGTTTTTAGGGCACGCTTAAAACTGTGAGGATTGGGGATTAATCGTATTAACCTGGGTAGTAGATTCCAAAGAATTGGCACAGCACGTGTATACTCTTGGAGACGGGAGTGGGAGGTTCTTATTATTGAGGTTGTTAACCTCAGGTCATCACCAGAACTGAGGGCACGGGTAGGGTGGTAGGCTGAGACGAGAGAGGAGATGTAGGGTGGTGCTGAGCCATGGAGGGCTTTGTGGGTGAGGGTAATAAGCTTGTACTGGATTCTGGAGTGGATGGGTAGCCAGTGTAAGGACTGGCACAAGGTAGAAGCATCGGTGTAATGATTGGTGAGGAATATGATCCTGGCTGCAGCATTCAGGACAGAATGGAGGGGGGAGAGTTTTGTAAGAGGGAGACCGATTAGTAGAGAGTTACAATAGTCCAGACGAGAATGAATAAGAGAAACAGTAAGAGTTTTTGCAGAGTCGAAAGTAAGAAAGGGTCGAATTCTAGAAATGTTTTGAGGTGCAGATAACAAGAGCGAGTGATCGGATGTGGGGGGTGAATGAAAGCTTGGAATCAAGTATGACCCCAAGACAGCGGGCATGTTGCTGGGGAGTAATCGTGGAACCACACACAGAAATGGCAATGTCGGGTATAGGTACATTAGTAGAAGGAGGAAACACAAGGAGTTCAGTCTTTGACAGGTTCAGTTTCAGATATAGTGAGGACATGATGTTAGACACAGCGTTTAGACAATCTAAAAAGGCAGGCGTGATAGCAGGAGAAGAAGTATATAATTGGTTGTCATCAGCATAGAGATGGTACTGGAAACCAAATCTACTGAGTGTTTGACCAATAGGGGCGGTATAGAGGAGGGGGCCTAGGACTGATCCTTGAGGAACCCCAACAGTAAGGGGAAGATGAGAGGAGGAGGAACCAGCAAAAGATAAAGTAAAGGAGCGGTCAGAGAGTTAAGCTGGAGTCACACATAGCAACTTACCAGCGATCCCGACAACGATATCAACGTGTCAGGATCGCTGGTGAGTCGCTATGTGATCGCTGGTGAGCTGTCACACAGACAGCTTCACCAGCGATTAGCGCAGTGATGCCGCGCGCTGATGCCATATTCATGTCAAAAATAGAATTAAAATAAAAAACATTGTTATTATTCTCACCTTCCGACGTCCCGCGCAGCATTCCCACCTCTCTCCACGCTCCGGTCCCAGTAATCCTTTGCGAGAATTACCGCTATGACGTTCGTTTTCTCGGGATTGCGAAGTCTCGCAGTCATTCTTGCAAAGGATTACTGGGACCGGGAGCGCGGAGAGAGGCAGGAATGCGGCGCGGGACACCGGAAGGTGAGAATAACAATATTTTTTATTTTTTTTATTATTTTACAGCTGATCGCTGATCTCCCGCCTGTCACACGCAGCGATGCGTGCTGGCCAGCGGGAGATCAGCGATGAAAAAAATGTCCAGAGGTTTCTTGCAGCGATCAGCAATACTGGCAGGGGGGCCGGTCGCTGATCGCTGTCACACACAGCGATCTCGCTGGTGAGATCGCAGTTGTGTCACAAAAGTTGTGACTCCGCAGCGATCTCGCTAGCGAGATTGCTATGTGTGACGGGGCCCTTAGGAGGAGAACCAGGAGAGGACGGTGTTCTTGAGGCCGATGGAACGGAGCAAAGTGAGGAGGAGCTGATGATACACAGCATTTAATGCTGCAGAGAGATCCAAGAGAATTAACATGGAGTAATGACCATTTGATTTAGCTGTTAGTAGATCATTAGAGACTTTAGTGAGGGCAGTTTCAGTAGAGCGTAAAGTATCTACTGTATATAGAGGTGTTATCAGTCATTGTAAAGGAGTAGGAGGAGGTGAACTGCGACATTACCAATTGTGAATGGTGGATCCTGTGTTAGCTGTACATACCGTAGAGGTGTTTGTTATCAGCAATTGCACAGGAAGAGGAGGTGAGTTGTAACATTATCTATTGTTAATGGTGGAGCCTGTGTTATCAGTCATAGTACAGGAGAATGAGGAGGTGAGCTGTGATATCCCCTATTATGAATCGTGGATCCTGTACTATCTACCGTATATAGAGGTGTTGTCATTGTACAGGAGGAGAAGGTGAGCCGTGACATCACCTACTGTGAATGGTGGATCCTGTGTTATCTACTGTATATAGAGGTGTTTTCAGTCATTGTACAGGAGGAGGAGGTGAGCTGTGACATCACCTATTGTGAATGGTGGATCCTATGTATAGACTGCATTTCCATGTGCACAAACAATCGATTTTCACAGACCCATAGACTTGTACAGGGAATTTTTTTTTAAAAATTCGTTTATTAAACCATAAGCAGTTTTACAATACATACATTCAGTGCAAAATGTTAAACCTAGTACAAAATAGATATGTACAACTAGCATGAAGACATGAGGCATAATATGTGCATCAACTGTATGTAAATAAAGCAGACATAATATCAATTGAATCACAATGGTGTTATGTTATTGTACCAGTAATAGAACCTGCCTGGCTTCTAAACTCTACCGACATCTGCTAAAACATTAACTATTCTGCAGCCTACTTCTATATAGCAAGCAGTTTATTGTGCGACATCTCCGCTCTGCAAGGTAAAGTGAGAGGAGTTCCATCTCTCCCAGATCTTTTTAAATTTACCTGGGCACCCTCTATTCTGATACAGTGTCCTTTCATATGGGATAATCGAATTTACGAGAGTGATCCAGGACCCAAGAGAAGGAGGTGAATTCCCCATCCATCGTAGTGCCAGTATCTTTCGTGCCATGAACAGTGTCTCCTGTAAAAAAATTCCAACATAATGACCCCACGTCTCCTCATCCCACACTCCAAACAGACATATCAGCGGTTCGAGGGGAACAGGCGTTTGTACCAAGGATGTTAATAACGACGTCACCCCTCTCCAGAATTGCACAACAACAGGACAGCACCAGATCATATGAATAAAGTCTGCATCCATTGAATGACATCTCAAACATTCTTGTACAGGGAATTTTGATACATAGATAATAGATAGAAAGATAGATAATAGATAGATGATAGACGATAGATTATAGATAGATGGATGGATATATAGATAGATAGATTGATAGATAATACATAGATTATAGATGATAGATAGACAATAGATAATAGATGGATAAATAATAGATGGATGGATAGCAGTGCAGCATTGGTGTCAGTCCTGCCTCATTGATCAGTAGTCGGGGGCCCTGGTTTTCTGCTGCGGGGGTGATGACATAAATATATATCGTGCACTTCATTTCTTCCTCAGGATTGTGGCTTCGCAGCCGGCGGCGCCTCCTCTGTGTTAATAAACCCCATGAGATGATGGATGCTCATGATAGGACAGCACTGGAGATGCTCCAGGACTTCTAAGTGGCATCTGCAGGCGGCCCTTATCTTTAATGTGCACACCTTAACCCTGCGAACACTGCCAGAGACCCCAAAACACAAATCTGGTGACCTCCCCCTGATGGATACTGAAATTAACTGAGCAATATCCATGAGTGTCGGGGGGCGGCCACAGTCTGTGTTATAAGGGGAACCACAGAGATGTGCGGCTACTACCACTGACGTCTCCTGGACCCAATGGTGGGGTCCTGACTTTGATACAACACTGCAGAATATGTTGGTGCTATATAAGCAACAATCAGTCCATACATACACACACTGGTACTCGTCTTAAGGGGAATCTGCCCTCCATAGTGTTAATAATGCAGCTGCGCTCACAGGATCCCTTTATGTGCGCCGCCGGGGCAGACACTTCAGAAGTAAATTAATATATAGGAACATTACAGTGACCTCCCCGAATACCTAAAGCCGTTCCTCCCTGGAGACCCCAGCCTTTTTTTTTGATCCAGCAAACTAAATTGCCTACTTGGGATCACAACCTCCCGGCTCACCGGAAATTAAGGCTCTTCTTCCTGGAAAGGAGCAAAGTAGACATTAAAGGAAACCTAACACATTGTAGATTGTGTCCCCACTGTGAGCTCCATGTTATGGAGCAGGAGGAGGCGAGCAGATCGATATACAGTTTTGAGGGAAAAGAGTCAGTATAACTTGTATTTTATTCATTTTTCTTCACTGCTCTTTCCATGCTTAGGAGTCCAGTGGGCGGGACTATACCCTGATTGACAGCTATTTATCATACAGTGAAGGATGTTAATCACTAATAAAGTTGTCCCTGAACTCTTAAGCTTAAGAGTCCAGTGGGCAGCTCCTGTTTAGAGAGTGACAATCTTCCTGTATATTTACACATACAGAGACAGCTGTCAGTGAGTAGTCCTGCCCACTTGACTCTTAAGATTAGAAAGAAGAGGGATTAAAATACAAGTTCTACTGAATCCTTTCCCACAAAGCTATATGTCAATCCGCTCAGCCAGCTTTTCCTGCTGTTTCGTGCTGCCGATAAATTCCACAATATTTCAAATATGATGGGATCCTTTTAAGACACTTTCTGACATTTTTTTCTTTAAACCCCTTTTAAATTTGCTCTTTATGTGTCTCCAGCATGCATGCAAATTCTGTCTCATTAAAGGCTAAGGTTCTTGTTATTTTCCGTCCCCCATGCTTTACACTGCAGCTCAGATTGTTTAAAATGGATGTCAATAGAAACATAGACTCAGCAGGAAGTCAGCATTTGGAGAGTAACATTTTTCGGTACAAGCAGCACAAGACCAGCCACATACAGACAAGGGGGAGGGGCCTGGAGATTAAAAAAGGGTGAGGCATAATCAGTGTCAGACGTCAGACCGAGCTACACTGGGCCCACCGGAGGACTTGATCCTGAGGGCCCACCTTTCATCTGTACAAATCCTATTCATTATCATTAAAGGGGTTTTTCAGACCAGAGCTAATTATTGTCCAGCACGGTATAGCCATGAGACATGCAATGTTAGGATTCAGCTCTGCTTGCTGATTCGATTGGTGATCACATAAGCAATGAGTTACTGTTTAGAGCCTCATGGCGGCGCTGTGCTCTCCCCGATGTTTGCCGCTATGGATGCTCCTGAAGGAGGAGCTAGGGCCCACCAGAGGATTCTCCGGTTCTCTGGTGGGCCAGTCCAACCCTAAGCAAGAACCCTTTGGTCAGTCTCAGTTGCAGGATGTCCGCACATGGAGAGGAATTAGGTACAAGCGGCACAAACCTAGGTGACTGCCACACAGAGTCAAGGGGGAGGGGCCTCGTTTCAGAGGAGGAGCCTGGAAATAAAAAATGATATAGGGAAAGAAAAGTATTTTACCCTAATTAAAGGGGCACTCATGGGAAAAGTTAGGTGGTAAGGGGTTGCAAAGAACCCATGCGTCAGTACCAGTTTTATCTGGAGTGCCCCTTTAACATTTCGTAAGTGAGGATTGCCCCTTACTGTTGATCTCGCGCTGGTGTATAGCATTACACTTCCATTATCCTACCCATAATGCACCCGGCGCCGCGTCCGCCGCACATCGCAGCATTGTGCATTCCCACCATAGGCTCGGCTTAAGTGAAATTGCCACTTTCTGGGGATATCATTATCTCTCGGTTCCCACTGAGGTCAGGCCCTGTGGCAGCGCAGATAACAAAGAAATTGGAATGAGAATGTTACGCGCCGATAAATTAGATGACACGGGAATCAATAAGAGACTTTTAGAAAATCCTCTCCGCCCGGCGGCGGGGAGCCTCTTCTGGAACTCCTGGGGGGATGGTGATTTAAGGAAACCCGTCCAGATACACGAGAAGCTTACAAAACGCTGACAGTGCGCGCCAAGGTAAGGAGAAGTGCACACGTTGCAGAAAATTTCTGCTCAAAAACCTGAATCCCTTCCCAGAAACCGCACCTATTTTTCCACGGCGGTTTTTGCGCGGTTTTGATGCGTTTTTTTTGCAGCGGTTTCAAACCGCATTGGAAAAAGCCAAAACCGCGGAAAAATCCACAAAATTAATTAGTATGCTGCGGGTTTTTCGCGGTAAAAAACGCATCAATGTGCACAAAAAGTGCAAAATGCATAGAAATGACTGGGAAGCTTATTTTTAGCGGTTTTATAGTGAAAACCGCGGTAAAAACTGCTAAAAAAGCTGTGTGTGAACACAGCCTTACACTGAGCTACTGACGAGCCTGTCACTTAAAGGGGGGGTCCATATTTAGAGGACAACTCCTGACACAATTCTGACAAACAGCAATGATACAGTAATCGTTTATTAGTTACGATGTATCCAAATTTGAAAAATAAACGTTGCCAGAATTTTTCATTTTTAATTCTGAATTTCGCTCTCATTCTCCTGCGCTCACTGTCGCCCCCTACTGATAAATTCCTTTACTGTGAGCTGCTGCTTTGGGAAGGTGCTGCCTCTTATTGAAGGGGTTATCTAGATTTGGAATGAATGTCTGCCCTCACACCCTTCTACAGGCAGCTGTTTCATATTGCCAGACTTGTTAAAGGGTCCAGGTTCCTTCTAGGAGAGGGCCAATTTAAATATTTCCCATCAAGCATTGCCAATAAGACTCCATACACAACTGCTCTCCTTCAAGGGGTGGTTCAGGTTTGTGCTGAATGGCTGAAGTCACTGTCTCTGACTACAGACTTCTGCATTCTCACGGTGCACACTGCACACTGTCAGGATCACACTATAGGTGGCGAGCGCGGCCGGGGTCATGTGCAAACGTCTGGCACACATTCTGACTAAACGTGAGCAGCCTCGCTCAATTCTAGTGGTAAAGGGGCTGGAAGTTTGCATATTGCGTACTTGCTGTCATATGACTTGCTACCAGCATGGAGAATCCTGACAGTGTGCAGTGCAAGCGCTGGGAGGATGCAGAACATAAAGGGACTGCAGACTTTCAACACAAACCTGGACAACCCCTTTAAGCAGAGCAGTCATATATGGAGTGTTATTGGTAATTCTTGATGGGAAGTATGTAAATCAGCTCTCTCCTAGAAGGACCCTCGACCCTTTGACAAGCCTTTGCAATGTGAAACAGCAGCCTGTAGATGGGAGTCTGGCTGGGATAACATCTCTGGTCACATTGAAGCTTTCTTAAAGGCTCAGACATTGACTTATTGAGTAGCTGCCTCCAATGGGTGAAACCAGTGAAATTAGCTCTCTCCCAGAAGGAGCTTCCACCCTTGGACAAGCCTTTGCAATGTGATACAGCTGCCTGTAGATGGTATAACGTCTCTGGTCGCGTTGCAAAGTCTGTTAAAGGATCAGACATTGACTTCTAGAGTAGCTACATCCAATAGGTGGCACCAGTGAGATTGTTTCCTTCCTTCTGGGAGAGAGCTAATTTGCATATTTTTCCCATAAAGCATTGCCATTAAGACTTTCACAAATCTGGTGTCTCTATTAAAGAGCCAGTGCCTCATCAGGAAATCTCATTTGTAGTTTGCACTGAAGAGGGGTAAGGACTCCAAAAAAAAGCTGCCACGTATGACTAATATCCAGGTCATGTTGACACCTTAGATGATGAGGGGAGTAGTTATTCCTGATGTGTGACTTCAGATAGTCACACAACTCTCTGTAGACATCTACATTGAGGTTGGGTGGTCAGGGGGCACCGGAGAGCCACTGCCGCAGCCCCATGTAAATGCTAGTGGGTTTTTCGCCATGAATTGGCTCCGTTTTGCATTACCACTCTTCCCTCGCTTTCCCCTGGAAATCGCTGAGTAATTTACACACTAATTGGTAATGAGATTGCAAATAACAAGTAGCAGCCATAATGAAAACCTGGTGTAATTACAAGGAGATAATAAAATCAAATCGTTATGTTCGGCTAAATTAATTATGCATTTAAAGGGATCCCGCTCCCAACGAAGAAATTGCCTTCTGCTGGAGCGCAAGGGAAGTCAATATTTTGTTTAAATATTTTTTTTCCACCTTGTGTAAAAGCCACTGTTCTCCTGAACCCGGCGGTGTTTTTCTTTTGTTTCTGAGCCTCTCCGTTCCTGAGATATGGCCTCGTCTCACCTCTAGTCTTTTATCAACTGGGTGTGGTTCTAAAAAAAAATGTCCATTGAAAAAGAACTGTGGACCACGCCCACTTGGTAAATAGACTAGATTTATGTGCAGGAAAGAAGAGGCCATATCTCAGGAACGGAGAGGCCCAGACACAGGAGAGAAACATAATCGGATTCAGGAGGACAGCAGCCTTTACACATACTCGTGCTAAGTGACAGATTCTAAGGGGGACTTTGGGCTCAATTTAGGCATCTTTAAAGGTAAACATCTAAAATGACTCTAAGGACCGGGCTGTGGTGTCGTTCCTGGATGTTTGATGTCAACTTGATGAGGCCACATGATGCTTTTTCAGCAGATCTCCTGGTTGGTCTGAATTCTCACCTTGTAGGAAATGTTCTTGATTAAGGAGATGAAGGAAAGAACTTGTCGCCTGAAGATGCCTGCAGGTTTAGTGTCACATCAAGATGTAAATTACGGCGAGAAGCAACGGAGCTTTCATCAAGGTGTGAAAAATGAGCAAATTACCCTGTTGGCTCATAGCTCCTCATTGCTGGAGGTTCTTTCAATGTCTATTAACTCCACTCAGCAGCCCACCCAAAAGGTGGTCCAGATCCTACAGAGGGAGCAGTACATGGGGCTGCTGGTAGTCCTCATCCTACAGTAGGAGCAGTACATGGGGCTGCTGGTAGTCCTGATCCTACAGTAGGAACAGTACATGGGGCTGCTGGTAGTCATGATCCTACAGTAGGAGCAGTACATGGGGCTGCTGGTACTCCCCATCTTACAGTAGGAGCAGTACATGGGGCAGCTGGTAGTCATGATCCTACAGAAGGATCAGTACATGGGGCTGCTGGCAGTCCTGATCCTACACTAGGAGCAGTACATGGGGCAGCTGAACATTGATATGGACGATGGGATGGAAAAGTATACAAAAGTCGAAACCAAAACTATGTCTTGTGGAGTTGTCACTTCCCTTTGGTGGACTTGGGAGCCGTCATTCTCCGCTTTTAGTGGATCTTAACAGCCAGCCCACGAGGCCCAATGGTGGTCAACACCTTCCGATGCTGACAGCAGAGGGGTCAGTTTTGGGATATTTCACCATTACACACTTTTTCCCTATAGTGTCACGAGGGTGTCATGTCCTCCTGGAAGATCTGGAGTAAGAAAGTCAGGTTGGGTTGTAAGGAGGTGGCCGGTCCCCTCAGTTGCACTCTATCCTCCTTTCGCCCCCGTGCACTTTATGTACTGTGATGTAATGTATTACATTGAGCTTTGTTTGTCTGGTCTTAATGTATTGTATAACTCTATAACTAATGTAATGTATAACTCTGAGGCTCTATTGACATTTCTTACCCACACCAAACCATCCAAAACCTCCATGCAGCACTCCAAACGTTCATACAAATCATCCCACCACCTGCTTTTTCTGTTTTTTCTCCTTTTAATAGTTGCAGGTGACATCTCCCCCAACCCTGGGCCTCCCTCCACCAGCATACGTTACTCTCCTCCAGCTGCATATAGAAACCCTGCTAATCTTATTAACATTCAGTGCATGCCTTCTCCTCTCACTTTCCAATGTGCTCTCTGGAATGCACGGTCTGTGTGTAACAAACTGACTTACATTCACGATCTTTTTCTCTCTAATTCCCTTAACCTTCTGGCTATTACAGAAACCTGGATCCAGCATTCAGACACCACCGCTGCTGCCGCTCTCTCGTTTGGTGGGCTGAAATTTTCACATACCCCCAGACCTGAGAACAGACAGGGTGGAGGTGTTGGTTTGCTGCTTTCATCACAATGTGCTTTCCAGGTCATCCCCCCCGGTTCCCTCACTTACATTTCCTTCCTTTGAAGTACATGCCGTCAGACTCTTTAAGCCTTTCTCCTTACGAGTGGCGGTTGTTTATCGCCCTCCAGGCTCCTCCCGCCAGTTTCTAGACCACTTCACCACCTGGCTTACTCACTTTCTATCCTGTGACATCCCCACCCTCATCATGGGAGACTTTAACATCCCCATCAATGATCCGCTCTCCCAGTCTGCCTCTCATCTTCTTTCTCTAACTTCTTCATTCGGCCTCTCACAGTTTACTAATTCTCCTACACATGAGGACGGGAATACTCTGGACCTGGTTTTCTCCCGTCCCGGCTCGCTGCACGACTTTACTAATTCCCCTCTCCCGCTCTCGGACCACAACCTTCTTTCCTTCTCTGTCAAGAATTGTCTCCTCACCCGGGACACCCCCACTTACCACACTTATCGGAATACACGTACCATTAATACCCAACAGCTTAGGGACAATCTCCACACATCTTTAGCCCCCATCTCCACCCTCTCCTGTCCAGACATAGCATTGTCACACTTCAATAATACACTGAAGAATGCCCTAGATGAAGCAGCACCTTCTATATGCAGAAAGACCCGACACAGACAACGGCAGCCCTGGCACACAACGCAAACACGCTTTCTTCAGCGCTGCTCGAGGTGTGCAGAGCGGCAGTGGAGAAAATCTCTCTTAGCAGAAGACTTCATCCACTATAAGTTCATGCTCAAAACCTATAACTCTGCCCTTCATCTGGCCAAACAATCCTACTTCACCACCCTCATCACCTCACTATCCAACAACCCAAGACGACTTTTTGAAACCTTAAACTCCCTCCTGAAACCTAAAGTACAGGCCCCCATCACCAACCTCAGCGGTGAGGATCTGGCCACTTATTTCCTAGAAAAAATCAACCACATACATCAGGATATCTCAGCCCTATCTCCTCAGTGCCTGGATCCCCTTCCACCTCTTAGCCGCAGGCATTTTTAATCACAGCAGGGCCACCACCCCTCCACAGAGATATAAATTTCAGTCTAAGGAGAGGATTTACATAGGTTCCCATACAGATGAAGACTTTAGTCTAAGTGAGGATTGGCATTAGGTTAGGATCCTGGAATACAAGAAACGCCTTAATGTGGCTTCCAGGTACACATAACTTGGCCATTTTATGCGCTAAGCTTTCTCAATTTTTCATATTTCTAATGCAGCAATGAAATTAATTTTTCATATTTCATGTTTGCATGCTATGGCGCTACAGTGTGCTTCCTTTTTTGTTTGAGTGTATATGAGTTGGTGACTCTAGGTTAAGCACTTGTTCACACTTTGTTTATGCTTGCATGTGACAGTCAGTTTTTCGAAATTTGGTTACAGAAGAGCAGACCACCCTGTAAATTAAATAATAGAATTCAGGATACCTGCAGCCACCACTAGGGGGAGCCTGTGAGATCTACTTCCTTATGGGGGGAAGGTTACAGAGGTGCAGACCACCCTATGAAATAAATAATAGAATTCAGAATACCTGCAGCCACCGAACCGGATTTACACCCCGATCTACACTCCGCTCACATCCAAAGCTGCATTCAAAACTGTTAGCTTTGTCTGAAAGGGGTTGTTAAGTGGTAAAAACAAACAGACAACTTTGCAGTTTACTTAATAAATCTACTGTAAAGTCTCAGGAGAGGAGGGATTTTTTATATTGTCTGTACTCGTTGTCAGAATACCGACCACTGCTGCTGCATATCAGAGGTATTTGGTTGGCAAGTAGTGCACTTAGCTATAGAGCTTGTACGGGCTGCTCTGATTGGCCAGCTACAGTATCCCTGCGCTCGTCAGATGCTGTAGGGTTAAAAATGCCTCTGGCCGCAGCATCGGGGTTCAATTATGCCGCTGATCAGGAGCACACAAGAATGAGTCAGGGGAGTACTGCGCTCCTGAAGATAAAGGTTGCAGAAATGTAGATATTGCCAAAAACGATACATGTATGGGTCCTATTGTGTGCAGCTTAGGATGTGACTGGAGTACAACAGAAGCTTAGTGCACAGTAAACGCATTTGTAATCCTTTCCATGTCTCTTTTAGATGCCGTATAGCGATTCTTGTCACCCCCTCCACGTAATCAGTGCATCACCCTACGGTTATGGCTTGTGCGTCCTTGGCTTCGTCCTGATATTTGTCTCGTTAGGATGATTGTAATCGATCAGTCATTTTATTGGTTCGTACTCCGCTTCCAGGGACAAATTGAAAATAAATAACAAACACAAATGAAAAGCAATTAATCTGCAATTGTTACACTCGGTGATTAATTACGAGCTCCCGAGTGTCTCATTTCTATCAGCTGTGAGGGCGGCAGCCAGTGCGAGTGTCAGGGGCGACGACTGTCAGGGCCGACGCATTTCACCACAGTCAGAAGAAGCTTTGTCATTTTGTGAATTCACGCTCCTTATCCTGTAAATCTGGATGTATCAGGCATGTCATGCTGCCAACAGTTTTCCTTCAGTTAAAATAACATTTTTTTTTACCTAACAACTGCTGAAAAATGTTCTGTGGAGGAGAGAGGATTACAGGGAAATATTTCATAATAGAATTCAGGCAGCAAATACAGACGAACCGTACTCCAATATAATGTTCTTTAATTGCACTTGTCCTTGTTGCACAAAATATAACTAATATAACACTGCCCCCTGTGTACAAGAATATAACTACTATCATACTGCTCCTATATAAAAGAATATAACTATTATAACACTGCCCCTATATACAAGAATATAAGTATAAAGGGCTGTCACATTGTAGAAGGATCAACTTTATTCTCATTTGCACAAGGAAAGACTAGAAGCAATGGGATGAAACTGAATGGGAGGAGACACAGATTAGATATTAGAAAAACTTTTTGACAGTTAGAGTGATCAATGAGTGGAACAGGCTGCCACGAGAAGTGGTGAGTTCTCCTTCAATGGAAGTCTTCAAACAGAGGCTGGACAGACATCTGACTGGGATGATTTAGCGAATCCTGCTTTGAGCAGGGGGTTGGACCAGATGGCCCAGGAGGTCCCTTCCAACTCTACGATTCTATGATTCTATGATTCTATGATTCTATAAGTACTATAATACTGCCTCTATGTACAAGAATGTAACTACTATAATACTGCCCCTATGTACAAGAATATAAAAACTATAATGCTGCTCCTATGTACAATATAACTACTATAATACTGCCTCTACGTACAAGAATATAACTACTATAACACTGCTCCTATGTACAAGAATATAACTACTATAATACTGCTCCTATGTACAAAAATATAACTACTATAATACTGCTCCTATGTACAAGAATATAACTACTATTATACTGCTCCCTATGTACAAGAATATAACTACTATAATACTGCTCCTATGTACAAGAATATAACTACTATAATACTGTCCCTATGTACAAGAATATAACTACTATAATACTGCTCCTATATAAAAGAATATAACTATTATAACACTGCTCCCTATATACAAGAATATAAGTACTATAATACTGCCTCTATGTACAAGAATGTAACTACTATAATACTGCCCCTATGTACAAGAATATAAAAACTATAATGCTGCTCCTATGTACAATATAACTACTATAATACTGCCCCCTATGTACAAGAATATAACTACTATAATACTGCTCCTATGTACAAGAATATAACTACTATAATACTGCCTCTATGTACAAGAATATAACTACTATAACACTGCTCCTATGTACAAGAATATAACTACTATAATACTGCTCCTATGTACAAAAATATAACTACTATAATACTGACCCTATGTACAAGAATATAACTACTATAATACTGCCCACTTATACAAGAATATAACTACTATAATACTGTCTCTATGTACAAGAATATAACTACTATAATACTGCCCACTTATACAAGAATATAACTACTATAATACTGCTCCTATGTACAAGAATATAAATACTATAATACTGCCCCTATGTCATCTGCTGGTGTAGGTCCACTGGTTTTTTTCAAGACCAAAGTCAGCGCAGCCGTCTACCAGGAAATTTTAGAGCACTTCATGCTTCCCTCTGCCAACAAGCTTATTGGAGATGGAAATTTCATTCTCCAGCAGGACTTGGCACCTGTCCACACTGCCAAAATTACCAATACCTGGTTTATAAACAAGAGTAGCACTGTGCTTGATTGGCCAACAAACTCACCTGACCTTAACCCCAAAAAGAATCTATGGATATTGTAAAGAAGAAGATGAGAGACACCAAACCCAGCAATGCAAATGAGCTGAAGGCTGCTATCAAAGCAACCTGGGCTTCCATAACACCTCAGCAGTGCGACAGGCTGATCACCTCCATGCCAAGCTGCATTGATGCAGTAATTGATGACCTGTAGGAGTAACATTATACTTTTTATATTCTTGTACATAGGAGCAGTATTATAGTAGTCATATTCTTGTACATAGGGGCAGTATTATAGTAGCTATATTCTTGTACAAAGGGGACAGTATTATAGTAGCTATATTCTTATACATAGAGGACAGTATCATAGCAGTTATATTCTTGTACATAAGGGGCAGTATTATAGTAGTAAATTCTTGTACATAGGAGCAGTATTATAGTAGATAAATTCTTGTACATAGGAGCATTATTATTGTAGTTATATACTTGTATATAGGAGCAGTATTATAGTAGTTATAATCTTGTACATAGGGGGCAGTATTATAGTAGTTATATTTTTGTACATAGGAGCAGTATTATAGTAGTTATATTCTTGTACCTAGGGGCAGTATTATAGTAGTTATATTCTTGTACATAGCAGCAGTATTATAGTAGTTATATTCTTGTACCTAGTGGCAGTATTATAGTAGTTATATTCTTGTACATAGGAGCAGTATTATAGTAGTTATATTCTTGTACATAGGGGCAGTATTATAGTAGTTATATTCTTGCACATAAGAGCCGTATTGTAGTAGTTATATTGTTGTACAAAGGGGGCAGTATTATAGTAGTTATATTCTTGTACATAGAGGGCAGTACTATAGTAGTTTTATAATTGTGCATAGGAGCAGTATTATAGTAGTAATATTCATGTACATAGGGGCAGTATTATAGTAGTTATATTCTTGTACATAAGAGCCGTATTGTAGTAGTTATATTGTTGTACAAAGGGGGCAGTATTATAGTAGTTATATTCTTGTACATAGAGGGCAGTACTATAGTAGTTTTATAATTGTGCATAGAGGCAGTATTATAGTAGTAATATTCATGTACATAGGGGCAGTATTACAGTAGTTATATTCTTGTACATAGGAGCAGTATTATAGCAGTTATATTCTTGTACATAGGAGCAGTATTGTAGTAGTTATATTCTTGTACATAGGGGGCAGTATTATAGTAGTTATATTCTTGTACATAGAGGGCAGTATTATAGTAGCTTTATACTTGTGCATAGGAGCAGTATTATAGTAGTTATATTCTTGTGCATAGGAGCAGTATTATAGTAGTTATATTCTTGTACATAGGAGCAGTATTATAGTAGTTATATTCTTGTACATGGCTCACCAAACCATCACTAACTGTGCAAGGCAGAATCTGCAATAGTTTTTTTTATTTCCCGGTGACACCCAGGCTAATAGATCCTCTGGACTATCCGTTCCTGCGTTTTTTCCATTCCCAGATGGGACCGGAAGATGCCGGGAGCGCCACAGAGCAGATCGGGGGCTGTCGGAAGGCGAGAATAACAATATTTTTTATTATTTTAACATCCTATATATCACATTTCCAAGCGATCCTAATCGCTTGAATTGTGCAAACTTTCCACAAGCGAAAAACGCTTGCAAAACGCTTGTTTTCCGTAAATTCGCATGCGTTTTACCCGCAGCAGGAGTGCAGAAATGTTGCGGAAATTTCCGCAGCATTTCTGCAACGTGGGTACATAGCCTAAAAGTTCATGGGGGTTTGTTGCTTCTTAAACTCCAGAAGCACAAACAGAAAATAAATAGCCTTTAGATCAGGCAAAACAAAGTACAAATGTCTATAGCAGGGCTCTACTCTGCCAGGCCTGTGGGCACAAAGGTTGGGGTAGTGTCCAGTCCTCAGGCTCGGTCTGGAGCCAAACACACAGGAGGCCTTCTCACTCCCAACACACAGACCATGTGCCAAAGAGCAGACTCCATTATATAGGCTGTAACCACACCCAAAGATGAGGTATGTGTGTAGCCAGACCCGCCCATCTCTCATAGCTACCCGCAACACGGTCCCAGGTGCAACAAACGAACCTCTTAGTGCTTTCATACACTGGAGAAAATACTCCGGGTAACATCACAGAGACAAGCCATTTCTGTGACACATGCGTCCCATCGATTATGCGGCCATTAGCCCCACTTCACTAGAGAATATAACTACTATAATACTCCTCCTATGTGCAAGAATATAACTACTATAATTCTGCTCCTATGTACAAGAATATAACTACTATAATACTGCCCCTATGTAAAAGAATATAACTACTATAATACTGCCCCTATGTACAAGAATATAACTACTATAATACTGCCCCTATGTACAAGAATATAACTACTATAATACTGCTCCAATGTACAAGAATATAACTACTATAATACTGCTCCCTATGTACAAGAATATAACTACTATAATACTGCCCCGATGTACAAGAATATAACTACTATAATACTGCTCCTATGTACAAGAATATAACTACTATAATACTGCCCCGATGTACAAGAATATAATTACTATAATATTGCCCCCTATGTACAAGAATATAACTACTATAATACTGCTCCTATGTACAGGAATATAACTACTATAATACTGCCCCTATGTACAAGAATATAACTACTATAATACTGCCCCTATGTACAAGAATATAACTACTATAATACTGCCCCTATGTACAAGAATATTACTACTATAATACTGCCCCTATGTACAAGAATATAACTACTATAATACTGCTCCTATGTACAAGAATATAACTACTATAATACTGCTCCCTATGTACAAGAATATAACTACTATAATACTGCACCGATGTACAAGAATATAACTACTATAATACTGCTCCTATGTACAAGAATATAACTACTATAATACTGCCCCGATGTACAAGAATATAATTACTATAATATTGCCCCCTATGTACAAGAATATAACTACTATAATACTGCTCCTATGTACAGGAATATAACTACTATAATACTGCCCCTATGTACAAGAATATAACTACTATAATACTGCCCCTATGGACAAGAATATAGCTACTATAATACTGCCCCTATGTACAAGAATATAACTACTATAATACTGCCCCTATGTACAAGAATATAACTACTATAATACTGCTCCTATGTACAAGAATATAACTACTATAATACTGCTCCCTATGTACAAGAATATAACTACTATAATACTGCACCGATGTACAAGAATATAACTACTATAATACTGCTGCTATGTACAAGAATATAACTACTATAATACTGCCCCGATGTATAAGAATATAATTACTATAATACTGCCCCCTATGTACAAGAATATAACTACTATAATACTGTTCCTATGCACGAGAGCATAACTACTATAATACTGCTCCTATGTACAAGAATATAACTACTATAATACTGCCCCGATGTACAAGAATATAACTACTATAATTCTGCTCCTATGTACAAGAATATAACTACTATAATACTGTTCCTATGCACGAGAACATAACTACTATAATACTGCTCCTATGTACAAGAATATAACTACTATAATACTGACCCTATGTATAAGAATATAACTACTATAATACTGACCCTATGTACAAGAATATAACTATAATACTGCTCCCTATGTACAAGACTATAACTACTATAATACTGCTCCTATGTACAAGAATATAACTACTATAATACTGCTCCTATGTACAAGAATATAACTACTATAATACTGTCTCCTATGTACAAGACTATAACCACTATAATACTTCTCCTATGTACAAGAATATAACTACTATAATACTGCTCCTATGTACAAGAATATAACTACTATAATACTGTCTCCTATGTACAAGACTATAACCACTATAATACTTCTCCTATGTACAAGAATATAACTACTATAATGGTGCCCCTATGTACAAGAATATAACTACTATAATACTGCCCCTATGTACAAGAATATAACTACTATACTGCCCCGTATGTACAATAATATAGCTGCTATAATACATTTGCTCTGTGTGGGTGTTATACACGCGACCCTTGTGATTACCCACAGACTGTTCCCTGGATACCATACACATGCTGTACATATAAATGTGCCGCTCTGGGTTCTCATCATGGTTCCGTTTCTTGGGATGATCAGTCACTGGATGTGTTGAGCTGATGTGTCGGTGAGCGGTAATGTGACAGAGAATGATGGGCGGCAGATTTATGAGAAGTCTGTTAGAAGTGTCAGCGCCCATTGCAGCGGATAAATACATAAATTGCCTCTGGAGAGATATATTGACCCTCAGATGGGAAAATGTGAAGAAATGAGGGCACATGACTTGTCCGTACCTCGTTCATCAACGCGGGGAGAAAATTCACAAGGTCGAGGCAAATCACACTGGGCTATTTCTGGGCACTGGCAGAGCGCCCTCTGTCCTTACACTTCAGGGCTGCACTTTAGTCTTCAGAGCAGGCGGCCATATTGTGATTGGCGGGGGAGCCCGGACCCGTCTGTTTTTGCAGTCACTTGGGTCTCAATTCAATGTCCTTCTTAAAGGGAGTGTGAGCCTCATAAGGGATATCACTCGATAAAAATGGCACCATTAGTCCGAAACTGCTCATGTATGCGAAATAGGATGCTGGGTGCCCTCTGGGTGTGGCCCACAGACTCATTAATTTGAGGGTGACCCCACCCCCTGTCTGGTGATTGACAGTGCTGGCTTGCCTAAGATAGCTCCGTAGACAGCAGGGGTGTGACTACATAAGTGCAAAGGTTGCAATCACAACCAGGTAATGGACACTGGGGGCCCCAAAAAGTCTCCTTAGCCTTTTATAAAATGACCAACGTTATTAATGACTTTGGACAGTGGAGCTTTTGCATTGCTTCAAGCTACGCCACTGCTGTCAATCACCAGTGAGGGAGGCAGGGACATGCGAATCCAGTGGGCGAAGCAGTGCACCGAGTCTCTTGGCCACACCCAAGGTGCACCACGCACCATTATTAGCATATTAGATTAAACTTTAGCCTCGGCACCAATTAGAACACTAAAGATGCAATTTTTTGGGGGGCGATAATACCCTCTACCAGGCTTATTGTATACTGTCAATTTGAGCTGACACACTCCTTTAAAGGGGTATTCTCAATCTTCAAGATCATAACCCAATATGTAGTAGGTGTAACAATAATAATATTAGCAAATACCTTAAATTAAAAATTTAGTATAGTTCTTCTGATTAGCTATGTCACGTCCCCCATGTGCAGGGCATTGCAGTAGTTTAGGCATCCATGGTTACGACCACTCATATAGTGAAAGTTAATTAGTTGCCAGTGGACATAACCATGGATACGTAATCTACTGCTGTCCTGCACATGGGGAACGTGACATAGCTAATCAGAAGAACCATACTACATTTGTAATTGAAGGTATTTGCTAATATTATTATTATTACACCCACTACATATTGAGATAGGATTTTGGAAGATGGGGATACCCCATTAAGACATTCAGGGAATGCTGGGATTTGTAGTTTTATAACACCAGCTGATCCATAGTTTTCAATGCAGCCAAGAGTAACATCTTTATGCATTATTGTTCCCAATCATAAAGCCTGTAAGGTAATGATTTTTTTTGCTCCGCTTGCCAACCAATAGCTCAATTATTGCTGAATGTATAGGACCGTTCTTGCTGTGCGGCGGTCTGTGCCGACTAATATCTGGATATGTGACATGGATTTACGCCTCTGGCTAATGCAACTCGTGTGGATATGGTGGTGATTCATAATTCCTATAAAGCCTCCCAATGAGAATAGAAGAATAATGATTCCCAATATTACCGAATGGCTGCACAGCACCCAGGGCGGCAGGGAGGGCGGGGGCAGCGGGAGCATTGTGTTAGGTGGGGATTAAAAAAAAAATAAAGAACCTTCTTATTTCATTCCCTTCCTCCAGTGCTAGTGCACAAGATGTAGTTTTGAAATAAGTAGGCTCCATTTTCTTGTTTTGAGGGCAGCTGCTTCCTTTATTGCCAGGCAGTGCTGGACTGGCCCACCAGAGAAGCGGAGAATCTTCCGGTGGGCCCTCGCTTTTCTTTCAGAGGTATTTAGATGGCTTGCAGACAGGTTCCAGTGATGGATACAATAGCGCCTTCTACCGCACGCTCTACTTTAAAGGGGCGTCTTCTGGGACCTGTTCCCTTTAAACGTACCCTAGATAGTATGGTTTATGAATGAGCCTTATTACTTCCTCCTCGGTGCAGCACTCGGTAAATGTTTACACGCGCAAATAAACATCATTTCATAATTTAGACATGAAAGACTCGCAGGAGACGTGCGCTCCACCGTCCCGGCTTCTCCGCGGTGTCACAACAGCGAAACAACACGTTTCCATTTTGTCTATTACGGGCTTTTCCAGCGAAGCCGACGACACTGGCTGCAATAAGCCGCCGGCGTTATTTCTGACTTCATCCTTTTAGGAGTTTATAATATAGCCGTGGAAATAACGGCAGCGATTATGGAAACGGCGCAGAGAGAAAGGCGGCAGAACGCAATTCTACATGACGGCCGCATATTGAGCCTTAGGTTTGCGCAGATGTTCTATAATAGCTTTACTAGATTTTACTTACTACTGTTTTATATCAATTTTTAGACTTTATATTGTTTTGTGTATGACAAAAACCCCCAAAAAGAAATAAATATTTATTACTATTTCCAAAATATTAAACAATAATTAATATTAATTATTTATTAAAGAACACATACTACTACAAATCGTAAAAATAAATATAAGGTAATAATAATAATTTAGACTTTTTCCCATCCTAAAAAATTATATAAATATATATATTAATTATTATTATTAATAATAATAATATATAATGTTTAATACAATAATTAATATGTATTAATATATGCTTATATAATGTTTAATACAATAATTAATATTTATTAATATATGCTATTAAAATTATGAATACATATAATGAAATAATAATAATAATAATAAAGGGACAATTTGGCTTATCGCCTCGTTAAAAATAAATAATATATAAATACATTGCAATAATTATTTATTATTCAATAATTTTTATTAAATAATAAAATTAATAACTTATTAATTAATAAGTACTACTACTGCAACTAATAATAATATTAATAATAGACATTTTGGATTTTCACCCTCCTTCCCAACTTTGTGCCCAATTTTTATATTTATGTTATATAAAATTAATTTTGCATATTTTTATATGTTATTTTTAGATCTCCTTTTTTTTAACATAGATACATACTCTGGCGATGTCTGCTGCTCTGCCACATTTCATAGTGGCCATAATGAGGCAATTGGTAGCCAACAATAAAAAAGAGTCTTAGGGTCCTGTCACATACAGCGATCTCGCTAGCGAGATCGCCGATTTTGTGACACATCAGCGATCTCGCCAGCAACATCGCTGTGTGTGACGGAGATCAGCGACCGGCCCCCCTGCCGGTTATCGCTGATCGTGCTCGAGCGGCCTGGGCCATTTTTCGATCGCTGGTCTACCGCTGCCCAGCACGCATCGCTGCATGTGGCAGCGAGAGACCAGCGATCAGCGACGCTGGACGCTGGTTTCTAATGTAAACGTTGGGTATCCAGGAGTCGCGCGGCTCCTGGATACCCGATGTTTACCTTGGAAACCAGCGTCGCTGGTCCTGATCGCTGGAGGGGCCTAACGATGTCCCAGCGATCCCATCCATGTTGGATTGTTGGTGGGATCGCTGGGACATCGTTATGTGTGACAGGGGCTTTAGAGGGGATTGGAAAGTGGATGTTGGGAGTGTTTCATGTTACTTTAACCTCCCGGTTGCCAAAGCTAGAGCAGCTCAACAGTTTTCCTGATTTGAATGCTGCCACCTGACCGGGCATGCGCTCCCAACCGACTCTTCGTATCCACGAGAAGATCCTCAAGAAAACCTCCCCACATTTCCATCTCGACAGAGTAACCGGCCCCTGAGGACTGAGAGGAGACGAAAGGAAAGAGTCAGGTCCCTTTCCCACCTCTTTGAAGGCTCCTCTGTAAAGTCTTCGAGTTGCGGCACGATGATCTATGGGGAAGTGATCCTCAGACAGAAAACTCCCCTGCCGCCCGACTACTTTATTCTCTCCATTCTCACCACCATCTTCTGCCTCTCACCGCTGGGATTGGTGGTGATCTATTTCTCTATGAAGGTATGCAGAAAAATGGCGCAACTGTGGCGCACAACAGGGCTCCGTGTGTATTAGATGGCGTGCCATATTTGTGCCTTAGTCTCGGTTATCTGAGCAGTTGCAATATGGCGACCAAGGTGTGACATTGTGACACCAATAGGGCGTGAACGCCGCATGTGAAATGTGAGCGCTTCTAGGTTTTCTCCTCCAGACGTGGAATTGTCTGCAGAGAGGAGCCATCAGCATGGCGGACAGATATTCGCACGTCGCCTTTATAACCACCGTAATAGCGGTGGGGGTCGGATTCCTGGCCTGGATGTCACTCTTCATCTTCCTGTACAGTCAGCAGTGGGGCGTGCTCATCTACGAGCTGCACAACCTGACGCACACCTTCAACATTACGGAGTAAGAAGAGGCGGCCGCCATGTTGGGAACAAAAAAATAAAATGAGAAAATGTCTATATTAAATAAAAGACTTAAAACTGAAGCATTTGCGCATTACTCATTGGTAAAATCAAAAGTGACCCATTTGTTTTAGATTATTTAATATCGATGCTGCACTGAATATACAGGTTGTTTTTTTCCCGGCTACCTGGAAATGGTTGTTTTCAGTAATTGCACCCTATTTCCAAATAATTTCTCTTTAGAAAGGGGGTGTGGCTCACAGCTTTCTCTGTAGACCTTTTACTTTTCCCTGTGACGGAGAAATAAGTTAGCCAATGCCTACTTGGCTTAGGCTAGTTTCACATTTGCGTATGGAGGAGCTGCGGAGGGATGCGGACTTCCTCCGTGAAGCTCCTCCCACGGTCACACCTCCTCCGGTCAGCTCTGCTTCCGTCAGCATGCGGCCTGGGTACCCTATCTTTAGCATTGGGTACGCAGGCCTTGCCGATGTATGCGGATGCCTCCGCATGCGTCGTTTTGGTGGTGCGGCGACCTGCACCGAACGCAACGTGATGCATTTTGGTGCTGTCGCTGCACCATCAAAATGACACATGCGGAGGCATCCGCATACATCGGCACGGCCTGCGTACCCAATGCTAAAGATAGGGTACACAGGCCGCATGCCGACGGAGGCGGAGCTGACCGGAGGAGGTGCGGCCGTGGGAGGAGCATGACGAAGGAAGTCTGCAGCCCCCCGCAGCTCCTCCATACGCAAATGTGAAACCAGCCTAAGCAGAGAGAAAAATTCCATATAGGGTGGCTAAATTTCAGGAACTATGGGACGAATTTGAAAAAAAAAAAAAAAAAAAGTGCAAAGTAGAAGAAGATAAATGAGCCAACAAGGTGGCAACGTTATTCTTGGTGACGGCTTGTTTAAAGGGAATGTGTGATCAGAAAATGACCTATTGGGTAAACCAGGTTTTTGTCACACTTGATAGTTTTTTTTTTAATTGGAAATTATTTTTTTTTTTAATATCAGGATCTGTATTAAAAATAAAATGAGCAACCAAGAAATGTTCACACTGGTCACTGGAGCTTTTTTATGCTTCTTCTTCCTATCCATTCAGAAGAATTTTCATCAGGTTCATTATCATGAGAGGCAGAATTACAATGATTGATCACAGCTCTTTACATAGCTGATAACACAGGAGCCACCATTCGCAATTCGTGATGTCACAGCTCACCTCCTCCTCCTGTACAATGACTGATAAAATGTCTATACACAGTAGATAACACAGGATCCACCATTCACAATTCGTGATGTCACAGCTCAGCTCCTCCCCCTCCCTTCACAATAACATTTGCACACGCTCATTAGATGCCTCAGTACAATGGACAGTATGTGATTCTGCTCGTTGCTGCTAATGTACAAGTGTTATTTATGAAAACAACAGCAAGTCAGAATGTAAATATTCTTCAGTGATCAATGTGAAAACTAAGATTTCTTATTTTTATTACTGATTGCGATATGGTAAAAATAAAAATTGCCAAATAAAAAAAAATACATTTAACCCCAGAACTTCAAACAATAAGCCATTTGTCCATTCCCAATTGGTACAGGCAGGATGTACTGACCCTGAATGTATCCACCCAACATGTCCTATCATGCCACATAGATAACGACGTTAAATAAATAAATCAATAAATGTAAATAAATAAATACGTTAGGTAAAGTAGAAGCGTATCTCTGTTGAGGCATTGCACATTATCGGTGAGATTTCCTTTGCAAAATGTGCCAAAAATGGAGTATATCGTAAATGTCAAATTTACCAAAGGGCGTTGGTGGGGTATAAAATATATACTTTCCCACCAGTTTAGAAGGACACAAGCTCAAGATCTGCCATTCCTCACGATCTACAAACCTTTCAGTCCACAGCCCGCGCTCCATAATCAAACCGTAGACCGCTGTGAACTAAACCACGAGCTATAAATCATCCACTGGGGGAGATTTGTCTTCCCAGCAGCTGCACTTGGATGAAGATCATCCGTTACTAAATGATCCAAAGTATATGAGGGACCCATATATAATACAAGGCAATGATACAACTCGCTGATACAATGTATCAAGCATAAGGGGGAGGTAACCTTAAATACCAGAATATTTTAAAGGGAGATGACAGTAGGTGTGAGGTTTTATAGGGGCTATATCCCCTACGGTGCTATGTGCTTAGTCGAGTTTGGGCTGACTCACTCCCTTTAATAGTGCAGACTCCTTTCCTTTAAGACTGCAGCATACCTTATCATTTAAGGCTATGTTCTCCCCCCCAGTATGTCTGTGCCCCTATGCTTCATGATACCCTTTTTTGGACCTGCTAAATGATCAGGTTTGTTATAAGACCCCCCACAAATCATAGCTTTTAATCTCCATGAACAATGGTCTCTAAAATTGAAAAATCATCTTTAAGGCTGAGTGCAGACGGACTTTTTGGCCCTGCGGATTTTTCCGCGCAGAATGGAAGAAATCCGCAGGTCAAATGACCTGCATTTTTCCTGCGGATTTCTTCCATTTTTCTTGCGGTTTTCTTGCGGTTTTTGTGCGGTTTTCCACTGCGGTTTTCCCCCTGCGGATTTGGTGACAGGGGAGATGGAAAACCGCACAAAAGAAGTAACATGCTGCGGATTTTGTACCGCAGGAAAACTGTGCGGAAAAATCCGCAGCGTCTGCACAGCGGGTTTTTTTTTCCATTGATTTTAAGGCTACTGTACATCACAATGCGGATATGCAACGTTTCTGCGCGGTAAAATCCGCTGCGGATCCGCTGCAAATCTGCATCGTGTGCACACAGCCTAAAAGTGTCAAGTAGTGATTCCTTCTAGGGCAACCAAACAGTAAAAAAAGAGTATAAATCAGGGAGCATCAGACAGAGAACTACAAAGCAGAGAAGTCCAGGAACCGGTGCACCAGACGTCCTCCTTTTGGTAACTTTATACTATGGAAAAATCACTACGTTTAGCCTGCGGAGGGCTTTATTAAACCATAGAAAAAAGAGGAATGAGGCCTGATAAAGGACATGCACAGCTGAAACGTTGTGATTTTTCTGTACTCATAAAGTTAGGACGTGTGGTGCCCCGATTCCTGGATTTTTCTGCATTGCTACAACCTTGTGGCGGATTGCAGCGTGTGCTCAGGACCCATCTATTGCAAATATAAGAGAACTACAACTCCCCACGTGCACTCCAAATACACATAGCAGGCTGGGAGTTGTGGTTATTCATGCTGCATACTTCCATACACACGACATAAAGCTCCAGTGAAATCTGAAGGGAAATTGGCTTATAAAGACTAATTATGTTTCCTGCTTTGGATGTTGAACTAGGAAATGAGGGTTATAGCAACGCGGCTCTATTTACTACATCATGGGTTCAAGGACCGTGCAACATAGGTTCTACTCCTACGGAAAGGTGCTTTGGAGACCCATACATCATAAATGTCATCCTGCTAAAGACCTGCATACAAAACCTGACAGTTCACGATATAATCAATAATAAATGGAATTCTTTATAATGCATAAGATCCATCAACAGCAGCCTAACCCGTCCAATCACTGATGGTGCACAAAGAATACAAGTTACTGGGACAGCTAAATGGTCAAGGAATATTGAAAGCTGTGCCTTGTGGGAAAGATGGAAGTTCCTGCAGAAGCGAAAGAATTAACAATGTTGCAGGGTATAGTCAATAACATACAAAATGGTTTCTATTACTTAAGATCCATCAACAGCAGCTTAACCCCTCCAATCACAGATGGTACCTCTGCAATATAATAGACAAGACGGTCAATGAACGTTGGAGGTTGCTCTATGGGAAAGGTGGAGGTGGCTGGTTTCTGCTATAGTGAGAGGGTTAACTGTCTTCCTTGGAAGAATTACAATAGATAAGATCCATCAACAGCAGCCTAACTTCAATCACTGATGGTTCACATAGAATACTAATTACTGGAACAGCCAAATGGTCAATGAATTTAGAAGGCTGTGTCTTGTGGTGTGGGAAGTTGCTGGTTTATGCAGCAGTGAAAGAGTTAATAATGTTGCAAGGTGTAGTCAATGACATAGAGAATTGTTTCTGTTACTTATGATCAATCAACAGCAGGGTAACCTCTCCAATCACAAATGTCCCCATGGAATGCAATTCACTATATTAGACAAACGGTGAATGAATGTTGAAGGTTGCATTATGTGAAAGGTGGAAGTGGCTGATTTCTGCAGCAATGAGAGAGTTAAAAATATTGCATTGCAGCACTACAATACCCAAGATCCATAAACAGCAGCCTAACATCTCCAACCACAGATGGTTCTCATAGACAACAAATTTTTCTACCTGCAGAGTTAACAATCCTAGATTATAGGCAATAATATTTATAAAATAGTTTATAATCCTAAGAACCATAAACAGCAGCCTGTCATCTAAAATCAGAGATGATGTCCACAAAGTGCAAGTTACTCTGGTCAATACACGTTGCTTTGTGGGAAAGGTGGAAGTTTTTAGTTTTTTTGCAGCAATAAAAGGGTTAGCTATCTTACTTTGCAGGATTACAATACCAAAGATCCATCAACAGCAGCTTGACATAGGTGGTGTCCACAGAATACAAGTTATGCTACCAGACAAATGTTCAATGAATGTTGAATGTTGCTCTGTGGGAAAGGTGGAAGTAGCAGATTTCTCCAGGAATAAAAGGGTTAACTACCTTGCTTTGCAACATTACAACACCCAAGATGCATCAACAGCAGTAACAAGAGTTACTATGTCAGACTAATGGTGAATGGACATTAAAGGTGGCTTTGGATGGAAGTTGCAACAATGAAAGGGTTAATAGTGTGGCACTGCACTTCAGACCCTGTGGAGGTGATGCAAGTTGCAGCAGTGAAAGAGTTAACAGGGCACTTCAGACCCTGTGGAGGGGATGGACGTTTCAGCAGTGAAAGGGTTAATAGTGTGGCACTGCACTTCAGACCCTGTGGAGGTGATGGAAGTTTCAGCAGTGAAAGGGTTAACAGGGCACTTCAGACCCTGTAGAGGTGATGGAAGTTGCAGCAGTGAAATGGTTAACAGGGCACTTCAGACCATGTGGAGGTGTGGAAGTTGCAGCAGTGAAAGGGTTAACAGGGCACCCCAGACCCTGTGGAGGTGATGGAAGTTGCAGCAGTGAGGTGGCATGCCAGGCTGGGGGATCATGCATCATCTTACCTGAGGGGTTATTTCTTGAGGTGGCAGAGGCAGTTGTGGAGAAGCTACATGGTGCTGAGGACAGCTCCCTGCAATCCAACTCTAGGGAAGCCAAAGTGACTGGGAGGAGGAGATGCTGATCAATGCTGGGAGCTGGCCAGACAAGGATGAAATGAGCAGACATCATACAAAGGGGGGTTTTAAGAGATGCAAGAGGAGGGGCAGAGATGAGAGATCCCAACAGAGACCTGAGCAGAGGAGCAGGAGATCACAGGAAAATGGGACAGTGGTGGGAGGTAAGTATGGCACATGGAGATGGAGCACATGAGAGAGCAGAGCTGCAAGGGAGATGCTCTGAATTTCTAGACCAATGCATCCAGAGAAGGCAGAAACAGTGTAGTGTAACAGCAGAAATGTGCTAGTCAATGGCTAGGTGCTGCCTGAGCCAGGGGAGGCGGAATGTGACTGCATGTAGCA
The DNA here is from genome assembly GCF_039654945.1 of Dendrobates tinctorius. Classification (NCBI taxonomy): domain Eukaryota; kingdom Metazoa; phylum Chordata; class Amphibia; order Anura; family Dendrobatidae; genus Dendrobates; species Dendrobates tinctorius. The sequence continues at coordinate 32,860,067 of NW_027361696.1, read as the reverse complement.
GAGCTCTTCCTGTCAGTTAACTCTTTGCATGTGTTTCCTTTGTGCATGATGGTGTCTTTTCGGATTTAATAAGGATGGAGAAGGGTTACCTGCAGACCTATGTAAATACAAAGATGACATCACCTTCGTATTATACAATCAGTGGTCGATTCACTTCTCATTTACTACATTGTAACCAAGGACAATGACAAAATGACAAAATGTAGCAGGAAGTGTGGTGAGATACAAAGAATGAGGAGAGGAGGGAGAGAGGGAAATGGAGACCACTCTTTACATAGACTGTTACATTATGAATTTGAGGTGGTAAAAGAGAAAGAGGGGTGGATGACAGAATAGGAGGCCATTATTAAAAGTGTGTTCTATGGAATGACCATTATAGAGGTGGAACAGGAGATAAGGCTATGGAGAGACCATAACAGAAGTGGCACAGGAGATAAGTCTATGGGAAGACTATGAGAGAAATGACTTTGGAGATAAGTATATCGAAGGACCATTATAGAGGTGGAACAGAAAATAAGTCTATGGAGACGCTATGTGAAAAGTAGCACAGGAGATAAGTCTATGGGAAGACCATGATAGAGGTAGAACAGGAGATAAGTCTATAGAGAGACCATGAGAGAAGTGATAAATGAGATAAGTCTATGGGAAGACAATAACATAAGTGGCACAGGAGATAAGTTAATGAAAGGACCATGATAGCGGTGGAACAGGAGATAAGTCTATGTGAAGGCCATGAGAGAAGAGACACAGGACATAAGTCTATGGGAAGACCATGAGAGAAGAGACACAGGAGATAAGTCTATGGGAAGACCATGAGAGAAGAGACACAGGAGATAAGTCTATGGGAAGACCATGAGAGAAAAGACACTGGAGATAAGTCTATGGAGGGACCATTATAGAGGTGGCACGGGAGATAAATCTATGGAAAGACCATTATAGAGGTGGAACAGGAGATAAGTCTATGGAAGGACCATTATAGAGGTGGCACAGGAGATAAGTCTATGGGAAGAACATTTAAGAAGTGACACAGGAGATAAGTCTATGGAAGGACCATGATAGAGGTGGCACGGGAGATAAGTCTATGGAAGGACCATGATAGAGGTGGCACGGGAGATAAGTCTATGGAAAGACCATGATAGAGGTGGAACAGGAGATAAATCTATGGAGAGACCATGAGAGAAGTGACACAGGAGATAAGTGTATGGGAAGACCATGAGAGAAGTGGCTCGGGAGATAAGTCAATGAAAGGACCATGATAAAGGTGGAAGAGAAGGTAAGTCTATGGGAAGACCATAAGAGAAGGGACACAGGAGATAAGTCTATGGAAGGACCATTATAGAGGTGGCACAGGAGATAAGTTGATGAAAGGACCATGATAGAGGTGGAACAGGAGATAAGTCTATGGGAAGACCATATAAGAAGTGATACAGGAGATAAGTCTATGGAATGACCATGATAGACGTGGCATGGGAGATAAGTCTATGGAAAGACCATGATAGAGGTGGAACAGGAAATAAGTCTATGGAGAGACCATGAGAGAAGTGACACAGGAGATAAGTCTATGGAGAGACCATGAGAGAAGTGACACAGGAGATAAGTCTATGGGAAGACTATGAGAAAAGTGGCACAGAAGATAACTTAATGAAAGGACTATGATAGAGGTGGAACAGGAGATAAGTAGATAAGTCTATGGGAAGACCATGAGAGATGAGACACAGGAGATACGTCTATGGGAAAACCATGAAAGAAGAGACACAGGAGATAAGTCTATGGAGGGACCATTATAGAGGTGGCACAGGAGATAAATTTATGGAAAGACCATTATAGAGGTGGAACAGGAGATACGTCTATGAAAGGAGCATGATAGAGGTGGAACAGGAGATAAGTCTATGGAAAGACCATGTAAGAAGTGACACAGGAGATAAGTCTATGGAAAGACCATGATAGAGGTGGAACAGGAGATAAATCTATGGAGAGACCATGAGAGAAGAGACAAGGGAGATAAGTGTATGGGAAGAACATGAGAGACGTGGCACAGGAGATAAGTTGATGAAAGGACCATGATAAAGGTGGAAGAGGAGATAAGTCTATGGGAAGACCATGAGAAGAGAGACACAGGAGATAAGTCTATGGGAAGACCATGAGAGAAGAAGCACAGAAGATAAGTCTATAGAGTGACCATTAAAGAGGTGGCATGGAAGATAAGTCTATGGAAAGACCATGTTAGAGGTAGCACAGGAGATAATTCTATGGAAGGACCATGATAGAGGTGGAAAAGGATAAAAGTTTTTGGAAGGCTCACGATAGAAGGGGACAATTGATAAGTTTATGGGAAGACCATGAAGAGGTAGCACAGGAGATAAGTCTATAGAGGCACCAGAGATAGGTCTACTGGTGGAACACAATGAAAGAAGAAGTGGTGAGATGGGTCCATCAAAAGACTAAAGAAGATGTGGTACTGGAGATGGGTCAATGGGAATTTTATGATGAAGGTGTTGCAGGAAAAGTATCCGTAAGGGCCATAAGTGACATTACACAGAGGAGGAGTCAACGAAAAAGAAATTAGAGATGACACTGGAGATGTTTCTATGGAAGGACTATGATAAGGGTAACATAGAAGAGGAGCCTATGGCAGGTCCATGATATAGTGACACAGGAGAGGAATCTGTGGAAGGATCATGATAAGGTGACACAAGAGAGGAGTCCATGGAAGGACCATGATAAGGGTGACACAGGAGAAGAGTCTGTGGAAGGAACATGATGAGGGTGACACAGGAGAGGAGTCTACTGAAGGACCATGATAACGTGACACAGGAGAGAAGTCTATGGAAGGACCATGATAAGGGTGACACAGGAGAGGAGTCTACTGAAGGACCATGACAAGGGTGACACAGAAGAAGTCTTTGGAAGGACCATGATAAGGTGACACAGGAGAGGAGACTATGGAAGGACCATGATAAGGTCACACAGGAGAGGTGTCTATGGAAAGCCCATGATAGCGTGACACAGGAGAGAAGTCTATGGAAGGACCATGATAAGGGTGACACAGAAAAGGAGTCTTTGGCCAGACCATGATAGAGTGACACAGGAAAGGAGTCTATGGAAGGATCATGATAAGGGTGACACAGGAGAGAAGTATATGGAAGGATTATGATAAGGTGATACAAGAGAGGAGTCTATGGAAGCACCATGATAAGGTGGCACGGGAGATAAGTCTATGGAAAGACCATGATAGAGGTGGAACAGGAGATAAGTCTATGGAGAGACCATGAGGGGAGTGATAAAGGAGATAAGTCTATGGGAAGACAATAACATAAGTGGCCCAGGAGATAAGTTAATGAAAGGACCATGATAGAGGTGGAACAGGAGATAAGTCTATGTGAAGGCCATGAGAGAAGAGACACAAGACATAAGTCTATGGGAAGACCATGAGAGAAGAGACACAGGAGATAAGTCTATGGGAAGACCATGAGAGAAGAGACACAGGAGATAAGTCTATGGGAAGACCATGAGAGAAAAGACACAGGAGATAAGTTTATGGAGGGACCATTATAGAGGTGGCACGGGAGATAAATCTATGGAAAGACCATTATAGAGGTGGAACAGGAGATAAGTCTATGGAAGGACAATGATAGAGGTGGAACAGGAGATAAGTCTATGGAAGGACAATGATAGAGGTGGAACAGGAGATAAGTCTATGGAAGGACAATGATAGAGGTGGAACAGGAGATAAGTCTATGGGAAGAACATTTAAGAGGTGACACAGGAGATAAGTCTATGGAAGGCCAATGTAGAGGTGGCACAGGAGATAAGTCTATGGACAGACCATGATAGAGGTGGAACAGGAGATAAATCTATGGAGAGACCATGAGAGAAGTGACACAGGAGATAAGTGTATGGGAAGACCATGAGAGAAGTGGCTCAGAAGATAAGTCGATGAAAGGACCATGATAAAATTGGAAGAGGAGGTAAGTTTATGGGAAGACCATAAGAGAAAGGACACAAGAGATAAGCCTATGGAAGGACCATTATAGAGGTGGCACAGGAGATAAGTTGATGAAAGGACCATGATAGAGGTGGAACAGGAGATAAATCTATGGGAAGACCATATAAGAAGTGATACAAGAGATACAGTAAGTCTATGGAAGGACCATGATAGACATGGCATGGGAGATAAGTCTATGGAAAGACTATGATAGAGGTGGAACAGGAGATAAGTCTATGGAGAGACCATGAGAGAAGTGACACAGGAGATAAGTCTATGGGAAGACTATGAGAAAAGTGGCACAGAAGATAAGTTAATAAAAGGACTATGATAGAGGTGGAACAGGAGATAAGTAGATAAGTCTATGGGAAGACCATGAGAGATGAGACACAGGAGATACGTCTATGGGAAGACCATGAGAAGAGACACAGGAGATAAGTCTATGGGAAGATCATGAGAGAAAAGACACAGGAGATAAGTCTATGGAGGGACCATTATAGAGGTGGCACGGGAGATAATTTTATGGAAGGACCATGATAGAGGTGGAAAAGGATATAAGTTTTTGGAAGGCTCACAATAGAGGGGGGCAATTGATAAGTTTATGGGAAGACCATGAAGAGGTGGCACAGGAGATAAGTCTATAGAGGCACCGGAGATAGGTCTACTGGTGGAACACAATGAAAGAAGAAGTGGTGAGATGGGTGCATCAGAAAACTAAAGAAGCTGTGGTACTGGAGATGGGTCAATGGGAATTCTATAATGAAGGTGTTACAGGAAAAGTTTACGTAAGGGCCATAAGTGACATTACACAGAAGAGGATTCAACGAAAGCAAATTAGAGATGACACTGGAGATGTTTCTATGGAAGGACTATGATAAGGGTAACATAGAAGAGGAGCCTATGGCAGGTCCATGATAAAGTGACACAGGAGAGGAATCTATGGAAGGTTCATGATAAGGTGACACAAGAGAGGAGTCAATGGAAGTACCATGATAGAGTGACACAGGAGAGAAGTCTGGAAGGATCACAATAAGGGTGACAAATGAGAGGAGTCTAAGGAAGGACCATTATAAGGTGACACAGGAGAGGAGTCTATGGAAGGACCATGATAAGGGTGACACAGGAGAGTAGTCTATGGAAAGACCATTATAAGGTGACACAGGAGAGCAGTCTATGGAAGGACCATGATAAGGTGACAAAGGACATGAGTCTATGAAAGGACCATGATAAGATGACACAGGAGAGGAGTCTATGGAAGGACCATGATAAGGGTGACATAGGAGCGGAGTCTATGGAAGGACCATGATAAGGTGACACAGGAAAGGAGTCTGTGGAAGGACCATGATAATGTGACACAGAAGATAAGTCTATGGAATGATTATGATAAGGTGACACAGGAGAGGAGTCTATGGAAGGACCATGATAAGGGTGAAACAGAAGAGGAGTCTGTGGAAGAACCATATTAAAAGTCATGTATCTGATCTGTATGATAAATGGAATAAATGACATTACAGGGCCATGGAGATGTAGAAATTGCTGGGACGTGGGATGTCGTCACAGACAGGAGGCATATCAAGAGTTAACAGGGTTTTATTAACAACAAGTATACTCTGTGTAGGGAGTCACAACAGCAAACTTTGTGAAGTGGTCTGTCATCACTAAGCAATGTTCATAACCCTGATGCGCTGGGCCAATGGTCAGATAATCTATCATTAGCAACTCTAGGGGAGCAGAGTAACTATTGGCCTTTGTTCAAGTGGTTTGGCCAACTCGCAGCTCTGACATAGCTGACAGATTTTCTCCACTACATTTTTTATTTGCGGATGACAAATTAGTCGTTGCACCCACTGGAAGGTCTTTTCCGGTCCAAAGTGAGCTCCTCTTTCGTGGGCCTCTGTAGCCAAGAGGGGAAGCAACGCTTCAGGGATCACCATTTGCCAGGTGATGTCCACGGCAATAGATCTTTCTGGTACAAAAGTCCTTCACGCAGCTGCAGTCTCTCCCACTGCCGCAGCATCCACAGAGCACCAAGGGACAGAGCATCTCTTTCTTGCTGGCTGGGCAGTTGTTTGGATGACACCCACTATCTTAATTTAGCCAGTTCTTTGTCTTCCTGTTGCATCCGAACCCACTCATCACAGGACTGTCCCAGTAGACACTCACAAGACGGCGTCTGTACTTGCTCCAGCGTGGCTGCCACCGTCCTGGCATAGTCTCTGAATCTAGGAACCTCTTCAGCCTCTAGTTCCTCATCACGGTTAGGCCCTGGCTCCTCATAGTTCACTCGAGACAAAGTGTTGGCATGGGTATTCTCTGCTCCTCTCTTGTAGGTGATTTTATAACGAAAGTTCGCCATCCGAGCTACCCAGCGTTGTTCCAGCACCCCAAGTTTTGCTCTTTCCAGATGAGCCAACGGATTGTTATCTGTGCGTATGTGAACTTCAGAACCGGACAGATATTCAGCAAATTTCTCCATCATGGCCCACACCAACACCAACAACTCCAGCTTGAAAGAACTGTAGTTATCCGGGTTCTTCTCTGAGTCATGAAGAGATCGACTTGCATAAGCGATTACTCGCTCTTCTCCTTTCTGAATCTGGGACAGCACGGCTCCAAGTCCATGCAAACTTCCATCCGTATGTAGAATGAACGGTGTGTAAAGTCGGCGTAGGCTAGCTCTGGTGCCTCTGTTAAGGCCAATTTCAGGGCTTGAAACGCTTCTTGTTGTCACTCGCCCCATTGTACAGTTCTGTTTCTAGCACTAGACGGTACCCCCTTCAATAGTTCCAGCAGCAGGTTCAAGATGCGGGTAAAGTTCTTATCCCGTGAGTCTTAGGAAGGCCCGCATGTCTTTCACGGTCTTCGGGGTAGGCCAATCTTGTACTGCAGTAATCTTTACATGAGATGGTCTCACTCCTGCAGAGACGTGTCCCAGATACTCAATTTGAGTGCAAAACAGATGACACTTTTGAGGCTTCACTTTTAGACCATGCTGTTGTAGACAACTCAACACCTGTTCCAATCTCCGAAGATGTTCTTCAAACGAGGGAGCAAAGACAATGATGTTTTCCAGATAGATCAAAGTGGCCTCGAAGTTCATATCTCCCAAACACCTCTCCATGAATCGCTGAAACGTACCTGGGGCGTTGGCCAGGCTGAATGGCATCCGATCAAACTCAAATAACCCCATGGGGGGTACGAACAAGAGTTTCGATAGGAAGGAAAAGGACAAACTTATCAGTATGTAGTCTTCTTGATTTCAGCGTCCCGATTCTCCAACGGTGGCACTGACAACAGCGGCACGTGACGTCTCGAAGGTGTCCATAGAAGATGGGGTTCCAGTCCACGGAGCGGGTGAAGAGTTCTTGTAGGTTGCGGGGAGTTCCTACACTCACGAACGCCAAACACTGCGCTCAGTCCAGTGTGAGGGACCACCAGAATGAGGCTCCGCTCCACGATGTACACAGGTACTTGGCCAAGAGGCTCTGGCCTAGTCACCTGCTCCTCACTGTACACAGGGGATCTATCAAGTCAGCCGCCTGCACTCAAAGGATGCTCTGCTTTCACAGCTGACACTGAGCCCGACTGTCTGCTTAGCTTTCCCGCCAGGACTCTGACTCTTTTCCAGAGCACAGCGCTTTTTAACATGGCTCTGCCTACCGCAGTCACATGGAAGGGTCGGTCCTTGTTTGAAAAAATTTCCCCTGTAACGTTGGTGACAGTCCCAGTAGTTTCGGAACCGATGCGAGGAAGGTATGCCCGACCTTGTTCTTCCTCTTACAGAGGCTGCAAATAGGGACAGGTGAAATGTCTATTGGACAGTGTCTTATATAATCAATAGGACCCAGACATTACAGGTTTGAGGTGTATAGTCAAATTATAGTTTATAGTACAGGTAAAGCTAATTTTCTGCTGCAATGTATAAGGAAACTCATGGTTGAATGGCTAATGAACACTCCAGGGCTGCATGGAAATTGGATAATAAATGTAATTGGAGTTTTATGATTTATTCCACGTTTTATGGCCGCACATTGTAGAATAACACAGCTTTGCTCAGTCTCAGGGGGGGCACATAGAGGTGAGGGGGCCTCTAGCTAGGATTACATTGCACTCCCTTTAGCACCATCCAGCCACTGAATACTTGTATTTAGGAGATTCTCACATGTAATGAGAATGGGATCCATCGAGAACAATTTATTTTGGAGATCAGTGGGGAAGAATCAGCGGAGACTACAATTCTCAGGAAAAAAATCCTTAAACTTCATATTAACCCTTGTTGTATTGATACATTGTATCATGGAGCGGGTGAGGAGTGGAGAGCGTCAACCTCGCTTCTAGAAGAGAGGAGTGTGGGAAGACCACCGCTTGCAGACCCTCATCAAAGGGGGCATCAGGGTGGATGCTCCCGGCTGAGAGCAATGATGGGGGTCACAGCCTTTACATCTATTCTGAAATGTGTGATTACAGCCCAGAAAGGAGCGGCGGCTCCTGTGTATTATACATGGGTCAATCCGGCTTCCATATAACGATTTGCTGCAAGATATTTAATGTTGGTGGAATTCCTTTAATCCAGAATCTGGTCCTTCCGACAATCTGATCCAAATATGCAAAGTCAGTAAATGGGAATTTTTGTATCCCAGGAACGGCTGCCCGTCCAGACCGCTGCCTGTCGTCCATCTGCCAGCTTAGTACCGCCACTTAGTGTCTTTAGTGCAGATACATGGATGTTCTCCATGGGGGCAATCTGCCGGATTCAACGTGGAAAAGTCCAGATTTCTTTACAGAGATGAGGAACTCACAATCCCATAAACCTAATCCTCCTGTCCACACCATTAATACAGGCACTATATGGCAGTATTTTGTGGTCACAGCAAATTACTGTTATTTTGATGATGTTATATGATAATACTTCTTAGTCTGTGCGGCAGGTTCTATATGTTATTACTATACTTTCCCTATACGACACCATGTCGGCAAGGAATGGCCTTTTACATACACTATAGGACTCTATTATGCAGTGACAGGGGGCGGATACAAAACCTTGGCCACCTCTTTTGGATGTCAAAACATGAAATGAGCTTTGATATCTCATAGAATCATAGAATCGTAGAGTTGGAAGGGACCTCCTGGACCATCTGGTCCAACCCCCTGCTCAAAGCAGGATTCGCTAAATCATCCCAGACAGATGTCTGTCCAGCCTCTGTTTGAAGACTTCCATTGAAGGAGAAATCACCACCTCTCGTGGAAGCCTGTTCCACTCATTTGCTGCCTATGCAAAGCGCAGCAGCTGATGATAAACTCTACTCGACTACTACGCTTTGCATGGGCAAACGTTAACCTCAGTGCTCTCCTACAGTGCTCTACCTCTATTCTCACTTGAAGAGATGCAGAGACCTGCAGGGAGACCTGTCCCAAATTTTAAAAAAGCATCTCCTTTAAAAACAAAACAGTAACCTTTAGGTTTTCACACACTTTTTCCAAACGTAAGTAGCGCTAGGGCTAGGGTTATGGCTTGGGTTATGTTTGGGGCTAGAGTTATAGCTTGGGTAAGGTTTAGGCTTAGAGTTATAGCTTGGGTTAGGTTTGGGGCAAGGGTTAGAGCATGGGTTAGGTTTAGGGCTAGGGTTATAGCTTGGGTTATGTTTGGGGCTAGAGTTATAGCTTGGGTTAGGTTTGGGGCAAGGGTTAGAGCTTGGGTTAGGTTTAGGGCTAGGGTTATGGCTTGGGTTATGTTTGGGGCTGGAGTTATAGCTTGGGTAAGGTTTGGGCTTAGAGTTATAGCTTGGGTTAGGTTTGGGGCAAGGGTTATAGCTTGGGTTAGGTTTGGGGCTAGGGTTATAGCTTGGGTTAGGTTTGGGGCTAGGGTTAGAGCTTTGGTTAGGTTTGGGGCTATGCTTGTAGCTTGAGTTAGGATTGTGGCTATGCTTATGGCTTAGGTTAGTTTTAGGGCTAGGGTTATGACTTGGGTTAGGTTTAGGGCTATGGTTAGGTCTTGGGTTAGGTTTAGGGCAAGGGTAATAAAATAGTTAAAAAGCAAAAAGGTTAAAAAAAAGCATGTTTAATTTCTTAGAGGAGCTAAGTCTCCTCACTCTGACATGCCAGGCTTGACTTGCCATTCTCCACAAGGAGCAAAGTTATCGCTTATACCTCCAAAAAACAAGTTAAAATATGAGGACATTCAGCAGAAAAGAAAGGTGCAGGGTCAAAAGGAAAAACTGTAATTACCGTACATTAGTATTATCCTGTGCTCGGAGGATAAGGGGATCGATACTGGACAGATGGGGACACTGCTATCATACCTATATACTCACACGTGGTCAAAATTGTTGGTACCCCTCGTTTAATGACAGAAAAACCCACAATGGTTACAGAAATAACTTGAATCTGACAAAGGTAATAATAAATCAACAATCTATGAAAATGAACAAATGAAAGTCAGACATTGCTTTTCAGCCATGCTATGTTCTGTCTGAATGACGCTATGTCTGCACTGTATGGCAGTATTATGTAGGAACTGTATGTTATTGCTATGCTTTGCCTGTATGATGCTATGCTGGCACTATATGGTGGTATTATGTAGGAATTGTATGTTATTAATTTGCTCTGCCTGCATGACACTATGCTGGCACTGTATGGCAGTATTATGTAGGAACTGTATGTTATTGCTATGCTCTGCCTGTATGATGCTATGCTGGCACTGCATGGTGGTGTTATGTAGGAACAGGGCCGGCCCGAGAGATTACGGCGCCCTAGGCGAAACTATTTTGTTGCGCCCCTACTATTCTTGGCAGTAGATGAAAACTTGTGATATATTAATTTAGGAGCAAAATAAACCACAACAACAATGATTAATTAACTCTCTCCTAACTCTTTAATCTTCTGAGAAGTTGTATAGGACAAATATATACACAAATCAATAACACTAGTAATCAATAACACAAAACAAAAACGACCATAGGTAATTAAAATTTTTGTTTCCTTGCCTTTTTTTTTTTAAAAGGATGACACTAAGTCACCAAGATTAATTTGTTTAGCAACTTCAGATTCTATCGAAATTGTTGCCAACCCAACCAACCTCTCTTGCGTCATATTTGCCCTTAAATATGTACACTTTTCTTTCCATCCCTAAAACTTTTTGCCTTTTGAAAAGATTTTTTATAATTTTTTCTATTTTTTCTCTGGCGCCCCCTTTGGGTAAGCGCCCTAGGCGGCCGCCTAGTTCGCCTATACGTTCGGGCCAGCCCTGTGTAGGAACTTGATGCTATTAATTTGCTCTGCCTGCATGACACTATGCTGGCACTGTATGTTATTGCTATGTTCTGCCTGTATGATGCTATGCTGTCACTGTATGGCGGTATTATGTAGGAACTGTATGTTATTGTTATTCTCTGCCTGTATAACGCTATGCTGGCACTGTATGGCGGTATTATGTAGGAACTGTATGTTATTGCTATGTTCTGCCTGCATGACACTATGTTTGCACTATATGGCGGTATTATGTAGGAACTTTATGTTGTTCCTATGCTCTGTCTGTATGACACTGTGCTGGCACTGTTTGGCGGTATTATGCATGCACTCTAGTGTGCTATTCTGTTATGTAGCGATTTTTGCCAGGATATTTTACACCCTATGGTGCCACTATTTAGATTAGAAGAGGGTTCATATTTTGGGAATCTTTTGCCCATGGACCTCTAGAGCACCCCATCATATCCCAGTGTGATCCCGGTCCTAAACACATCCACAACAAAGCCACTGATTACCGGAGACTCTGCAATCAATATCCATCTGACCTATATGATCAATACTTGGATTACAGGCCACCATTGTGTTATATGACACTGTCCGTTACATCCCTGCCCATAATAGCCAATTACTGTTTTACAGCCAGCCCCCCTGGCGTGCCTGTACCCATCTCCAGGGTAAGCGCTCGCCCGCTGCTCTCCACTGCAGACTGCGAGGAATGACCAGTTATTACGATACTGTTACATTTAATATCCAAAAGAAAGTCCGTACACCGCGGGGTGTCCTGTATAACAGCAGAGGCTGCTTTTTCATCATTTCATCCTTAAAAAACTTTATATAGATTTTTTTGCATTTTCTACACCAATCACATCCAAAGCTGCACGCACAATTCAGCTAATTTCCCTTTCAAGCTGGACATTCTATAATTTCTCTGCTGCCCCCTAGTGGTTCATAACGTCATGTACGATTTCTAGGGTGAAACATTCTGAGTGGTAGTGCAGCTTTGGAAGTGACAGGAGGAGTAGAAATCGGAATCTGAAAATGTAAAAAAGCAGAGTTACGCTAATGGCCCATTTACTGAAAAGGAACAACATATGGAGCATGGAGTCTTGTAAATGTTCCCTAGAGGGTCCCCTGCCCGGGCATCTGGCAGCAGCGAGCTGTAGGATAATAATGGCTGCCTTGATTGTATCTTGTATGTATGGGTGCAGATCAGACCTGTCGGTTGTTATATGGCGCAGGGATGTTGGGCGCAGAGGGTTAAGGTCACACTTTGCTCCCCGCAGTGTGTAGGAGTTTATATGATGGACGCTGATGAAAACTTTCCCTAAATTATGGCACTAACTGAAAAGTTTTACATAAGACATAATTATAGAGGAGGCCACTGGCAGAGGCGGCTGGCTACTCGGGAATGGCTAATTATACATGTGTTACATTAGGACAGACAGAATCCTGCGGTGCCACTCACCGAAACCCATTATCTCCCCAGAAAACGCTGCTGAAACTCGTCCTAGAAACGTCTTGTGTTAAGGCAAGAGGCAAATCTGCAGTCGTCCATATCTCAATTGGGAAGACAAGTGTAACCTTGTGGCTAGAAAGTAACAGTGAAACATTGTACCAAGTGATCAGGAGAAAATAACATCTCCTTCACCTTTTCTTCTAGCCTGATATTCTCAGAACCTTCTTTAGTGTAAGATGGGAAGTTAGTAAGAAGGGAAGAGGGGAGGAGGGGGATGCAGCTGCAGCTTCTTTCTCAGTTTATGATATTGAATGTCGTGAGAAGAATTTTTAGCTTTTGGATACTTGCATTGCTAGAATCTCCAGCACTAAGAGCAAAAATCACATCAAGAAGACCGTGTCTACTTAAGGTAAGCAAGGAAAAGTTATATTGTAATAAGAGGGTCGGAGGTCCAAAATATGGCAGATAGACAAAATATCTGTGCGTAATGCTGAGTCACTTCTCATGGACAAGCTGTGACTCAAGGAAGTCAAGAGCCAGGAGGGTATGTCATAAACAGAGTAGTCAGGTCACAGGTGTCAGAAGAAAGTAGAGGATTAAGACAAAGGGGCTAGATAAATGGATGGACAAAGGCAAATCCAAGGTCAGGCAACAAAGATCAGAATACAGGAACTCAGAGCATGGCGGGAAGACCACCACTTGAGCAGTAATTAAATACAGACAGAAAGCTAAATATCCAAGTAATAACCCAGAAAGGAGTGACACCTGGAGGAAATCTCAAAGGCCTGGCGAGATTGGACAGCAGAGCTGTCATTCACTATCCTGACAGCCCAGCATGCACCTGATCCTCTAGAGCGGCTTAGCTGTCACTCTAAGTGTCCTTAGGACATTGTGAGTGGTGAAATTGTGACAATCTGGCTGTACTACTGTTAATGCTATACATATACTTGTAAGGGGAAGGTCTTAGGCTAAGTTCACACGTAGCAGAACTCCCGCGGAAGTTACTGTGGGAATTCCGCAATTCCATTCCGCTGGAAAGTCGCATTTTAAATTCCCACGATTTTCCCACGGAAAAACTAGCGTTTTGCAAGCGTAATTAGCTTGCAGAATGCTAGCGTTTTCCAAGCGATCTGTAGCATCGCTTGGAGAACTGATTGACAGGTTGGTCACACTCGTCAAGCATAGTGTTTGACGAGTGTGAGCAACTTTTTACTATTGAGGCTGCCTATGCGGCATCAGTAGTAAAAAGATCTAATGTTAAAAAAAATAAAAAAATCGGGTTATATTCACCTTCTGATGTCCCTCGCAGCATCCCCAGGCCTCCACGATGCTCCGGCAGGTCCCGTTCCCAGTGATGCATTGTGGCAATGACCTCTGATGACGTCATCGTCTCGCGAGACCGCTACAGTATCGCGAGACAGCGACATCAGCAAAGGTCATCGCAATGTTTTACTGGGAACCGGACCTGCTGCGTGTATCGCTGAAGCCTGGGGACGCTGCTCGGGATGCCGGAAGGTGAATATAACCCGATTTTTTTATTTTAATTCTATTTTTTACAGGGATATGGTACCCAGAGCCCGGAGGACAGTCTCCTCTCCTCCGGACCGTGGGTACCATCTTAAAATATTCTGCTTACTTTTCGCATGGTGGGCACAGCCACATGCGGAAAGTAAGCAGAACAATGCAATCCTATGTGGGCGGAATTGTCGCGATTCCGCAAAATAATGAGCATGCGGCGTATTTTTCCGCGATGTGATTCCGCTGCGGGAAAATCCACAACATTAGCACAGCATTGCGGAATCCCATAGGATTGCATGGGATGCTGTTTTTTTGCGCTTTCGCCGCAAAATCGTGTGTTAAAAACCGCAGCGAAAAAAACGCGACATGTGAACGCAGCCTTATACTTGTCCTGTATATATATATATATATATATATATATATATATATATATATACACACATACATACAAGTGCTTCTCACGAAATTAGAAAATTAAAATATCATCAAGAAGTTAATTAATTTCAGTTCTTCAATACAAAAAGTGAAACATTTTTAGCCCATGTCCTGGATATGTCTGCGTGTGGTGGCTCTTGAAGCAATGACTCCAGCAGCAATCCGCCCCTTGTGAATCTCCCCCAAACTTTTGAATGGTCTTTTCTTAACAATCCTTTCAAGGCTGTGGTTATGTTAGGAACGGCGGAACGCACTAAATAAAAATAAATAATAAAGTGCGTTCGCCGCTCGGGGTCCACCGTGCAGTAGGTGTTACACCGCTGCTAGGTAATGACAGACAAGCAATATGGCGGTATAATGCACATGGGTTAGACTTCACCCGAAGTGCTCAAAGCGGGCTCTGTTCACACACAGAGGCGCCGCAACATAAACATACAAAAACACTGAGCCTGTCAGTGACACAGGCCTCAGGTAAATGCACACACGGTATCTGGTCACAGGAGCAGGAACTAAGACAGTGGAGCTGCGTCCGTCTAGACCTACCGTGTGTGCAGCGTATCTACTGCGAGCGCCAAGAAGGGCTGCAACTGCAGCGCGGCGTAGGACACTGCCACAGGACGACAAAGCTATAAAGCAGGCGCAATGTCTGATGCTAGCGTAGAGGTGCGGTGTGCACAGTGGCCTAAGGCTTACCACTGACTGGCGCAGACTGCTGAACTAATTCCCTATCCACATGCGTAATATCAGAGGGAAGGGGTTTCTTAATAAGTCAGTCACCAGAATCATACATCCGTCACCATTCACACACAGCAAGTATAGTCTATACTAGCGCATGGCCGAACGGGCATGTGCTCTTTTTATAGACGTGCGGGACCTTCCAGATCTCTGAGATGGATCAATGAGATCTGGAACAGGACCTGGACACATGACTCCCGATCTCCAATGGGAGATCGTCTCATGAGCATGCCCAGTATGAGCACAGAGGAACTTAGTCTCTGGAGTGGTCTGCTGCAAAGCAATCTTCTTTGCAGTAGATAGACAGCAAGAGACCGCAGAATGTGAGGCTCTGGATTCCTGCAGAGCAGACGCAGAAACATGACGCCTAACAGGTTATCCCGGTTGCTTGTGCACCTTTTTCTACCACACGTTTTCCTGCCACTCAACTTTCCATTAATATGCTTGGATACAGCACTCTGTGAAGAGCCAGCTTCTTTAGCAATGACCTTTTGTGGCTTACCCTCCTTGTGGAGTGTGTCAGTGACTGCCTTCTGGACATCTGTCAAGTCAGCAGTCTTCCCCATGATTGTGGAGCTACTGAAACAGACTAAGCGACCTTTTAAACGCTTAGGATTCAGGAAGTCTTTGCAGGTGTTTTTTTATTAATTATTCTAATTTACTGAGATAATGACCTTTGGGGTTTCATTGGCTGTAAGCCATAATCATCAACATTAACAGAAATAAACACCTGAAATAGATCACTCTGTAATGATTCTATAATATATGTGTTTCACTTTTTGCATTGAAATATATATATATATATATATATATATATATACTTAAGTTTTGTCTGTGAAATGGCCACAGTGTGAACGCGCTGTTAGGGTCCCATTACACATAGTGACGCACCAGCGATCCTGACAATGATATGACCTGGTCAGGATTGCTGGTGTGTTGCTACATGATGGGTGGTGAGCTGTCAGACAGGCAGACTCACCAGAGATCAGGACCAGCGAGGACGCGGGTAACTAAGCGCGTGAGCTTAGTTACCCGCTGTTTACCTTGGATACCAGCTCCCAGTGCGAGCACGCTGGTATCCAGGGTACACAGCGGGTAAGGCTAGTTTCACATTAGCGTTTTTTTGCGCAGCGCATCGTGCGCATAAAAAACGCAAAGAAAAACGCAAAACAAATGTGCGTTTTTTTTTCTTCATGCGCACGCTGATGCGTCAAAATAACGCAGTGTTACTTGCGTTTTACATGCGTTTTTGCATGCGGTTGCGTTTTTTATGCGCATGCGTTTTTAGGTGTGACATTTCACAATAGCAAAATCTTTGACCACCAATGGGTCACCAGTGGGCGTGTTTCATTGGAATGTTTTATAGACCCTGTACTGCTGAATTCATCAGATTTTGCTGCTGTTTCCGGTGTCAAGATGGACTTGCGTCTGGATAATTTCCGCTTCAAGCTGGATCTTGACATTGCGCTGTCTCAGGCGTATGTCTTTTGTTGCCAGCAAGAAAGGGAGAGGGAGAGACAGCAGAGACGGCAGCGGCGTAGGTTTTGGAGACATCCAATCATCGAACTCCGGCCAAGCCGTGGAGCATATCACACGCTGTACAGCGAGCTACAGGAAAACCCGGAGAAATTTGCTGACTATACACGGATGTCCCAGGAAAGCTTCCTTGACTTGCTGGGTATGGTTGAAGGAAACATCCGGAGAAGGGACACTCAGCTCCGGCGTGCCATTCCTCCCGAAGAAAGGCTCCTTGTCACCTTACGGTATGTATGTTGTTATGTTTGCATAATTTTTTTGGCTTTTTATTTTTTTTTTTTTTTGGTCCAAAAAATTAGGTTTTTTTTGGCTATTGATTTTTAACATTATTTTTGTGAAATTGCTTTTTTGCATAATGGTTTTTCTTCTGGCATGTACTAATCCCAAGCCTTTATAAAATGTTTTTTTGCTATGTTGTATTAAAAAAACATGCAAAATAGTTAGGCCATGTACTTTTTTATTTTCAGTGTTTTTAGTAATACCCAAGACAGAAATATAATTATTTTTTCTTTTTATGTTTGGCAGGTTCCTGGCAACTGGAGAGAGTCTTTCATCCCTGCATTTCCAGTACCGGCTGGGAATCTCAACTTTATCTGGGATTGTTGCCGACACCTGCAGGGCTCTGTGGGATGTTCTGTGTCCGGAGTTTCTGCCATT